>NC_135342.1:34664334-35354334 GCF_023851605.1 Tamandua tetradactyla | reverse complement strand
GAAGTAGACAGTTCTCGCCATGTGACAGAAGCAGAAATGCATCTACAAGCCAAGGCCTGGGGGCAAACCATCATCAGAATACTACTGGAAGAAAGCAAGGCCTGGAAATACCTTGATTTGGGACTTCAAGCCTCCAAAACCATAAGCTAATATATTTTCTATTGCTTGAGCCAAAAAAGTCTATGGTATTTTGTTATAGCAGCTCTGGCAAACTGAGACAGAAATTAAAACTAAGAATTTTTTAAATATTCACTTAATATTTGTATTTTAAAATAACAATAAACCCATTCTGTATTAATATACATAAATATAATGCACCCCAAAAATTAGTGACCAGAGTGGCATTGTTGTACAGTTTTTACAAACCTCTTTGGTAATTGCCTTAATAAAAGACAGCTGGATTCTCATTCCACTTCCACATTCAGCCTGTTGTGATAGGTTGCTTTGGTTGAAGTACATGAAGAAAACCTGACCTCAAACAGACATGTAATTGGAAAAGGGAAGACTATCTTAATTGCCCTTTCAGACAATTGTAGACATTATTCTTTGCTACCATCCCCAAACTTGGAAACCAGTAGGTTCATAAAGGTTAGGTGCAAGGTTGGTGTCTGAAAACATAGAATACTGTCCTCTGTTACATTAAAGTCCGTTGGTCTCCTTTGTTCTGTAAATGAATATTTCATATATGCAGGATTTTGTAGCATCCAGCATTGGTCATTTGCAAAGCATCAATTCAGTCAGATATGCAGATCTTCCAATTATCATTACACAATATAAAAAGATCATACTCATTAATATCTCTTTAAGTACTGGGAAGTTGTCAAGTTCACAGTAGCTGACACAAGTTTTCCAAAATTCTCGAAAGCTTGAATTTTGTCATTGGCAACAAATACTGTCAGTTATTTTCCTTGACGTGACAGGCTTAATTTGTGCATTTTCCAGAAAACGTCTGCCAAACAGTCAAGTTTGAATAACCATAGTTTGTCTATAAGTTGTTCTTTCAAGTAAAAATGGTGTTCTCTGAGGAAAAAAAAAAAAAGCAGCTAGTTTAACTCACAATTCAAACAATTCCATGGCAGCTTTTCCTTGAGGAAACCATCGTACTTTGACATGGGGCTTCGTGTGTACTTCCCATTTCTTCCTGCAGAATATTAGAAAGGCCTGTGCTCAAAGATAGAAATTTACTGCCATCAATCACTTTTACTGCGTCACCATGTACTCAAGTGCATTCTGTGGAACCACTGCCTTTTGTTCTGTTTTTCACGGTACACGTGGTGGTGAACACAATGACAACTAGCACAGTTTGGTGCCACACCCGATTTGTAATAAGACACCTGCCGTTTACCCGCTATTGCATTTGTACCATCAGTGCAAAAGGAAAAGGCAAATGATGTCTTTGTGTTATTCTGAAAATAGCTTTGGGCTCTCAGACACCTCTAAAGGGTCTTTCAGGATTTCGTGGGTGGCACTTGGAGTACTGCTACTCCGTCTCAACTTCTGAGAAACTAAGATCTGCTTGGAGTCAGGGCCTAAATTAAATCATTCTTGCAGTTAGGGAAAGGGTGGTGGTTTCTTTTTCAACTGAAAGCAAATTTATAACCTGGGATCTCTTGTAATTTCCCTGCATGTCACTAATTTTAAAGTGTGTATTACAGCACATTTGGACATCACAGTAAAATAGAAAGTCTTCAGAAAAGTAAAAAGAAAATGCAGTTATAGCCCCAAAGCCCAGAGACAACCATAATTGGCATACACACTGCTATATTTTCCTATAACGGCCACGTTCCTGAGACACTCTGTCTTTATGACGATAGAAAGCAGGGTGAGGGCTAAAAGACACTTTGCTGGACCGATATCGCTATTCTTTCTAGAAGCTTATTGTTTCTAAAAAACAAGAGACAGTTAAATTCAGGACTAAGCCAGCATTTTGGAGTGTATATTTAATTAATCCTGCAGAAATATTTAGAGAATATTTTTCTTTCCAGTTGTTCACCCCTACCATCTTTATATGGGGTATGTGAGAAACCCTGAACCTTTATTTTGCAAGTCCTTGTTTTTAAAATGTAGATAATGCCAGCTGGTGGGACAATACACCATGTGCCTAAAGTGGGAGCTCACTCCATGGAGTGCTCTTTTAGTGGATACTAATGTAAATAAGTAAGAATAATGATAAACAAATAATAAAGCAATAAATAATATCTCCTGAATGCTTATCTGCATTATTTCATTTGAGTCTCACAAAACAATAAGAATTTTTAAAAAACTGGCTAAACCATGCCCATAGATCAGATGAAGAAATGCAAGCTCACAAACACTGAGGCTGCAGAGTAGAGAGAGAATGGACTCAGGAGAGGGACCCGGAGTCACCTGCTCTCCCAGAAAGAGGGTCCTTCAGGGCTGGTACCTGAAAAGGGGTTCTGTACATCCTCTTCTCTAGTGTACTATATCCTCACTTGTTCTACCACTTACTAGATATTTCTCCTTTAAAATAACTCACTCTTTTTTTTTTAATTAACTAAATTGTTTTTAAAAAGAAATGTTAGAGGACTACCATAAACCGAGCATTACTTGCCATGGAGAAAAGGTAACAACAAAATTAAATATATAACAGTTTAAATAAAGAGCTCTCTTCTCTATATCACTGACAGTCACCTTGTGACCCCTTGGTGGCAGGGGCCTCCTTTGGGCATCGAGGCTTGGAGAAGCTGTAAGTCAGTGTAGAAGACATCTGCAGCATGGCAACAGATGAGGACGCTTAACAGCTGGACGCACAGCTTAGGATGTGATATCATTTGTGTTCCTGCCATCTAAATTCTTCCCTACCCAAACTTTCGAGAAAGTCTTCTCTACAGATAAATATGTATAGGTGCAAATTCAGGAGGGTATCTGGGATTTGTCAGGGTGAGTAAGATATACAGCATGGGGATAACCTGAGATGATCTCTAAGGGAAACTGATTCTGCAGAACCCAGAGCTCGAATGGAGAGGTGACAATGAGAACGCAGCTTAGACGCCAAGAGGGCATTGACCTTTTGGGAATCTGTGGGGTGCATGTCTGAGTGGCCTCCACAGGCATTTAAAAGCTGGGCTCCAGAGATGGGTGTCTGTGTCCCCAGGGCCTTGTGCAGGACCCTCCTTCAGGAGTAGCTGAGGACTAAGCAGAGCCTCACCATGGCTCACACACAATAGTTGACCCATCATTGTTAAATTAAATTGAATTAAACACTAAAAGCTGTGCTTTCTTGACCTACAAAGTACCTCCTAGGTCCCTAACCAGTGCAGGGAAGAAGGCGGTTACTATCTCTTTAGGGAGTTCAATGCAGGTGGGAAGAGGAGGACTGTTTTAGTTTTCTAAAGCTGCTGAAATGCTGCATACCAGAACTGGATTGGTTTTTACATTGGGGATTTACTGACTTACAAATATACAATTCTGAGGCCATGAAAATGTCCAACTCAAAGCGTCAACAGGCAATGCTTTCTCCCTGAAGACTAGCTGCTGGCAATCTTGGACTCCTCTGCCACATGGCAAGACACATGGCGTTGTCTACTGGTCTCCCCCTTCTCTCCCAGGTTTTGTTACTTTCAGCATCTGCATCTTTCTTTGTGAGTTTCATTCTCTTATAAAGGACTCCAATAAGAGGCTTAAGACCCACCCTGAATGAAGTGGGTCACGTCTTGACTTAAGATCCTACTCACTACTTACGATGGGTCCACACTCACAAGAATGGATTAACTTTGAGTACATACGTTTCTGGAATGTCCATACACTATGTGTCCATAAAGCCTCCAAACCATTCCAAGGACCAATCTTGGTAGGAATGAGACAAGAGAGTGACAAAAGACATGTTAACCTGTGTTACCCACTGTACCTGCTCCCAACAGCCTTACAAAGGAACACTTAATTCCCACCAAGCAGTAAACAGATGCTGTCCTCTTAATAAAACACTAATCTCTAAAACCCATCATCCTGGACAAATGCCATGGCCCCTCTTCTTAGACATGGAAGCCAGTCTGGTTGACTGGATTAATTCCTACTTATACCTTCCTGACCTTTTCCTGGGTAAAAGGACCAGGTTCCCAAAACAGATGACCCAGTTGCTCACCTTCCATGACGTATGCGTGTCCTTCTTACACAAGAGATGTGGGAGCAAGAATCCAAAGTCCAGGGTAGGGCCCTGCTTTCATTTCCAGAACAAAATAAAAGAAACAAACACAAAGCCTCCCCTTCCCTGACTTCCTCTATTACACAATGAGACTCTTATGAGAAAATCAGTCTTTGCTCCAACAACCAAGGAAATGTTGCTCTCTTCTAAGAGTAATACTTCATTTTCCTTTTCTAAAGCAATAACCCCCACCCTTCTCCCACACATGGAAATAGCAATTGTGATCTCGTTGGGTTACTTGGTGGAAAAAACTCATCGCCTGAGCCAGTCTTGACTAGAGGCCACTATACATTTGTGGACATGGCAGGAGCAGGTTGGTGCTTCCAGGTAGGGCATGAGGAGTGATCCTAATCATGGGCCCCCAGAGGCATCGTCAGACTGAGGAAAAACGGGTGGATCACTCTGGTTCCCAGCCTATCTGCCTGCCATGTGGCTTGCTACCCCATAGCTACTTCCATATTCCCTGGACCTAGGGCTAGGGTCGGCCTAACCCTGCCTTGGCTTCCTGTCTTTTATTTTATATTGAAGTGTGAATGACCATTCCAATATTAGATTGCTAATATTCCTATATTAAATACCATCCATGCTCCAATATCACAGTCTAAAGCCCCAAAAGAAAAAAAAAAAAACATGTGTATCATTTGTACCTTTCAGAAACATAAGTAATAAAACATAAGAATACATGAAATTAGCTACAGAAGCTGTGAGGATATACGTCTTGAGACTCTTTGACTGGGAACAATGCAAACAGTGCAATAAAATGAAAATAGAAAATTACATAAGCACCATGCTAGGAAATGGACAAGAGGGTACTTGGAGCCCAGGTTCAAATCCTGTATACCACCCACCAAGCTTTGATCCAATCATTAACTTCCCAACCTTAACTTCTTCATTCATAAAATGGGTATAATATACCTCTGAGAGTTTTGTGAGGATTAACGGTGATAAAATGTATATTAAAGCACCGCCTGGCTCCTGTTAAACATTCAATAACCATCAGCTAATCTTATTACTGAACTTCAGACTCCTGTGAGATAAACTCTTCGTAACTGTGAGACCCTAAACTTTCCGACGTAACATCTGCCTTTAGGGGTGGGGAAGTGGGCTATTGAGCCCACCCTCTCAATCACCACTTCCCTGCTCCCCTCGCTCATCCTGTGAGAGTCCGGTCACCAGCCTTCCTCTCTGGGGAGGTGGATGAAGTGATGGATGGAAACCTGGAAGCTTAGGCCTCTCATCTGCTTCCTTGCCCTTCTAACCTGAGAGCCCAAACCAAACAATGCTCTGAACTTCATCTGCTCTGCCTGCTTCCTGGAATAAGGTAACAAGCAACCTGGCATATATAAATAAGTGGTTCTTGAAACCTGGCTTTCTACAGCTTCCAGCTTCAGAGTCGCAATCAGGGCAACTGGAGTGGGGTCAAGGGTCATATGTTTTTAAAGACAAAATCTTTCCAATTATTTTGGTATTCTTCCTGGTTCGGAACTGGCTCTAAGAGCCATGAAGACAGTGCACGCCAGTACCACCTCACACCTGTGCCACCTCCTCCCTATCCCTCCTTGGTCTCTCCCCTCCTTCCACAGCTGCCCACTGACTCCCAGACCTCTACAAGGAAAATTCTGGGAGCCACACTGTCATCACCAGTCTTATAGCAAGTGTCCAAGGCAGAAATAGCCAAGTAGAGATGGCACCATCATGTTCAATGGAACTCGTGCAGAGTTAGAATTCCCACCTCTTTTGGAAGAGTGCCATGCTTCTTGTTATGAGAAGTTCACATTTAAAAAAATAAGCCTTGCCTTCTCTTGCTCTGGCTACTGGGAGGCTCAAAGAAAAATTAAATCCTCCATTATAAAGCAACTTAATTAACCCATATACTATGTCTGATTTTTTCCTTCTACATGTGAGGATTTTTTTTTGTTTCAAAAGCATTATTGAAATGCCTTATTGAATGCATGGGTTTGCCAAAAGCTGAAGAAGAGCTCCAAGGCAAGGATAAGAAATTTCTAAAGCTGATGAGAAGCAGGATACAATAGCACAGACTTAAAACCCTGGAGTTCAGCCTAGGTATTTCTTTTTTAAAAGAGACTGATATTTTAGTGAATGTCCTTCTATGCCTCTTCTACCACATGCTGGTGAATTAGTGGGTAGGAAGGAGGAGGACCGTCAATCAGTAGTCAGTAGCCCAGGTTCTAAACAGGCTTTCCCACTTGGTAGCTGTGTGGTCTTTCTGTACCTGGGATCTGATCAGATAAAGGGTGCCAATTCTCCCTGTGCATCTGATGCTATCTCTTGCCACAAGAATCATATGAAATGAAGGATGCCAACGTCAGCAACCTCTGAAAACTATGAAGTGTTAAATTTCTATGCAATAGCATCAAAAAGATACCACCTTCTGTATCTCCCATCAGAATACAAGAGGGCCCACTTTAGAGAAGACGCATCAGAGGAATCCTTAATTGACATTGTGCTTTCCATTTACTCACCCACAAAGTAAAGAATAAAACTTCCCGACTCATATCCCCAAGCTGGTGGTGGTCCAAAAATAATGGTAGCCTGCACCACCAGCATGCTTCTGAACACTTTGCCTCTAACTCTCGCCACAAAATTATGAAGTAAGTGCTACTATGAATCCCACTGGAAAGTTGAGAAGACTGTTGCACAGAGATTTTAAGAAACTACCAGAGGTCACACAGCAGTCCATTTCCAGGCAAGCTGGTTCTGGAGTTAGGCTCTGAATTGTACTTCCTCTGCATCAAGAGAGGATTAGGAAACACCAAAAGGAGTGGAGGCAAACAAAATTCTCTCTGGATCAGCAGTGCTCTGATGACCTGTGTTCTGTATGAACTGCAGGAAACCCAACCAAGATGGTGGTAGGGCCAAAGGGGGCCAAGCCAAGAGAGATGGGCATCCACTGGTCAGTGGCAGCACTCATGGTTCCCTCAGGTCCGAGGCTATCCTTCCACCTCCGCATGGCTTAGCTGACAAACCTACTTCAGATGCCAACAAGACCCACGTGACCACATGGATGAATCTCACAGGCAGGAGACTGAGAAAAAGTCAGCATGTCAAATGAGTCCATTAAAAGACAAAAATGAGTCCAACTAACCCTCGGTGTCCTGCTAGCCAGGAGAGGGAGAAGCCACAGAGGCTGCTGCCTGGGGAGGTCTGAGGAGGTTCCTTCACATGCTATCAATCTGGGTGCTAGTTACATGGGTGTGTTCAATTGCACAGAGTTGTTCTCATAATCTGCGTGCTTTTCAACATGTCAATTGCACTTCAAATAAAGTTTTTGGAAAAAGGAATTGGCTACTGCCTTGAGGCAGGGGGAAGAACAGTGTTGGAATTTAGAGGTGTCTGTTGGTATTTGCTTCTTAATTTTATGGAACAACCAGTCAGACCCAGATCTACATCCTTAAAAACAATAAAGACATCAGAGGTTTTCTCCCTTGGCTTTTGTATGATGTGAACAGTGTACCTCTTTGAAAGACAAACACAGGTAAGTTTCAAAACGAAGAGTCACCATTGGGGATTAAGGTTGCACATTTAAAATATTGCACAGGACATGCTACCTACCTACAATTATTGGATTTACATTTGTGATTATTTGATTACTATCCCTCTGTGAGCTCAGTGAAGCTTAGTACTGGAACATTGTGGATGTTCTAGAAACAGTTAAAGAAAGTCCATGTGCACTTGCAGCTTCTACGCTGTACTTTGTCCTGTTCCCCACTGCACCGCTCCATTCCCCTCTTTCTCTCACTCTCTCTCCCCCCTCATACACTCACATGCTCACGCACATGCACGCACACACACACTAACCAAGGATGCCCTACCAGCAGCCTCTGGCCACACGTATTTCTACAAGGTGCACTGAGGGATCTGGGCCTCCTGTTCAAGAGATGTCCCAGCAGGAAGAACCAAGAATGGCTGGTGAATCTCTCAGGTCAGGGACGGGCCTAGTCCCCAGCAGACAATGCTTCAAGCCCTTAGGCAGAGGCAAAGCCCAGGTGAAGCTGGCACAGTCTCCTGAACAAATGTGGGAAGGGGCTCCAGGATAGTCCAATGGCAGCTACAGTGGCTACCACACTCTCGGTGTACAAGCCTGGATTTCCTATTCCATCGATTGCAATTTTTGGCTCCCACTGAAATATCCCTGCAGGTCAAGATGTCATCACAAGTTTGGCAAATTGCCTCCACCCTCTTCTTGCTCAGCAAAGTGAATGGCTGTGAAGTCACTGGCATCCACATGGGTCCCTACATCTGCCTCATCTTCATCAGCCCCAGCTGCTCTTCCCTCCCAGAAGTGTTCCCTTTTCTGAGTGCTCTTGCAAGGGGAGCACTTAGCCCTGGTTGGAGGAAGCCAAAGGAGGCAGAGGTCAGCCCATCTCCTGGGAGCACTGGGTCAGAAGCAATCCACCATTCCAGCCAGGAAAACTCCTCTCTCTCTCTCTCTCTCTCTCTCTCTCTCCCCTTTGCAATTTGCCTGTTGCTCCCTTCACTCCAGGACCCTTTGCACTCTCTCAGCACCACTGTGATTGGGGTCTCTGCTATGGGATGACCATGTTTATATGCTGCCAGGCACTTTATATCCCCCATAATTCTGACTCCCAAGCTCTCCTGTGCATGTGTTTAATTTTTACAATCAGGAAGACGGATGGGACCCTGACAGCCAGACACCCCGGAGGGGTGAGCTCCGGACCAGCCTTGACGGAACCTGGGCATGAATTCCATCAGCGGCCTGAGGTTGTATTTTATGCATAACACCTCAGTGATTTTTAAATCTCCTTAAACTTTTGATGATGGAGATAAATGAGGAGGAGGTGGCTCAGTAAATTTGGAGCCACTATTTGGGAAGAGCGCCAGAACCTCTGTGGGGTGGGAGTGGAGGCTATTTTGTATCGTCACTTGGGTTTTGTGCCCAGCCCTTTGGCCCACGGTCTCACCACCCACGCCCACATGCCTCCACCATCTTTCACCCGGGGCAGAACCTTTGTCTTTCCAACCGCAGCCCCATGATGATGATAATGATAAGAATGATGCCGTACAAGAAGACCAGGAGAGAAAATATTAGATGAGAAGAAATGCACCTTTTTAAAATGCTGTTTGTATAGATCATAACTCCCAATAACAGCAACCCCCTTGTTAGGCAAATGCAGCTTTCAGCCAAGTCCCCTCGATGCCACTTCCAACCGGAAGGCTACCAGAAACCCCTCCTACTAGGGGATTCTTTGGCCCCTGCACCAGAGCAATTTTCAGACATTGAGTTTAATCACGACTCTCCCCTGCTTCGAACAATATTGCCCCATCACCCTCCATTCTTGATCCTGTAGGTGGCATCTTCCTACCTCCCCACCCCTTAGCAAAGCAATAGCAAACAGTAACAGTAGTGGAAGCTCAGTGACTGTCATTTCATATTGCATAGCACATTCAGTATTTTACGGGGATGACCCCGCTCTCTCCCCATAAGAGTCCAATAATGCAGGTACTTTAATTATCTTCATTTCACAGAGGTCCAGGTAGAGTTATGTGCCTGAGTCACACTGCTGGAAAGTCCTGTCCTCCAGGAAGCCTCTAGAAGTCCTCACCAGAGGCTGGATGGAGTGACCCATTGAATGTGCCCACACAGCATTCCAGGCATTGCTCTTATCAGGGCCTTTGGCAGATTCTGGGTAATTCAGAGTTTGTGTGTCCATTTCCCTCAATGAATCTGGCTTACCATGGACACATGGACCCAACCCATGGTACACGGAGGGCACCAAGCGAGGGCTACCAGGTGGCCCACGTTAGACATAAACCACCTCATGCTGTTAGCTCGAATGTGCTCTGGGAGGTCTCTGCTGGCCTTATGAGCTGCTGGACTAGAACCTCTGCAAAGAAGGAGGGTCTCTCAAAATGTGGTGGCCTCCCTCTGCCCAAGTCTCTCTCCTTCATGAGATCTTGTTCGTGGCAATCAGGATGTTTGTTTCAGTAAGACAGCCTCTTGGGGACCATTCATATCCATTGGATTCCCCCTCAAAGTTCTTTGGTTCAGAGAGTAAGTAAAGTTTAAAACTGAGTCTCCAAGAGTCAGCCCATTGGGGCTCCTGTGCTTAATTACTGTACCAAATGATTCTTCTGATATAAGGAAGTGGGGGTGGTGGTGACAGGAGGGCTCTGTAATATTGGCAAGCTTCCATGGGGGACCCAGAACTCCACTAAAGAGAGCAGGCAGGTCCAGAGACGAAGCAGGACTGACCATAATCAATACCATCCAACTTAATTCAATTCATTTGCCTTGTATTGAATATGATCTTAATTTTCTAGGAGACATCAGCTTCTATTAGAGCCTTGGAAATCAACTATGGAAAGAGGCAAAATGGTATCAAATGCATAATTTGAAAAACATTTTGTTTTCAACATCTTTCCACTTCATTTAGCATTTTGAAGAATTGAGGTTATATCTTGTAGCTATCAAACTGAATTAATCATGTTGAGACCTGATAGAAGATAACTGGAACTCTCATTTCAGGCTTCTTTTATTCTATGAAGATACTCTTTTAAGTTGGAATCTGGGAATTAGTGTGAAAGTCCTTCCATTTCTCCATAAACTATCACACTACTAATTTTCATTCAACTAGACCTGTCCCTTCAAATACGGAAGCCACTCACCCCATCTGGCTATTGCATATCTGTATATGGTGTTCAAAGGGCTTAGTTAAAAAGCTAGAAAGTATCAAAAAGTGTGAAATATCATAATAATTTGTATTTTAACTGCACCTTGAACAACTAAACATTTATGCATATTGGAATAAATAAAATACACTTCATCCACTTTCTTTTTACTTGTTTATTACAATTCCTAGAACATTTATATAATTCTATATATGACTCATGCTATATTTCAGTTGGACAATGCTGGTCTATACAATTACATGTATGGAACAACTGAATAATGTTTGCAAGAGTTTTTTAATGACCTAAGGAAATACATGAGAAATAATTTTAACTTTAAAAAGCAGGAAAAAGGAAAGCATAGTGATAACAATTATAACCATGTAAAATATACATGTGTGTTTATATATGTGCATTTAAAAAAGACAGAAAGGAAGCAGCCAGAAAAATCATCTCAGAGTATTGAGTTTAGAGTGATTATAACAGTATCTTTATATATTTCTAAATGTTCCTCAAAGGGCATTTTATTATGTTTATTATCAAAGAAAAATAAATGATATCAAAAAAGAAAATTATTCCCTATAATAATTAGTATTGTTATACACAGCTGTGCATCTTGCCCAGCATTTGCAAAGTAAATAATTTACAAGCATATTTAGCTCTCATTTAGCCCTCAGTTACATCTTATTATTAGAGACACCATTTTCAACAAAGAACTCATTCTCATGCAAGTCCATTTTGTAGTTACACCACAAAACATTTCTTTCGAATTAGTGTTCTAATGAGTAACAGGAGATGATCTGGTAAAAAATTCGGTAGTTATTATTGCAATATCACACTGGGAAGAGAATGTCAATTATCAAAGTTTTCTGATCCAGAATTCATTTCTACTTGTTTGCTGCCTGAATTAAAGGAGAGAGAAAAGATCCCTAGGAAAATAACTCAAGAGCTTCCAGTAGCTAGTCTTCCACATGAGATGGCTGAATAAACACATAAGATTTCTTTAATTTCACCTTTCCAAGGAGTTCTTTGGCAATGTTCTACACCTGGGCCCCACAGACCCTGCCATCCATCCACCCGTCCATACACCCGTCCATACACCCATCCATATACCCACCCATCCATCCACCTGTCCATCCACCCATCCATCCATCCATCCATCCACCCATCCATCCATCCATCCACTTATCTATCCATCCATCCATCATCTGGCCAAGAACTATTCCAGGTGCAGAGAATATGGTAGTGGAAAACAAACCAGGCAAATCTTTGCCCTCAGGGAGCTTATAGTATCTTGATAATTTCATAAAGTAACTAATGCTTTGAAGAAAATAAAACAGGACTATGTAAAATAAAAGAGCTAGTGCATGGCTACTTTAAATACCTATTGAGGAAATGAAATGTGGGCTCAATGAACAAGGTGGCCAACATGATTAAACCTGGGAAAAAGTATTTCAGGTACATAGAACAGCAAGTGCAAATGTCCTGAGAGAGGACGTCATTTAGCCTGCTTGAGGAACAAGAAAGCATCCAGAGTGGCTGCAGCAGGCACTGGATGAGGCCAGAGAAGTGGGCAGGGCCACTTCACATAGACTCAGCAAGCTTTCATTATTTAAACATCACTCTGACTGCTGTGTGGACAAGGAACTCTAGGTGGAGAGAATGACGCAGGAAAACCATTTAAGCATCTATAGAAAGATGATAGCAACCTGGAAGGCACATCACTCCAGAACAGACATTTCCTGACATCCACCCTGAGCACATAGGATCAATTTTCAGTAAAGAATAACAACTGTTAGTTCATAGCTGCATGAGTGTATTGCCCCAACCCTTTTAACATAGCTGTGTGGGAAGACCAGCCTCGGACCTGAGATCATCTGACTTAATCCTCAAAATATTTAAATGCCCCAGATCACCCTCCAAGCAAAAAGGCCCCCTTGAGGTTCCCAGAGGCTCAATTCCTCTTAGATTCCCTGCTTTTCATTTACATCGAATGGTTCCAGCTGGATCTGGAAACAGACGTGTCAACACAGTCACTGCCCATGAAATCTTCCCAGCGACCAGGAAACAGGTCGTCAATTGTAATCTCCATAGAAAACCTGATTCTGTCAGAGCGTTTCCAAGGCCCAGATGGCTGGGTCATATCTGGGAGGAGACTCCTGCCGGCAGAAACAAGCATCAGAATGCCCCAAGGAATGCCCCGATGTTGGACCGACTGCCCCCGGAGAGAGGGTGAATTCACCCAATTCTCTGAGGTCCCTCCACATTTCCTGTGCATGTTAGACCATCCCTGGGTAAACCAACCTTCCAGGCAATGCTAGCTTAAGCTATCTACTTTTCAATTACCTTTCTGTTTTTATCAACTGCTGTTACTTTTCTGGCTCCCACCCAGACCCATCTGGGTAGTAACATGGGCTCAGTGATTCTGGCATCTGGAAGCATTTTTCTTAAAAAAGCCAATTCCCTCTTGATCTCGATTATCGGTTCAGCTTCCAGCCAGCAGACCAGATATTCTCTTCCATGGCCAAGACCCACGGAGCATGGCCTGCTGTGTGGCAGGAGGTGTCCCTGCCATTGACCACTCTACTGGGGACATCCACAGACCTGCCCAGACCCTGGCCCTGTGGGGCATTCAGGCTGATTGATGCTGACGCACAGAAATCACTACTAAGTGCACATGCACAGGGTGTCCTGCCAGAAGTGAGCTCACAGGGCAAGGCCTCAGAGACGGGCGTGGCCAGGGCAAATCAGGGGCTATTTACTGAGCAGCTGCTACTGCTCTGCTCAGCTCTGAGCTGTAGGAATCAGAGATAAGGAGACAGTGTGGTGTTCAGGCAAGAAGAGTTTGATGTTTAGTTGGAAGGCAGCAAACAGTTTAGACAACAGAGACAAAGTGGATCCATGGATGCCTTGGTGGAATTTACCCTGGGCTCTGCCCCATGGTCTTGCACAATTATCTTTCTCTTCCAGAGCTCTCTGTTCTTCCCTTTCTTATGATGGGAGCAGTGACTCAGAGGAGTCATAGAACTTTCCTACCTACAGTGGAACTAACTGCATCACATACAGAGAGAGGGTTCAGACACAACCTATGTGCAAAACTGTGCTGAGTCAAAAATAGCTCTTGAAAACCCCTTAGGGTGTAGCATACATGATTTCTGTATCCAATTCTTTCTACAAGCTTTCTTGTGTATAAAATGGAGACATGGATTAAGAGCAATATGTAAAATATGAAAGCACAGAACTATTTAACTTATTTCCTTTTCATTCCAAGTATGTATATTTTAATTCACACATGCACGTGCACTGAAGAAATGTGACTTATGAGATAAACTGGATGGTGTACCTCCAACATAGCATGTTCTTAATCTTAACCCATTTCTGTGGGTGTGAACTTGTAAGTTGAACTTCTTGAAGACGTTATTTGTAGTTAAACTGTGGCCCGACTGGATGATGGCTTTAGAAAGAGAAAGCCACAGGAAGAAGCTAGAAGTCCGCAAAACTAGAAGAGCAGACACAAAGAGGAGACCACCATGAGATGGGAGGCAGATCTGCAAAGCCAAGGTGCCTCAAGCACTGTGGGCAGCCAGCACCAGAAAATTGCAGCCTCTGGGAGAAACCAGGCCTTACTGATAACTTGCTTTTGGACTTCTCTAGCTTCAAAACTATGAGCCAATAAACTGTTGCTAAGTCAAAGCCTACTGTGTGGTCTTTGTCATAGACCCTGGGTCTAAGAGAGTACACTGCATAGCATGTCTACAAGTAGATCAGGCTTCAAACCCAGTAAGCCAGTTTGGAGGGGATCTACCTGGAAATTTTCAGCAGAAAAGTATTTTCTTGAAATAACGTAGGAGGTAATGAGCAGGCATGAAAGTGTCCCTGCCAGCCTCCCCACCATGGCAAACTCACAATAAACTCAAAGCACCAGAATCTCCTCCCCGCCCCCCACAGCCAGGTTCTCCACCCACATACCGCACGGGGCTGGCGGGAGGATGCAGTGGTCTTTGTTTCATAAACCACTCTGCTAGCCTCCAAGTGTTTTGCAGAATGGTGTCTTGACCTCACCTTCTTCTTAAAATAGCTTTGGAAGTTCAGTCCCTCTTTTGTGGTACACACCCCACAACTGCATAGCCCCTTCCTCCCTGTCATTGGTCTCTGTGGTAGTTAGATTCAGTTGTCAACTTGGCCAGGTGAAGGCACCTAGTTCTGTTGCTGTGGACATGAGCCAATTGTACATGAACCTCATCGGTTGCTGATTACATATGCAGTTGGCTAGGAAACGTGCCTGCTGTAATGAACGATGTTTGACTTAACTGGCTGGTGCTTAAGAGAACACAACATAGCACAGCCCAAGCAGCTCGGCATTCCTCCTGTCAGCACTCACAGATCAGCTCAGGCCTTTGGAAATGCAGGAAGGAATCACCCCAGGGAAAGTTGTTGGAACCCAGAGGCCTGGAGAGAAGGCCAGCAGAGATCACCCTGAGCCTTCCCACATAAGAAAGAACCTCAGATGAAAGTTAGCTGCCTTTCCTCTGACGAACTAATGAAATAAATCCCCTGTTATTAAAATCCAATCTTTCTCCAGCATCTAGCAAACTAGAACAGTCTCCAAGGTGGACAGGTGGGCTGTGAGGACCTCTTCACTCAAAACCAGCTCTTAAAACTCAGAAGCCTCTGGAAATTTCCCATCCTGAACACTGTTCCTCTTCGGCACCTCCAGTTAAAACTTCTACCCCCTGCCATCCCCACCCTCTTTCTGCTTTGCATTCTTGGTCCTTCTCTGCCTCGAGCATGAGGGCCTGAAGGGAACTTTCCAGAACCCTGTGAGCAAAGCAATTCCAGGTCATCAAAGCCTGAACCAGGTCTGAGGAAGCTCACAGAGGGAGGTGCAGTGGATTTTAGCACACCAGTGGCCTTCTTCAGCACAGCCTCCTCAGGCACTGGCTCTGGTGCCCCACGTGTGCAGGAGCACATCTTCCGGGGGGTGAGGTTTCAGGACAAGCATCCTCCACCCAGCTGTGGGGATGCCGTCAACTTCCTCCCGGCAGCCCTTCTGCCCCCACTGAGCTCCTCCAGGCTGACGTGGAGGCAGGATCGGCTCCCTGGACTTTCGGCTCTGTCCTCCCTCCATAATGGGCCTGCCTGGCCCTGCCAAGGTTTTAAGAGTCTGGGCACAGGTGCAGGCCTGCCAGCCTCCAGGGCCAATAAGCAGAAAGTCAGCAAAGGGAAATGAGGACACGCAGCCGCAGTGCCATTAGGTTTTCCCAGAACGTGTGGCACTCCCACATAAATGCGCCGCCAACATTATCATGCAGCAGCATTCATAAGGCTCATCACTGGTTTTAATTTTGCCCATTGTTTATTTACTGGCTTCTTCCCCCACTTTATGGCCAGGACGGAAGAGTTACGAATCCATGCCCAGAACAGAAGGGCCCCAAAGCGGACTTTCTCCAGAAGTTGCTGGCCTAACACCGACACCTCCCCAGGACAAGCTCTGGCCCAAACCCACGCAGCACAAAGGCTCCCTGATGCAGCTTTTTTCTGAACCTCCCTGTCATCCTGACGACCTGCTTACGCTGCCCAGAGAATGGGCCTCTTCTGCTTTCTATAGCCAAAAACTATAGGCAGCCATGGCGTGTGGCCAGCAGGTGGACAGAAAATGCCCCTTAGTGACCACCGACGGCAGCCACAAAGACCCGTCCATGTAGACAAGCCCCTGCCAACATGCCCTCCCCAAGCAGAGGCTCAGCCACCGAGCCACCCCTCCCTCCTCTTCGCCCAGAGCTTCTTGGGACCCAGAAATGGTACATATCAGAAAGAGGGGACAGCAGTGCCATCTCTAAACTGCATCAGGAACGAGGGGTGACATTATTATCTGTGGAGATACACCCCCAAAAAGCACAAATCCACATCTCCCTGGAATGAAAGAAGATGGACAAGACGGTTTTATTAACAAACTTTTTGTAGAAAATCATGAAATTAATGCTTTTTATTTAAATTTACAGAGGGTAAAATAGGGTTAAGTAGCAAAACTTATCACCATGATTCTGCTCACCAAAGGAGAACTCAAACTTTTGACATTTTTTATTTTTTATATTGTATTTGTATTTTTTAAAAAACAGAGTTTTTTAAAGCGGAGAAGGAAGGAAGGAATTCTGATTTAAGAAGTGGTGTTTCTTTGTGTTTACAAAAATATGGTTTACTCTATGTTATATAGTTCATTTTCCTTTCCCACTCAATAAATTGTCATGGTTCTCCCTTTGGAAGAACAGATACAGAGCGCTCGCTCTCTCTGTTTCTCTCTCAACTGCAGTTTTAATACTCCCAATTTATTCAATCATTCCTCTATTAATGGGCATTCAGAAGTTTCCTTCTCCCCCTTCCTTTAAAAAAAATGCTTTTATTTCTCTAAGATAGAGCCATAAAGTAGAATTGCTGGGTCAAAGGATATGCATATTTTAATTTTAATAGATACTCTCAGATTACTTTCCCAAAAGGCTGAAGCAAGTCACATTCCCACTAGCAATATATGAGGAGCCTCTGTCCTTGCATCTTTGTCAGCACTTATTATTATCATTTTTACATTTTGTCAGTCTGATGGACCAAACATGCATAATATTTCATTTTTACTTTAAATTTTACTTCCCCTATTCCCAGAGATTGAGTATGTTCTCAACAGTTTATTGACCATTCAGATTTCCTCTTCTGTGAATTGCCTATTGTTAGAGTTTATCATGTTTCTAATTGGTCATTTTTCTTTTTTTTCCAATTTGTGGATATTCTACACGGAATGCGCATTAACTCTTAACCTTCCAAATGTTGTAAATATGTTTTCAATATATTGTTAATCATTGTCATGCTCAGCTTCCTGCATCATTCCATCTTCTTTCTAAATATTTCTGATGTGCAAATAATATCCCAGTGTGTGAATATGTTTGTTAAATGTTCCTTTTTTACCACTTGACATGGAGATGCTTATTTCTATCTCTCATATTCATAATAATGAATAATGGCATGGGAACCTCTGTGCATGAATCTTTTCACATATTTGTGTCATTTCTATGAGGCACAGTGGTACATTTCAAAAATAAGAATTTTACTTTAAAAATAAATTTACTAAATCAAAATATGAACATTTTGAAAACTATTGATGCAAACACATATTGCTATTAACATATTATTAATATTACCATAGTAATAGTTATACTGACCTACTCTTCTGTGGACTCCAGATTCTCTCTTTCCATACCCTTGCTACTATTTAGAATGGCATTTTTAAAAAATCTGCATATTTTATAGTTTAAAATGGTATCATAATATAGTTTCAGTTGTTAACTCTGAAATTGCTAGTAAGGGTGATCATTGTGTGCACTCATTAGCACTTACCTTTTCTCTCATCACTCAACTTTTTTCTATGACCTTTGCATTTTCATTCTTTTAAGACTTTATTCTTTTCTTATTTATGTGTATGTAGTCTTTCTGTACATTGGATACACACTTTTCATTTGTCATATTTGTAGGAAATATTTTTCCAGTTATGAATTCTCTTTATTGCCTTATTGATAGATAAAATACTTAAATCTCCTATTTACTCAAACCCATTTCTTCCATATTGTTAAGCCTAGAAAGTACACTCGCAGCCAACAGATCATTTAAATTTGCACTGACATTTTACTCTAGGTTGTTATGGTTTGATTTTTATTTAATATTATTTAATATTTAACTCTTCAATGCATTTGTCTTATTTTCAGATAAGATGTAAGAATAAAATCTGCTTACTTCCTTTACATAGCTATCTTCCTAACCCAGAAAGTTGGGGAATAACCTTCAAGTATTAAGGTCATCCTATAAAACTGTCTTAGAACTCTCTAATCTGGTTTTCTGTTTTTTTGATTTGTATATCTTAGTACCAGTACAATATTACTTTAATGAGCTTTGTTTCATAATATGTTTTATCTGATAAAATTATTTCCTCTTTCTTCAATTATTTTTTGGTTTCAATTTTCAACTGGTACTTATTCATCTGGTTTCTTCCAGGTGCACTTTAGAAACATTATGCTCATTTCCTCCATCAAGAATAAAACCCTTTCCACACAATGATTGAGATTAGGTTGAAGCCAGTCTAATTTGATTCGGTCTCCCCGCTCAGCTATACTATTTATAGTTCTTCTAATCATGCTGTCTTTTAACTTTATCAATGTTTTTTTAATTTCTTAAAATAGATTTTATTAACTCTTCCTATATATAATTATATATTATATATATTATATGAAGATCTATATATTAATATATATGTTAATATATAGTTATATATAATTCTTAATTTTTTCTGTATATTTATGCTTTTCATTTCTAATTGATTATTGTTATAACATTAAAAAGGGCACTTCTGTATGTTTATTCTTAAGATAATCATCATAATTAGTTACAATATGAATTACATGGTATTGATAATTATAATATTGATATGATCTTGTTTGTTTTGAAAATAATGGGATTAAAAGTAAAATTATCAGTAATATTAGTAATGCTATTATTGTTAGTGTTATTATTACTACTTATACCTGGGATTTTCTGATAAAGTCTTCTTCATATTCTTTTAAGATGCAGTAGACTTTCATGCATGACAGTTGATTTAAATAGCCTTGACTATTCACCTGCTTTGTGCTGAGCCCTTTGTTAGGGTTTTCAAATAAGGTAATTCTCAAATTAGGAACCAAATTTTGTCTAAAATGGAAGAAACTTTTAATAATTTTTAGTTGTCTCACAAAGAGGCTTCTTGTGTTCATCACTGATGGAAATTGACACTTTGCTGATTTCATTGGTGGAGTCAACAAAGGATGAAATACTTTGGGATTTGATCACTTCCTGGACAAATTGCAGCTAGAAGCCTTTGGAGAAGGTGTTTAAAGTGAATCAAGGAAGGCTGTATGGAAGGGGTGGCAGGAGCCAGGCCCTTGGGATACATAGCCCTGGTACTCTTCACTCTCTCAGTTGGGTGAGCACCAAATATAATTATCATAATTATATAACCAGCACTGGTTGAGTCTGTATTGTGACCAGGGCAATGTTCTAACGTGCCTTGTACATAAAATCCCCTATAATCTTTTCAAACTCTCTGGGGCAACTTCTGGTTGGTTGACACCATCCAACCTGTTTTGCAGAAGAGTCTGAGGCTTGCTGAGGTCAAGTGGCTTGCCTGGGAACATAAACCTAGTGAGAGAAGACAGTAGGAATTGACAGACACCAGCCACTCTGCCACCTCCTTCAAAACACAAATGGCCATACCTGATTATTATCATGTGTTGCCAAGGAATGAATTCAGTCTTCCATGGGCCTCTCCAATCCATCCCCACTCTTCCTTAACTACATTGCATGGCCACAGGGATGAGGCTGGGGGATGGGGAGAAGCAAGGATGGTGGATTCCATGCTAAGCCCAGTGGGACTCTTGAAGAGGACAAGGATCCACTTACAGGTGACTAAGACAGATTCTAGACTCCAATTCCAGAAAGAAAACGTAAGGGCTGAAGTTGAGGGACTTGAAGAGAGATGGTTTAATTCCAAGGGGGCATCAGGGAGGCTTTGTGCAGGATATGTGGAAATTTAGCAAACAGAAAAGAACATTTCTTTGGACATGTCCTATGGACATCAATCCATAGGAGACTGTATGAGAAAAAAAATCCAAAGGTGAGAAATTTGAAGACATATCCAGAGAATCATCATTAGTCCAGTTTGATAAGAATAATTATTGCAAGCACATTTAATAGGAGGAGATGAGGTTGCAAACTTCTATAAAGTTGCTTTGTAAACTGTCAGAATTGAAGGAAAGGGAGGTAGATGATACACCCAATGACAACACTGTCAAGGTATATCTCCGTACCTGTCTGGGCCATGCTGAAGATTGTTCACTACAGAAATAAAGTAGTGTCAAGCTGTAGTGGTGCACAGTATCATTTATGTCTTCTCAGCACCTGTTTCCCTTGTTTTGTTAATAATCCTTTGATTATCCCTGTCATTTGGGTAAGGCTGGCCCTACCTCTTGTCTCAAAGCTTCAGGTGGCAGATTCAGGGATTATGACCCCCAGCTAGGCCAGTGAGACTGAAGCCCAGGACTTCTACTGCAACCAATGAAGAAGTTGACCTCCCTTTTTACTAGATGGCTAAGCATGTGGAAGACATGCTTTGTGCTGCTGAAGGCCATCTTGCAGTGATGTAAGAAGAGGGTGACCACAAAGAAAGCCAGGAGACGGAGCAACTGGTTCCTGGATCCAGCCCTGGGTTTATCGATTAACAAAGCAAACACAATGCCTAACCAACATGTTTGATATCTTGTGTTTTTAAGCTTATTAGGGTAAGAGTTCTGTGGTAAAAAAGATTCCTAACCATATGTATTTATTACACACTAAAGCATCTTTGAAGCTGACTGTGATCTAAAGCATAGAATATTAATTACCTGGGTTCAGTCACCTAGCCAGATATAATATAATCAGTACTCCAAAGAATATAGGAAGATAATTTAAGAAACACACACACACATACACATTTTAATCTGAATATTCTCAATGTGTCTACGGAGTTTGAATTTACCAGATAATTTCCTACACACAGCTTTTTCATCTGATTCACTGCTTCTAGTCTCAACAGACACAGATTTAATTTTATTGAAGGGAAGAGGAGAAAATGAAAAGGACACTAATGTTTTGAATAGGTCCTCAAGCCCAGATCACTATTCACCTAAGAAGATGACCATTTATTCTGCTTTTAATGAGTCACTTTCTGCAAAATTTTGGTGGGGAGGTTGTTTCTCTTGAGCCCATTGATCACACCCCTGCCTGCCAAGTGCGATAGAGTCTACATCTGTTCTCATGAGACTGAGACCACCTTCATCTTCTAGTTCCCACAGATGCTCCTGAGTCGATCAGGGCACCTGAGATGGGAAGTCATGTCTGATCAAAGTCAGGGTATGTATGCAATGAGGATGAAAGTGGTTAGAATAGCGAGGGATGAGGGAGAGTCACAATCATATATCCTTATTGAATATTTCCACTCCTTAAGAAAGATATTTGGATCTCAGAAGAATAAGAAGAAACTCTTGTCGAAAGTGATTTAGTAGGTCATAAAAAAAGCCTTAATAAATTGAAAAAGGCTGAAATCATGCAGAGTATATTCTTGTACCACAATGGAATTAAATTTGAAATTATTAACAGAGAAAATATGTAAAATCCCTCCAAATATTTGGAAATTAAACAACACACTTCTAAATAACCCAGGGGTCAAAGAAGAAACTCAGAGAGAGAGAGAGAGAGAGAGAGAGAGAGAGAGAGAGAGAGAGAGAGAGAGAGAGAGAGAGGGAGAGAGAAAGAGAAAATCTTTTGAACTGAATGACTTAAAAAAAAAAACTCAAAAAATTTGACAAGAAGTTAAAGCAGTGCTTAGAGGGAAATTTATAGCTTTGAACATTTATATTAGAAAAGAATATTCTCAAATAAACGACCTAAGCTTCCACCTTAAAAAGTGAGAGACGATCAAATTAAACCCAAAGTAAGTAAAGGAAAGGAAACAATAAAGAAAAGCACAAAATCAATGGAATAGGAAATAAACAGAGCAGAAGAAAATTAACATAACACAAAGCTGGCTTTAAGGATCAATAAAGCAGATAAACTTCTAATTATATGGATCTGCTATTGCATAACAGATTACCATATATTAAATGACTAAAATAATACAAATTTATCATTGAATAGTATCTGCAGATCAGCACCTCAGGAAGAGTTTAGTTGAGTCCTTGGCAAGGTTGAAAGCAGCGTGTTGGTCAAGGCTTGGTTTTTATCTAGAGGCTTGACTGGCAATGGATTAGCTTCTAAGATAACTCATTTTCTTGGCATTATTCATTTCTTCATGGCTATAGGACTGAGGGCCCTGGTTGTTTGCTGCTCTCAGCCAAAATCTGTTCTCAGCTCCTAGAGGCTGCCTTCAACAATTAGAAATGTTCAGTTCCTTGCCACATGATCCCTTCCATAAGCTCTGTCACAACATGGTGCCTTACTTCTTCACAGTAAGCAAGAGAGAAAAAGAGAGACTCTAGAGCAAGTCTGCTAGCAAGACTGAGACTTATATAACTAATGTACTCATGGAAGTGATGTCTCGTTACCTTTGCCATTGTCTTTCATCTAGAAGCAAGTCACAGATCCTGCCTGCACTCAAGAGGAGGAGACTATACAAGAGCATGAACCCCAGTGGATGGGGATCATGGGAAACACCCTAAAGTCTGCTTAACACAAAGGGAGGTAAAAGAGAAGAGACATAAAGCATTCATATTAGGAATGAAAGAAGGACATCACTTGAGACACTATGAACATTATAGAATAACAAAGAAATATTCTAGAAATAATTTGATAATATAGATGAAATGGGCAGATTGCTTAAAAGATACAAATGTACAAAACAGATTCAAGTATAAATAGAAAATTATAATAATCTTAAATTAAATAACTTGAGTTCATAATTCAATAACTTTCCTATCAAGCAAACTCCAAATGAATTTTATCAAACATTTGAGGAAGAAATAATAACAAATATAATAAATACTTTCACTCTCTAAGTTCTTTCAGCTTTTTCTGTCCTATTCCTCTCATAAGGGCCTCCAGTAAAAGGACTAAGACCCACCTTGAATGGGATGGGTCACATCTCAGTTGAAATAACCTACAGGTCTACACTTATAGGAATGGATTAAAAGTACACGGTCTTGGGCGGGCCGCGGTGGCTCAGCGGGCAAGAGTGCTTGCCTGCCGTGCCGGAGGACCCCGGTTCGATTCCCGGCCCCAGCCCATGTAAAAAACAAACAAACAAACAAAATATAATAAAACAAGAAAATGTTTAAAAATGTTTCCCTTCCTTCCTTCTCTGTCTTTCCTTCCTTTCCTCCCTCTCTCTTAAAAAAAAAAAAAAAAAAAAAAAGTACACGGTCTTTTTTGGGGTACATAACAGCTTCAAACAGCACAATTTCCAATCTTAAAACTTATTACAAAGCCACAGTAACCAAAGCAGCACGTTATGGGCACAAGGACAGGCATTGAACCCAAATGTAATCAAATTGAGAGTTTAGAAATCAACCCTCACCTTTATGGCCAACTGATTTTTGACAAGGGAGAAAAGACTGCTCAACTGGGAAAGACTATATTCTTCAACAATGGTGAAAGGAAAACTAGTTCTTCATATGCAAAGACTGAAGGTGGACCCATACCTCATACCATATACAACATCAACTAAAAGTGGATCAAAGACCTAAGACCTAAATATAATACCTATGGCACTAAAACTCCTAGAAGAAAACATAGGGAAGCATCTGCAGGACCTTGTGTTAAGCAGTGGTTCTTAGATTTTATACTGAAAACACAATCAACCAAAGAAAAAATAGATAAATGAGACTTCATCAAAATTTAAAACATTCACACTTCAAATTACTCTTTAATGAAAGCAAAACTATAAAACTATAAACCAGTACAATGGGAGATAATATTTGGAAACCATATATCCTATATAGATTTAATATTCAAAATATATAAAGAAATACAGCAACCCAATTTAAAAATGGGCATAAGATTTGAAAAGACATTTTTCCAAAGAAGATAAGCAAATGGCAAAAAAAAACACATGAAAAGATGCTCAACTTCATTAGCATTGGGTAAATGCAAATAAAAATGACAGTGAGACTCCCCTAGAATGGCTACTAAAAATGGAAAATTACAGATGGCATAGTGCATAAAGAAATAGGAACACCCACTGCTAATGGGAATGTAAAATGGTATAGCCACTGTGGAAGACAGTTTGGCAATTCTTCAGAAAGTTAAGTATAGAAATACCATATGACTCAGCAATCCCATGTCTAGGTACATACACAAACAATTGAAAGCAAAGGTTGAACAGATATTTGCACACTGATTTTCATAGCAGCATTATCACAATTACCAAAATATGGAAGCAACACAAGTGACCCATCAACTCAGAATAGATAAACAAAATATAGTATATACATATGATGGAATATTATTCAACCATAAACAGGAATGCAGTTCTGATACATGCAAATATATAAATCTTGCAGGTATTATGTTGTGTAAAGTAAGACAGACAAAAAAGGACAAAATAATATTATATGATCTCACTGATAGGAAAAATTAGAACAAGTGAACTCACAAAGGTTAGAAACTAGATTATAGGTTGGTAGAGACTGGGATGGGGGTAGGAAATGGGGAGTTAATGTTTAAATTATACACAGTTTCTATTTGAGATGATGGAAACATGTTGATAATGGACAGTGGTGATGGTAGCAAAACAATATGAAAAAATTAACAGCAGTGAATTATAGATTTTTGGCTAAAAGCAGAAATTTTAGGTTGTTTAGATGTTACTGGAATAAAAATTAAAACAAAAATCCATAGGACTGTACAATACAAACAATGAATTCTAAAGTAAACCATGGACTATGGTTAATAGTACAATTACAAAATTGTGCTTTTTTCAATTGTATCAAATGTACCACACTAGTGCAAGGTTAGTAATATCATCGCATATGGAAACTCTGTAGTTTACGCAAGATTTTTCTGTAAGCCTACAAGTTCTCTAATAAAAAAGAAGAAAAAACATCAATTTATTCCTCATGAAATAGATGCAAATATCCCTAATAACATATTAGTAAATCACATTCAACAATAACAGAGGAAACATACTATGACTAAAGGAAATTTCTCCCAGGAATGCAAAGTTCCTTTAATATTTTAAAATAATACAATTTACCATGTTTACAAACTGTAAAAGGAAAATCATAGGATTATCAAAACAAATGCAAAAAAGATCCTTTGAAAAGAATTCAGCAACTATTTATTCATGATAAAAAGCTGGCAAACTATGAATAAATAGAAACTTTATCATTCTGATTTGGGTATCCACAAAAAAAAATCTCAACTATAATCATACTTAATCATAATGAGGGAACATTTTCCCTTTATAATCAGGAGAAAGGTAAGGAGGTTCACTCTTGCCATCCCAGTCAGCATTGCACTGGAGGACCTAGCCAGTGTAAAAAAGCAAGCAAAATAAATTAAATGCATGCATATTGGAAATGAAGAAATAAAACTCTCTTTATTTGTAAATGACCTGATATTCTAGATAGAAACGTCTAAGGAATTTACAAAGAAGCTACTAGAACTAATAACTGAGTTTAACAAGGTCACAGGATGCAATTGTCCAAAATATCAATTGTACTTACATACAATAGCAACAAATAATTGGATATTGAAATTTAAAACACCACCTATAGTTATATTAATAATGTGCAATACAAATAGGGATACATTTAACACCCTAAAAAACAAACTGCAGAACATTACTGGATAAATCGAAGAAGAAAAACAGAAAAGAGAGGTATACCATATTCATGGACTCATTATTTTGAGGATGTTAGTTCTCTTCCAATTTAGATACAGATTCAATGCAATACCAATTAAATTATAGCATGCTGCTCTATTAATAAAAACTGACAGGGTGATTCCAAAATTCACTTGGAAAGTCAAAGGATTTGGAATAAGCAAAACAATTTTGAAGAACAAGTTTGGAAATGGCACAATTTCTGATTTTAAGGCTTAATATAAAGCAACTGAAACCATTAGAGTGTGGCATTGGCATAGAAATAGACATATAGAATAATAGAACAAAGTATCCAGAAATTGACCAATGAACACATGATTCATTGCTTTTTTGACAAACAGACTAAGGTAATTTATGGGGAAAGGATAGTCTCCTTTGTTTATCAATGTGGGAAAAAAAAATCACAACCCTTATATTAATTTGAAATGGATTATATCCATAAAGGTAAGAGATAGAACTAAAAAATAATAATAAGTCTAGGAAAAAAAACCAGGATAGTGATCTTGGATTAAGCAAAAAATTCTTGGATGCAAAAAATACAAATCATAAATATTAATAAAATGGATTTCATCAAAATTAAAAACTGCTCTTCAAAAGACAACATTAAGGGCGGGCCGCGGTGGCTCAGCGGGCAAAGTGCTTGCCTGCTATGCCGGAGGACCTCGGTTCGATTCCCGGCCCGAGCCCATGTAACAAAAAACGGAAAAACAAAGTACAATAAAACAAGAAAATGTTTAAAGATGTTTCCCTTTCTTCCTTCCTTCCTTCCTTCTCTCTGTCTTTCCTTTAAAAAAAAAAAAAAAAAGACAACATTAAGAAATGTAAAGCAAGCCACAAATGGGGAGAAAATACTCCCAGTACACAACAAAGGACTGCATCTGTATTATATAAAGAACTCTTATAATTCAATGGTAGGAAGACAAACAATTCAACAGAAAAATAAGCATAAGATTTGAACAGATAGTTCCCAAAGAAGATAAATGGATAGCCAATAAACACATGAAAAAAAGCTCATCATCATTAGTCACCAGAGAAATTCAAATTAAAATCACAGTGACACAGCTCTTCATACCTATTAAAATTGCTAAAATTGAAAAGAGTGCATATTAAACACTGGAGAGAGCAAAGAGTAACTGGAACTTGCAAGCATTGCTGGTGGCAATATAAAGTGGTCCAATATCTTTGGAAAACAATTTCTTATCAAATGCAGACTACCCAAAAATTTATAAATGAGTGTTGATAGAAACATTATTTTTAGTAGCCAAAACACGAAATAGAAATGCCCATAATCAGGTGAATGGATAAATTGTGGCATATCCATACAATGGAATACTACTTAAATAATGAAAAGGAATGAGATCCTGATACATACAATGTTTTAGTTTGCTAATGCTGCCAGAATGCAATATACCAGAAATGGAATAGGTTTTATAAAGGGGATTTATTAAGTCACAAGTTTACAGTTCTAAGGTCTTAAAAAATATCCAAACTAAGGCCTCAAGAAAAAGATAAATTGACTCCAATGAAAGGCCAAATGGCGTCCAGAGTTTCTCTGTCAGCAGGGAAGGTGAGTGGCTGATATTTGAGGTCCTTGCTCCTGGTTCATTGCTTTGTGCTTTTGATTCCAATGGTTTCCTCTCTAAGCATCTGTGGCCCCTCTCTTGGCTCTCCAGGGTAAAACTCTGCTTCTGGTTTGCTTAGCACCACATGGGAAGTCACATGACAATGTCTGCTGGGCTCCTCTCTCAACTTCTGGTTTCAAACGCTCTCACAGATCCAGTGGATCCTTCTGGTATTTTCCTCTACATCTCCAAATGTCTGTGTCAGCTCTGAACTGTTTCTCTCTCTGTGAGCTCTCTTAAAGACTCCAGTAAACTAATTAAAACCCACCTCGAGTGGGTGGAGTCACATCTCCATGTGATAAAAAAAGGTTACACCCACAATTGGATGAGTCACATCTCCACGGAAAAAACCTAATCAAGAGGTCCCACCTTACAATACTGGATCAAGATGAAAAGAACATGGCGGCCCCCTCAAGACTGGATTAGGGTTAAAAGGACATGATTTTGGGGGCACACAACATTTTCAAATCAGCATATGCAACAACATGGATGAATTCAAAATCATTATGTTAAATGAAAGAAGTCTGACACAAAGGGCTGTCCACTGAGTGACTCCACCTATGTGGCTTTCACCAGATGGAAACCACCCAAGGCCTGAGGTAAAAAGAAAGAATTCACTACAAATGGCATGAGGGAGTTTTTTCTAGTGATGTAAATATTCTTGATCTTCATGAATGTGGAGGCTTACATAACTGTATATATTTGTGAAAAATCACAGAATATTCACCCAAAGAGGTGAATTTTGCTGGTGTTAAGTATACCTCAAGAAACCTCAATTTTAAAAATGAACCTTAAATAAATATACAAAGAAAACTTAAGACTTTTTTGAGGAAAAATGCAAATCATATGTTTCTTGATAAAAAGACAGAACCTTTCAAAGATGTTAATTCTCTCCAAATCAATGCATTAGATTTATGGTGTCCTAAACAAGCTCCTAATGGATTCTTTTAAGGGGAGAAATGAAACTTGACAAAATGATTTTTTTAATTATGTGGAAAAATAAATTGCTGAAAATACCAAAGGAAGTTGAGTAAAAGAAAATAATGAGGAAAAACTACTTTTCCTCCCAGTAAAATCAGTAAATCAATAAAATCAGTAGTGATTTTCAGCCTGGATTGTGAGTGTGCATGTGTGCATGCATGTGCACACCAATGTATGCATATTTATTTTTGCTGGGAAGAAGTGAGAAGTAAAATATAAATCTTGAAACAAAGACTAATTTCAAAAATGCTAGAAAAATATAATGCTTTTCAGCCTTTTTTGTTTCTCTGCTCTATATGTGGTAGGCATAAGGCTAAATATTTGGGGAGGGAGGAAGGTTCCACAATAAAGGAGTTTTTATTTGCCCTCTATAGAGAATTCAACTATATGTGTAACTATAACGAAAAAGTAGGAGTCACCTATAGTCTCACAACTCTGAAACAGCCGTTATTAGCACTTGGAAATCATCTTGTCTTTAATAAATAGCTTTTATTTACATGCAGGTATGCCTAGATACTTTGTGTAAATGGGACAATATTACACATACCTTTCCTTCCACCATGCCCTCACAATACCATATGCCAACCCTGCTCTTCCAGGTAACCCATTTTTAACAAACTGTATTTCTTCATGCTCATATAAGTCTGTCCATGCCAATACATAAACTCTCTATAATCCTATTTATATGTACATATATGTTTATATACATGTAGTCTATGGAGGAATTTTCCTTGTTTGATTTATAAAAATGACATATCTTAATCACTTTTATTCATTTTATTTTTCTGACTCAGTAATACCTCATGGCTGTCCCCAAAGACACTGAATGTAGCTCTAATTCTGTCTTCTTAATGACTGCATGCTATTCCATAGTAAGGTTGTACCACACTTTGTTTAGCCATGCTAGCTGGCTAGCATTTGCTCTATTCTCAGCTTCTGAACACAGCAAACAATGCTGCACTTGTCCTTAGGTACTAGTACTTTCCTATGGGTTAATTTTACAGGAGGGCAATTACAGGGTTAAATGGCATATATATTTTTAAATGTTTAAGAGATATTGTCAGATTCCTCCAGATGGGTCCCTAGATCAGATAAGTTCTGAATGCAGTGGAGCCATCCTCTCCAGAACATCAACTAGTTCTGTCCCCCATTCCATATTATTGACAACCCCTTCCAACATGTGAACGTTAGAATGGGGCATAGCCCAAATACCCTCATACAGTGGGAGAAAGATCAGAGGTGATGGTGGAGTTATAAAGAGAAGATCGGGTTTAACAAATGAGTATGATTGCTAAATCATTATATTGATATTTCTTTTAATCTCCAGTGTCTTGGAGCAGCTAGTAGTAAGAACTTAAAAATAAGGAATTGTAATCTGTACCAAACTCTGAAATCTGTTCTACAACTAATCATTGCAGTGTGCTTTGAAATTTATAACTTTTTTGTATGCATGTTATTTTTCACAAAAAAAGACAAAAAGAGATGCTGCCATATTACCTTCCCAAAAGGTTGCAATATTTCACATTTCCACCAACAACATATGAGAGCATTCTTTTCCCCATGTTTAACAAAAGTAGTCAATAATAGATCATTTTTTAATTTTGAAAATAATACTATCATCATTAACCTGATTTGCATTTCATTGACTATTACTGAATTATTTTAAATAGAAAAATAGTAACATATTTCTATTACAATTGAGAATTATACAGGCACCCATGCTATAACTATTGTTATTATAGCATTATATATTATTTTAAACATATTTCTTGGATGTTCTAGCATAGTGCTATCCAAAAGAAGTTTCTACAATGATGGAAATGTTTTACATTCTATGTTATTCAATGTGATAGCCACTTGAAAAGTAGCTAGTGCAACTGAAGGACTAATTTTCTTTCATTTTAAATTATTTAAATTTAAATAAAGAGATAGGGCTTGTAGTTATTGTATTGGACAGTACAGTTCTAGAAAATGTAAATACGTCAAAATGATTGGAATAAACATTGGAAAATACACAAAAAATTCTCTTTTGCAGACTATATACCTCCAGAATGCTCAATATTATAGTAAGGAAAAATTCTATTAGAATTAATAAGATTTTTCTATGTAACAATTTATGTGCTAAATGTGGAAAAATCAACAGTTACTTTACCTAAACTAAACACTTAAATGGAATTAGGTAAAGATTATCCTGTTTATTACAGTGGCAACCAAAGTGATAGAGCAGTAATGAATAAATTTAACAGGATAGTCACAGGGCAAATACGAATCAAATTTTTAAATTGTAATAAAAGGAGCAAAACAAAACCAAATATCTAGAAAGGTGTACCCTGTTCTTGGATGAGAAGACATCACATATATCACTTCTCAAATTAAACTATAAATTTAATGCAAGTCCAACTAGAATCCCAATTTCCACTATAATACTAAAAAGTTAAAATGATCCTCAAATTCAAATTTAAGAATATGCATAAAAGTTGCTCTGAAAAACGTGGAAGAAAGAAAAAAAACAAGGGAAAACTTACCTTATAAGTTATCAAAATCTTCTCAAAAGCCTTTGTAATAAAATCAACACAGTTCTGACATAAGAAGAGACAAATAGATACATGAAAATGAATTAAGAAAATTCAGAATCTGATCCCAGCATATGTGAAGATAATACTGACAAAGATAGTGTTTCCTTCAATGAGGAGAGGAATGAAATTTTAAGAAATGATGCTACCAAAACTGGTTATCTATATGGAATAAAATTTTTAAATGAACTTTCATCTCACAACCATAGGCAAAAATATAGGTATATTTCTATAACTAAATAACAGTCTTAAATAAAGCAAAGAAATCTTCTAAGAAACTTGGAAGACTGACTACTCATAAAACCCAAGAGTCAATGCAGCCTTTCTAAATAAGAACGGAAACTCAGAATTTACAAAATGTAAAGGGAGTTATAGCACACCTTATACAAATTTAGGACATTTGTTGGTAGAATACACAGCAAAAAGTCAGCATACAAATGATATATTTGGAAACATCTTTGTGATAAGATTCATTTCTATACTACACAAAATACTCATGCAGATTAATTTGAGAAAGACAAACAGGCAAATTAAAAAAAAATGAGGAGGAATCATGCGAGAAAAATTCACAGAAGAACTAACCAAGATAATAAGTAAAATTAGAGGCAGAAGTCATCTCTTTTATCCGTCAAAGGAACCTCTCCCTTTTTTACACAAAATCTTATGCAGAACCTCAATATATAAAAGATAAGCACATGATGAACCTTTGGTTGATGTCCCTATTCTGCTCGAATTCCTCTTCATTTCTGGTGTCCATCTACAGCTCTCAGAAAACATGAGGAAAGTCATCACTAGCACAGCAACAAAACATGGAGGAAAATTTGACAGATTTCACTTCATACAAATGAAACTTTACATCAAATAAATAAAAAGCAAATAGCAAAAGAACAGACAAGACACATGCTATATCTATGTCACCTTAGTAGAGCGAGTGTCCTAACCAGATGTTCTTATCCCTGCGAGCTAGGTATGAAGGGCTCTGCTGAGAGCCAGAGTATTTGAAGAGCAAGCATGAGAGCACTTTGATCTTTTTCTGTTTTTTGTTGTTTGGGGTTTTTTTTTTTTTTGGCATGGGAAGGCTCCAAGAATCGAATCCGGGTCTCTGGCATGGCAGGCAAGAATTCTGCCACTGAGCCACCGTTGCACTGCCCTGTCCATTATTTTTAACCATCTGACACCATACCAGAGTAAAATCTTCCCATGCCTACATTGATCCTATGGTCATAAAGCCACATTGAAAAATTTAGGCTTCAAAGGGGCCTTAGAGTCCACCTGCCTCAGCATCCTCGCGAGATGGTCATCCAACTTCTACTTGAAGCTCTCGGTGTTGGTGTGGGTACTGTTAGGCTAAAACCATAACTTCCAGGAGGCCCCTTGCAAAACCAAACCTGCCCCCTTCTCAAAGAGCAGTCCCATGATTGTCCTTGCATCTACCCTCCATCAGCTGCATTCCAATGATAGCTCCCTTTATCCAACCTCAGACATCCTGTAATTACAGCCCCAGTGGCTACAAGCTTGCAAAAACTCCCAGCTTTGTCTGCCAATTTCTTGCTCCCAGGCTAGACAATGAAAGCCCATCTCCCTTGCCATACCTCTACCAACCATGCTATATAACCTGTAATGCTTCCCCTGCTCAGGGCTGTCACCATCTTAGGCATCAGTCCGCCTGTGCATAGCCTCACAATAAAGCTCCTTTAATCAAGTTTTGGTCCCTTCTCCTCCCTCCCAGACAAGACACCTATCAGGCACCTGTAGAAAACAGGATTTCACCCTACCCAAAGGAACCAACTTCTTCCACTGATGTTCTGCATGAAAGTCTTTCTCACTCGGAACCCCCAACTGCTTCCTTCAAAGTTCTGGGCAACCAGGGTGGTCTACTCTATTGGAGTCTTTGAGCAAGTGTAACCAGAGAAGAAAACCTGTCCTTGGCCCTCCCCCTGGACAGAGGGCCGCAATGAGTTTCTGGCAGGTGGGTGGCCATTTCTGCGTGCTCCTTGCTGAGAAGTGGCTTCTGAACCTGCCTGGCCAAAGCATTCAACATTAGAAAATTAACTTCTCAGTCCCAAACCAGATCTACTTCATCAGATCCCTAGGCTGTTGCCCAGGCATCAGTATTTCACAATGCTCCCCAGATGATTCCAATTCTCACCAGGCTTTGGGAAGCCATGCTTTACTTGGAGGGGCTCAAACCCAGGCATCAGCAAAAACTTACCAACACAGTTTGTGATTGAAAACCTCACCCTGCCCCCCACTGGGAACATCAAAGTAAACAGCTGAAGTGTTACATTGTCTTTCCTGGTTTATACAATCCTTTCTCCATAATTGAATTTGGGCCTCACAACAGCTCATCAAGTGATGAATTTTACCCACAAAGACAGTGAGTCACTGAGATGTAATGGGTGTGATATTTTCCGGACACTTTCTTTCCTCATCTTTAACTCAACTTGACTCCCATTTCAAGCACAGATCCTGAGTCAACAGTCAATTGACATTTATAATCAGCCTGTTTAGGACTTCTCTGCTCTCCTTCTTCCTGCCTATCAAGGTGGAGGAAACAGGGAAACTTATGGACATTAGTCAACTTCTGTCCATGCAGTTTGTTGAGTTGTGCATGGTCTTTTTCTATTCTTTTTTTGTTTTTTTTGTTTGTTTGTTTTTTTTTTATTTCTTTGTTCTTTTTCTATTTTCTTTTCTTTTATTCTATTCTTTACTTGCTTTACCAGTTCTTTCAAGCATCAGCCATCTGGTCCAAAATCTTCCAGTCTTGATATTGTAGTACTTTACAGAATTCACCCATTCATTTGGATCATCAGACTCCCACAGTTTATCAGCTCATTTTCCCTGTCGTCTGAGCCCGTCAGGCTCTGGAAAAGGAGCTGTTTCTCACACCTCTAAGAAATTAAAGAAGCTCTAATGCAATGGCTTTCCTACCAAGCCCACTCCAAAATGATTGCCCCATCCCAGGATGTTGGGCAACTCTTGACCTTCCACTTTAAGGTTGCTGCTTGAGAAGCAAGGCCTAGAATTCCTCTGCTCTCAGATCTCCAGCTTCCCTTGAAATTTTGTCACCACCTCACTGAGATTAAACCCAAGAGAAGGGGATGAATGCCTATCCCTTCCACATAGCTCCCTCTGTTGTCCTATGGTTCCTCTTCTTAGGGACAGTGTTATCTCCTTTCCATTGGAGTGAGAACTAGGGATTGGCCAGGCAAGTGCTCTTCTATTCTTATTTTTAGGCCAAACTTTCGGCTCTCCAAAGCTCAAAAATTACAAGAAATAACTGCCTACGCTTCCTCTGAATTCTTGCTCTAGCTATGTGCACAGGGAGTGGGGGTTGATGAAGGACATGTGGAAAAGAGAAACAGAAAACATTGCTGGGACTGATTAAAAAATAAAATCCATTTTAAGCGTACAGAGTGTTCTGCTGGTATGATGAAAAAAATGTGCAAATTGAGGGAGGTTTTAGTTGCACAACATTGTGAATACACTGAATGCTTCTGAATTGTGCGCTTTAAAATATCAATTGTATGTTATACAAATTTCACAGCAGTAAAAAAAAAAAAAGAAAATTAGTTAATATTTGGCAATATTGCCCCATCCCAGTGAAAATATATGGGTTTCTAAGGCCTCAAGGTGAGCAAGTGGCAGAATTTGGACCAGAATTCTGGGCTTTCGAGAAAGAATAAGGTTGCTGTGCTGTGTCTTTAGCAGAGGACCTATCATTCTCCACTTCCTCCCTGGAGAGCTCCTGCAAGCTTAGGTGTGGCTGACCCCTTTTGTGCCTTCAAAACACCAAAGATAGCAGCCCAGCTTCTCCTTCCCCACATAGACATTCTAGATGAGCCTAGGGTAGAGAACTTTCCCACAGGCAAATTGTACTCAAAGAGGAGGGTCCCAGTGGGACCCTGGACCTCAAGTGAAGGTGCCATTTCAGCTGCATCATATTACCAGTCAGGCTTGCCATGAGACCCCCCTCCTCCTGCCATCCATGGAAAATGACAGGCCTCACAATGTTGCTTGCTGGGCAGGGAAGAGTGGGTGACAGCCCTGCTCTGACAGGCGATTAATTCTGCATCAAGGTGGTGCTTGTTTCTGATCTGCCACTCAAGCGTCTCCAGTGCCACTGTTGAGTGACAGCACACGTTGTTCCTGACCTCACACATCATTGGGTTTAATTGCCAGGGGCTTACTAATTATTATCATTAATGCTTTGTGCATACACAGGAATGCCTTTCACACCAACTCACTCATCACAACAAAGGCCACTCCTCAGGGTGGCAACTCAAGGTCCAGAATCCTGGGCTAGGCAATGACTAGGAGGGTCACATTGTCCAAATATTGGGGTCACCTTCCACGCCGTGCTTATCTGTGAATCACGGTATCTGACACTGCTGGAGGCTTGGGGATGCCCACTCTGTTGGCCAGAGTTTCCACATGGGGACAGATGAATCGTACTTAAGACCTCCAGTGCTGGAAGGTCTGGGCTTTTGAGGAATCCTACCTTTGTACCCCAGGCACTCCTTCCTATATGGCTAGTCCAGAGTCAAAACAAAAGGGAAATGGATCATTGGAAAATTAAAGCTGGGTGGTACTGAGGAAGTATCTAGTCCAAATCCTAGTTTTTTGTAGATAAGGAGACAGACTAAAGAAGGTTCTGAACCAGCTCAAGGTCACTACTAGACCCTGAATCATGGCCCCACAAAAGGTATGTTCAGGTCCCAATCCCTGGTCTTTAGGGTATGAATTAATTCATAAATAAGACCCATTAAGATGTTGTTAGCTAAGGAGTGCTCAAATTGAGTAAGAGTGGGCCTTAATCCAACATGGCTAAAGTGTTTATACGTAAAAGGAAATTGGACACAAAAAGGAAGCCCCAGGGAGCAGCCAAAATCTTGAAGTCAATGGAAGCTGGAAAAGAAAGGACAAGACACTGCCATTTTCATTGTCATGTGATCGAGAAGCCAAGGAACCCTAAAGATTGCCAGCTAGCCAAAAGATAGTAACCCTGGGAGGAAGAAACCATCTATTCTCTGAAACTACGGATGAATAAATTTCTATTGTTAATATGATATTTTATATTTCTTTAGCACCCAGGAAATGAATACAGTCGCAATCAATTAGTGACTTGGCAAAGTCAAAATGTTTTCTACAGGTGCTTAACTATGATTTTAGAGTCCCCAGAAAGAATTCATAACCCTTATGTTTTCAAGTCAATAATGGTATTTACTGAGTGACTAATATGGGGTAGACTCTCTTCTTTTGTGAATGTTGCTGCTTTTATTTTATTTTGTTTTAATTTTGTCTTCCAAAAATGGCCATTGCCTTTTTATTTAGTTGTTACTGTTTCAGACATTATTGTAAGCACTTTACATTTTAAAATCATTTAATGTTCCCAACAATTACAACTCTATAAGAGATGTATTATTCTCATTTCATAGATGAAGAAACTGAGGCACAGAAATGCTAAGTAATTTGCATGAGGGCATGCATGTTATTTCATGGTTTGCACACAGAATCAAATACAAGCAGTCTAACTGCCAGGTCCTGACTCTTAATCACTACTTATATTGTCAGAAAGTAATTTAATTAAGAAATAATTTCATGTATGTATGTATTGTCTGCTGTATATCAGGCACTGATTAAAGTGTTGGGAATACAGTGGAAAACAAGATAGGCAAAATATGTTGCCTCATGAAACATTCTATATTTGGAAAATTGAAAATAAATAAGTTAATACAAGTAAATAATATAATTTCAATGAGTAAAAATTATCTTAAAGGAAATAAAACAAGTTGACATGATGGTAATGAGGAGGGAATTCCTTTAGATAGAGGGTTAAGAAAGATTTTGTTAAAGAGATGACAAGAAGGAGCCAATCATATGAAGAGTTAGGAAAAGAGTTTTCCAAAAGGAAAAAAGCAAATGTAAAGATCATAAAGTGGTAATGAGTTTGTTATGTATGAGGACCAGGAACAGACAGAAAGGAAAAAATATCCTTGAATGAGTGGATGGATAAATGGATGGATGGGTGAGTGGATAATGACATAAAAAGGGCATCAGCTCAGAATCTCAGAATATCTTCATCCTTCTCTTCCTCTTCCTTATAATCCAAAGACCACCACCATACCATGAAGTGAAAAACAGAAGCAGTTGTCCAATCTTCAGTCAAAAGAAATTGCTTGCAGTAAAAATGGATGTAGCCATAGTTTTACTTAATAACTGTCTATATTTGGGATATATATGTAGCTCAAATGTTCACATGTCTAAGAAAATGGCCCAGGAACAGCCACAATCTCATAGTTTGCCTTGTTCATACCCTGTAAGAAGATCCAGTTTCAGAACTCTATATTAAAAGGGAAAAAATAAGTGTATGGGAGACAACAACACAATGAGAAAAGGGATTTGTAAGCTATAGGCCCAGGAAGATCCTGTACATTGGTACAGAATTTTGTGCTCTGAGAAATAATGGTGAGAAATGTGTTCACTGAATGAATGATCAAATGCTCAGACTCATTAGTGTTCCCAATTAAGAGATATATAAGGAGTGAAGGAGGCGAACGTCTCCCTTATGTTTTTCTTAGAGGTCATTCTACCCCAGGTCTAGATAGAGATCAAAAGTGTGTGAAACTTTTGACAGGAGTTGAAAGCTCATATCATAAAACCCACTCAGAAGCCAACCTGATAATTTTCTCTTTCTAAGAACCAATAGATTTCCCCTCCCATCCCATCTACCCCACTCTTCCAATGAAAATTCTTCTATACCATCTGCCAAACCAAGAGTATAAGAGGACTCATAGAGGGGCTCTGTAGGACATATGATTATAGCTCATGAAATTAGCATGGTTTTAAGAACTGGAGAAGAATTTTAAGGTCATCCAGAGACTTGGTTTATCAGGTACATTTTTTTGTGTGTATGGGCAGGCTCTCAGGTACATATTTTGAATAGGCATAGTTTCCAGAACCTTGCATCTGCCATATTCACAACTGCTGCCAGTAAACTGGTAAGATTTACCAACTATATATCATCCATTTCTCTTTCATAAATGAAATCAGTCTATGTAGTTAGAACCATATGAACAGGTAGACATCATTTCCACCTCTGGTCAAGTGGTAATAACAAGAAGTAGATATAACTTCTCACATTAACAACAAAACAACTGGAAAAAATACATGAAACAATGTTTTTTTAATGTTGGTAAATAGGTAGGACAGAATTATGATCCCCAAGAGACATAAAACAAATGAGGTGAGCTCTAAGATTGTATCAGTTTGTTATCTGGAGGTATTTTCCAGACAGAAGTTCAAGAAGGAAGAGCCCAAACAAATCCCAAAAGTCTCATTGAATGTAGGAGAACAATATTAGAATTTGGGAAGCCCAAAGACACTCTAATTTGTTGAGGCATGGCACAAGACAATAGAGAGGTACACACAGAGAAAGATGTAGAGAAAGAGTGCCCTCAAGTCTTTGAGTATTGATCTGTACATGTGTGAGAGGAAACTCCTAGACTCTGAAGAAATTTCTGCCAGAAAGGAACAGGCAACACAATTCCCAGAGCTCACATGAGACAGGGATTAGTTCGCATTCCCATGAGCAAGAATAGAAAGATCTTATAGACAGGGCAGCAGACAGAATCCTGTAGAGTATTGCTTTTATTGAGAGCTACATCAGACCTTGACAAAAGGCTCTGCAGACTTGCCCCAGAAAAGCTTAAGGATAATTCTCAAAAGCATCCAACTGATTCCAAGTAACTTAATTTATAGCAACACTATTTTAAAGAAAATGATAAAATCCAGAAATGGAATTTACAATACCAACATTTAGTAAGAGTTACTGGGTCTGCAAAGACACAGATAAATAATATCCACAACTAAGAAAAAATAAAGCAATAGAAGATGACCTGGATAGATGTAACTGGAAAAAAAAAACTTTACAACACCTACTGTAAATATATTGTATATGTTCATGAAGGTAAAGAGAAATTTGACCATTCAGAGGAGAGAAATTGAAGACATGAAAAGCAATCCAATTAGAACCTTATAGGGACAAAAAAATAAAAGGGCTGAAATGAAAAATACACTGGATGAGATTACTAGTAAATTAAATATACAATAAGAAAAGATCAGGAATATTGAATGCAAGGGAAAATAAAATACCCAAAGTGAAGTACAGACAGAAAAAATGATGGGAAAAAATGAACACAACATTAGTGATCTGTAGGTCAATGGTCAGCTGCTCTAACGTATATTTAATTGTTGATCTAGGAAAAAGGGGAAAAAAGGAGAGCAGAAAATATATTTAAAGATATAAAGGTTGAAAATTTTCCAAATCTGATGAAACTATATACTCATAGATCCATGAAAATCCATAAAACATAAGCAGAATAAAGATAAAGAAAAACATGCCATGACTCATCATAATAAAATTGTAAAAGGCCACCAGTGACCAAGAGAAAAACTTAAAAGCAATCAAAGAGAAGATGGATTAAATACCCAAAAAGAAGAAAGAGAAAAGAAACATGGCAGACTTCTTCCTGGAAACTACTCAAGCCAAAAGAAAATGGAGTAATATTAAAATACTAAAAGAAAAAGTAAACCATCAACTTAGAATTATTTACCCAGAAAAATATATTTCAAAAAATAAATTTTTCGGACAAACAAAATCTTCAATAATTTATCAACAGGACTGCACTATACAGGAAAATGTTACAGGAAGCTCTTCTGGTAGAAGTAAAAGATGTCAGATGGAAATTTGACATATAGAAATTTATATCTACACAAAGAAATGGTAAATATGTAAGTAAACATAGATTATATTTACTCTTATTTCTAAAGTCTCTAAAGGATAATTAATTAAACAAAAATACCAACAATGTACTTTGGAATTTAATGTTTAAGTAAAAGAAAATAATATGACAATAGTAGAACAAAGGAATAAATGGAGGAAATGAAATTAGGCTCTGTAAGGTTCTTTCATTACTACATGAAGTAGAATAATGTTATATGAAGGTATATTACAATAAGATAAAGATACATATTATGAATCCTAGAGCAAACAATAATAAATAGATAAAACAAAAGCATATAGATAATAAGCCAACTGCAGAGATAAGAAGAAATCATAAAAATTAATCCAAAAGAAGGCAGGGAAAGAAGGAGAAAGAAAACTACAGAATATTAATGAGAGAATATTAAAAGGCCTAAATGAAAGGTGAGCGCTACTGTGTTCTAAAACTGATGATTCAATGTTATTAGGATATAAATCTTCAACTTATTTATAGATTCAATACAATCCCAATGAAAATTCCAGGATTTTATAGTACCTGACAAGCTAGTTTAACTTTAAAAAAAATTCTCTGGAAATGTAAAGGGCATAGATGACCCAAAACAATTTTGGAAAAAAAAACAATCAAAAATAAAAGAAAAAGAGAAAGAAATAAATAAAAGATAAATGATTTACACTATCAGTTTTTGTTGTTGTTTTGGGGGTGCATGGGTCAGGAATCAAACTTGGGTCTCCCAGTTGGCAAGCAAGCATTCTACCACTGAACCACCCATGCACCCCACACCATCAGTTTTAAGAGATATTATAAGGGCCTATTAATCAAGACAATGAGATATTGACAATAAAAGTAGTCTAGAAATAAACTACATATATGTGGTTAATAGTTTTCTTCCACAAATATGGCAAAGTTATTTAGTGGGAAAATGATCTTTCTAACAAATTGTATAGGAACAAATATATATAATTAAAAAGACTTGTAAAATTAAGTAGTAATGAGTCATAAACCTAATGCTAAATGTGAGAGCTAATTCCATTAAACTTCCAGACAATAACAGAGGAAGAATTCTCTCCTATTTTAGGGTAAAGATTTCTTAGGTTGGACACAAAAGGAACAGAGCATCAGAATTTAAAACTTCTGTTCTTCAAAAACCTAAGAAAATACTAAAGTAAGCCATAGATTAAGAAAAGATTTGACAAGCACATAAATGATAAAAGATTTGTATCTTATGTATATAAAATTCTTACAATTCAATAATCAGAAGAATGCATACATATACCTTCTAATTTTTTAAAATACAGTCCCCCATTCCTCCTAGATCTTCCCTTTTACAACTGAAAAACCCTGGATATAATACAACAAACAAAGCATAAAAAAGACTCTGAGAAGTGGAAAGAAGAAGGAGAACTATTTAGAGAACTTGTCACTTGAGAAATGAACCAACAGTGAGTTCCCTGAGTTTCCATATTGATTCCCATAAATACCATACGGTACACTGCAGAAAGATGCAACCTGGGATCACCAACTTTATAGACCAAAAAAAAATGCTACAAGAAAATCTTTGTCCCTCTAGTCAAAGGACTGGGAGAAGCATAGCCTAACAACAGAAAATCTTTTTGATAAAACCTACCATACAAGTTTTAAGAGATATTTAAAACAGCCAAATGGCCAACAGAAAATACCTTCATACCTTACTTCCAGTTTTTCAGTGAGTTGGAACAAGGAATTGATCTTCCATCCCACTTTCTTGCCCCATGGAAGCTGGTGGCATTTCCCCTCCAGCTGATTTCAGTAGAGCCAACCAAGTAGCTGATCTTCCATATTTTCCATATCTTGCCTGATAGAACCTGGTTATGGCAGTTGGATTCTGCCATGGTAGTTTCAGTGGAACACATTAGGAAGCTGATCTTACACCCCATGTGAAGACATCAAGGCAGTACAAGTCATTTTTGTGGGAAGTGTCAGTGGGGATAATAGGGTTTGATCTACCACCCCAATCATTTTCAATAAGACAGTGTGAGTTGGTGCTCTACTTTTTCCAGAGTGGTTTTTTGGCAGGAATCATTAGGAAACTGAACATATATATCAATAAACACTTGCAATGTACCTAAACAAGATAATTATCTTCTAAAAAGTAGATTAACTTTGTTTAAAAAGTAGATTAAATAGTATTCAGATTCTCATAATATAATGTCCAAAACTTACAGGATACAATAACATATCACTCGTCATACCAACAACTAGGAATGTTCCAACATGAATGAGAAAAGACAGTCAACAGACACCAACATGAAGATGAAAAAGTTGCTGCAATCATCTAACAAATACTTTACAGCAGTCACCATAAAATTGCTTCAGCAATTAGTTACACATTCTCTTGAAAAAATGAAAAAGGAAAAAAAAAACAGAAAATCTCAAGGAGAAATAGAAGTTATAATGGGAATTATAGAACTACAAATACAATAACTGAAATAAAAGCTCACTGGCTGGGCTCTGTGACAGAGTACAGATGACAGAGGATGGAATCAGCAAAGTTAAGGTCAGATAGATAAAATTTTACACACTCTGAACATCAAGACAGAGAAAAATGAACAGTCTAAGTGATCAGAGGGAAAACTATAAAATTGCTAACATTCTTATCATAAGAAAACCAGAAGGAGAGGAGAGAGAGAGTGGAAAAAAGTATTTAAAGTAAAAATAAATTTCTAAATTTCATGAAGGACATAAACTTTGGATTCAAGAAGCTAAGCAAACTCCAACAAGGAAAAAAAGCAAAGAAATCTATACCCATACAAATCACAGTTGAACTTCAGAAAATTAAAGACAAAGAAAAAGTCTTGAAAGCAGTAAAAGAGAAACAGTGCATTACTTATAAGGAAAAACCAATTCAAATGACAACAGATTTCTCATTTAAAATCATGGAAGCCAGTGGGCAATGGTGGCTCAATGGCAGAATTCTCCTCTGCCATGCTGGAGATCCAGGTTTGATTCCTGGAGCCTGCCCATGCCAAAAAAAAAAAAAGAGTAAAAAAGAAAATTACTAGATGCAAAGAGGGACATTACATAATAATAAAGAAATCCACCAGCAAAGCATGGCAATCTTGAAAGTTATTCCCCAAACAAGAGAGCCTCAAACTACATGAAGCAAAAATTGGGAGAGTTGAAAGGCTAAACAGACAGAAACAAGTGGCATATTTTTCAGTACTGAAAGACAAGACCTGCCAACCATGAATTCTATATATGGCAAAATACTCTTCAGGAATGAAGAGGAAATAAAAACATTCTCAGATGCAGGAAAAATAAGAGAGTTGTTGCTAGCAGACCTACCCTTAAAAATGGATAAAGGAAGTTTCCTTAACAAATAAAAAATAATAACAAGATCTTGGAACTTCAGAAAAGAAAGAACATTGGTTGGGTAAAAATAGTAAGTAAATCAATCTTACATCTCATGAGTTCCTGAAGTCATATTTGATGGTCAAAGCAAAAGATATATATAACACCATCTGATGTTGTGCTCAATATATGTAGAAGAAAGGCTTAAGACAATAATATATTTTAAATGAGGAACATAAAGGAACTAAATGAAAGGAAGTTCCAAGGTAGTAAAACATTGATACTAGTAGACTGTGATAAGTTATGCATGCCCTTTAATACCCAGAGCAACCCCTAGGAAAACTATACAAAGTGTATTCAACTGAGGCTATAAGCAAAAAAAAACTATAAATACCACTATGAAATCCTCTAAAATGTTCAAATACTGAAGAAATATAAGAAAAGAGAATGAAAACCAGAGGAAACAAACAGAAAACAAATAAAGTGGTGAACTTAAGCCTTAAAGCAGTAATTACCCTAAATTACAGTAGTCTAAATGTACCAATTGTAAGGTCAAGATTGGCAAATTGGACTACTACCATAATCCAAAAATATGCTGTCTCCAAAACACTCACTTCAAATATGACAACATAAATAGGTTGGAAGTAACAGAATGGAAAAAGGTAAACCATGCAAACATTGATTTTACAATGTAAAAGTAGCTAATATTAATATCAGATAAAGTAGACTTCAAAGCAAAGAAAATTACTAGATGCAAAGAGGGACATTACATAATAATAAAGAAGCAATCCACCAGCAAGGCATGGCAATCTTAAAAGTTATTCCCCAAACAAGAGAGCTTCAAAATACATGAAGCAAAAATTGGGAGAGCTGAAAGGCTAAATAGACAGATCCATATCTAAGAGTTGGGGACTTTGACACCCCTCTCTGAAGACAGCAAATCAGTAAAGAAAGAGAAGAAATGCACAGCACCATTAACCACCAAGATGACATAAATAAAGCATTCTATCCAACAATAGCCAAATACACATTCTTTTCAAGTGTCACAATACATTCCCCAAGATATAGACATTTGGGCCATGAAACCAGGCTCAACAAATTGAAATGAATTTGAGTCATACAGAATGCATTCTCTGACCATAATGGAATCAAACTAGAAATCAATAATAAAAAGACAATAAAGATATCTCCAAACAATTAGAAATTTTATATTCCATGGTCAAAAGGGAATTCTCAAAGGAAATTTTAATAATATACAAAATTGAATGAAAATAAAGGTATGTTAAAATATGTGGGATAGAAGGGTGCATGGGTTGTTAAGTAGTAGAATTCTCAGCTGCCATGCAGGAGATCCAGGTTCCATTCCCAGCCCATGAACTCCAATATATATACACTGGATATATAAGATATAGTTAAAACAGAGCTGAAAAGGAAACATAAAGCAGGATATGCTTGCATTCGAAAAGAGAAAAGGACTCAATACAATAATTTCTGCCTTAAAAAATGGAAAAAGAAGAACAAAGTAAACCCAACCATAAAAAGAAATGAGATAATAAATATCAGGGTAGAAATAAATGAAATTGAAAGGAGGAAACAATAGAGAGAATCAATGAAACATAAAGCTGGTTCTTTAACAGACTAGGAAGGAATATTATATGATCATATCAATTGACATAGATAAAGCATTTGACAAAATTTAACATTCATTCATAAAAACAACCCCTCAGCAAAGTAGGTTCAGAAGGGAACTTACTCATCTCAAAAAGAATGTATTCAAAAAACTACAATTAACATCATACTTATGATAAAAGACTGAATGCTTTCCTTCTAAGATGTGGAGTAAGGCCTGGATTCTAACACTTTATTCAATATAGTCCCAGAATTACTAGCCACTGCAATAAGGCAAGAAAAAGAAATAAATATTAGAAAGAAAGAAATGAAATTGTGTATTTGAAAGAAAGAAATAAAATTATGTCTAATGTAATTTTCAACATAGAAAATTCCAAGGAATCTACCAAAACCCTCCTAAAACTAATATGTGAGTTCATCAAGGATACAGGATAGAATAGCAACACTAAAAAATAATTGCATTCCTATATGCTGACAATAAACACATGAAAATTAGAATAAAAATATAATACCATTAGCAATTGGAAATACTTAGGATGAACAATAAAACATGTATAGGATCTGAAAACTACAAAATGCTGATGAAAGAATTCAAAGAAGATCTAAATAAATGTAAAGACATAATATGTCCATGCATTGGAAGACTCAACATAGTAGAGATGTCAATTTTACCCAAATTGATTTGAAAAGAGAAGCACTTAGGAGCAGAAGAATTGAATAGTTACTTCATCTAAGAAGACATATAAGCATGTAAAAATTTTTCAATGTCATTAGTTATCAGAGAAATGCAAATTAAAACCCAATGAGAAGCCACTGCATATTCACTAAGTGGCTAAAATTAGAAGGAATTACAATACCAAATGCTGGCAAGAAAGTGAAGTAACTGGAACTGTCATAAATTGTTGATTGGTATATAAAATAGTATAGTCATTTGGAAATAGTTTAGCATTTCTTCTAATTGTAGATGCACACATATCATACAACCCAAGAAGCTCACTCCCAGGTATTTACAAATCTACACAAAAAACCTCTAAGTAAATGTTTATAAATACTTTATTCATAATCTCATAATCTCATAGAACAATAATTCAAATTTCTGTCAACTGGTGAATGGATAAATAAATTGATATATGTATACAAAGGAATACTACTCAGCAATGATAAAAGTCTAAACTGTTTATATATCTAAAACTGATGAACTTAAGTATTATAATAGGAATTATGAGTGAATTCACTCATGAGTGAAAAACTACATGTTGTACGATTCATTTTATGTAAAATTGTAGAAAATGCATAATTATAGCGACAGAGAAGCAAACAGCAGCTTCCAGGAGGAATGGGTAGGGGAAAGGATTGACGTTAAAAACGCACAAGGAAATTTTGTGATGGAAATGTTCTATATCATATCAAAGAGGTAAATCTGTATCTGACTGTATGCATTTACCAAACTGCATTAAATTATGTTCTTATAGTTGGTGAATTTTACTGTACATATAACTTAATAAAGATGATTTACAATTTACAAAAAATAAAGATATGGGAAAAAGTTTTTTTTTAAATCTGTACACATCAGCATCAAGTTGTCTGTGAAAGAATAGCACACAGCACAAACAAGTTCTGCTAATGCGTAAGAAAGAGAAAGTCCTGGAACATAATTCATATTGGCTCTAGCAGGCTAAATCAAAGTGAAAGACATCACCCAGAGTGAATACTTAATAAATACTTATGAGTTAAGGAATGGGTGGACAGAATGGCAGAGGTTTAAGAAATAGCACAAGTAGCTTTGTCAGCTGTCATCTGGAAACTAGCTGGCCTGGCACTAGCAGCAGGCCCTAGGGGTGTTACCCTGCTGAATATTAAAAAATCAGCAAACTCTGACATTGGAGAATGTGATGGTTACGTTCCTGTGTCATCTTGGCCAGGTTATGGTGTCCAGTTGTTTGGTCAAACAAACACTGGCCTGATTGTTATCGTGAGGATATTTTGTGGATTTAACTCAGTCAGTTGATTGCATCTATAATGATTACAGCTATAATCAACAAAGGAGATCACCTTCAACAAGAAGAGATGTCTCAACCAATCAGTTGAAGGCCTTAAAGAGAGAACTGGTGATTTCAATAGTCAGAAGGAAAATTTTCTATCTCTATTTCAGACAGAAGCTCCTCCTGGAGAATTCATCAAAACCTTCATTGGAGTTCCCAACTTGCTGCCTGCCCTGTGGAATTCAGACTTTCCAATTCACAAGGTCACATGAACCAGTTCCTATAATAAATCTAATTATAGGTTGATACAGAGAAGGTCACTCTGTGACATCTATGGAGTGAGACATAAACGAGACCCTCTCTAATCATGTTTGAGCACAGACTAAACCAAGAGCACTAATAAAGCCATGTTAAGGCGAAATGCACAGGTGTTGCTTCATTATTGATTTTTGGCCCTGCTCCATTTTTCCACCTTTTATATGTGGAATAAGTTACCTAATCATAGATTGTCTGCACTTTCTGAAAGCACCCAACCCAGAGCATAGCCCTGATGTTTTCTTGAGCCACAGTTTCCAACCTAGATGCAATACAAGCTCGAACCCAAGAAGAAGCCTCTCCTAATGCCCACCTACAGAGATGCTGCAGAGTTCCCCATGGTTTGTGGTCTCCCTTTTATAGCTCCAGGTGTGTTTCTGGTGGTCTTTGGCTGATGGTTGCAGGAACATAGCTGGAAGTGTGGAAGCGTAACTGTACTGCCTCCTCCTCCTCAGCCTACAGCATTCATGTGAGCTGGCACCCATACCCACTTACCCAGCTTTGCAAATCTCAGCATGCTAGGGCTGCAGAGACTTGGCAGTGAAGTCAAGCACATTCCAGTGGCCCGGCACCCTTGCAGCATGTCTTTCCACCAGCACAAGCATTCATGCAGCCAGGGACAAACACTGGTGCCTTTTTACCCTCCTACTGCTTGGGAGAAGGGAAAGACATCAAGGAGCAGGAGAGACCCTCCGTTGTTGTTCTTGTCTTTAAGAGGGTCCTGTGAGCCTTCTGGCCGGTGCTTCCCAGTGGAGAGATGCCCAGATTAGGTGTTCAAAACACCGAGGGTCTTTTCCCAGCACCAAATTTACCTCTTATGTTATTTTATATCCCTGGTGTGTTAGTTAGATTCAGTTGTCAACTTGGCCAGGTGAGCATACCTAGTCTTGTTGCTGCAGACATAAGCCAATGGTACGTGAACCTCATCTGTTGCCAATTACATCTGCAGTCAGCTAGGAGGCGTGTCTGCTGCAATGAGTGATGTTTGACTTAATTGGCTGGTGCTTAAATGAGAGAGCGCAATGTAGCACAGCCAAGCAGCTCGGCATTCCTCATCTCAGCTCTTGCAGCTCAGCCCAGGCCTTTGGAGATACAGAAAGAAGTCACCCCGGGGAAAGTTGTTGGAACCCAGGGGCCTGGAGAGAAGACCAGCAGAGACCATCTTGTGCCTTCCACGTAAGAAAGAACCTCAGTGGAAAGTTAGCTGCCTTTCCTCTGAAGAACCAACAAAATAAATCCCCTTTTATTAAAAGCCAATTCGTCTCTGGTGTGTTGCATTCCAGCAGCTAGCAAACTAGAACACCTGGGAAAGTCACAACTCCTTACTGTGAGGCAGGGTCCTTGACCTCAGCATGTGGCAGGGTTCAGAAGAAGGACTGGCCATGCTATCCCTGGAGAGAAGAGGTGTTACACAAGCATCAGTGGTAAGAATCAAAAGCTGAACTATTTCCTAATGCTGGCAGAAACTTCCAGGTTCAAACCTATCAAAAGAACAGACATTTTAGAAATGTATCCTAAATAAATAATCACAGATATTGGCAAAGATTGAGCTATTCTGGTATTCCTAAATGTATAAAAATTTAAAGGATGTAAAAATGGTTAACAACCTCAATGCCCAATATCTACAGACTAAGATAATGAAATAGCATGCAAACATTGAAAATGACATATTACAGCAATATTTATTGACAGGAAGCCATATCCATCATATATTTTTCAGTTACAAACATCAGCTTGCAAAACACTATGTGCAATATAATCCTATTTTGTAAAAATATACATGTAATACATGTGTCTAGAATAAATGGCTGGAATGTTAACTTTCTTGCCTGTTGGAACCATCTGGAAGCCCCATTCACAAAGATTCCTATTTAATTGGTCTGACAGGACACCAAATGTCAGTATTTTTTAAAGCTACCCAGGTTTTCTACTGTACAGATAGGGTTGAGAACCACTGGCCTAGAGACAAGGGGTAAGGCTGGAAGTATTAATTAAGCAAAACGTTGCTGGGCATTTGTGACGTGCCAGGCACACTCTTGAAGCCTGGGGTGGGGATGGGGGTTCCCTGTGGTGGAATCCCAAGTCTAGGCTCTCGTGCTCTGTGCCAGGGCTAATATCAGAGAAAAGATAATGCCCCTTTGAAAGCCACCCACCCACGCACTTCTTAGGAAGGAGTTGAACTCTAGATATCCTATTTTATTCAGGCAAGACTGAGGTGCCCAACGTAATCTACAGCGACAGAGGATAAATCCGAAAGCGAGAAAGGAGGATAGGCGAAAGGGAGAAATATGAGCACAAAGATAGTGCATTAAAAAAATCTCCAGCAATTCCAGGATATTGACAAAGGTACATGCTGATAGCCAAAGAGTATGTAAGGATTTTAATGCTGCATTTCCAGTTATGGCTAGAGAAACATAATTAGGTACTAAATTATAATGTTAATATTCATTTGAACAAATAAGTACTTGTAGTAGTAGCCTCGGGGCCCTGGAAGGGCAGCCGAGGGCTGATTAAATGGGCAGAGAGTTTCTTCGGATGAGTTTTGTCCTACGTTTGGTGAGGTTGGCTCTCAGCAGATTTTTTTAAGGTCAAGACATAGACTGCGAATGGTGTTATTCCCATTGTCAGCTACACTTGAAGCTCCAGAATTAAGCAAACAAATATTTGAGTAATTAGAAATCACAGCTTGTGATACATACCGGAAAGGAGCGGCCACAAGCCCCCGGAGAGCGTGTCTGTGAAAAAGGCCCATGAGGGGAACCTGGAGGCTTCCTGCAGCTGCATAGTAGGGGAGGGAGTCCCAAACTCTGCCAGGCAATTTTTCTAACAAAAATAGAAGGAAAGGGTCTTTGCTAAGGTCTCTTATTACTCTGGGGTTATCTATTTATACCTCCATTCCATCGCAAAGCATCTGAGGCGGGGCTTGCCTTTCATGTACAAGAAAATTAAACTCATTTCCTAAAAGGAGCAAAAGCAAATTGAACTAATAAGGAGAAAGAAAAAGAAGGAGGTTGAGAGAGAGCAAGATAGAGGGAAAAAAGACAACACACACACACAGCGCTACACATCTGAGTTGCTTTTTAAAGTCCAAGGCTTCAAAAAGAGCAGTTTTCCTTTTACCCTTTTCCCCAGAAATTGGTTGTCTTCCCACACAATTTCTTTGGGCTTCATACAAAAGGTAAGATTCCACATTGAGCAATACTAATTAGCCAGGGCCATCTCACATGTGGAACAAAGGAGAATCTATCACTAGCAGTGGGAAAAAAAAAAAAGTTCTCAGCTCCCCCAAACCCCAAAACACATAAGCTCAGCACTTTAACTGGCTGGGGTAAGAGCCATTATTTTCATTAATGGAGCTCATTTTTATTTTATTGGGCTTTTTTACTATCAGATTAAAAGCATGTTTTTATTGTAGTTTTTTTCTAATGCAATCTTGGGTGATGTGCTCAGAATGAATGGAATAGTTATTGTTTTAATTATTTTTTCATTTTGTTTTTTTTTTATTTCGTTTGTTCCTTTTATTTACTACTCTTAAGTTTGCCATAATAACACAGACCGGGTGCTCCAAGGCCTCCAGGCAGCTTCCCTGCTGCGATTTGCTTCTGCTAAAAACCAAGAACGCTAAAGTCACTAGCAGGTTGATGCTTTCCAAACTCCAGGGGCCACCCAGCTTGAGACCTCAACCTTCCCAGGTGGGTACATTCAGGGCAGAGCCAAGGACACGGAGCCCTGGATGTGAGACGAGCACATGTTCCCAGGTCTCCTTCCAGGCCCCTTCTGCCTCTGCTCCCAGCCATGTGGGCTAACCAGGTAAAGAAAAGGTTGAAAGGAATCTCCAGTAGCGAAGCCAAAGATGGGGCTTGTTACTAGCCTGCAGGATGCCACAGTGATGCCCAGCTCCATTCGGGATTCCAGCAAGAACTCATGGAATTTAGTATGCAAAGACCCTTAGCTGGACTCGGGCACTTGTTCCCTTCCCCTTCCAGGAAAGAGAAGGGAAGTCACAAAGGATTCCCAGCAAGCCCAGATGCCTTGACAATCTGAGATTAAGAGAACCTGAGAAATAGAAGAAATCCACAGCAAGATTTCTAGATAGCTAGAAAAGTGAGGACATGTGTTTGTTAGCCAGGCACCAGCTGGAAAATTATTAGGTGCATAATTGACCATAAATTGTCTGGTGAAGGACTTCTTCGGTGCCACTTAGGTGCCAATACTCATTTTCTCTGAGCCTGTTCTCTACTATGATCCCAAGAAAACTTCAGCTTTCCTCAAGGGAGGCTTGGACCTGTGCTTGGATTGGCATGGCCCCATCAGTCTCCCAGTAGTTTCACCCCTGCTTCCCTGTACTGACTCTCCTTGCCTGCTTGACCCCCATTTGCCTGCCTGGTTCCCAAGGTAGGTGCCAGGGTTTCACTGTCTTGGACCCATAATTTTCAATCTAGCAAACATCTAAAACTCATGTTGCTTCCTTCCTCAAAGGGCTTCTCCTCTCAGGCAAAATAAAACCTGAACTCTTTGATGGCCCTGCCAGGCCTACTGTGATCTGAGCCTTCTGTGCTCTCTGTGCTCAGCTGCCCCACTCCCTGCCCACAGTCTTCACTACAGTCAAGGCTGGTCTCTGTCTGGAGGCTTCCCCTGTGCCTCTCTACAATGCTCTGTTCAAACAGAGGATTCTCCAGAAGCCTCCCTCGATTGCCCGCTGCCTTCTCCTTTCACTCCTTGTCCCCTTACCTTCCTTTATTTCCATCATGGCATGTCACTCTTGACCTTGCTGGGGCTAGGATTTGGATGAAGTTCTGTTGCATACCAACTCTGTGACCTTGAGCCTCTCTGTGTCCCACTTCCCCATCTGAAACTGGGAATGAGTACAGCACTGCCTCTAACTATTGGTGGGAGGATTTACTGAAGCAGTGTACATGGAAAGGTCTTGAGCAACACGTGGCAGAGAGAAAGCACTCAAGACATATTGGCAGCTTCATATGACTATACAATGTCTTAACTGTATAATTTGTATAATATGTAATTAACATGCAATAATGATTATTATTAGTTTGTTATTCCCGGTGTTCCAATGCAGAAGCCTTTATGCAGCTCCACCTTGGGCTTAACCTGCAGGGTCCCTACTTGGCCATCCACATTCTGCCAGCAAATGATGTGCAGTTGTGCATCAGTGCTGAGCCATACCATGGCATTCTCCTCCAGCACTTTTTAAAGGCAAAGAATACTTGGCAAAAGTAGCAACTAAGGTCTTCCTGCCTTCAACCAACAACTTTTAAAAGTCAATATTGTTCCAAAATCCTGGAGGGGAATAGAATATCATTTTATCTGGCATGGAATTCAAAAGTGCATTGTGCAAGGACAATTTACTAGTCCATGTAGCTGGTGAATTCATCTCCGATGCCCAGGATACCTAGAGACACAGAATCCTGGCCCTCAAGCACCGTGTGTCTGGATCATGATAAATGGACTTCTTTTGTTTGTGTAAGTTAAATCTGGACATTTTCTCCAAAGATATAAGAACTCCTTCCAAATGTTCTCCATGAGAAAATAACTCTTTAGATGCAGTGTTCATTTCCTTAATGGAACATCTTTGGATAAATGGAATTTGTTTCCAGAAATTAGTGCTCAGATTTTTTTTAAAGCATACTCAGTGTTGTGTTTCAAGCCTATGTAAAATGCTAATTTAGAAGGAGCATATTTTGTGAAAAAAGGTAATACATGAAACAAAAGATATAATAGATTGAACTCATGAGTCAGCATTGGTGGAGAAGTGAACTTTGTGGAATTTTGAAATATCATGTAGCTTTTCTTTAGCTCAGAAAAAATTTGGGGTCGCAGCAGGATTCTGTTGGATTGGGAGAGCTGGGGCTACCTAGAAAGAGGTAGCTAAGTTTTGGGTCACCTTTCACTCATGAAATTCTTGGTTCCCAATCTATTTATCCATTGGTACACAAGTAGCAACAAACAAGTCCTTGGTCAGGCAGTCCTCAGCATTGACATATCTAGTGTCTTTTTAGTTTGTCCCTGGACTACAAGTATTTGTTGACCACCTACTATGTGGCCAAAACTATTGTCAGTGCTGGGGATACAGTAGTAAAAAGGACTTCTAGGAATCTCCTGATACATGTTTCTAGACCATCTATCTAGGGTGCAGATTCTGCTGGGTGTCAGGGATACAGTGAGAGCAAAACAGACAGAATCCTTTCCCTCTCTGTGCTAATTTTTAGTAGAGAGGCAAACAGGAAGTAGAAATGATAGAAGGTCAACTGTGACAGGTGTCCCTGGACATGAAGGCAGGTAAGAGGACAGGGAGCAATGAAGGAAGGCAGATGGCAATCAGGGGAGGCCCCTCTGAATAGAGAGCCATGGAGAGGGTGGAAGGGAAGATTCCAGGCAGAGGGCAGCCTTGGCTACTTCAAAGCATGGCTGGTGTGGCTGGAGTGAGGAGAGTGGGAAGGGAGTGAGGCAGATGGGAATAGAGAGCAGGAAGGGGTCAGATCACAGCAGACCTCGTAGGCCACCAAGGAATTCAGATTTTATTTTACAACATTTATGGGTGGTTCGAGAGAATTGAAGGACTGAGGTTTTGCTTTTCCCCAGTCCAGTAGTGAGGCAGAAGAGAAACAAGGCAAAGGGAGAGGGGCTGAGTACTGGTGGGATGACTAAGAATGAAGTGTGCACTCCACACCATCAAGAACATCTCCCCTTGGGTAATGAAGCCAGGATGGGGAGTGTGGTTGTCCAGCTACACCCCTAGTCTGTGAAGGCCACAATGTGGGGCTGTATCGAGGGAATTCTACAGAGCTACCTAAATCAGCCAGCCTCTACCTGGATGATGAAATTGACTTGGAGACTGGTGCTTGTTGCGCAATACCACCCTATGGCTACTTCTTTATTCTTGTTGGATCTGTTCATTCTGACCCATCATGAGAAATGCGAGAGAGACAGCATATTGGGTAGCCTCAATTTTGAGTTGGTATCTCAGAGGCCCTCCCACCCCAACCACTCACCCCAGGAGACAGAGTGTGCTGCACTGCTGTTTTACCCACACCCCCAAGTCCTCCTTCTCACATGCTCACACTTGTGCACACATACACACATGCACGCACATACTCACTGCCTAACCACCTCCAGCACAACTACCTCATGCACAGAGGAGCTCCAGGATTTAATGGCCAGGCTTATCTTTTGCGACATTCCCAAGTCTCCATTTTTCATTAAGCAATTTTTAAAGAGTTTTATGACCCCGTGAACAATAATTTTTTTTTAGTGAAAGCAGACTGAATTGTAAGTGGCGGTAATTACACCAAACTAATTGTAGGCAAAATTAGTAAGAGGTCAGATCCGTTTGGTTGCTAAAGAAAATATATGCTTGGATCACACTTTAAGTGATCTCTAGGAAATTAATTAATCATGGAAAAAGTAATCTTCCTAAATCAACAGTGGGTCTCTCTTTAGGACATTTATAGGGAGTAAGGTTTCCTCTTTGGTTTTGGTTTTTGTTAGATACTGAGTATGTGTGTACATGAGACAAGGGGACTGACATGAGGGTTTTCACACATGAGTAAATCCTCCTCAGTGGGAGACAAAGTGTGACCTAGTTGTCAGGAGACAGCCATTCAGTTCCATAGTAGCTCAAAGTCAGACCTTGCCCAACTCAATATTTCCCTCCAAGATTGGAACAGCTCATTTTAAAAATGTCTCCCAGGGATAGCCTGATTTGATCTGATAACATGGTGATCTTTTTCTCTGAAGGTTCATTTTAGGATGGATGTGGGTATTTAGTGATACCAATAAAGAGTTTATGCAAGGTTGAATGATGTCAACATGGAGGTCTGACCCCTGATGCTCCCCAGACTTCTTCTGGACTGGAGTTCACCAAAGCAGAATTGCATCTTTCATGAGGGTTGAGTCCCAAGGTCTTCACACAAAGCTAACACCTTGAACAATCAAACTACCTCTGGAACCCTTTGGTAACGATCAAGTTAAATCTCTCAGTGAGTCTTTCACTGTTGTCACAAATTCCTGCTTCTTCAGGAGACTACCAGCTGAAGTAGCTGGCTCACATGTGCAGGCCATATTGTAAAGAATCACATCTCTTTAAGCTCCAGAATCCACTCAGCACAGTGCAAAGGCATACCATCAGAAGCACATGGATCTGAGATCTATGAAAGGGAAGCCCAGACTCAGGCCCACACTCAGTGCTCCCGCTGAGAGATGGCTGGACACCATGCCAACTCATGCTGTTCAGATGCCTCTCTTCTCGCTCACTGAGCAAATGCTCATGAAACTGCATGACTTAAACATATCATGGCTTCCTTTTTTAGCACCACCTGAGTAGAAGCATATCCAGTCCCAATTCGTATGGAAATACACTGCTGGATTTCACAGTAAGAAAATAGGGAGGTTGAATGGCTGGGATTATGCCTAGAGAAAAACCTCAGTTACTGCATGCCCAGACTGAGCAGAAGCAACCAAGCAACCAACTAACTCTAATGTAGAAACAAGGATACTTTGAAAAAATACACTAGAAAATATTAACATTTATGAATTCCCAAGAGCTTTCTTTCATCTATGCATGTGCAAAAAAAAGCTTACATCCCTAGTAAATGCTTGGTATGTTAAAATAGCCATTGCTTCTGCACACATGTCCAGTGGTCCTTGGATCTACCACCAGCAGTCATTCTTCTGGCCATCTTCTCCCATTATCTTTTGCACTGTTGGTAACGATCATTCAGTCCATCCCAGACTATTTCTGTTGACAGGGATCTCACTGATTCTTGAATCTCAGGTGGCCCTGTATGCTAGAAATTTCAAATTTCCACACATGACCCAGAAGTACCTCAGGGGAAAAAAGCACGTTTTTGTATTGGGCTTCACTCTCCTCAAAAGGGGTATTTCCTGCGTATTCGTTAATCATATAAGCCCCCTGCTATGACAGGTCTTCTTGCTCCTCTTACCCCTTCAAGCTGACAGGTCATTGTCTGAGAATCTACCTCCCATCAAACAGTATGAGCCTCTCTAACAGTCCCATAAACCAAGGTCTGGGGGCGTTTTCCCCATTTAGAATCCAAGGGTAAATTCAAGGTAATCCCATGAAAATGGAAGTCAACAAATGCCATTTTGCACCAGAACTTCAACAAGATGGAGGATCAGGCCAGGTCAACACCAGAGCAGTCCCTGTGGGCTTCCTCCCATGATAGGTCCAACCAGAATCATCTCCCTTCGCTTACCTCCCAAGCCCCTTCATGACTAGGCAGCCCACGTTATCCAGACCTTCAGTCTCCCACCCCCAGCAAATATCATGTCTTAACGCGTTTGTATGTCCATTTTCCAGCATCATGCCTGGGATAGTGGGCAGTCAAAAACAAATGTTTACTTAATGAACCATGGGTCATGTGGCCTCCACGTCATTCTTCAGTGGCCACATTTTGCTGTCTCTGATCAGTTTGCTGTGTTTGAAGATAAGCAGCATTTGCAGGATTGGAAGCATGGTTTTTTTCCCTATCCTTGGACAAAAATCCAGTACAATACCCAAGGTTCAATGTCACTGAGGAAGAGGAAGAGAAGGAGGAAGGGAAAGAGAAAGAGGTGAAAGAGAAGCCAGATGAACACAGAAAGAAGCTGCCCTTGCATATAAATTTCAACCAAACTACATGAACTTTCCAGGCAGTGAAAGCCAGGGATGCCTGGAGACCCCTGGCCCCAAAAGAGAGAAGTTCTAGCAAGGCCTCATGGGCTCTAGGTAAGACAGGTTTCCAGAAGAAAGCCCAGGTGAAAGTCCAAGTTTTGGAAGATTCAATATGGCTGCAAAACTCAGACCTATTCTGAAAGCTTACAGCAGTGGCTTCAGCCAAGTAACTACAACAAGGGCCCTCAGAGATACAAAATCTAAGAAAAATAATCCTGGCACCTAATTACAACAGTGCAGTTTGCTGCTTTTATCTGTAATTGGACTGTATAGTCTTTCATTCTAATTTACTTTACATCTAAACTGTGATAATCAAGACAAGCAGAACAGAATGGTCTCTAACTGGCTATCCTACTGACACCCGTTAATGCCTAATTATAACAACTAAATTAAAGATGCGACTGTAAAGAGGTGGGATATCAGCTTGAAGCATTTAATTCTGTAGAAAGAAGTAGAGATTTTAAATCCTAAGTAAGAAAATCAATATTATGCCTCATTATATTGGTATTGCTAAACAGATTAATGAAATTAAGTATTTTGTTGTGTTGCTTTTCTTTTTCCCAGTGTTATCCTGATGCAGTGATGGTTTGTAATGAAAGACTACTGCAGAGGAGGAAGTCTAAATTGAGAGCCAATTTATATACCAAAATTGGGAGATAGCTAATCTTGTTTATAAAGCAAAGGCTTTCTTTTGATACGGTTGGATTTTTAGATAGGCATCATGGGTCTGGACTTCTGCATTCTTGTAGAAACAAAATTAAATCCAACTCAAAGCTAAAGGAAGGGGCTATCTTTTCTTCTTCTTGTGGATGAGGGCAGCCTTGACAATGCCAGCATTTACAAACACTGGTTTAGAAGGAGCTTCCTTGAAGTTTTGTGTGTCAGTGGCCTCCCAGTCTATGCCAGGCTAAAAACAATCACTCATGAAAATGCGGAATGTAAAGGAAAGAAGGAAGATGGCCAGAAAGTGGAGAATTTACTTGATCCCCAGAGCAAATGGGGTTGATTAGAAGTTTGGAGGACAAGTGGGAAGAAGAAGCCTCTGTTTAGGTTCGGCAACAAAACTTGGAAGAAAGCCCATGGTTTACAAAGAAAGGAGGTCTGTTCCCAGGATGGACCAGGCAGGCACAGTACCCCACCCCTTGTCAAAGCAGCAGCAGCAGCCTGTCCATTTAACCTGCCCAATGAAACTCTAGATTTGATTGATTGATGATTGATTTTTACAACTGCCCATACTGACTTCTATGTTTCTTAACTCAAAAGTGATACAGGGCTCAAAAAACTGAAAAGCAGCAAATGCAGACTGTGTGGGTCACCAGGTGAGTCCTCCCCCCATAGCCCCCAGGTGGCAGAGAGACCCAAACGCAGATCTTCGAAGGAAACAAAGACCATGTAAGACAGATTGACCATACGGAGGAATCTCTAAAAATCATTTAGAATTGGATTCACTAGTCATGAGTGAACAACTTGAGGGCTATGGCATACCAAGGCTGGGATGGGGCTGGAGACACAAAAATTAACCAGGCAGATGCCCTGTCTCCTGGAGCATGTTCTTGATGAAGGACCAGGGCACCCAGAGGTGAGAATCCCAGCAGACACACATAGGGGAACTCCGGGGAACAGATGCAGGAGAGCACAAAGTTGGGGTTCCAAACAAGAAGGGAAACACAGCTTTGGCGAATTTATCTAGAAATTTCAAATCATAACATAAGAAGAACAACATTTTCACTTCAACTCCAAGTTGAATTGTCATTTTAGAAAACAATTTTACTTTGAATACTGCGCATATCTTCTCAGATTCCTGAGATTCCTGCCCATGCCTTAAGCACAGGCAACAAAATGCAGGCAGGGTGAGGGTGACTGGAGACAAGGCACAAGGGACGAGTGATCATCACAGGCCAGGGAGAAGTCGCCAGCCCTCTGGGAAGGGACACCACAGCTCCTGATCCTGTAGGGCCAGACGTGGCTCTAATTGCCCTTGTCCTGCTGGCACTGGGAAAGCGAGCCGCGCTGTAACCTCCCACCAGGCCTGCCTCTCAGCTGCACAAACAAAGCCAAATAAAAACTGCTGGCGGCCGCTGGTCCCACTGCGACAGATGTGGTGCCTCTGCACCATCTTGTCTGTTCTTAAGGTTGTTGTTGTTGTTTTTTTAATTGCAAACAGACAGATGTAGCTTGTCCCTTCCATCTTGTTTACGATGCTGCAGGAACACCTGTGGAAGAACGGGTCCCTGTAGAAATCCTTGAGTTCCGTTCAGATGGCTTGAGACTAAGCCAGCCGGCTCAGCGACGCTGTCTGGTAATGATTGCAGAATCTTCTGCAGGCATTTGCTCTAGGCCAGAGAAATATGAAGAAATGCCCACAGGATAATCTTAGACACACTAGCACCACCACATCTATGTGTGCATGACGTTTACAATGTGCATATTGCATGGGATACAATATGTGTAATGCATGTGATACAATGTTACATTGCATTTGATGTTTGCAATGTGTACAATTCATTTTAACATGTACTGAGGACCTACTACCTGCTATTTGGCTATATGGCCTGCAAATATTTTTTCCCAATCGATAGATTGTCTTTTCATCCTCTTCACCTGGACTTCCACAGAGGAAAAGTTTTAAATTCGGATGAGATTCAATTTACCCATTTTTCTTTTATAGATTGTATTTCTAGGTCCCAAAGATTTTGCCCATGTTTTTTTTTCCTAAAAGTTTTATGGTTTGATGTGTCACATTTAAGTCCATGATCCATTTTGAGTTAATTTTTGAATAAGGTGTGATGTTTAGATTGAGGTTCATTTTTTGTTTATCAATATCCAACTGGTCCAGAATCATTTCTTTAAAAAGCTATCTTTCCTCCATGAATTTTTTGTAAGCCTTTGTAAAATATATGAAGCAGCTCACAAATTTGCAAACCATCCTTGCACAGGGGAGATGCTAATCTCTGTATAATTCAAACATGCACTAAATGAATTTCAGAAATTCTGAAAATGAAGCTATATGGCCAAAGCTATTTAATGCAGCATTATTCATAAAAGCAAACAAAATGGGGGAGGGAGGGAATGTCCAAGAATGGTAGATAAAGAAAATGGCTAGTTATGTATTACTCTGTAACAAATGGCTCCACAACTTAGAGACCTAAAAGAGCAACATTTATTATCACAATGAGTCATATCTGGGTGTGGCTATACTGGGTCCTCTAAATAAGAGTGAGTCACAAAGTTACTTTCAGGTGGCAAATAAGATTGTAGTAATATCTAAATTTTCAACTGGGGAGAGGATCTGTGTGTGGTCGACCACGTGGTCAATGGTAGGCTTCTGGTCATTACAAGCTCTTAGACTGAGCTCTTCCCTGGCCATTGATGAGTGCCTGGTCGCAGTTTCTTGCCACATGGAACTACTGCAGCTTGATTCATCATAACAAACAAGCAGAGAGAGCAAGAGAAAGCTGCAACAAGAGAGACATGTATAACCTAATTATGGAAGTGACTTCGAATCAATTTTGCTATATTTTATTGGTTTGAAACAGATCACTAAATTCAGCCCATACTCAAGGAAAGGAGATTGCACAAGATTGGGAATAAAGGGAGGCAAGGATCTTTGGTACCAGATTTAGTTTGAAAGGTTGCTGAAAGCAATATACCATGAAATGAGTTAGTTTTTAACAATGGAATTTTATTAGCTTACAACATTATAGTTTTGAGATTGTGAAAGTGTCTGAATCAAAATGATGCTTTCATCCTTGGGTGATCCTGGACTCCTTTGTCACATGGCAAAGCACATGGTGGCATCTGCTGGTTTCTTCCTTCTCTCCTAGCTTTTGTTGCTTTCAGCATCTTCCTTCTGTGTCTTTCTCTCTTCCTGCCTTCCACCATCTTCTTTCCATGTCTTTCTCTCTCCCTACCTTCATCCCATTTATAAGGACTTCAGTAAGAAGATTAAAACCCACCCTAGGCCATGCCTTAACTGAAGTAACTTCATGAAAACCCATGTACAGCAGTTTTACATACACACAGGCATGGGTTAGCTTTAAGAGCATGATTTTCTAGGGTACATATAGTTTCAAACCACCACAGATCCATGTCAGAAGCTACCTGCTGCAATAAGCAAAGTATTATGCATTCATAAAATTAAATACTATGCACCCACTGGATGTTCTATAAGGTGTGCTGTTATGGTAAATGAAAGGGGTCTTGGTGACTTCTGACTCAAGACCAAGTAAAGCATGTGCAACTGAAGGCCTAAAGAAAATAAGGAATATAGAGGGCAGATAAAAATATTTGAAGAGTAATGGCTGAGACTTTCCAAATTAAGTTTAAAAATAATAAACTCAGAGACACAAAAAGCTCAGTGATTTTCCACTAGAATAAAACCAAACAAGGGACAAATGATCATCACAACAATGAACATCACATTCTAACTGCCAGAAGCCAATGACAAAGAAAAAAAAAACCTTAAAACAAGCCAGAGGGAAACAAACAGACTTAAGTATAGGAAAGCCAGGATAAAAATAACTGATTAACTCTCATCAGAAATATTACAAACCAGAAGACAATGAAAGAATGAAAGAAAATTCTGTCAACCTAGAATCCAGTGGAAATGTCCTTCAAAGTTGAAAAGTAAGTAAAGACAGTTTCAGATAAGCAAAAATAAGAGAATCATGACCAGCTGACATGTTATATAAAAATTATTAAAGGATATTCTTTGAGTTGAAGGAAACTAATGCTAGATGGAAAACCAAATCCACAGGAAAGAACAAATCCCTAGAAATGGCAAATATGTGAGTAAAAATTTCCTCACTTCTGAATTCCTTTAACAGCATTTGACTATTTGAAGAAAGAAAATAACTTTACATTGTAGATTTTACAACAGATGTAGAAGTAAAATATATGACACCAATTGTAGAAGGAGTGGGAGAGAAATTAATGGAAGTATACTAAACTAGTAAAAGATGACAGAGATATAACCGAAAATTAATAGAGGAGAGAAAATGAAATGTGAAAAATTCCCAATTAATACAATATGGATGTAAAGAAAAAATAAGCAAATAGAAAACAAATAGAATTTTGGTGCACTTTAACCAAGCAATGTCAATAACATTATATATTATTAATGCTAAACTAAATAAAAAATTAGCACCTACCTACAGGCTGTCTATAAGAAGCACTCTTTAAATATTAAATATAAATGTGCAGACAAGATAAAAGTAAAAGAATGAAAAATGATGTATTGTACAAAGAGTAAGAATAAGAAAACATTATGCTGCATTATATAAGTATTATATTATATGAAAGTATTACATTGTAATCAGACAAAGAATATTTCTGAAGATAAAGAAGGAGTTATAATGGTAAAAAGTCAATTCACCAAGATGACATAGCATTCCTAAATAAGTATGCATATAATATCAAAATTTCAAAATGGATGAAGGAATAATTGACATAATTAGTGGGAGAAATAGACAAATTACTACTAGATTTTCATTATCTTCTGTCAATAGTTGATGGAACAAGTAGGCCAAAAATGTCTGTAAGGACAAGAGATAGTTGAATATTATAAACTGATTTAAACTAATTGAGTTATATAAAATACTACATTCCAAAACAGCAAAATGCATACTCATCTCACTGGCACATGGAACATGCAACAAGATAGAACATTTCTTGGGTGAGAAGAGAAAACTCGATAGATTTTATGGGTTTGAATATGCAGAGTACGTTCTCTGACTGTAACAGAATTAAATTACTAATTGTTCTAGTTTGCTAGCTGCTGGAATACAACACACCAGAGACGGATTGACTTTTAATAAAAGGGGATTTATTTCATTAGTTCTTCAGAGGAAAGGCAGCTAACTTTCAACTGAGGTTCTTTCTTACTCAGGGAAGGCACAGGTGATCTCTGCTGGCCTTCTTTCCAGGCCTCTAGGTTCCAACAACTTTTCCCAGGGCGATTTCTTTCTGCATCTCCAAAGGCCTGGGCTAAGCTGTAAGTGCTGAGATAAGGTATGCTGAGCTGCTTGGGCTGTCTTACGTTGAGCTCTCTCATTTAAACACCAGCCAATTAAGTCAAACATCATTCATTGCAGCAGGCACGCCTCCTAGCCAACTGCAGATGTAATCAGCAACAGATGAGGTTCACATACCATTGGCTCATGTCCACAGCAACAGACTAGGGACTTCACCTAGCCAAGTTGACAACTGAATCTACCTACTGCAGTAATCAAATGAAAATTAAATTAGAAATTAACAAATATAAAACATATTTTTTAACTTTTCAGTGTATGAAAATTAAAGAAAAATCTTCTAAATATTAAAAAAAAATTACCCCAAGTACTACTTTGGCTGCATCACATAAAATTTGAAACATGGTATTTTCATTATTACTCCAATTGAATTTTTTTTTTTTGCATGGTCAGGCACTGCGAATTGAACCTGGGTCTCCTTCATGGCAGGTGAGAACTCTTCCTGCTGAGCCACCATGGCTTGCCCACTTGGGGTAATTTTATACCTTTAATTGCTTTCAATAGAAAAAAGGAAAGGTTTAAAATCAAAAACCAAATCTTGTGACTGAAAAGGCTAGGAAAATGGAACCAAAAGTAAACAGAAGGAAGGAAATCATGAAGATATCAATGGAGAGAAAAAGTAGATTGTTTCTTGTTTCTTTGAAACTATAAATAAAATTGATAAATACCCAACAAGACTTATCAAGGATAGAAAAATACACACAAAGCACCAATATCAGAAATAAAAGAGGAGACATTACTATAAATCCTACAGACATTTAAAAAATAATATAGGGGAAGAGAGCCAAGATGGTGGCTTAATGAGGTGTGGGATTTAGTTCATCCTCCAGAGCAGCTAGTAAATAGCCAGGAACAGTAGAAAACAACTGCTGGGGCCACATCAGTGACCAGACACACAACATACCCCAGTCTGGACCAGCTGGACTGGCTGTGAACGCCCCCCCCCCAGAACCATGAGTTCCCCAAGCTGTGGAGGTTGGCACCCCTCCCCCACAGGCTGCTTCCCCGAGGGGAAAGGAAAGGGACTTTACCAGCAGCAGGGGCTGAGCACAACAAAACTCCAATTGTGGATTTAATTCACAAATTCTGACTACTAAAAATAGGCCCTCAGCACAACTGAACCGCAAGTAAAAGTGGAGGTCAGTGGTTTTTGCCCCAGTGCAGATGGGGCAGGGCTGACAGAAAAAGAAAAAATAAAAAAACAGAGGGTTTTTTGGATCTAAAAAGGTCTGGGTCCTGCAGAAAAGTAGGAAACACATAGGACCTGGAGATACACAACATATCAACTTAAGCTCTTGATTGGCAAACCCGAGGAATGGGGTTCTACTCTGAAAAGGATTTTTCTTTTTTTCTTTTGTGGCTATGTTTCTATGGATTGATTACTCTTTGGATACAGCTGCAAGGCTTCTCAGGGTCCATTGCCCCAGGCATAGGCAGAATTGAGCTTGTTTGAGAGTTTGTCAGGAGTCTGTGTCTTCCCCAGGAGAGGGGTGGGGCCCAGCTCAGGTGGAATCCCTCCCTCAAGGAATTCAGACCCCAGGGTCTGGAAAAGTGAAGCAATTAAAGCCAGCCTACAACTTCTCCTCTGTCTTGACCATGCCCCCAGCAGAGATAGTCTGCTGAAGTTAAAGGTGCCACATCACCTTATGCTGGTGGAACCCGCAGGCAGAAAAGTGCCACATACTGGACAGGATAGGAAAAATGCTAAGTCCAGAGACTTCATAGGAAGGCCTTTTAATCTGCTGGGTTTCACCCTCAGGGAAAACTGATGCAGGTGACTCTTTCCTCCTGAGAGGAGACCAGTTTGGTCTGGGAAAATCTGACTGTGGTCTATAAGGACTAATAGACCTTCCTGAGGGGTGGGGAAAATGCATCATACAGGCAGGGCAAAAAACAAAGAAAGAAAAACTGAATAATTCTGATTTATTAAACAAAACCTAAGCTTGAGGACTAGAATAAACTGAACTGAATGTCAAAGAACATATAGATGACAAACTTATCCAGCAAGAAAATCCTAGGAAAACAAAAGTGAAAACAATCTCCAGAATAAACTAACTAAGGTAATTAAATGCCTAGATGCCTGCAAAAAATAATGAATCACAGTAGGAAAATTGAAGAAACAGCCCAGTCAAAGGAACAAATAAATAATTCAAATGCAATACAGGAGTTGAAACAATTAATTCAGAATGTTCCAACAGACATGGAAAACCTCATCAAAAATCAAATCAATAAATTGAGGGAGGATATAAAGAAGGCAAGGAATGAACAAAAAGAAGAAATTGAAAGTCTGAAAAAACAAATCACAAACTTATGGGAATGAAAGGCACAGTAGAAGAGATGAAAAAAAACAATGGAAACCCACAATGTCAGATTTTAAGGGACAGAAGATAGTGAACTGGAGAACAGGACATCTGAAATCCAACAAGCAAAAGAAAATATAAGGAAAAGAATGTAAAAATATGAGCAAGGACTCAGGGAATTGAATGACAACATGAAGCACATGAATATACAAGTTGTGGGTGTCCCAAAAGGAGAAGAGAAGGGCAAAGGAGGAGAAAAACTAATGGAGGAAATTATCACTGAAAATTTTCCAACTCTTATGAAAGACTTAAAATTACAGATCCAAGAAGTGCAGCATATCCCAAATAGAATAGATCCAAATAGATGTACTCCAAGACACTTACTAATCAGAATGTCAGATGTCAAAGAGAAAGAGAGAATCTTGACAGCAGCAAAGGAAAAACTATCCATCACATACAAGGGACGCCCAAAAAGACTTTGCATAGATTTCTCAGCAGAAACCATGGAGGCGAGAAGACAGTGGGATGACATAATTAAGATACTAAAAGAGAAAAACTGCCAACCAAGAATTCTATATCCAGCAAAACTGTCCTTCAAAAATGAGGGGGAAATTTAAACATTTGCAGACAAAAATTCACTGAGAGAATTTATGACCAAGAGACCAGCTCTGCAAGAAATACTAAAGGGAGCACTAGAGACAGATAAGAAAAGACAAGAGAGAGAGGGGTGGAGAAGAGTATAAAAATGAAGACTATCAATAAAGGTAAAAAGAAGAAAAATCAGATGTGACATATAAAATCCAAAAGGCAAAATGGTAGAAGAAAGCACTGCTATCCAGCAATAACACTAAATGTTAATGGACTAAACTCCCCAATCAAAAAACATAGACTGACAGAATGGATTAAAAACAGTACCCATCTATATGCAGTCTACAAGAAATGCATCTTAGGCCCAAAGATAAACATAGGTTGAAAGTGAAAGGTTGGGAAGACATATTCCATGCAAATAACCATCAGAAAAAAGCAGGAGTAGGTATACTAATATCCAACAAATTAAACTTCAAATGTAAAACAGTTAAAAGAGACAAAGAAGGACGCTATGTATTAATAAAATGAACAATTCAACAAAAAGACATAGCAATCATAAATATTCGTGCACCAAGCCACAACGCTTGCCTCTCAAAATACGTGAGGCAAACACTGAAAAGAGGAATAGACACATCTACCATAATAGTTGGAAACTTCAATTCCCCACTCTCATCAATGGACAGAACATCTAGACAGAGGATCAATAAAGAAACAGAAAATTTGAATAATGGAATAAATGAGATAGACTTAACAGACATATATAGAACATTACATCCCACAGCAGCAGGATACACCTTTTTCTCAAGTGTTCATGGATTATTCTCAAGGATAGACCATATGCTAGGTCACAAAGCAAGCCTCAATAAATTTAGAAAGATCAAAATCATACAAAACACTTTCTCAGATCATAAAGGAATGAAGCTGGAAATCAGGAATAGGCAGAGTGCCAGAAAATTCACAAATGTGTGGAGGCTTAACAACACACTCTTAAACAACCAGTGGGTCAGGGAAGAAATTACAAGAGAGATCTGTAAATATCTCAAGGCAAATGAAAATGAAAGCACAACATATCAAAATTTAGGGGATGCAGCAAAGCCAGTGCTAAGAAGGAAATTTATTGCCCTAAAAGCCTATATTAAAAAAGAAGAAAGAGCAAAAATCAAGGAATAAACTGTCCACTTGGAAGAACTAGAGAAAGAACAGCAAATTAACCCCAAAGCAAGCAAAAGGAAAGAAATAATAAAGATTAGAGCAGAAATAAATGAATACATTGAGAAAATCAACAAAACCAGAAGTTGATTCTATGAGAAAATCATTAAGATTGATGGACCCTTAGTGAGGTAGACGAAAAGAAGAAAAGAGAGGATGCAAATGAATAAAATCAGAAATGGAAGAGGAGACATAACCACTGACCCCATAGAAATAAAGGATGTAATGAGAGAATACTATGAATAACTTTATGCTAATAAACTAGACAATGTAGACGAAATGGACAACTTCCTAGAAAGGCATGAACAACCAACATTGACTCAAGAAGAAATAGATGACCTCAACAAACTAATCACAAGTAAAGAAATTGAATCAGTCATTCAAAAGCTTCCCAAAAAGAAAAGTCCAGGACCAGATGGCTTCACATGTGAATTCCACCAAACATTCCAGAAAGAATTAGTACCAACTCTGCTCAAACTCTTCAAAAAAATTGAAGTGGAGGGAAAGCTACCTAATTCATTCTATGAAGCCAACATCACCCTCATACCAAAACCAGGCAAAGATATTACAAAAAAAGAAAACTACAGACCAATCTCTCTAATGAATATAAATGAAAAATCCTCAACAAAATTCTAGCAAAACGAATCCAGCAACACATGACCAAGTAGGATTCATCCCAGGTATGTAAGGATGGTTCAACATAAGAAAATCAATTAATGTAATACACCATATCAACAAATCAAAGCAGAAAAATCACATGATCATCTCAATTGATGCAGAGAAAGCATTTGACAAGATTCAACATCCTTTCCTGTTGAAAACACTTCAAAGGATAGGAATACAAGGGAACTTCCTTAAAATGATAAAGGGAATATATGAAAAACCCACAGCTAATATCATCCTCAATGGGGAAAAATGGAAAACTTTCCCCCTAAGATCAGGAAAAAGACAAGGATATCCACTATCACCACTGTTATTCAACATCGTGTTGGAAGTTCTAGCCAGAGCAATTAGACAAGAAAAAGAAATACAAGGCATCAAAATTGGAAAGGAAGAAGTAAAACTATCACTGTTTGCAGATGATATGATACTATACGTCGAAAACCCTGAAAAATCCACAGCAAAACTACTAGAGCTAATAAATGAGTACAGCAAAGTAGCAGGTTACAAGATCAACACTAAAAAATCTGTAGTGTTTCTATACACTAGCAATGAACAAGCTGAGGGGAAATCAAGAAACGAATTCCATTTACAATTGCAACTAAAAGAATAAAATATTAGGAATAAATTTAACTAAAGAGACAAAAGACCTATACAAAGAAAACTACAAGAAACTGTTAAAAGAAATCACAGAAGACCTAAATAGATGGAAGGGCATGCCATGTTCATGGATTGGAAGACTAAATATAGTTAAGATGTCAATTCTACCTAAATTGATTTACAGATTCAACGCAATACCAATCAAAATCCCAACAACTTATTTTTCAGAAATAGAAAAACCAATAAGCAAATTTATCTGGAAGGGCAGGGTGCCCCAAATTGCTAAAAGTATCTTGATGAAAAAAAACGAAGCTGGAGGTCTCATGCTGCCTGACTTTAAGGCATATTATGAAGCCACAGTGGTCAAAACAGCATGGTATTGGCATAAAGATAGATATATCGACCAATGGAACCGAATAGAGTGCTCAGATATAGACCCTCTCATCTATGGACATTTGATCTTTGATAAGGCAGTCAAGCCAACTCACCTGGGACAGAACAGTCTCTTCAATAAATGGTGCCTAGAGAACTGGATATCCATATGCAAAAGAATGAAAGAGGACCCATATCTCACACCTTGTACAAAAGTTAACTCAAAATGGATCAAAGATCTAAACATTAGGTCTAAGACCATAAAACAGATAGAGGAAAATTTAGGGAGATATCTTATGAATCTTACAATTGGAGGTGGTTTTATGGACCTTAAACCTAAAGCAAGAGCACTGAAGAAGGAAATAAATAAATGGGAGCTCCTCAAAATTAAACACTTTTGTGCATCAAAGAACTTCATCAAGAAGGTAGAAAGACAGCCTACACAATGGGAGAAAATATTTGGAAACGACATATCAGATAAAGGTCTAGTATCCAGAATTTATAAAGAGATTGTTCAACTCAACAACAAAAAGACAGCCAATCCAATTACAAAATGGGAAAAGACTTGAACAGACACTTCTCAGAAGAGGAAATACAAACGGCCAAAAGGCACATGAAGAGATGCTCAATGTCCCTGGCCATTAGAGAAATGCAAATCAAAACCACAATGAGATATCATCTCACACCTACCAGAATGGCCATTATCAACAAAACAGAAAATGACAAGTGCTGGAGAGGATGTGGAGAAAGAGGCACACTTATCCACTGTTGGTGGGAATGTGAAATGGTGCAACCACTGTGGAAGGTAGTTTGGTGGTTCCTCAAAAAGCTGAATATAGAATTGCCATATGACCCAGCAATACAATTGCTAGGTATCTACTCAAAGGACTTAAGGGCAAAGACACAAATGGACATTTGCACACCAATGTTTATAGCAGCATTATTTACAATTGCAAAGAGATGGAAACAGCCAAAATGTCCATCAACAGACGAGTGGCTAAACAAGCTGTGGTATGTACATATGATGGAATATTATGCAGCTCTAAGACAGAATAAACTTATGAAGCATGTAATAACATGGATGGACCTAGAGAACATTATGCTGAGTGAGACTAGCCAAAAACTAAAGGACAAATACTGTATGGTCTCACTGATATGAACCGACATTAGTGAATAAACTTGGAATATGTCATTGGTAACAAAGACCATCAGGAGATAGAAATAGGGTAAAATAATGGGTAATTCGAGCTGAAGGGATACAGACTGTGCAGCAGGACTGGATACAAAAACTCGGAAATGGACAGCACAATGCTACCTAATTGTAATGTAATTATGTTAAAACATTGAATGAAGCTGCATGTGAGGTATAATTTTTTTCTCTCTCTATTATCGTTTTATTTCTTTTTCTGTTGTCTTTTTATTTCTTTTTCTAAATCAATGTGAATGTACTAAGAAATGATGAATATGTCTATGTGATAATATTAAGAATTACTAATTGTATATGTAGAATGGAATGATTTCTAAGTGTTTTGTTAGTTAATTTTTTTAATTAATAAAAAAAGTCCATTGACAAAAAAAATCTGTAGTGTTTCTATACAATAGTAATGAACAATCTGAGGGGGAAATCAAGAAAAAAATTCCATTTACAATTGCAACCAAAAGAATAAAATATTTAGGAATAAATATAACCAAGACAGAAAAGACCTATACAAAGAAAACTACAAGAAATTGTCAAAGGAAACCATAGAAAACCTAAATAAATGGAAGGGCATACCGTGTTCATGGATTGGAAGACTAAATATAGTTAAGATATCAATTCTACCTAAACTGATTTAGAGATTCAATGCATTACCAATTAAAATCCAAAAAAACTTACTTTTCAGAAATACAAAAACCAATAACCAAATTTATCTGGAGGAGCAGGGTACCCTGAATAGCTAAAAATATCCTGAGAAAGAAAAATGAAGTTGGAGGCCTCGTGGTACCTGAGTTTAAGGTGTATTATGAGGCTACAGTGGTCAAAACAGCATGGTACTGGCATAAATATAGATATACTGACCAATGGAATAGGATAGAATGTTCAGAGACCCTCTCATCTATGGAGAATTGATCTTTGATAAGGCAGTCAAGCCAACTCACCTGGGACAAAACAGTCTTTTCAATAAATGGTGCCTAGAGAACTGGATATCCATATGCAAAAGAATGAAAGAGAATCCATATCTCACACCCTACACAAAAATTAACTCAAAATGGATCAAAGACCTAAACATTAGATCTAAGACCATAAAACTTTTACAAGAAAATGCAGGGAAATATCTTATCAATCCTATAATAGGAAGCATTTTCCTAGACTTTACACCCAAAGCATGAGCTTTGAAGAAATAAATAAATAAATGGGAACTCCTCAAAATTAAGCACTTTTGTGCATCAAAGTTCTTCATCAAGAAAGTAAAAAAGACAGCCTACACAATGAGAGACAATATTTGGAAACGATATATCAGATAAAGGTCTAATATCCAGAATATATAAAGAGATTGTTCAAATCAACAACCAAAAGGCAGTCAACCCAATTACAAAATGGGCAAAAGATATGAACAGACACTTCTCAGAAGAGGAAATACAAATGGCCAAAAGGAACATGAAGAAATGCTCAACTTCCCTGGCTATTAGGGAAATGAAAATCAAAACAACAATGAGATATCATCTCACACCCACCAGAATGGCCATTATCAATAAAACAGAAAATGACAAGGGCTGGAGAGGATGTAGAGAAAGCAGCACACTTACCCACTGTTGGTGGGAATGTCAAATGGTACAACCACTGTGGAAGGCAGTATGGTGGTTCCTCAGGAAGCTAAGTATAGAATTGCCATATGTATCTACTCAGAGGACATGAGGGCAAGGACACAAATGGACATTTGCACACCAATGTTTACAGCAGCATTATTTACAATTGCCAAGAGATGGAAACAGCCAAAATGTCCATCAACAGAGGAGTGGCTAAGCAAGCTGTGGTATAACATATGATGGAATATTATGCAGCTGTTAAGACAGAATAAAGTCACGAAGCATGTAACAACATGGATGGACCTTAAGGACATTATCCTGAGTGAGATTAGCCAGAAACAAAAGGACAAATACTGTGTGGTCTCGCTGATATGAAATGACATTAAAGAATTAACTTGGAGATTCAGTTGGTAACAGAGACCATCAGGAGTTAGAAATAGGGTAGATGTTGGAAAACTGGAGATGAAGGGATACAGATTTTACAACAGGATTGATTGTAAAAATTCAGAAATGGATAGCACAATACCACCTAACTGTAATACAGTAATGTTAGCACACTGTGAATGAAACTGAATGTGAGAATGATAGAGGGAGGAGGCCTGGGGGCACAAATGAAATCAAAAGGAAAGTTAGACAATAAAGACTGAGATGGTATAATCTAGGAATGCTTAGAGTATATAATTATAGTGACTGAATGTGTAAATTTTAAAATGTTTCTGCATGGGGAAGAACAAAGGAATGTCAATAATGCAGGGTGTTGAAAATAGATGGTAATTAATATTTTAAAACTTTAATGTATGTGTGAGACAAGCAAAAATATTTGTTTGGTACAAAATTTATATTTTGACTAGTGCATTTCCTAATATAACTTATGTGGACAGCTTAATCGAACACCACAGTACTTGGAACCTTGCATAGGGCATGAGATTTTGTAGGTTTGTCCAGAGTGATGCCCAGATAAATCCCAGAGTGATTTGAACAGTGAATAGGGAAGTATTGGCAGAATCCCCTAGGGGGAATGGTGAGAAAGGGGGAAAATTCAGCTTCCCCAAGTGGAGAATTCTTGATATTCTCACAGGCAGTGCGTACAGCCAAAGCAATAGGTTGAGCCTCCAATCTTGGGATTTGTTCATATGAAACTTAATCCCACAAAGGATAGGCTAAGCCTACTTAAAATTAGTCCTAAGAGTCACCCTCTAGAGAACGTCTTCTGTTGCTCAGATGTGGCCTCTCTCTCCAGCCAACACAACAAGCAAACTCAGTGCCCTCCCCCTTTCTACATGGGACATGACTCCTAGGGGTGTGGACCTTCCTAGCAACATGGGACAGAAATCCTAGAATGACCTGGGACTCAGCATCAAGGGATTGAGAAAATCTTCTCAACCAAAAGGGGGAAGAGCAAAATGAGACAAAATAAAGTGTTAGTGACTGGGAGGTTCCAAACAGAGTCGAGAGGTTATCCCGGAGGTTATTCTTATGCATTAAATAGATACCATCTGTTTAGTTAAGATGTAATGGAGAGGCCGGAGGGAACTGACTGAAAATATGGAGCTGTGTTCTGGTGCCCATGTTTCTTGAAGATAATTGTATGATGATATGACTGTCGCAGTGTGACTATGTGGGTGTGAGAGCCCTGTGTCTGATGCTCCTTTTGTCTACCTTATCGACAGACAAGTAAAACATATGGATTAAAAATAAATAAATAATAGAGGGAACAAATGGTAAAACAAATTTAGTAAATTGAAATGCCGGTGATCGGTAAAGGGGAGGGATAAGGGGTATGGTATGTATGAGTTTTTTCTGTTTTCTTTTTACTGCTTTTTCTGAATTGATGCAGATGTTCTAAGAAATTATCATAATGATGAATATAAAAAAGATAATAATAATAATATAGGGATGTCATGCAAACAAATTTGATGATTTTGATGAAATGGGAAAATTCTTTGAAAAGCAAAAATTATGAAAACACATTGGAGAAAAATAGAAATGTTAATAGTCTTATATCTGTTAAAGAAATTAAATTTATTATCAAAATTTTCCCACAAAAATAATCCATAGCAATGTGCTCCACTATAAGTTGTCTAAAATATTTATAGAATAAATAATATCATCCATTCACAAGCTCTTCAGAAAGTAGTAGAGTAAGGGATATTTCTCAACTCATTTTATAAAGCCACACAATCCTCATACCAAAACCAGGTAAGAATATTATAAGAAAACAACAGCACAGATCAATATTCTGCATTAACATAAGTGATAACATCCCTAAAAGCATTAACAAATTTAATCCAACAATACATAAAAAGGATGATGTATCTCAGTCATGTGAGATTACCCCCAAAATTCAAGGTTGCTCTAACATTTGAAAATCAGCCATGTAATTTACCACATGAAAGCATAAAGGAGAAAAATCACGTGATCATCTCAATCAACCCAGAAAAATATCTTCGATAAAATTCCACATCCACTCCTTCATGGCAGAAATAGTAGGAAGCGTCCTCAATATGATAATGGGCTTCTATGAACAACATAACTAACACTATATGTAATGGTGAACAACTGATAGATTAACAACCAAGATGAGGAAGAAGGCAAAGATGTTTGCTGTCATTATCTTAGAATTCCTAGACAATTCAATAAGGCAAAAGAAAAAGAAACAAATATCATAACAATTGGAAAGGAAGTAGTCAACAATCTCTATTCACAGATAATGCTACTGTATATATATGGAGAAAATCTTAAGGAAATTACCAAAAAAATACAACTTGAACATACAAGTGAATTTGGTAAGGTCACAATACACAAGGTGAAAATGTAAAAAAACAAATTGTATTTACATTTATCAGTAATAAGAAATAGGTATTGTATTGGTTTGCTGATGCTGCTAGAATGCAATATATCAGAAAAGGAATGGCTTTTAAAAAGGACATGTATTAAGTTCCAAGTTTACAGTTCTAATGCCATAGAAATGTCCAAACTAAGGTATCCAGAGAAAGATACCTTAAATTCCAAAAAAAGGCTGATGTCTGTCACATGGGAAGTTATGTGGCTAGCATCTGCTGGTCCTTGTTCCTGGTTCTGTAGCTTCCAGGTTCTAATACTGGTGATTTCCTCTCGAACCATCTGTGGACTTTCACTTAGCTCCTCTGGGACACAACACTGGATTCTAGCTTGTTTAAATCTTATGGGAAGGTACATGATGACACCTGCTGAGCTCCAAACATCCTGTCTAGGCATTTTCTCTCTGTTGGCACTCCAGGCATTTCCAAGTGCCCCTTTGGCTCTGAAGCAATGTTCTCCAAGCATCTGTTTCTAAGGCTTCTCCAAAATGTTTTCCCTTGGATAGGATTCTAATAAACTAATCAAGACCTACCTTGAGTGTGTGGAGACACATCTTCATCTACTCAAAGGCCAGACCCACAAATGAGTGCAACACTTCTCCATGTAAGTAATCTAATCAAAAGGTGCCTCCCACAACTGGGTATGTCACATCTCTATGGAAACAATCCAATCAAAGTTTACCACTCTAAATCATAGGCCTGACCTCACGAGATTGAATAAGGATTAAAACATGGCTTTTCTGGGGGTACATAATAGATTCAAATCGGCACAGGGATATACAATTTTAAAATATCATTCAAAAACATGAAATACAGACAAATAATAGAAAAAGATGCAAAAGATGTTTGTACTCAACACTGCATTTAATTGCTGAGAGGGATTTTTAAATATGAGGTCAATGAAAAGGCATACCTTTGTCACGAATTGGAATTCTCAGTATTTCCAAGATGTCAGTTCTCAAAATGATTTGTTGACTCAATTTCATGTCAAACGAAATCCCAAAAGTCTTTTTAAAAAATAATAAATTGAAATACTGGTGCTAAAAATTTATATGTAAATGTATCTAGTAGAGTCAAACCAATTTTGAGAAATAAGAGCAAAGGCTTTTGGGACATGTTATAACATCACAATAAACAACTGTGGATTGGGTATAAGGAGAGAGAAAAACACTAATGGAACATAATAAAGTGCATATCTAGAAATCCATCCATACCTATAGGAACAATAGATGCTTTGAGAAATATTACAAGTAGTTCTATTGGGAAATAGTGTTTTAATAAAAAGTTCTGAAATACCTCAATAACTCTAGGTAAAAAAAAAAGACTTTAACTCCTACGTCACACCATAGACAAAAATTAATCCAAAATAGACAACCCTAAACCCAGAAGCTGCAAACCATTAAATATAAAAGGAAAGCAATGAATTAAATTTCATCAAAATTTAAAACTTCTGCTCATCAAAAGATATTAAGTAAATTTAGGCAACCAAGTACTAAAAGAAATATGTCAAATGATTTGTATTTAGAATATATAAAGAAATCGTTCTACTCCATAAGACAACCCTATACCATTGGGCAAAAGATCTGAATGGACATTCCACAAGGATATATGAATGTCCAGTTTACACATGGCAGAGTATTCTACATCATTAGTCATCAGGGAAATGCACACTACAACCTCAATGAAATACCACTACACATCTTAGGGAGAGTCAAGTTAAAATTAACGATGACTCTAAATGTTGTTGAGGACATGAAGTATGTGGAACTCTCATACACTGCTGGTGGGAAAGTTAAATCCCATGATCCAGAGTTCCATTCCTTCTATGTACCTAAGAGAAATAAAACCATGTTCCATAAAAAGACTTGCAGAATGGAAAAATAAGATATGGTATAAATATAGATGGAATATTATTCCACTATAAAAAGAAATAAAGATTTGACCTATGTTGCGAGATGCATGGACCTGAAGACATCATGTTGAGTGAAATTAGCCAGATGTAAAAGGACAAATATTGTATTATCTCCCTTATATGATGTAATTAGAATATGTAAATTAATAAAGTTAGAAAGTAGAAGTTTCCAGGGATTGGGTAGGGGTGGGGAAAAGGGAGTTAATTCTTAAGGTATTGAGTTTCTGTTTGGTGTGGTGGAAAAATTTTGGTAATGGGTGGTGGTGACGGTGCCATCATAGTGTGGTTGTAATTCTTCCCAATGAATTGTGTAACTGAAAGTGGGGAAAATGGGAAAGTTTTGGTTGTATATATGTTACCAGAATAAAATTTAAAAATAAAAATTAAAACAACCAAAACATAGATGTGTTAAAAAAAAAAGTGGATGGGAGAAAACAGTCACTCTTTCTCATTGCCTACATCTTTTTGTTCCATTTTCCTTGTATATCAATTCTATAAACATGTTAACATGATGTGCTTAAACATTTATTTCTCAAAAAAAAAATAATGGCATGCTGAATGCCCTCTAGAATTCACCTGACATTAACATAAATGTTAAATGGAAAAAGAAAAAAAAAGAAAAAGCTCTCTTGTCAACCAAGATGGTTGTGTAAGATGCTCCAGGGTTCTGTTCTTCATAGTCTTTGAACACCTAACAAAAACTGGCAAAGTCATCTTCTTCAAAATTCTGGAAGAAAGCTGAAGAGTTACAGAATTTGAGAAATAACTGAAAAAAAGATAGTACATCTTTAAAAATGGTAGGAGAGGGAGAGGTGGGCAAGATGGCAGCATAAAAAAGTGTGGAATTCAGTTAATCTTCTAGAGCAGCTAGTAAATAACCAGGAACTGTCTGGAAAAACTGTTTGGGGGCACCCATGAGCAAACAAATATTGTACACCAGTCTGGAACAGGTGGAAAAGTGGAGTAAAGCCCCCAAACTGCAGGGGCAAGTGCCTCTCCCCCATGGGCATGGAAGGCTGCATTGGAGAAACTTCCCCATAGTTTTTCAAAGCAGTCTCTACTAGGAGCAAGGGAAGATAGCTCAACCAATGTCCAACAGTAATTTTAATTAATAAACTTGGACTGCTGAATATAAGAACCTAGCACAGATAAGCCCAGAGCAAGCAGAAAAGGACCTCTAATGTCTCTCCCATAAGAGAGGAGGCAAGGATAATGGGGGGGGGAAGAGGTTTTTTGGAGTCAGCTGAGCACAGAACACTAGAAAAGGCCTGGGCCCCAAGACAAGGAGCACATAGGGCCAGGTACCAACTACAGCTCTTGACTGACAAAAAACTTGGGTTCTGGGGTCTGGCTCTTAAAAGGAATTTCTTTAAAAAAATAAAAATAAAAAACAATTATAAGTAGCTCATTAGAAAATGCTTCAGGCATTTTCAATGGTCAGAACTGACCCAGGCAAGGGCTGGGTTAATGTAGGTCTTAGAAACAAAGTAATTAGAATAGTGTAGGTGATAATTCCTTAAAGGGTATATCTTCCCCAAGAAAGGAGATAGTAGGCCCAGCTCAAGTGGTAGTCCTCATTGAGGGAATTCAGATGCCAGGGGCTGGAAAGTAGATAGTTTAAATTTGCCTTTTACCTCAGCCTCTGTCTCAACCACACCCCTGGCAGGGACAGGGTCTGCTGAAAATTAAAGGCACTGCACCACTTTATGCCAGTGGGGAGCTGTGAGTTGACAGGCACCACCATCTGCTGGACAGGATAGGAAAACCACAGAGTAAAGACTATCAACCTGCTGGGTCTCATCCTCAGGGAAATGTGATATTGATTTCACCTCCCTCCTGAGATCTGGGCCTGCCTTGTCTGGAAAACTCTGATTTGGGTAAATCATATCTGAGGAGACCCTCCTAAAAAAAAAATGGGTTCTGTGTAGCTAGGGCGAGAACCAGAAAAAACAAGGGCTGGAAAATTCTGATCAATTAAACAGAAGCTATGCTAGAAGTCTAGAATAAGTTGAACTGAATACCAAAGAACAAAACCAACCAACAAGAAAAGCCCAGGTAAAAGAGTGAAACAACCTCAATAATAAACTAATCAAGGAAATCAGATGCATAGACACCAGCAAAAAAATTGCAGGTTGTACTAGGAAAACACAAGATATGGCCCAGTCAAAGGAACAAACTAACACTTCAAACAAGGTATGGAAGCTGAAACAGCTAATTAAGATATTCAAGCAAACATGTGAAACCAAATAAAAACTCAAATCAATGATAGAAGATATGGCAAAAGAGATGAAGGACATGAAGAAGACATTGGGTAATCATAAAGAAGAATTTAAACTCTTGAAATATAAATGGCAGGACTCATGGGAGTGAAAGGCACAGTAGAAGAGGTGACAATGGAGACTTACAACAGCAGATTTGAAGAGCCAGAAAAAAGGATTAGTTAACTAGAGGATAGGATGTCTGAAATCCTACACACAAAAATCAGATAGGAAAAGAATGGAAAAAATATGAATAGGTTCTCAGGGAATTGATTCACAACATGAAGCACATGAATATACATATTACAGGTGCCCCAAAAGGAGAAAAGAAAGGAAAAGCAGCAGAAAGAATGGTGGAGGAAATAATCACTGAAAATTGCCATCTCTTATGAAAAACATAAATTACAGATCCAAGAAGTGCAATGCATCCCAAACAGAATTCCTCCAAATAAACCTACTCCAATACACTTACTAATCCGATTGTCAAATGTCAAAGACAAAGAGATTTCTGAAAGCAGCAAGAGAAAAGTGATCCATCACATACAAGGGAAGCTTCACAAGACTGTGTGTGAACTCCTCAGCAGAAACCATGGAGGTGAAAAGGCACTGGTATGATATATTTAAGATACTGAAAGAGAAAAACTATCAATCAGGCATTCTATATCTGTCAAATTTGTCCTTCAAAAATGAGGGAGAGTTTAAAATATTTTCAGGCAAACAGACGCTGACAGAATCTGTGAACAGGAGACCTGCTCTATGAGAAATACAAAAGGGTACACTAAGACAGATAGGAAAGGACAGGAGAGAGAGGTATGGAGAAGAGTGTAGAGATGAAAACTATTAACAAGGATACAGAATAGAGTCATGATGCATGCAACAAACTGATGAACCTTGAGGACATTAAGTTGAACGAAATTAGCCAGAAACAAAAGGACAAATACTATATGGCCTCACTAATATGAATTAATAATAATGAGTGAGCCTTGAGAGCTAATGTTGAGAACACAGGTCATCAGGAGATAGAAAGAGCATAGAGATTGGGCATTTGATGCTGAAGGAGTATGGTATGTTCAACAGGATGAATTGTAAAGATCCAGAAATGAATTGCACAGTAAGTAATAACTGATGAAAATATGTAAAAGTACACAGAAAAAAGATGAGTGTGAGTATGGTTGAAAGGGAAAGGCTAGGGGCATGTATGACACCAGAAGTAAAGACAGAAGATAAAGACTGGGACTGTATAACTTAGTGAAACCTAGAGTGGAAAATTATGGTGATTAAATGTAAAAATATAAGAAAGGTTTTACATGTGGGAGAACAAATTAATGGCCACATTGCAAGGTGTTGAAAATGGATTGTATGTGGAAAAACCTCAGTTAATTCAAGCTAGGGTCTATAGTTAAAAGTAACATCGGAATGTAATTCCATTAAATGCAAGAAAGGCAATATACTAAAGCCAAATGTCAATAAAAAGAGGATATAAGGAGGGGTTTTGAATTCTTGGTGGTGGTGGTGGTGGTGGTGGTGGTTCTTATTTTTATTTTTTATTTTTTATTCTTCAATTTTTTCCTCTTCTTTCTTTGCAGAAGAAATGAAAATATACTAATATAGATTGTGGTGGGAATGCATAACTATGTGATTATACTGAGAACAATTAATTGTTTACTTAGGATGGATTGTGTGGTGTATAAACAAAAAAATAAATAAAGAGTAAGATACAAGTGCTGGAGAAAATGTGGAGAGAGACATGTACCTATTCACTGATAGGGAGGAAGAACAGTGCAGCCCCTCATGAGGGCAGAGTGGTGGTCCTACAGGAGGCAAGTATAGGGTTGTCATATAATCTTGCAACCCTGTTATTAGGTATCTACTTGGAAGAATTGAATGCAGGGACATGAATGGTCATTTGCACACTGGTGGTTATGGTGCAATATTCAATGGATAGAGGTAGCCTAAGGGTACATTAACTGATGAATGGAAGGGTGAATTGTAGTGTATACATACAATCAAATATTGAGTAGCTGCAAGAATGAATGAAGTTGTGTGGCATGCAACTAGGTGAATGAACCTTGAGGATAGTATGTTCAGTGAAATAAGCCAGAAAAAAAAGACAAATATTATAATGCCTCATTAATATAACTATATTGATGACTATATATTGATGACTATATAACTAACTATAATGAGCAAACTCTGAGAATTGAATTTAAGAGCATAAGTTATCAGGGAAGCTTATTGTAAAGTTTCCTAGAGCGTGAGCTCTTAGCAGTCACATCAATTCCTGAGTTGTAATATTTCTTTCTAAATTCTGTGTAAGACCAAAGAAAAAGATGTTTATTTGGTGCAAAAAATTTTATTTCGTGTAACACACTATTTTAACTTGTATGGTCAGTTTATTTGAACACCATAATTACATGGAACCTTGAATAGGGAGTGAAATCTTGTTGGTTTGTACAAGTTAATGTGATGTCCTGATACATCCCAGAGTAATCTGAGCAGGAAATTAAAAAGTATTAGCAAAGTTCCCCCTTAAGGGACTGGGGGAAAAAGTGGAAATACTGAACATCCCCACCTAGGGAATTCTTAATATGCTCTCAAGCCTTGGGGACAACCAATTTAATAAGCCAGGCTCTCAATCTTAGGGCTTGTCCTTATGAAACTTATTCCTGCAAAGGAGAAGCTAAGCCTACATATAATTATGGCTAAAAGTCACCCTCAGAAAACCTCTTTTGTTGCTCAAACATGGCCTGTCTCTCTAAGCCAAGTAAACTCACTGCCCTCCCTCTTATGTGGGACATGACTCCTAGGGGTGTAATTCCCTGTAGCATGGGACATGACACCCAGGGATGAGCCTGAATGTGATATCATGGAATTGGGAAGGCTTCTTGACCAAAAAGGGGAAGAGAAATTAACCAAAATGAAGTTTCAGAGGCTAAGAGATTTCAAATAGAGTTGTGAGATCATTCTGGAGGTTATTCTTATGTATTATAAAGAAATCTCATTTTATTTTTTAGTGTATTAGAATGGCTAGAAGGAAATACCTGAAATTGTTGAACTGTAATCCAATAACCTTGCTTCTTGAAGATGATTGTATAACTATATACCTTTCATGGTGTGACCATGTGATTGTGCAAACTTTGTGGCTGACACTCCCCTTATCCAGCATATGTACAAATGAGTAATAAAATAAAGACAAAAAATAAATAAATAACGGGGGAGATAAAAGATATGGGATGTTTTGAGTGGTTTTATCTTTTTTTTATTTTTATTGTTTTTAGAGTTCAAAATTTGATTGCGGGGTGGGCCACAGTGGCTCAGCAGGCAGAGGTCTCACCTGCCATGCTGGAGACCTGGGTCCATGTCCTGTTGCCTGCCCATGCAAAAAGTAAAGCAAAAGAAAAAAGATTTATTGTGGTATGATGATACTGTGAACCACTGATTGCACACTTTGGATGATTATATGGTATGTAAATATATCAATAAAATTGCACTAAAAATGGTACAGAAGCCTGTTGTACCCTCGCTAGCCTACTCACCTCCTTCCTTCGGTGGTTTGGATCCAGGCTGTGCTTCCATTGTGGGTCCATGGCCCTTTTTGAGGGAGCAAAGTAACTCCTAGTTGCATATTGAGGTGCCTGTATGTTGGTACCAATCTTTTGGGGCATTCTGAACAACTAAACCAGGAAACTCATCTCTGGGTCAATTTTCCAGAGCTTGGCCTGCAGGCAAAACAATCGGGGGACAGCTAAAGTGGTTTAAGAAACATTTAAGTCAATGTGGCCTGGGGCAAAGTATTACCTGCTTTTAGATATATAATAGAGCCCTCTGGAAGAAGAAAAAATATATTTCATAGGAATAACAGGGGCATTCCAATTCTTGTACAGATGGAAATTGGGGAATTTCTAAGGCCATGGGCAAGCACAAGCTCAGAACAAGGTGTTAATCAGAAAAGATGGAAAGGACACTGCACTTCACATTTGCCTCAGGCTGATCTTCTTGACAAGAGTGCTAAGCTCTGAAGGAGAGCATCAACCAATGCAGAGTCAATTTACAAACATTGTAAAAGATATTTTGTGCATCAATTTGTGTTTGTTTGTCTTGATAGCTCCTGTCACTCAGCAAAATATCTCACACTTCATTAACAGAATGTAAGTTTAAAGAACAGACACCTCAGTGACTATATGCCTGAGTTAGGACTTTAAAATTTTAAAATGTAGAGCGTTCAAAAAAGGTCACATACCAAACAAAGAAACAGGAAGTGATGGCCCATTCAAAGGAAAAAAGAATTTGGAAATACCAGACAAATACTTTAAAATAGTGTTCCTTGAAATGATCAAGGAGGTAAAGCACAAAGAAAGATTAAAATATCAGAAAAATTATGAATGAAAAATATAATAATCTAAATAAAGAGATAGAAATTTTAAAAGGGAAGCAAACAGAAATTTTGCATTAGAATACCACAATAACTGAACTGAAAGATTCCCTAGAGGGTTTCAACAACAGATTAGAGATGGCAGAAGATTCAGTGAACTAAAAGATAAGACTATTGAAATGATTTAGGCTGAGCAACAAAAAGAAAAATAATGAAAAAAAAAAACCAATTTTTGAGACCAGTGAGACAAGATTAAGCATAGAAATATACAGATATATTTATAAAGAGAGAAAGTGGCAGAAAGGATATTCAAATAAACAATGGCAGAAAACTTCCCAAATTTAATGAAAGACATGAATATGTACATTTAATAAGTCCAATGAGCCATAAACAGATAAATTCAAAAAGAAGTACTCCCAGACACATATTAGTTAAACTGTTGAATGTCAAGGACAAGAGAAGAGTTCTGAAAGCTGCAAGAGAAAAGCAACATGTTATGTACAAAGGAATCCCAATAAAGATAAAGTACCAATTTCTCCTTAGAAACTTTGAAGGCAGTAGGGAAGATTATTTGAAATGTTGGCAGCAAATTGCTAACTAAGAATATTATATAACAGTCTTGCATAAAGAAGGGAGTCATTAAAATTTTACAGAAAAACATAGGCTAAATTAACTTGTCACAACTAACCTGCCCTAAAGCAATGATAAATTGAGTCCTTAGGACTGAAAGGAAAGACACTAGACAGTGGATCAAGTGGCATAAAGATAAAAAGACCTCCAATAAAGGTAACCATATGGGTAATTATAAATATTTGTGCTATTATTTTACATTTTTGGCATGCAAATCCACTTCTTATTTCTTTCTGGTGCTAAAATGCAAATGCATAAAAAGGAAAGCTAAATCTAAAGTTGTGAACATATGATGCATATAGATACAATTTGTAAAAAATACTAGGAGGTGCAGGGATGGAGGGGTATAGGAACAGTGTAGGTATATGCTATTGAAGTTAAGTTGGTATCAAATAAAGCATGCTCATTATAGACACAGAATGTTAAAGTTAAGCCCAATAGTAACAAAGAAAGTATCTAAAAAATACATACAGGAAGAAATGAAAAGAGACTCAAAATAGTACAATACAAATATATATATGAAAGTATTAATGGAAGAATTAAGGGACAAAAAAAGATTTAGGACCTACAAGGACCCAATAGAAAGAAGGCCCTGCATTTTCAGTAGTTACTCTAAATGTAAAAGGATTAAGCTCTCCAGTTAAATAGCAGAGATTGGCAGAATGGCTAGAAAGCATGACCCAACTATAAGTTGTTGTATATAAGTTTACTAGAGACTCACCTTAAATTCAAAGACAGATGTAGATAGAAAGTGAAAGGTTGGTTAAAAACTATGCCATGTAAATAGTAATACAAAGAAAACCATGGTAGCTATATTAATGTCAGATAAAACAGACTTTAGTAGAAAAAAATGTTACAAGAGACAAGGAAAGTCACTATATACTGATAAAAAGATCAATTCCACAAGTAGACATAATATAAATATATGTGTACCTAACAGCAGAACTCCAAAATATATGAAGCAAATATTGACAGATTTGAAGGGAGAAATATACAGTTCTATATTAATAATAAGGAGACTTAAATATATCACTTTCAAAAAAGGATAGAATATCTGGACAGATGATCCATAATAAAATAGAAGACTCGAATGATACTATAAGTCAATTAGACATAACATACATATATAAAGTACTACACCCCAAATCAACAGAACACACAATCTTCTCTAGTGCACATGGATTTTCTCCATGATAGGCCATATGCTAAGACAAAGAACAAGTTTCAGTAAATGTGAAACTATGGGAATCATGCAATGTATATTCCCCTGACCACAGTGGAATGAGGCAAGATGTCAATAACAGAGAGAGAACTGGAAAATCCACAAATACATGAAAATTAAACAATGCAGTCTCAAGCAACAATGGGCCAAAGAAGAAATAACAAGGGAAATTAAGAAGTTGCTTGAAATGAAAATGAAAATGAAGCATGCCAAAACTTATAGGATGCAACAAACCAATGCTGAGAGAAAAATTAATAGCTCTAAATGCTTACATTAAAAGAGAAGAAAGGACTAAAATCAGAGAGCTAACCTTACATCTGCAGGGTCTAGAAAAAGAAGAGCGAATTAAACCCAAAGTGAGCAGAAGGAAGGAAGCTTAAAATATAGAAGAAATAAATGGAATAAAGAATAAAAAAAAAATAAAGAGGATCAAGGAAACCATAAATTGATTCTTGGAGAAGAATGAAACTTTAGCTAGATTGCCAAAGAAATAAAGAGGACCAAAATAACTAAAATAAGAAATGAAAGTGGACGTTACTACTGACCCCATGGGAATGAAATGGATTATGAGTATGCCATGAACAATTGCACAAGAATAAATTAGATGAACCAGATGAAATGAACAAATTTCTAGAAACACACCAACTACCTAAATTGACTCTAGAGAAAACAGAAGATCTCAACAGACTAATAACAAGTCAAGATACTGAAAAGAAGCCCAGGACCAGATGGCTTCACTGGTGATTTTTATCAAATATTCTAAGAAGAATTAATATCAATCCTGCTCAAAATCATCCAAAAATTGAAGAGGAGAAAACAATTTCTAACTCATTCTATAAGGCCAATATCACCCTAATACCATAGGTAGATAAAGATACCAGAAGAAAAGAAAATTACAGACCAACATCTATTATGAATATAGATGCACAAATCCTCAATAAAATGCTAGCTAACTGAGTCTAATGGCACATTAAAGGAATACAATGTGAACATAATTAACAGCACTGAATGTGGTTAGAAGGGAAATTTTATACTGTATGTGTTACTAGGATAAAAATTGTAAAAGAAACATAGGAGTCTACAACACAGTGAGCTCTGAAGTATGGACTATACTTAATAGCACAATTATAATACTATTCATTCATCAATTTTATAAAAGTTACAACACTAATGCAAGTTGTTAATGATGGGAGCTGAGTACCTGGGATTCTGTATTTTCTGCATAAATTTTCTGTAAACTTACAAACTGTCTGATAAAAATAAAAATAAATCCAAGACCCAGAAAAATAAAGATTCCAATGATCCAGTGGAATTTATCCCTAATATGCAAGAGTTTTTCAACATAAGAAAACCAATTAAAGTAATATACCCTGTTAACAGAACAAAGGAACAAAACACAAGATCATCCCAATGTTGGTGAAAAAACGTATTTAATAAAATCCAGCACTGTTTCTTGATAAAAACGCTTAGAAAACCCAGAATAGAAGGAAACTTCCTCAGTGTTATAAAGGCCATATATGAAAACCCCACAACTAACATCATACTCAGTGGTGAAAACTGAAACCTTTCCTTTAATCCTGGTACAAGAACAAAAATGATGCTCACTGTCGCCCTTGCTATTCAGCAGTGTAGTGGAAGTTCTAGTTAGAGCAGTTGGACAAGAAAAAGAAATGAAAGGCGTCCACATTAGAAAGGAAAAAAGTAAAACTTTCCCTATTTGCAGATGACATGATCCTATATATGAAAAGTCCAGAAAAATCTATAACAAAGCTATGGGAGCTAATAAACAAACTCAGCAAAGTAGCAGGGCACACAATCAACACACACGAAAAATCAATAGTGTTTCTATGTACTAGTAGAGAACAATCTGAAAGAAAATCAAGAAATGAAACTCCATTTACAGTAGCAACTAAAAGAATCAAATATCTAGGGATAAATTTAACCAAGGCCATGAAGGACTTTAATGCAGAAAAACTACAAAACATTGCTAAAAGAATTTTTTTAAAGACGTAAATAAGAGTAAGGACATTCTATCTTCATGGATTAGAAGACCAACTGTTTTTAAGATGTCAATTCTACCAAAAGCAATTTCAGATTCAACACAATATCAATCAAAATTCTTAGTAGCCTTCTTTGCAGAATTGAAAAAGCCAATCATCAAATTTATGTAGAATGGCAAGGGACCCCAAACAACCAACCCCATCTGGAAAAAGAATGAAATTAGAAGACTCACACTTCCTGTTTTTAAAATTTACTACAAAAATACAATGGTCAAAACAGCATAAGGACAGACTTTTAGACAATTAGAATCAAACTAAGAGTTCAGAAATCAACCTCATATCAACAATAAATATTTGACAATACTACCAAGGTCCCTCAATTGGGAAAGAATAGTTGTTTCTCCAACATATGGTAGTGGGAAAACCAGATATCTATATGCAAAAGAATAAAGGTGGGTTTCCTATATCACACCTTATACAGAAATTAACTCAAAATGGATGAAAGGCTTAAGTATAAGAACCAGAACTATCAAACTCCTAGAAGAAAACAGAGAGGCATCTTCAGTTTCTTGAGTTTGTTTATTAGCTCCCATAGCTTCGTTAAAGATTTTTTCTGGACTTTCCACATATAGGATCATGTCATCTGCAAATAGGGAAAGTTTTACTTTTTTTCCTTTTTAATGTGGATACCTTTCATTTGTGGCTAGGCAATGGCTTCTTAGACTTTTACCACAAAAGTACAAGGAGCGAAAGAAAAATAGACAAATGATAGATACATAGACTTCATCAAAATTTTTAAATTTTTGTGCATTGAAGGACCTCATAATGAAAATAAAAAGATAAGATAATGTATGGGAGAAAGTATTTGAAAATCATATATCTGATAAGGATTTAATAGCCAGAATTTATAAACAAATACTATAACTCAACAACAAAATAACTAATAGTCCAAGTTAAAAATGTGCAAATTATTTGAATAGACATTCTCCAAAGGTACATAAAAATGGGCAATAGGCAGATGAAAAGCTGGCCAATATGAGGAACACTGTATTTTTACATTGTTTTTCTATAAACCTACAACTTCTTTAATTAAAAAAATTAAAACATGAGATACCATTTCACTTCATACCCACTATAATGGCTACTATTAATAAAAGGAAAACAATAAGTGTTGGAGAGGATGTGGAGAAATATGAACATTCTTTTATTGCTGGGGGGGAATGCAAAACGGTAAAGCCTCTGTGGAAGACTGTTGAGAAGTGCCTCAAAAAGTTAAGTATAGAATTATATATGATTCAACAATGTCAACTCTAGGTATATACTCAAAAGAATTAAGAGCAGGGACTTGAACAGATATTTCATACCGATGTTCATAGCAGTATTATTCATAATTGTCAAGAGATGGAAGCAACCCAACTGTCCATCCATCAATGAATAGAGAAATCACACACACACGCTCACACACACACACACACACACACACACACACACACACACACACAGGAATATTATTCAGCCATGAAAAGGAATGAGGTCCTAATATATGCCACAGATGGATGAACCTTGAAGACATTATATTGAATGAAATGTCAGACACAAAAGGACAAGTATTATATGATCTCAATGAAATGAAATTACAATAAGTAAATCTGTAGAGCCAGAAACTAGAATACAGATTACCTAGGGCTGAGATGGACATAGGAAAAGGGGAGTTAATGCTTAATTTGTATAGAGCTTCTGTTTGGGGTGAAGGAAAATTTTGGTAATGGATGGTGCAGATGGTAGCACAACATTGCGAATGTAATAAGTACCACACAAAATTATGTGCTTGAATATGATTAAAATGGGAAATTTTAGGTTTGTTATATATCACGAGAATAAATTTTTTTAAAAAAACCATAGGACTGTACATAGCAAACTCTAAATTATGGACTATAGTTAATAATATAATTATTTTAATATTATATTTTAATATTATTTCATCAATTGTAACAAAGGTACCACAGTACTGCAAAATGTTAATAACAGGAAAACAGCATGTGTGGGGTGAGTTCATGAGAACCATGTACTTCCTGTATGATTTTTCTGCAAACTTACAACTTTTCTAAGAAAAAAAAATTTCCTTGGAATCAAGTTGGAAAAAAAGGACTGGCACAAGCATATTCATAGCAGCAAAAACCTGGAAACACCTACATATTCATCATATCCATATATCCAAATATTCATAAATTCAAATATCCACAAATAAATTATGGAATTTCCAAACAATGGCATACTATTCAGAATAAACTACTAATACATACAACGATAAGAAAAATCTCAAAAACATCATTCTAAACATAGGCCATAAGGACATAAGACAAACAAAAACATGCATACTGTATAATTCCATTCCTATGAAGTTTTATAACAGATAAACCTATCTGTGGTGACAGAAATAAGAGCTGTGGTTGTCTCTGGAGGGAGGTGGCAAGGATTTACTGGGAAGGTTCATGAAAGAACTTGTGAAGTGTGGAAATGTTCTGTATCTGGAACATTTTATATGGATGTGAGTTACTTGGGTGTGCACAATTTTCAAAACTGAATGAACTGTACATTTAAGAACTGTACATGTCAATTATGCATAAATGCAATTTTTAAATCTAAACTAATAACCCTATCTCTTTTGAGAAAATGTGTTCTCATTAGCTGCAGTCCTAACAATGAACTCCCCTAAGACCCCACAAACTCGCTTTGCAGCTGTTGAAGTGCTAGGAGAATGAAATGGCAAATTCTAGTCTAATAAAGTTCTATGTGCATTTTTTTCTCAGCCAGATTTCCTGTACCTACAACATTGTACCATATAAAAAGAAGAGATAAGAAGACCAGATGGGTTCTCATACAAATTTATTACTAACTATAGTCCCCTGGTGGATATCACCTATCTTTTACAGGCAGATAGAAACACTAGTTGAAACGCATCTTTCTGAGCTGTTTAAAGATTTTTTTGGTTTGGAGGTTTATTAAATTTTCATTAAAGTTTGTTATTGTTCAGGCTGTAAGTGCTAACTGGTTCACACACCTGAAATAGCAAAAACTAAAACTATTCAATAAATTTGGTATGCAGTTCTCTGCCCTCCCCCTGCCCCCCCCACCCCATCTTCTCCCCAAGTTCAGCAAAAACCCTCCCTGGAGTCTCAGACACCATGAATCCTAGGCAGACAAATTTCTAAACAGATAGCTATAAATGTCTCAGGAAACCTATCACTGTTAGGGGTGCAGTGGCCAGCATCCTACAAGCTGAACTTTCAGATCCCAGTCCCACCCTGGCTATGAAAACAAACTAGAAATGCTTAGAGCAAAAGGGAGTTGGAAAGTTGAGTTTGGATTTGGATCAGTAGTATCAACAAAACAAGTTCTTCAACCATACTAACACATAATTTTTAAAAGCAGGAGAAATCAATTTCTAAATTATTCAAGGAAGAAAAGCAAAATCACTAGGTGATAATGCTCTACTAGTGCTGGAATTTCCATGAAAATTGAACCCCTTATTTTCAAAAGAGAAACATGTATGCAGCACACATCAATCTATTTTATTAGACCCTGAAGTACCATTACTCTCAAACTCTAGTATTAGTAGAATGCACTGTATTAATTTAATAGTAAACCAATGTAAAAATATGGTAAAAAGAAGAAAACACTTAGTCCTCTTAGGTAAACCCTTTGCATGTTTAGGACCAATGGTTTGCCTTCTGAGGATTTATTAGCCTTCATCAACCACTTTGAAATGAATTAAGGTCCAGTGTATAGGAGTTGGCCAAAGAAGAGAACTTCAGAAGGCTGACAAATGTGCTCCCAGCTGCTTCCTAACGCATTCCAAACCCAGCTTCTTATCTGTTTGGTTTGGAGAGAGTAGGTTCCATCAGACACTCAATGCATGATGCAATGGAAACCAGATCTGGGTACTTGTTGCAAATCTGCTACTGTGAAATCACCATCAATTTCCTTCACCCTCTCTCCTCCTTATTCCTTTGTCTGACAATCTCTGGTTTGCTGAATCTTTGAATTACAAGGTTACATTGTTACAATTAAACCTCCAATTTAAGAAATCCCTCCCGTAACTCCACATCCCTTGCTAGCTGTCTTCCTTACTCTTGCCTCGTGATAAGTTATTATTATTACCTGTCAAAGTTGATATGCTGAAAACTTTATAAATAATTTTTGCAACTATATTCATGAGGAATATCAAGCTTTACTTTTCTTATACTACCCATCTGATTTTTTAGGATCAGAATGATTCTGGTTTCATATAATGTGTTAGAATTTATCCTCTCCTCCTCAATTATCTACAGCTTGTACAGAACAGGTATTGTTTCTTCCTTAAATGTTTGTAGAGTTCACTAGTGAAGCTGAATGGGCCTAGAGAGTTCTTTGCAAGAAGGATGTTAAATAAAATTTCAATTTTTCTAATAAATAAAATGCTATTCAGGTTATTTAATCCTTCTTGAGTAATCTTTGTTAGTTTGTGTCTTTTGAAGAATTTTCTTTTTAATTTAAGCTGACCAATTTATTGTCTGAAGTTATTTATAATATCCTCTTATCCTCTTAATATTTGTAGAATGTGCACTGGTGTCCCAAGTTTCATTCTTAATCTGGTAATTTCTACCTTCCCTTCTTTTAGATCAGTCTGCTTTTCTGATTTTATTGAACTTCTCAAAGAACCAGTTTTTTATTTCATTGATTTTCCCTTTTTTTTTTTTTAGTTCTTCGATTTCTACTAAAATCTATATTATTTCTTTTATTCTACTTTCTTTAGGTTTTGTTTGATCCTATTTTCTGGTTTCTTAAATTGGAAGTTGAGGTCATTAACTTGAGATCTTTATTCTTTTCTAATATAGATTTTTAGTACTAGAAATTTCCCTCTACTATGTTAGCTGCATGTCACAAATGTTAATATTCATTTGCATTCAGTTAAAAATACTTTATAATTTCTTTGACTAACAGATTACTTAGAAGTGTGTTGTTTATTTTTAAAATATTTGAGGATTTTCCAGTTATCTTTCTGAGTTTGTGACCCAGAATATGTCCTATCTTATAAAGTTCTATACATTTTTAATGTGTATTTTGCTGTTCCTGGATGGAACATTCCATAAATGCCAATAGGTTTAAGTTGGTTGATAGTGTCTTTCAAATCTTCTTAGCCTTACTAATTTTCTTTCTACTTCTTTTATCAATTAATGAGAGAGGGTTATTGAAATGTGCAATTATAACTGTAGGTTTATCCATTTTTCCTGGCAGTTCCCCTTCCCTGTGCTGTGGCCTGGCACCCCTCTAGTCAGTAAGCTAGCATAAAGGTAGAGTCCACCTCATTTGTTTTCCCTTTTGTCCTTTATGCCTAACATATAATATCATTTTTATATGTGTTTTTTGTTTCAAGCAAAACGATGTATCCAATCCATGCTACCCTATCTGGGCTGGAACCTCAACTCTCTCTCATTTTTTAAGCATACTTCCTTCTATATCCAAAGAACCTCACAAATTTGTCTCCATAACATATTTTCTTTTCTTCTTCTTTTTTTTTCTCATGGGCGGGCACAGGGAATTGAGTCCAGGTCTCTAGCACAGCAGGCAAAGAATCTGCCACTATGCCACCATTGCATGCCCTCCATAATATATTTTGATGCATTAATTTCTATCCATTCCCAATTTCCTTTTTATTTTAGCTTAGATCACCATCTTCTCTCCCCTGATTTGCTATACTCGTGGTCTCTAATGAGTTTTTCTCTATTCACTTTGCCTAAACCACTTTCCAGTCCGTTCATCATACAAAATCAGAAAAATCTTTATAAAATCATTATCTACATCATAACACTCCTTCCATACTTAAAGTCTCTAAATGTTTCTATTCATCTAATGATATCATAAAGATTGGCTACCTGTTGGCTGGGAAAAGATTTTTCAACATATATAACCAACAAATAATTGTATTCAGCATATTTAAATTATTTAATGTATTCAAAAAGAAAAAGCAACCAATCCAATTAAAAAAATTATAGGCCAGCTGTTCAAAGTAAGGAGTCATAAATGGCCCATAAACATATGAAAAGATGTACCTCTTATTAACAAAGAAAATATGTTTTGAAGCTATACAACACACTGATTTTCTCCCTTCAAATTAGCAGATATTGGAAAGTCTGACAATGGTAAGTGTTGGCAGGGAAAGAGAGCAATAGGAATTACAGTAGGCTCTGAGAGATACATAAAGTGGAACAATAACTCTGGAGAACAATTGAATTTGAAGACATGCACACCATTTGATCAAAAAAATTCTACTCTGAGAAACTCTTTTACATACATATACAGTGATACAAATGCAGGAATGTCCATAGCAGCATTGCTTATAATAGCGAACAACAACAACAACAAAAAATGCTTATAGATTCCCCAAGGGAATAATACACAACAATGAAAACTAATGAATTAGAGCTTCTTATTATCATTATGGATGAATCTAACAAACATGTTGTACAAGAGAAGCAAATCATTGAAAAATTTAGATAGCATAATATCAATATTATAAAGCTATAGAAGCAAGAAAAATATTATTTTGCCTTAGGGACACACATATTATCCCAATTTGCATCCCCACAAGAGTAAATGTTACTGTAAAGGTTTAGAAATGAATAACACAATACTCTGTGATGGTAGCACAGAACTATAAACGTGATTAACAAAGCAGAGTGTGAGTATGGTTGAAAAGGGACGATTAGAATCATGTATGGGAAAGCTAAAGGATCAAAACTTGAACTGTATAACATAGCAAAACCCAGAGTGGACAATGATGGAGATTAACTGTACAGATATAAGAGAGTTCTTAGATGAACTTAAATGTACGTCACTGTTACAAAGTGTTAATGATAGGGTGCTATATAGGAAAAATACAATTAATGTAAGTTAAGGTCTATAGTTAGCAGGAACATTGTAATATTCTTTCATTAATTGTAACAAAGGCATGATACCAAAGCTTAATGTCAATAATAGGGAGGTATAGGGGCATGGGATTTTTTTCTTTGGAAGAAATGGCAACGTTCTCATATTGACTATAGTGGTGAATATATAGCTATGTGTTTTTACTAGAAGTCATCAATTGTACACTTAGGATGGATTGTATGGTGTGTGAATAAACCTCTTCAAAAAAAAAGTGAATGTGAGATAAAGACCTAAGTGCAGAGAGTTTATTTGGGATCTCATCTGAATAAATGCTAGGAGGGGAGAGAAGAAGTGAGAAGGATGAGAAGATAGCCAATAAGTACTGTGCTACTAAGGCAGCTGCCATCAATTGGAACTTAACTCCCCTCAACCCCACCCCGGAAATTCTCTGCCCCAGCAATGTCTTACCTGAGAGGTGAGGAGGCTGGACTATTTATATACCAATTCCTCTCTGTCTTTGGCTAAGGGCAGCTAGGGAGAAGGCATTAATTCTTTGGCACATCGAACCTATAAGGATGGTGGCAAAATGGGTACTGGGGGCGAGAGAAAGCTCTCCAGAAAAAAATAAATAAATAAAAATGCAGCTTCCAGAAACTGAGAGCTGATCCAGAATACACTGAAGTGCAAAGGGTGAGAAGATACGGATGGATAACCATTCAGGTTAGTAGTCAATTCTGAGAGAGACTAGAATGTAACTCAGGAGAGATCCAAGAAGGGCTTTCCAATTAACGGCCTCAATTTAATTTATTAGACCAGGTGGTAGGTACCTGCAAAAACAGGTGGCATGCTGAGTTGGGTAAATTGAGGAACTGTTTGCAAAGGCAAGGTTAGGGTGTGGGAGACCATGGGAAATAGTAGCAGGGGATTTACTACTGCCTGGGCTGAAGGGCAAAAAGGAGCAGGCAATTACAGGAACACGGAGCGAGGGAGAAATGACTGGAGTTCCAACATTTGGTGGAGGGCCCCAGCCAGCCTGTCGAAGGGAGGGAATAAGGGGCATAAATATCCTCTCCCTTCTTCCAATCTCTTGCTTGGGCTTTGTGTGGACTTGGAGTTATGTACCCCGGAAAAAAGTATGTTCTCACCTGTAATCCATTCTCCTGAGGGTGAATCTATTGTAAATAGTACCTTTCGGTGAAGTTACTTCAGTTAAGATTGGCCCAACTGAATCAGAGAGTCTAATCTTATTACTGGAGGCTTTATAGAGAAGGTCAGAAAAAGAGAAAGCCAGAAGTTGACAGAACCCTGAAGAGAAAGGAGAAGACACTGCTATGGGCATTTCCATGTTGTTTTGTTTCACATTACCTCTTGGTATTTTGTGTGTCCAATTTCAGGAAATATGCCTCTTTCTTGTTCAATTATATGCTGACTCTCATAGGAATTAATGAGGATACAATGCTCTTGAGTTTTGCATTTACCCTTTTAGTTACCCTTACTGAATATCTCCATTTCTTCCCAATAATCAAGCCACTCTCTTCTATCTTTGCCGTTCAACTTGCAGGATTCCCTTTAGTAACTCTTTGGGGCAGGTATTTTGTTGACAAACTCTCTCAGTTTCTGTTTATCTGTGAATTTTTAAACTCTTCCTCATTTCTGAAGGGCAGTTTTGCCATTTTACTCTTTCAGTACCTTAAATATATCATATCAATGCCTTCCTGCTTCTATGGTTTCTGATGAGAAATCAACACTGAGTCATCGTATTGAGGATCTTTTGTATGTAATGAATCACTTTTCTCTTGAAGTTTCAGAATTCTCTTCTTATCTTTGGCATTTGTCATTCTGAATTGTATTGCCTCATAGTAGGTCTATTAGGATTTATTCTGTTTGGAGTTCATTGTGCTCTTGGACCTATATGTTTACGTCTTTCACAAGAGTTAGGAAATTTTGGGCCATAATTTCCTCCACGGCCCTTTTCCTTTCTCTTCTCCTTCTGGTACTCCCATGATGCACATGTTTGTGCATTTCATGCTGTCACTCAACTCCCTGAGACATTGCTCAAAGTTTTCTATTCTTTTCTCTATCTCTTCTTCTCACTGTATGATTTCAATTGTCCTGTTTTCTAGTTCATGGATTCTTTCTTCTACCTATTCAAATTTGCTGCAGTATGCCCTACTGTACTTTTAATTTACATTATTTTGCCTTTCATGCTTATAATATACTTTATATATTTTTAAAATTTTCATATTCTTTGTTGTGCTCACACATTATCTTCTTAATATCCTTTAGTTCTATATCCATATTTCCCTTCATCTTCTTGAATTGATTTAGAAGACTTTTTTTGAACTTCTGTGATTAGTTGTTACAAGTTCTGTATTTCCAATGAAGTTTTAATTTGTCCCCATGACTGAGCCTTATCTGTCTGTTTCTTAGTATGATTTGTAGTTTTTTGCTGATGTTCAGGCATCTGATAATCTTGCTGAGTTAACTCTAAAGATCAATTTCTTCTTCTTCTTTTGGGTTTTATTGTCGATTGGCTTTGTGTTAAGTTTCTTCCTTAACACTTGATTCAATTCATTTTAGACCTTTAGAATAGCCTGTTTGATCAGATTTTCTTGGCTTTTTATCATTGGGTTCTTGCCCTGGAAATGCTTTGTGTGTGTGTGTGTTTGTGTTTGTGTGTGTGTGTTTGTGTGTGTAATTGGTTCAAAATGACAAGAAAACTTCCTTTCCTCTGTTCCTTCCCTGGGAATGTTCTATTCTGTTTGTTTTTGTACATACTTTTATTCCCAGCTCCTATGATTTGTTTAAATTATCTCCCTCACTCAGTGCGCTGTTTTCCTTACTCTTTCCAGTTCTAGGAAACTCCTTCCTTACAGTAGTTCAGTTTAATCCCCCTTCCCTTTTTTTATTCTCTGTGAGGATTTTCTGCCTCCAGTTTCTTCCCTATTAGGATAACCTATCCCAGAGGGCCAGGTGTGGTCAATGCAGAAAGGTGGGGCACTACACTGTTTTGGTCTTAGATTGTCCAGCTAGCAGAATTGGGTGAGTGAGCTGGAGTGAGAACAGCACCTGCCAGTCACAGTCCCACCACAGTGTCCCCACACCCCAGCCCCCAGGGGCTCATTGTATGTAGCACTTCTCAATGGCTTGAGTTCCACCCTGGGTCACGGTGGACTTGAGTCCCTGTGCCTGGGTATGCAAGGGGTTGTTCTATTGCTGCTGTGAGTTGCTGCACAGTCCCTGGTGGGAGGTGGAAGGGATCTGGGCCACTGCCTTGAACAACTCCCAAGTGAGACCAATTGAGGGGGAGGGCACCTGCCGATCCAGAATAGAAGTTTCTTACTACACATTTTTCTTTTTTTGATTCAGCAATTGTGGAACACTTCTCCAGTCTCATCCACCCTCCAGAATTCTAAGCGAGTACAATTTTTCCTTTTATTCACTCAGTCTCTGAGGAAATGTTTCAGGGAATGTCTTACATCACCATGTTGCACTAATTACATCTTAATCGCTGCTTTTAGAAACCACTGGCCCCAAGATCCATATACCCAATAGCCATGATCTCTTTGGGTTCTAGGGAAAAAGAGACAAAATAAGAAACCTGACTTTATTGATCACAAAGCATCTGCCACCCCAACTGGGACTCATGATAAGATCAAGCCTCACTCAGAGAGGGAAAAATGGCACAAGCTTTTGGAAATCCCTGTATTAAAATATCTTTTCCTGGCTTCTATCCTAATCATTGCAATACAACAATATTTATTTTGTCCTGCAGCCTCAACATCTCTTCCCGGGCCCCACACCTAAGATCACCACCAAAGACATACAACGTGATGTTTGGAGGGTTTTATTACCAGAGTGAAGCATGGCTAATTGTCTCCTATCTGAAGGTAGAGCTGCCTGGCTCTGGGATTCCAGAAAAATAAATGGCTGGGGGGATAGGTCAAATAGAAAGAATGACATCTAAAGCCAGCACATGAACATCTAGCTTTACATGATCTCCTGCTTAGAAGAGGTGATGCGTGGGAATGTGGCAGACAAAAATTTACAGTCCTTGACTCCAATTCTGTTTGAATATCATACATCCTTGGGGTTAATTTTTAGTCTCTGAGCCCCAGGCTCAGAATGTATTTCAGGAATTCAGAACCTGCCTTCCCCAGATGAAGGTACCAGATCCAGTCCTGTATCCTGGATGACTGGTTCCCAGCTAGTGACTGATTTTACTGAAATACAGAGTCTGCAATTCTGGATCTGCCCACAGTGAGGTGTCAATCAAAGGAAGACAGAATCCAGGCACAGAGATGAAAAATTCCTCAGTCAATTAACAAAAGCCCACTCATTCAAAGGCAAATGAGAAGCCCAAGGCAGGATAATGACTTAAACTTAATGGAACAGTGGAGAGGGTGAGGGGCTGTGGCTGGGTGGAGTGAGGCAGTAGTTGTGCAAGAACCCTGTTATCCTTGGACCCAAGCAAACTCGGGTTGGGCAGGTGGAGGAACCCGGAGTTGAGCAATGTCCTCTCAGGGTTTTCCTGGACTCCTCATGGCACAGCATCCTCCTCTAGCTAGGAACACACAATGGGCATCAGGACATGGCCCCTGGGCCATGCACTGCAACGTGAAGGACCCACTGGCTTATAAAATGAGGATTCTCTCTAAAAGTGACAAACATAATACCACTCCTTCTATAAAATTTAGGAAATAGAGAAAACAACAAAGAAAAAAGATGATTACCCCAAATGCCAACACCTAAAGATAACTACTATTCTTCCCACATTTCTCTTTTTCAAGAGTTCAGTGTGTATGTGTGTACACGCTACATGTATTGTGCGTACAAATGTATGTGCACCTTATACGTGCTGTGTTGTGTGTGTCAGTGTTGCAGTTATGTGGTTGTGTGCTGCCTATGTGGCAGGTTTAAGTGTATGTGCATGTGTTCAGGGGTATGCAAGTGTGTTGTGTGTGCTGTATGTGTAAATGCATGTGTTGTATGTGTAAACATTGTGTATCCCATGTGTGTGTCATGTTATCTATATTGTGTGCTGCAGGTGCTGCGATTAACTGTGTGTTGTGTGTGTAGTGGATGTTACATGTCAGTGTGTATGCACATTTTGTGTGTTGTATGTCCCATATGTGGCATGTGATATGTGTGTCACGTGAATGTGGATAGGCAGTGTATGTTAAATGCATCATGTGTTTGTGCCTTGTATGGTGCATGCCATCTGGGCTGTGTATCATTATGTGTTATGTGTGAGTGTGTATGTTACATAGGTTGTGTTTTTCGTGTGCCATGTGTATTATTTGCATCAGGTGTGTCGTACGGGAGTGTGTGACGTGTTTAATAGGTACCATGTGTTTATGTCATCTGTGTTGTGTATTAGTGATATGTATGAATGTGTAGAAGGTGATGTTGTGTTATGTGTGAGTGTATGGGAGGTGTTTGTATTTGTGCCTGGCATGTTTGTGTTGTCTCTATTGTGTGTATTGTGTGTGTGTGTGTGTGTGGCCGGAACCTCTGCAGGCAGTAGAGCAGGCCACAGGACATAGCATTGCATTCATTTTAGAATTATTCCCTGTTTATGGCAGATGGAATGGAGTTCCAGGTAGCCTATTGATAACACTTACCCTTAAATGTTGTGTGGAAGAAGTTTGGAAAACACGGTGCTGGAAGGATTATGAATTTTCCTCCCACTCTCCATGACTCAGTAATACAAATTCAGAGTTTTCTTCCAGAAAATTTATCTCTGTAACAGAAAATTGCTATAAATATTAATAAATGAAGAAATAAGACAGGATAGAGATTCTGAGAAACCTAGCTTTTCTCCCCTGCGATGAGCCCTGCGATGAGCCCTCACACAGCGGTGAGGGTGGGTCGTGTGAGGAGACACAATGGTGGCATGTGGAAACTGGGTCCCCTGGTGTCTCACAATCAAACAGTCTTCTTCCTGGATGAACCACTGCATTGGTTGGAAAGTATTAAAACATGGAAAAGCCATGTTTTAATCCTGATTCAATCTTGTGGGGTCAGCCATTTCTTTTAATCTTGATTCAATACTGTAAGTGGAAACTTTGGATTAGATTATCCCATGGAGATGTGGCATACCCAATCGTGGGTGTGATCTTTGATTAGATGTGACTCCACCCATTCCAGATGGGTCTTGATTAGTTTACTGGAATCCTTTAAAAGAGGAAACATTTTGGAGAGAGTCAGAAATGATAAAGACCTCGGAGCCGACAGAGCAGTTGTGAACACTTGGGGAACAGTTGCTTCAGAGAACAAAAACATGGATGGTTGGAGATTATTGGAGCTCAGCAGACATCACTGTGAGATATTAGGCAAGCCAGAGCCTGGAGAAAAATAAGGAAAGCCAAGAAATGAAAGCCAGCCCCAGAGAAGCAAAGTGAGGAGTCCTCACAGGAACAAAGGCTGAAAGCAACAGAGCCCGGGAGCAAAGGACCAGCAGATGTCAGCCACGTGACTTCCCAGCTGACATAGGAGTTCCAGACCCATCGGTCTCTCTTGAGTGAAGGTAATCACTTGTTAGTGCCTTAATTTGGACACTTTCACTTCCTTAGAACTGTAAACTCGTAACTTAATAAATTCCTTTTCTTCCTTTGTTTTTTTGGGTGCATGGTCTGGGACTCGAACCCAGGTCTACTGCACAGAAGATGAACATTCTATCACTGAACCACTCATGCACCCAATAAATTCCCTTTTTAAAAGCCATTCGATTTCTGATATATCACATTCCAGCAGGTTGCAAACCAAAACCACCACCAACAATCGAGTCCTCAATTGTTTAGGTCTCTCCACACCTTTACCTGCAAAATAGATAGATGGGCCACGGCTGTGGGGAAAAGCCTCAACCCATGTGAATTGAGGCAACCCCACTGTGACTGAATGGCCACTGGACATCAGGCTGGGCAGTGGCACCCAATGGTAAAGTGTCCCTCCTCAGACTTCCATAGCTGCTAATTCCAAAACCCCAGAATTAACATATTACACCATACCTGGCAGCTTACATGCTGCTTTTATTCACATTCATTTATTCTTCAGAACAAAACTGTGCAGGAGATAAATTTCCCAAACCAGGGGCAAAGTGTGGGTTTGGAGCTCAAGAAAGCTAAGGTGGTGGACATTCCCCAGTGGAGGATTTGGGAAATATGGAGAGCTGGGGTTCTGTCTGATTCACCTTTAAGTTTTTGGTGCTCTAACTAACCAATTAAGTTCATTTCCTAGCATGGCATGATACCAAGGAGCAGAGTTAGCACTGAAGCCATAAACCCCTTCTGCTGCACCGAGTGGGTGTGGTCCCATGGTAACCTTGTCCACCTGCCCCCCACCCCCACTGCTACCCCAGCCCTCATTCCCTGAGCACTCTTCCAGTCGAGAGTTCCTGTGCTCCACAGAGACACATTCTGCCTCTGGACAGCTCCATGCTGGCCTCACCTTTCCGTGGATGGAGCAATTTCTCTCTGAGACAGGCAAGGAACATAATGAATGAATAAGACCTTAAGGAAAAAAAGGGAGCAAACCATATTTTTCTTTCTTTTGAGATAAAAATAATATGCCTGCACTTCAGAATCTCCTATGACAGAGCAAATGTCCAGGGGCAAAATGAGGAAAAAGCAACCTGCTTTCGCTAATGTGAAAATAACAACGGGTCCCTCTGATGAGCAAATAGCCACAGAAATCCCTCTTTAGCAGAGTAGACAGTGAGACCTACGAGGGTTCTTAAGGAAAATCTTTCTTTTGCTCATTTTATCCCTATATGTTAAATATGGCTGGAAAATATCTGTAAAAATTAACCTAAAGCTTAATGGCTTATGTAAGAATGCCTTAATAAAAATATGTTGGCAAGGTTATTGAACTGTACAATTAAATCCCTCCCACTCAATACTTTTCAGTCTAATTTCTGTCTAAAGCTTATTCAGCAAACCAAAATGCCAAAGCCCTCCTTCAATTTCCACTTCTTTGAACCTGCTAATTTACGAATAAGAAAGGATTTATTTGTGTTATTAGCTTCATGTAACCTCTTGTTGAAAAAGTAGCTTTAAATACTGAAATTCTGAGCAGCGCAAGATCCACCAAATTTCTGAAGGATGACTGATTTTTTTTTTTCTGCAAGCTGTGTTTGATTTACATCAATTAGGTCCCCCACATAAGGTATCATATAACAGGAAGGCTAATAACCCAGAAATAACCTCATTAAAAGAGACAGCATATCGGTCTAAACAGAATGAACTCTAAGCAGAAAAATTAGTGACCTGGAAAGAAGCAGGAAGAGGTAATGGCAGCACAGAAAAAATACATCCCTGTTAGCGAGTCAAAGGAGAAATCGCCGGCAATAAAGTAAGAATACAATAGAAGCGGAAGCAGAACATTTTTTTTATGTTTTTAATCTGTTCAAATCCTGTAACATATGATTTATTTTCCCCCAGTCAAAAACAGGCTCTGAAATCCTGCAATGACTCAATAGTCAGATGCATTGACTGGTCTCTAAGGCCCGGCTAGGGTTCTAGGGCTCTGCCTTCACCCACCATCATGAATAATTTCCCAAGTCGGTGAGCCCCTCTATGACCAAAACCTGCCCTGTTCCTGCACATACAAGGTCTTTTATCCATTGCCATAAAGACGTACTGTTCTCTGCCCTGTGGCCCAAACCGTCAATGAAGCAAAGTTCTGCTTCTGCCGCTGCAAGTCAGCTCCAAGTGCCCGCCCTTCCGTTTCCATATTATGGCATTTTGCAAACACAAAGTTTGCCAGGAATGGATGGCAGTTTCCATAAAGCCTCATGCATGTGGTTTGATGATAAATAAATAATAAATTTAACAGCAGGAAAGTGGCTATATTGAAGGCAGGCCATTTCCAACTGCTGAAAGAAGTGGAAGGAGAGGGATGCACTACCCCCCAGGCTCTCCAGACTCCCAGTACCTGGAGAGTTCCTGCTCACCGTAGGAGATCCTGCGGGGCTGCATTCAAATGGTGTGCATTCCTGAGCCAGGAGAGTGATGCTTACAAGAAAAGATAATACCTAAGCTTTAACTTTACATAAACATTTTTTTTCTTCAATAGCACATTACACTGGCGTTGTAACTGAGTCCCTGAAAACCCCTTGGTTAGCTCTTCCTGGGCAGGGTAAGCCAACAGACCTAAGCCTTTTCCCCAGTGATCTTTTGCCTTTGAGCAATCTCCCAGCAACCACTGAAAGCAGAGCCGCCACCCATGCTCAGCCTGAGAAGAGAAACAGAGAGGCCACCACTACAGCAGGAATCAGAGACCAGGGGCCCCAGCGAAGAAGGCTGTGGTCTCGACCCCTGATGACCCATGCTGGGACCCCTTCTAAGGCTTCAGGGTCTCAGGGTCAGGCACGGGCCCACCCAGGGTGTTCAGTGTGCATCATTCCACCGCTATTACCTGCTACGGCAGCCCCGGGTTTATGAGAGAAGCTCAGAGTACCGGACTCTGAGTCAGGGAGTTGTGAGGTGTTGGGTTAAGGAACAAATAGGAGGTGGGGAAAAGATGAGGGTAGATGACTCTCTGCAGAAGTCTGATGGGAAACTGGGTCTTCTTCCACCCACACCCTCCTGCCCCTCTCTGTCCCCCACGTAATCGCACATCCAGGTGGGCACAACAAAGGAAACTACCTGGCCAAGACCGCCAGGTTGATGCACCGTTCCTGGTGGTAAGTCCTCATGCCCCTTCCTTTCCCAAATGAACCTCAGATCAGGGTCTCTTCTTGCTGCTTCCACAAACAAGGCATCTGCCCTCCATGCCCTCTTTGAGCACCCCACCCCCACCCAGTATGACCACCTTCTCTCCCCCCGATTCGAATCCACACTGCCCTTAAGTCCAAGCACCCCTCCCTTCCCAAGGGAAAGCTTTCCTGAATGCTAGGCCTGGGGTACACTCCCTCTCTTGCTTCCCACATCACCTTCTAATCCCAGAATTCCTCCCTTTTTGTTTGTTTTCTTTGAGGACTCTCCAAGGCAGGAGGGTGGGCCTTAAACAAATAGTGTGTCTCCTATACAAAAGCCACAGACTCAGATTATTGAGAGGACCAGGTAGGTAGTTCAGTGAAGGAGACAGAGTGAGGACGTTGGCCAAACGGAGGTTCCAAAGGGGACAGCTGTCACCTTCTGTTTACAGGGCACCAGTCCACTAAAAATAAATTAAGCTAGAAATCAGGATTTTTGTGTGAAATCTCCTGGGGTTGGCAACCAATCCAATAACAGTTCTAAGCATGAGTTGGTCAACCAGACCCAGTTGGGAGACAGCCTGGCGCTGGCCCTGCAGGCCACACACGGCACACACCTTCCCAGGGGATGGCAAGTGGCTTCCTGAGGGACAGAGGCCTGCCACCTCCCCTACGGCCCACCTGGCTGCAACCCAGCAGAGGACAATGTCAGATGCTGGAGAAAATCATCTCCCTGGAGGAGAGGAGCCTTCTTCCTGCCCCCAGCAGCTGCAGGTGGGGCCCCTTGGCTCTTCTCACAGCATCATTAAGGCAAAGAAAACAACCATAAAGTGTTTCACTCTACTCGGTGAGGATTGCCAGAAGAGCTAAGAGCTTCTTAAGCAGATTCTTTCCAAGCCATTTGGGCCCCTTCTATAAATAAAGCTTTAGACAATTTCTGAAAAGCATATTTATTTACCTGATAGATCATAACGGCTCCTTCGGTGCCTTCAGCCCTGTGGTGTGATCCTGGAGCACTTAACTCCCTTTCAACTAGTTAGGCCTCTTTCTGGGCGGCAAAAATGGAGTTTAACCCTTCAGCGCAGCCGGCGGCTGACGGGATACAGGGCCCTCTTGAAGGGCCCCACTCGGCTTCAGAGAGCCATTAGCACAGCGGCCAAGCAGACACCAGAGGGAAATTATTAATAAGCAGTGTAGGAGCCAGCAAAAGCATTTCTGAAGTAGCTAAAGGCCCTGGAAAGGGGCTGAGAAGAAGGGGGAGGTAGCTGTTATATTTTTCTCAAAAGAGCAGGAAACAAAAAGAAAGGAGAAAAAAAAATCGAAGAGAGGAATAACTAAATGGAGACAAGTGATTACAAAGGAAACCATTTTCCCCGCTGGTTTATACCTGCCTTGATTTTTGGCCCAGGGTATCATGTGCTTTTCTTGATTCAAATTGTAGGGAGAAAGGGGAGCAGAGCACTTTGGTTGACAGTTGTTCTAAGGCTGTATACTGTGGGGCAAGGGGAAGGAGCCTTCCCTGGAAAGAAATTGGGGTCTTGTTGCTCAAAGACCAAGCACTGGGGGCTGGGTTGGCAAAAGCAGCAAATGATTATGCCACTTTTGTACCTCAGAACACAGACCTTTGTCCTTTGCTGGGGCATTAGCTGTGGGTTACTTGAGCACAGAAAGCAGAAATGCTATATTTGACCAAGATGCAGTTTACACTCCATTACAAGCTCCCAAATGAGACTTACAGCCTCTAGACAGATCTGACATCCCAATAAAAGAAAAGGGAGGGCGGGCCATGGTGGCTCAGCAGGCAGGAATGCTTGCCTGCGATGCCAGAGGACCTGGGTTCGATTCCCGGTGCCTGCCCATGTAAAAAATAAAGAAAGAAAATAAAAAAAAGAAAAGGGCCACAGCGAGAGAAGATGCTGGGCAATCAGCTTTCATTTCCACCTGACTGAGAAAGCTGGGGCACATAGCTCCCTCCCTAGAAACCCTGCCCAGCATTGTTCCATCTTCTATTCTCTAAGACCTGTGCCGTGGCACCCCTCTCCTGTCTTCATCTCCTCCCCTTCCTGTCCCCACCTCCTCACTTGCCCCAGTGGGATAAAGGCAGCAGGATTCTCCTACCCCCACTGCATTCCCACACTGTGATTCTCACCTCCAAATATCAATATGAGCTTATAAAGCCCCACCTGGAAACAAGTGCCTGGAGTCACTTAATCCAAAGTATCCTCCATGAAATCAAACCGTAGAGATGAGCAGAAATGTCATGGCCTCTGCGAGCTGAAGCAAAATCTCGAGAAGAGTGAGATTGAGGGCTGGCAAGTTTGGAACTATTGATTTGTCAATACGTGAAACACAACCTAGGAGCCATCCTTTCTGCTGAGGCCAGCATTTATCCCGGAAGATGCTTTGGCACTTAAAGCATGGCATGAAATCTTCCCTTCGATGGCAGGATAAGGGAAATGTTAGACACGCAGAGAGAGTAACTTGGCACCCGTGATTTATTAATATTTCAAATGTGGACAGCATACATTCCAGGGGCTTTACTTATTGCTTGCTAGAGAAGAATCCAGGTAAACAAATTCACCACATTGTCCAAAGCAAAACCTTCACTTTTATATTTTGTTCCTTCATCAGATAACGATGATGGATTAATTATTCAGATATAAATAGCATCTTTCAGACAGAAGGATGAAAGGGCTTAACTATGTATCTATGGTTTCTCATCATAACATTCTTGGGGACAGAACATAAATCATAATTTTATTAATGACACACAGAAGATGGGATCAATTTTCCCATGGACTCAGAACTTGGCAATGGAGAGATCAGATTGAAAAGTTTAAAACAGGGAAAATAAAGATAAACTCTGTTCTCCCTACAGAGCATTTCTTTCCAGATGAATCTGAAAGAGAAGGAAAAATAAAATGGAAAAAAAAATGCTCAGAGGTCATTTTGTGTGCAGATTCCTGTGCCAGGATTCCCTGTGATTTCTTCAAAGGAAGTCAATCCCTTCCACATGCTCAATACAGAGATGGCTTGTCCTGTTTGTACAAACTGTGTCAGTCAATCTTCTCAATGACAAGAGAAAAAGAAGTCATTGAAGGTTGTGGTGTCAAACCTCACCAGTTATTTGAGTCTCAAAATGAGGATTGAAGAAATCAGTCATGATGACGAAAGAAAAAAAAACCCATCAAAACTTCAACAATTTTGTACTCAAGTACAAAATCAGTTTAAGAATCAGTTTGCATTGCCTTTTTTTAAGACTGACTTTTAAAATCTGAGCTTAGATTCTTGTGACCTTTCAAAGAAGGCAGCTGAAAGGAGGTGCCTTATAAAGGATAATATATTAAAGATAACACTAACCTGCTTTATCATTAGATTTTGACTTTTATTCAAGCATTCCAAATATATTCTATAGTTTGGTCTCTGGTACAGGGGAATCAACTCCTCAGGTCTTTCTCTCTCTCCAGAGGCTCTCTCTGAGGACATTCTGACTCCTGCAAAGTCCACCTCTGAAAGGTCTCTTCTCCCATGCTTTACCCCTTGCTTTTCCCCTTCCAGGGATGTTATTCACTCCTGGGGCTCCCCCCAGCAGTCTGAACCAGCTTCCCTACTGCTCTCTTCATTGTGAACCGTGTGTGGTCACCTGTGTCCCCACCAGGCTGGGAGCACCTGTGCCCGCAAGCCATGAGGTCTAACTCTCCAGACCTGGCACTTGGACAGCTGCATTCAGGAGGTGTTGCCAGGTGAATGAACTAAGCTGCCATCTGGGATCAGCCCTCGGAGAGAGACAACAGTAGATAAGACAGAAGAGAACAGCCCTCAATGGTTTCCAGGTGATCTCACAGGCCCAGGTGATGGTGAGTCTTCATGACAGACTCTAGCCTGGGACTCCTCATAAGGTCCTGTGGTGGGTTATGCTTTAGATGTAGGGCCAATTCAGCCTTACCAGTGAGCTCTGATTTTCCCAGACTGTTTCTTGACTCCCAAGCTGGGAAATGCCTTCTGTCTCACCTCTCGGTGTCTCCCCATCTAAGCTCATACACTACCACTCCCTAGGGTCCTCTTCATAAGAACTTGAGTGTGCACAGGAGAGAGAAATCAACTCCAATGCAACAGGAAAGGCTTCGTGGAAGAGGGGCAGAGTTTGACTCCTCTGTGTTCCCATTGATGGGTGCCCACCTCTTTTCAAGTTGCACACTGCCTGTGTCCACCTCCCCAGCAGACAGTGGCTCTCTGCAGGACCATGCACCTTCTTTGTCTCCTGCATACGAAACTAATCAGCTACCCCATATACATATAATAGGAATGGCTAGCAGCAGCTTGAAAACCAAATCTAGCTTGACTCTGCATTCTTGTAAATCAAATTTGACCACCTTTACACGAGACATCTGTTCTCAAGTTCTCTGGAGTCTTTGTCACTGATAATACCTGAATGGCCCTTGTAGGTATTTGCATTTGCTACCCTTGGTGGTATCACAAAATGAGTGATAGCATGGGTAGGATTCCGATAGAAAGAAAGACATTTAGAGGCAGTACAAATGGCAGGAAAGCAAGAATAAAAGGATTAGGAAGGAGGCGGTATGGTCGGGAATGGTGAGAGGACTGCTAAGGCTGCTATGAAGGAGAGAATGTAAGCAAGTGGTAAGTGGAAGTTTAACTATAAATAAAAGTAGGATGGGACCTGCTCTCACAGGCCCAGATGGTGGAAACCTGACTTTGACCCATCACTTCCCAAAGCTCTGTCATTCTCATGCCATCTTGGCAACTTGTGCCTTATCTGATACCATCTATTTTAAAATTTATTTTATTTTATTTTTTTATTTTTTTACATGGGCAGGCACCGGGAATCGAACCCGGGTCCTCTGGCATTGCAGGCAAGCATTCCTGCCTGCTGAGCCACCGTGGCCCGCCCAAGAATAAATTTACTTTTTAAAAAATTATCCTAACTTAAGAAAAATTAAACCACATTGTAAACAATGACATGCATCAAATTCATGGGTTTGATGTGCTGGTTATGTTTTCTTCTGATACACATTCACATAAAAATATTACCAAAATATATATCTTTTAACAACCCGAAATTATTCCGTGTACTGATCTAGTGGTTCAGGTGCCACATCATGAAACCCTTTAGTCTTTCTTTTGATAATAGAGCAGGATATGACCAAGATTTTCACTTGATAAAGACACTTTTGGAGAGCAGGGCAAGCACACTGGCACTGAAAAAAACCATGACTTCTTTTCTCAGCCCTCCAAGTCTAAGACTTAGGATCCCCTTTGACTCTTCTCTCTCAGTTCCAATGAATCTCAAATTGTGTGCATTCTTCTAATGCACTTTCTCTCATCTCAACTCAACTTCTTTTAACCTCTCTGCTGATCTCAATATTTTGACTGGGGTGGGATAGCATCACCTGAAACTCAATCTGTCAACAGCTGAAATAATTCTGGGCACAGACTCTGGAGTCAGACTGCTGGGTTCAAAAGCCAGCCCCACCTCTTACAATCAGTGTGATCCTGGGAAAGTTGCTTAGCTTCTCTGGGTCCTGGTTCCCTTATCTATAAAATGAGAAGAATAATATCATCCAACTGATGAAGTCATTGGGTAGGATAAATCATTTAATGTATGTAAACACCTAAAAGAATTCCCCGTGCATAAAATCACTCAGCATTTGTGAACTATAATTACAATTATAATTTCTTGTTCTTATATACCTCTAAATGCACCTCTTTCCCAAACACCTCACTCTTCAAGGTTCTCAAATTCAATTGCCCATCCTTACTCTCCCTCACCTACCTCTATGGTCTTTTCCCAGGAGGAGGCCATGGCTTCATCCTCTTTTCCAACCTGACGTCCCCTCCTGGACCCTCTCTTCCTTCCTAGCTCACAGCATCAGCCGCTAGCAAATTGTCTCCTTGATCACACCTCCATCGGTCCAGCTTGGTCTAGATCACCTTTCTGCTCCTTTGTTTGAGAACATCCAACGATACCCTGTGTCCCGGCCACTCAAGATTGAGGCTGACAGACTGCAGCTGTCACCAGAATGCTTTTTTTTTTTTTTTAATAAAAAAAATTAACTAACACAACATTTAGAAATCATTCCATTCTACATATGCAATCAGTGATTCTTAATATCATCACATAGATGTATGATCATCATTTCTTAGTACATTTTCATCGATTTAGAAAAATAGCAAGACAACAGAAAAAGAAATAAAATGATAATATAGAGAAAAAATAAAAATAAAAAATATATAAAAAAACAAACAAAAAAACTGTAGCTCAGATGCAGCTTCATTCAGTGTTTTAACATAATTACATTGCAATTAGGTAGTATTGTGCTGTCCATTTTTGAGTTTTTGTATCCAGTCCTGTTGCACAGTCTGTATCCCTTCATCTCCAATTACCCATTATCTTACCCTATTTCTAACTCCTGCTGAACTCTGTTACCAATGACATATTCCAAGTTTATTCTCTAATGTCGGTTCACATCAGTGGGACCATAGAGTATTTGTCCTTTAGTTTTTCGCTAGTCTCACTCAGCATAATGTTCTCTAGGTCCATCCACGTTATTACATTCTTCATAAGTTTATTCTGTCTTAAAGCTGCATAATATTCCATCGTATGTATATACCACAGTTTGTTTAGCCACTCGTCTGTTGATGGACATTTTGGCTGTTTCCATCTCTTTGCAATTGTAAATAATGCTGCTATAAACATTGGTGTGCAAATGTCCGTTTGTGTCTTTGCCCTTAAGTCCTTTGAGTAGATACCTAGCAATGGTATTGCTGGGTCATATGGCAATTCTATATTCAGCTTTTTGAGGAACCGCCAAACTGCCTTCCACAGTGGTTGCACCATTTGACATTCCCACCAACAGTGGATAAGTGTGCCTCTTTCTCCGCATCCTCTCCAGCACTTGTCATTTTCTGTTTTGTTGATAATGGCCATTCTGGTAGGTGTGAGATGATATCTCATTGTGGTTTTGATTTGCATTTCTCTAATGGCCAGGGACATTGAGCATCTCTTCATGTGCCTTTTGGCCATTTGTATTTCCTCTTCTGAGAGGTGTCTGTTCAAGTCTTTTTCCCATTTTGTAATTGGGTTGGCTGTCTTTTTGTTGTTGAGTTGAACAATCTCTTTATAAATTCTGGATACTAGACCTTTATCTGATATGTCGTTTCCAAATATTGTCTCCCATTGTGTAGGATGTCTTTTTACTTTCTTGATGAAGGTCTTTGATGCACAAAAGTGTTTAATTTTGAGAAGCTCCCATTTATTTATTTATTTCTTCAGTGCTCTTTCTTTAGGTTTAAGGTCCATAAAACCGCCTCCAATTGTAAGATTCATAAGATATCTCCCTACATTTTTCTCTAACTGTTTTATGGTCTTAGACCCAATGTTTAGATCTTTGATCCATTTTGAGTTAACTTTTGTATAGGGTGTGAGATACAGGTCCTCTTTCATTCTTTTGCATATGGATATCCAGTTCTCTAGGCACCATTTATTGAAGAGACTGTTCTGTCCCAGGTGAGTTGGCTTGACTGCCTTATCAAAGATCAAATGTCCATAGATGAGAGGGTCTATATCTGAGCACTCTATTCGATTCCATTGGTCGATATATCTATCTTTATGCCAGTACCATGCTGTTTTGACCACTGTGGCTTCATAATATGCCTTAAAGTCAGGCAGTGCAAGACCTCCAGCTTCGTTTTTTTTCCTCAAGATACTTTTAGCAATTTGGGGCACCCTGCCCTTCCAGATAAATTTGCTTATTGGTTTTTCTATTTCTGAAAAATAAGTTGTTGGGATTTTGATTGGTATTGCATTCAATCTGTAAATCAATTTAGGTAGAATTGACATCTTAACTATATTTAGTCTTCCAATCCATGAACACGGTATGCCCTTCCATCTATTTAGGTCTTCTGTGATTTCTTTTAACAGTTTTTTGTAGTTTTCTTTGTATAGGTCTTTTGTCTCTTTAGTTAAATTTATTCCTAAGTATTTTATTCTTTTAGTTGCAATTGTAAATGGGATTCATTTCTAGATTTCCCCCTCAGTTTGTTCATTGCTAGTGTATAGAAACACTACAGATTTTTGAATGTTGATCTTGTAACCTGCTACTTTGCTGCACTCATTTATTAGCTCTAGTAGTTTTGTTGTGGATTTTTCTGGGTTTTCGACGTATAGTATCATATTGTCTGCAAACAGTGATAGTTTTACTTCTTCCTTTCCAATTTTGATGCCTTTTTTGTATTTCTTTTTCTTGTCTAATTGCTCTGGCTAGAACCTCCAACACAATGTTGAATAATACTGGTGATAATGGACATCCTTGTCTTTTTCCTGATCTTAGGGGGAAAGTTTTCAATTTTTCCCCATTGAGGATGATATTAGCTGTGGGTTTTTCATATATTCCCTCTATCATTTTAAGGAATTTCCTTTGTATTCCTATCCTTTGAAGTGTTTTCAACAGGAAAGGATGTTGAATCGTGTCAAATGCCTTCTCTGCATCAATTGAGATGATCATGTGATTTTTCTGCTTTGATTTGTTGATATGGTGTATTACATTAATTGATTTTCTTATGTTGAACCATCCTTGCATACCTGGGATGAATCCTACTTGGTCATGATGTATAATTCTTTTAATGTGTTGCTGGATTCGATTTGCTAGAATTTTGTTGAGGATTTTTGCATCTATATGCATTAGAGAGATTGGTCTGTAGTTTTCTTTTTTTGTAATATCTTTGCCTGGTTTTGGTATGAGGGTGATGTTGGCTTCATAGAATGAATTAGGTAGCTTTCCCTCCACTTCGATTTTTTTGAAGAGTTTGAGCAGTGTTGGTACTAATTCTTTCTGGAATGTTTGGTAGAATTCACATGTGAAGCCGTCTGGTCCTGGACTTTTCTTTTTGGGAAGCTTTTGAATGACTAATTCAATTTCTTTACTTGTGATTGGTTTGTTGAGGTCATCTATTTCTTCTTGAGTCAACGTTGGTTGTTCATGCCTTTCTAGGAACTTGTCCATTTCATCTACATTGTTGTCTTTATTAGTGTAAAGTTGTTCATAGTATCCTGTTATTACCTCCTTCATTTCTGTGAGGTCAGTGGTTATGTCTCCTCTTCCATTTCTGATCTTATTTATTTGAGTCTTCTCTCTTCTTCTTTTTGTCAATCTTGCTAAGGGCCCATCAATCTTGTTGATTTTCTCATAGAACCAACTTCTGGTCTTATTGATTTTCTCTATTGTTTTCATGTTCTCAATTTCATTAATTTCTGCTCTAATCTTTGTTATTTCTTTCTTTTTGCTTGCTTTGGGGTTAGTTTGCTGTTCTTTCTCCAGTTCTTCCACGTGGACAGTTAATTCCCGAATTTTTGCCCTTTCTTCTTTTCTGATATAGGCATTTAGGGCAATAAATTTCCCTCTTTACACTGCTTTTGCTGCCTTCCATAGGTTTTGATATGTTGTGTTTTCATTTTCATTCACCTCGAGATATTTACTAATTTCTCTTGTAATTTCTTCCTTGACCCACTCGCTGTTTAAGAGTGTGTTGTTGAGCCTCCACGTATTAGTGAATTTTCTGGCACTCTGCCTATTATTGATTTCCAACTTCATTCCTTTATGATCTGAGAAAGTGTTGTGTATGGTTTCAATCTTTTTAAATTTGTTGAGACTTGTTTTGTGACCCAGCATATGCTCTATCTTTGAGAATGATCCATGAGCACCTGAGAAAAAGGTGTATCCTGCTGTTGTGGGGTGTAATGTCCTATAAATGTCTGTTAAGTCTAGCTTATTTATCGTAATATTCAAATTCTCTATTTCTTTACTGATCCTCTATCTAGATGTTCTGTCCATTGATGAGAGTGGGAAATTGAAGTCTCCAACTATTATGGTAGATGTGTCTATTTCCCTTTTCAGTAACTGCAGTGTATTCCTCACGTATTTTGGGGCATTCTGATTCAGTGCGTAAATATTTATGATTGTTATGTCTTCTTGTTTAATTGTTCCTTTTATTAGTAGATAGTATCCTTCTTTGTCTCTTTTAACTGTTTTACATTTGAAGTCTAATTTGTTGGATATTAGTATAGCCACTCCTGCTATTTTCTGGTTGTTATTTGCATGAAATATCTTTTCCCAACCTTTCACTTTCAACCTATGTTTATCTTTGGGTCTAAGATGTGTTTCCTGTAGACAGCATATAGAAGGATCCTGTTTTTTAATCCATTCTGCCAGTCTATGTCTTTTGATTGGGGAATTCAGTCCATTAACATTTAGTGTTATTACTGTTTGGGTAATACTTTCCTCTACCTTTTTGCCTTTTGTATTATATATATCATATCTGATTTTCCTTCTTTCTACACTCTTCTCCACACCTCTCTCTTCTGTCTTTTCGTATCTGACTCTAGTGCTCCCTTTAGTATTTCTTGCAGAGCTGGTCTATTGGTCACAAATTCTCTCAGTGACTTTTTGTCTGAAAATGTTTTAATTTCTCCCTCATTTTTGAAGGACAATTTTGCTGGATATAGAAGTCTTCGTGGCAGTTTTTCTCTTTTAGTAATTTAAATATATCATCCCACTGTCTTCTAGCTTCCATGGTTTCTGCTGAGAAATCTACACATAGTCTTATTGGGTTTCCCTTGTATGTGATGGATTGTTTTTCTCTTGCTGCTTTCAAGATCCTCTCTTTCTCTTTGACCTCTGACATTCTAACTAGTAAGTGTCTTGGAGAACGCCTATTTGGATCTATTCTCTTCGGGGTGCGCTGCACTTCTTGGATCTGTAATTTTAGGTCTTTCATAAGAGTTGGGAAATTTTCAGTGATAATTTCTTCCATTAGTTTTTCTCCTCCTTTTCCCTTCTCTTCTCCTTCTGGGATACCCACAACACATATATTTGTGTGCTTCATATTATCATTCAATTCCCTGAGCCCCTGCTCAAATTTTTCCATTCTTTTCCCTATAGTTTCACTTTTTTTTTTGGATTTCAGGTGTTCCATCCTCCAGTTCACTAATTCTAGCCTCTGTCTGTTTAAATCTACCATTGTAGGTTTCCATTGTTTTTTTCATCTCTTCTACTGTATCTTTCATTCCCATAAGTTCTGTGATTTGTTTTTTCAGACTTTCCATTTCTTCTTTTTGTTCATCCCATGCCTTCTTCATGTCCTCCCTCAATTTATTGATTTGGTTTTTGAAGAGGTTTTCCATCTCTGTTCGTATATTCAGAATTAGTTGTCTCAGCCCCTGTATCTCATTTGAGCTATTGATTTGTTCCTTTGACTGGGCCATATCTTCAATTTTCCTGGTGTGATTTGTTATTTTTTGCTGGCATCTGGGCATTTAATCAGATTTCCCTGAGTGTGGGACCCAGCAGGTTGAAAGGCTTTCCTGTGAAGTCTCTGGGCTCTGTTTTTCTTATCCTGCCCAGTATGTGGTGCTTGTCTGTCTGCAGGTCCCACCAGCAAAAGATGTTGTGGCTCCTTTAACTTTGGAAGACTCTTGCTGCTGGGTGTGTGGTGGAGACAGAGGAAAGGTTGTAGGTTGGTTTTAATTACTTCAAATTGTGAAGTCCTGGGATCTGAATTCCTTGAGAGAGGGATTCCACCTGAGTTGCGTTTCACCCCTCCTGGGGAAGGTTCAGTTGGTAGAGAGCCCTGAAAGCAGCCTGCCTCTGCGTTCGGGGCAGTCGCAACCTGTGTAATCCCAGTGCTGAGCCCAGAGGCAACCAAGCCTCCACAGAAACAGCCGCAGAAGGCTCTGTTTTGCCCCCTTTCCTCTTTTTCATTTAGCCTAATAGGCGACTTCTGCCTTGATCCATTTTGCCTGAGCTGAGGGCCTATTTTTAGTAGTCAGAAGTTGTTCATTAATGCCACTATTGGTGTTAGGTTGGACTCAGTCTCTACTACTGTTGGAGACTCTTTCCTTTCCCTCCAGGAAGCCACATGTGTGGGAGGGACTCCGGTCGCCGGTCCGCGGCTTGGGGAACCACTGATCCGAGTCTCTCAGCCGGACCGGGAAGGAGGGAGGGAGGGGCACCGGCCGCCAGCCTCTGCGGCCCGAGGAAGCGCGCACTGCTCGGGAACCTCACCGCAGCGGAGTCTCGTAGCCGGTCCAGCCATTCCAGAATGGGGTACACTGTGTGTCTGGTCTCTGTTGTGGCTCCAGGAGCTGTTCTGTACTGTTTCTAGTTATTTAGTAGTTGTTCTGGAGGAGGAACTAAGACACACACATTACTAAGCCGCCATCTTCTCCGGAAGTCCTGGGCACTACCTTCTTTATCTCAGGATTTTCTGGAGACTCAGGTTCCTTTGGTGTGTCCTCAGGCACTTTGGTCCCCAGGAAGTGTCCTAAATGAAACTTCAAATAACCCATGAGCAGCCCATCAAGCCCTTCCCAGAGGATCGGATCAGTCTAGAGGACGCCAAGAGATCACGCTGTGGGACTGTCAGCCTCTGGGAGCTGCAGCCACAACTCTTTCTTTGGGAGGACGTAGCCAGACCGTGCTTCCCGTTTTTTCGAAGGTACCACAGGCTTGCAACCCTTCATTCAATCCAGCACCTTTTCGGCCTTTCTCACCCGAGTCACTTCCAGCGGTGGTCCACCACCAGAATGCTTTTGACTCCAAGAAGAAGAATGGCGAGTCTTACCAATCCCTGGATTTGGAATTCTAGCCTTCAAAACAGCAAGACAATAAATGCTTGTTATTTAATACCTATCATATGGCATTCTTCATACCAGCTCTGAAAAGCTAAGACGGCACCATGGTCCAAAATGCTCATTTACTTCCTCCCGAGGTCAAGGAAATTAGCTGGTTGTTCATTTGAAAGATTCAAAAGTCCTCTGAAAGAATACAGGCCACTGTTCCTACTTTCTGAGGATGTCCCCCAAACTTTTGTGCCTTTGTATTTCACAGAGAAGGTAAATGAGTCTAGAGGGAGCCCCTCTAATGGGTTCCCAAGCCTCACCGTATTTGGCCTCACATACCCCTGACACCCTTATCCCCTAAATGACCCCACATACAGTGTCCACCTGAGCCAGACATTTTCACTACTCCCTAACTGGCTTATATTCACTCCCATCTCCTTGCATTTCCGCATGTTCACCCACCTCCCTGTCCTACAGACTTTGCAACAAGGTGAAAACTGAATGTCCCCATGGGAGCCTTCTCTGATCACCCACTTCACAGTTACATTACTGCATCCTTTTCTTCTTCAAGCAACAGCTCTTGCTCCCATTGTCCCTTCTTCCCCGAAGGCTCCAGAGAATTGGCATGAGACTCAGACTCACTTATTCCCCCTTCTCTGTAGTCTGAAAGGCAAGCAGTAAGTCAGCAACTATCAGAGTCCCTTTAGAGGCCACAAAGATCAGTCCAAGGACCCAACTCTTCCAGTCAGAGCCAACTTAAGGAGTTTTCTAACTGAAGCTGATGGGAAAAACTTATTTCCTCTGGGGTCATGAAGCAAACTCACAATTGCCTTGGATGGAGATCCCAGACTTGTGAGCAGAAACAGCTTAAAGGGGGAGGCTGACATTCAGGGAAGCAAATCAGACAGGTAAAGACCAAAAGTCCTGAGAATACTGAGTCACTGGCTCCAGATGCCCATGCGCTTTTTCAGATTTAACATGAGAATAACTCCAGAATCCTGCCAATAAAAGGCTACCCTGCCTCTTTTTTTAAAGCTACCCAGAGTTGGCTTTTATCTTAGGCATGCAAAGAAACTTTAGAGTCTGTGCCCCACAGTCCTACTTTGATAAAATGTTTATATTTATTGTTTTTAGTTTCTCAGATATATGAGTGATCTCTTTCCATAAGGGAGAGAGTCATGCTTTATGCTTCCTTTACATCTTCCTCAGCACTTGGCACAATCTTGGGCACAAAATAGATGCTCACTAAATACTTTGGCTTGCAGACTATGTTACAATAGGCATGTAGTTTCAGCTGCAAACAGAAAAATTCTAAATAATATAGAATTAGCCAATAAGAACCCTAATCAAGAATGTGCAAGAATTGAGTCCCAGAGAATTATGGTTTTCTCAGTAAAGGTTGCTTAAAACAAAAGCCCATTTATCTGCTTGCAGAAGACATTTAATCAATTTACATGAGGGATTTCAAAATTAGTCAGACTGTAATGAACTATGAAATACTGATTAATGCATTTTTGCAATGTTTGATTAGAAACTTAACATGTATGCTAGCACGTTTTTACCATTACGGCATCTGTATGTTAATATTTTGTTTCTTACAATTGCCAGAGTAGATTCCAAATTTCAGAATTAAGTGTCTTTGTGGTTTACAATATGGCAACAGTCTTTTTATTAGGAAGTGCTTCTTGATACTAATGAGGTATTTCACTTTTAGGCAGGAAAGAAAAAGCCATAGGGTACTTTCAGGATGGAGCTGGGTGTTTGCTGCTGAATTATTTGAGAACTTTCCAAGAAACCACTAGGAAAAGATGCAAGCCTAGCTACCCCCACCTTGGCCCTCCCCTAATAACCAGGCATCCTCTGAAAGAGGAAACAGCGCCTAGATTTTAATATAGGAGGAACTGAATTTATCACCATAATTTGAATTTAGCACCTGTGATAGATTGAATCATACACCCCCACAGAACACGTTTTTAATTTTAACCCTTGTTCCTGTGGGTGTAAGTCCATTTGTAAATAGGAACTTTTGAAGGTGTTATCACTAGTTAAGGTGTGGTCAAATCAAAACAGAGCAAGTCTTAATCAGTATTACTGCAGGCCTGATAAAGAGAGGACATTTGGGCACAGTCGGTCAGTAGAAACCAGAGACCAGAAGAAGCCATGAGCCTTAGAAGCCAGAAGTCAAAGAACGCCACAGCAGGAGAACAAGGACATCACCAAGTGACAGAAGTAAGTCAAGGAACCCCAAGGACTGCAGCAAGTTGTCACCAGAATGCTCTTGACTCCAAGAAGAATGGCAAGCTTTGCCAATGCCTGGTTTGGAATTCTAGCCTTCAAAACAGCAAGACAAAAATGCTTGTTATTTAATACCCATCATATGGCATTCTTCATACCAGCTCTGAAAGGCTAAGATGGCACCATGGTCCAAAATGCTTATCTACTTCCTCCCGAGGCCAAGGAAATTAGCTGACTGTTCATTTGAAAGATTCAAAAGTCCTCTGAGAGTATACGGGTCACTCTTCTTATTTTCTGAGGATGTCCCCCAAACTTTTGTGCCCTTGTATTTCACAGAGAAGGTAAATGAGTCTCCTTCATATAACAGGATTGCCTTTTCTCCTGGCAAGATCAATTGATCAGGTGACATTAGAGTCATCAAAAGGAATACATGTTGAACTGCAAGAATCCTATCAATTAGGGACATTGTCTTCTAAGTTAAAGCTACTTAATACAAATCATTTTGTTGTGATTTGTGTCTTAAAAGACAGCTGAAATAGTGGACTGATATGAAAAAAAGTGTTAAAAATTAGCCAACTAAAGAATTTGAAGGCAAATTCCCACAGCAGTTCCCTAATTGCATAAACATGTTGAAATGATGAGATGATCTCACCATTGTTGGCTTTGAAAGACACTCTAGTGGATGTCCCATCACCATAGAGCATGCCAAATCCAAAACAGAAATATACAAAAGCATTCACCTGGAGAAGAGGAGAAGGTCACGTGTGGGTGTGCACGTGAGCATATGAGAGAAAGAAACATACATCCATGATTATCACAAGTGCAAGCAATTATCTCGCATTTAGGTTTAAAGCCTCCCTTAGAATTTTAAAATTCATTATTTTGCAGGATCGCCATTATTTCTGATTCATTAGCAAGGCATACTTATTAGGATCTTAAAATAACTAGGATGCTGGACATGTAAAAACATGTTTCTTGCTGTCATGACAACTAAATAACAACAATAATGCTCACATTTGAATGGCTATGGGGAGCAAAGTTATTGTGCCTGAATATAGATAAGTTAATTATGGAATTATCAAAAGAACAACAGCTTTGTCAATGCAAAGATGATTCTAAAATAATCAATAATGACAATCTTATTTGGTAATTAGCTATTTGTTTCCAATATGGAATCTACCTTTGGTCCGTATGGAGATGCAGCAGACTCTTCAGCCAGCAGGGAAAAAAAAGGAAAAATCTTTCAGTTTAGGGTTGGTGGTTGTCAGTAGCAACAAATAATGGAAAATTGCCATCTGGCTTCTTTTTTTAAATGAGATTTGAATAATCAATTTAATAATGGATAGAGCACTTGCGTACAGAAATAATCCATTGTCATCGCTGGGGAAAAAGAAACTTTGGTGCAGAAGACAAAGCTCTGCAGTATGACTATAAGGTAAAGCAGATAAACATCTACATGCATGCCACAATTTTTATTTTCACTGCTGACTTTACATAAACTAGAGGATAACTCTTCTCTCTACATGCTTAGCTTTTCACATTCGGTGCTTAATAATCAGGATGAAATCTACAAAGCAGTTGGCTTGCTACAGGCATTCAACTCCACTGATGGTTAATAGAGAAGGAGACACATACAAATGGTAAATTTTTTTAACACATTTTTCCCCATCATCATGTGACATGTAGTGGGAAAGTCCCAATTTCAGCAGAACAGACGAAATCACAATGCATCTGGCTTTGCGGGTGTGTGTGTGTGTGTGTGCGTGCGTGTTTCCTCTATACAACTGCACCAGATGAAGGGTGACACCAAGGTTCAGGGTGATCCATTCATTTACATGATAAAAATAAGAATAGCAGGGAAAGTATTTCTATCCCACACAGAAGGAGAACATGGGTCTCATATCATATTATTTGTTTCTTTTTTTGTCATATCTATGTATGGTATTCTATTGGCCTCAAAAGATCCTTGAATCTTTTACTGAAAAATTCACCATCTGGCTTGAAGGAGAAATGAGGGATGAATTACAGGTCCTGACATTTTTTGGAAAGCAGCCTCCAGGCTCCACACAACACAACAGTGTCTGGAGTCTTCTGGCTTTCTGACCGGAAGGTGGGTGGTCTCACCACCTCCACTGCGTGAGATCTAGAGATTCTTTAGTAAGATGATCTTGCGAGCCCCAGTACTTTGGCTATTCTTTCCCAGAAAACTCCTGCTCCACTCCAGGAAAATTCCCTTTCATCCTACAATACTTTTTCTACTTGGACTTTGTCATTCTAAATTCCACCTCTGAAGTTTCAGATTTTTTGTCTCCCCTCTCACTATTCTCATTACTGTTTCCCTCTGCCCTAACCCCAGACCAAGCTACTTCTTTCCCACTCTCCCAGGACCTCCAGTGACTCAGCCTCTCCCCAGGTAATGGTCCCATTGACTGCTTTCATTCAGCCTGGAAGAAGCTAATTCTGTTCTACTCTCATACCAGTAAAATCCCTCTTGTACCTAACCTTGCACTTGCAGGGAGGCCCCAAGAGATTCCCAGTCCCATTTCTGCTTTCAACCTTGCCTTGGGCCACAGAGCATTTTTGAAAGTCTTAGATCTGATTTGAGTCCTTTCATACCTCTATCACCTCTGCCTGGGCTCTCCTTCCAGCAATCTGTTGTGAATTTCCAAGTCAGAGCCCCACAGTGGCCAGAGCATATTCTCCCTCTGCTTCTCAAAGCCCCTACCCAACTTCCTGGAAAGTTCAAAGACAGTAGGCTCAATGTCTTCTACCTTTCCACAATTACTTGAACCACCACAGGCACCTAAACTCTTGTTTTCTCCCTTTGAAAAGAAAGAGGCATTTTCTATCTGACCACTTTACCCTCATACTTGATGCCCTCTGGCACACTTTTTCCAAATATCCAAATATCCCCTAACCTCCAGCAGCTTCAAGCTCCTCCTTCCTTCCCACTCATTCTTCCTCCCAGATTAATCCTTTATTGGAACAGAATAAAGGTTTCCCTTGACTCAGCATCCTAGATGCCCAGCAAGCTGCTGAATCCTCAGGAAAGACTCCTGGAGTTCATACATCTTCCAGGGTCTGAAAGCTCAGAAAGCAGATGAGCTGCTCCAAAGAGTTGGCATTAGGTGAAGAGAGGAGGTCTACGGGTCATGATTATGGGGGGATCCAGAAGGGATGTACAGGAAAAGAAAGTGTGCACTGAATGTAACACTGGAGGGATTCACACAGGGAAGGCTGAACCACAGAAGTTAAGCCTTTAGGTAAAGCAGCTGGGTAAGGGCAAAAAAGAAGTCACAAAGCCTGACCTGGGCTGTTCCTAGTACCTTTTTAAAATGGAATCTAGGAGCACTGTGTACAAAAGAAGATTGCAGTGGTCTGAGAAGCAAAAAGGAAGTCAGAAAGCAGAGCCAAGGGCACATAGAAGATTCCTTTGGAAGGTGGGGTGATAAAAGAAAGAGATCAATCTAGAGGTCAAGATTGAGGACATGAAGAGATGAGGGGCAGGGATAACTGCTGTAGATGAAGACAAAATAAAAATCACACCCTAATATTTTTTATGCAATATGTATATAGTGTGGCCTAACATAGAAAACAATAGTTTAGAGAAAAACAATCAGAAATCCAAATCTGATTTATTATAATTACCCCATAATTATTATTATTGTTAATATTTATTATTTTATCAAAAAGCCTATGAACATATGACAGTTGTCATTTCATGAAAATATCATCTTTGCTGCGAAGTCTGCAACTTGGGAAAATTGCTAAAACATTTTCAAATCCTCAGCATCACTAACAGATTCAGTTCAAGCAGAATCTCAATGTCTAAGATACTTGCCAGGGCCGTGGAGGTACGAGCAGGTCCATGCACTTTGTGTGCTTGTGGTTCTTCCCACAGTCAAATTGGAATTTCTGTGCAACTGTGCCTGCCCTACATGCACATGGTACAGTGCATGGTACAGTTAATCCTGGTAGCACATTTGCTTATGGATTCAGGTTTGTAGCATGCGAACTGGCTGTCTAGGTGTCTGAACCAACAAATTAAACAATTTTCTATATGAGGTAACTCACACAAGCTAAAATATTTAGCCATTACGTAAAAGGATGATGTTTTTGTGCTTTGTTCATATCAGGCAAAAAAGTCCTTATTAAAAGAGAAGCTTTTGTTAATGTTGGAGATCTTCTCTCATCCCAGGGAAAGGTCCTCTCCACATCAGAACTCTAGCTTACAGAAGCTGCTTGCACAGTGGCAGACCCATTGACTTTGTACAAGTGAGCAGGTTGATTGGGCTTTGCTGGGGTTAAGAGACTGGACATGGCTCAGATTTTGTGGGTTTTTATGAAAGCACTGACAACTTTCAACACCTTGCTTTCTTCACCACCTTTGGAAATGTGAAACCTGCTCTTCATGAAGCAGGAAAGGCATCCCCTAAGGATGGGGAGGTGACCAGCACCTGTCCTCAGAAAGACATATGCAGAACCGTGCAGTAAAGGAAGGCAAGAGTGAGCTGTGATTCTACAAGGAGAGGGTGATTGACTCAAGATGGGGTGATAAAGATCAATTGCCATGGCTTGGAGTTATGACACCAACAAAGTTACAATGACATTAGCACAAAGAGAGAGACACAAATCCATTACAAAGATACAATCAAATATTCAAAAAAGCCTGGCATGCTCATTACTTATTCATGCTAATACAAGTATATTAAGAAATCTAAACAGTGTTAGCACTCAATCACTCACAAACCAAATGAGGTTTTGCATTTATCAGACCCCAGTCATCAGGGCCCAGTATAGCTGTACAAAGGTGGTAATGTGACATAACCAGAGATATTTATATCAGCCTACATGGACTGAGAGATACACTAGGATTTATTAAACTGAGTAATGCCATCACATTCAGCAGAGCAATAAAAGAAATAACTGTGCAGGAGTCATCTTCCCAGACAATAAGATTTACCTTTGCAATCTCTTAAAGACGTTGTATCTGCATTCAAAGGGTTGCTGGCAGCATTTCTGACCTTAATAAACTATTTACAGATTAATTTTTTCAACAAAGAAAGGGTGCCCAAAAATAGGTTCCCTCCTTGAGAGCCAGTGACAGACTCTCAACCTCTGGGGACTTTAGAATTTTCTTTTCCTGTGACTCTGAGCACAACCAAGCAGATTCCATTTTCTCAGGGGCGGCTGACTATCATTCAGTAACATATCCTCAAAGGTTCATGCAAGATACTGAGGCAACCCCAGTGGTGCTAAATCATATGGATTTGGGGGAGTCTGACAGAACATTTAATTTTAAGAATGAGTTTAAAAGCGAGTGGATCAGGGCGGGCCGCGGTGGCTCAGCGGGCAAAGTGCTTGCCTGCTATGCCGGAGGACCTCGGTTCGATTCCCGGCCCCAGCCCATGTAACAAAAACGGAGAAACAGAATACAATAAAACAAGAAAATGTTTCCCTTTCTTCCTTCCTTCCTTCCTTCTCTCTGTCTTTCCTTTAAAAAAAAAAAAAAAAAAAAAAAAAAAAAAGCGAGTGGATCAGCACAAAACAGAACAGAGTATTCTTGAAAATAGACCATACACCAGTATGAAAGTTCCATCACAAGTTTCACTCTCCTCTACCTTCTAGAAGACTCTGGTTGCATTAGTTTCAGAGCTGATACTCTCTCTCCCTCAATCTTCACTGCCTTCTTTGGTGGGCCCACTTCCCCAGGTTCTTAATTTTTGGTGTTACTTACCTCATTATTCATGTTTCAGACTTTTCACTGTCCTTGGCCGATCTCACCCCTGCTTACGGCTTCTGGAACACTTACATGCTGGTAATTCTCAAATCTGCATCTCTGGAGAGTGATGTCAACAACATGGTGATAAAAGGCATACACTGGAAACGTCTTCCCATCAGCATTACCTAATAAAAGGACAAGTTCACTTGGTTGAAACTCTGGAGGAAGATAGCAACTGAGGAAGAACCCCGCAAAGGCTTTGATGCAAAAGAAAAGAAAAGTAATCTCCAAATTCAGGTAGGAGATATTCTTCTCAGACCCCTTTCCTCACTTGGTCCTGCACAACGTGGGAGTTGTGCAGAGTCAGCATGGCTGAATCACTCTTGTTGCAGATGCCATCTATTGAGACAATCACAGACGTGAGTTAGAAACCCAAGTATGTCCAGATACAAGGACCCAAGTCCACAGAGACCCAAGGTGCAAGACTAGCAGTAGAGAAGTATTGCAAACAAAAAGGCACTGAAGAAAAACAAAAAGAGATAGAGAGAAAGAGAGCATGGCAGAACTGTTGACAAGCAGTACACACACTCAATTTAGTTTCTGTTGGTTGAACCACCTAAATGCAAAAGGAGTTTTCTGGATTAACTCACTTTACTGGTTTCACCCCACCTGGGTGACCAGGGTAAGATACCCTAGAAGGGAAGAAACTGAAGGTAGAAAGACCTCACAGAAAAAAAGAGGGTGGGATTTCTCAGCAGAAACCATGGAGGCAGGAAGGCAATAGTATGATATATTTAGGATTCTAAAAGAGAAAAATTTCCAACCAAGAATTCTATATCCAGCAAAATTGTCTTTCAATAATGAGGGGGAAATTGGAACATTTTCAGACAAACAAACACTGAGAAAATTTGTGACCAAGAGAGCAGCTGTGCAAGAAATACTGAAGGGAGCACTTCTGGCAGATAGGAAAAGGCAGGACAGAGAGGTCTGAAGAAGAGCGTAGAAATGAAAACTGTCAGTAAAGGTGAAAAGAGAAAATAAAGGATATGACATACAAAATCCGAAAGACAAAAGGGTAGAAGAAAATACTGTCTTTAAAGTAATAAGACTAAATGTTAATGGATTAAACTCCCTAATTAAAAAATATAGACTGGCAGAATGGATTAAAAACCAGGACTCATCTATATGCTCTCTATGGGAGACTTATTTTAGACCCAAGGGCAAAAATAGGTTGAAAGTAAAAGGCAGGGAAAAGTATTTCATGCAAACAATAATCAGAAAAGAACAGGAGTAGCTATACTAATATCCAACACATTAGACTTTATACGTGAAACAATTAAAAGAGACAAAGAAGGACACTATGTATTAATAAAAGGAATAATTCAACAAGAAAACATAATAATCATAAATATTTATGTACTCCAAAATACATGAAGCAAACACTGAAAGGAGAAATAGACACCTCTACCATAACAGTTAGAGACTTCAATTCCACACTCTCATCAATGAAAAGAACATCTAGACTGAGGATCAATAAAGAAACAGAGAATTTGAATAGTATGATAAATGAATTGGACTTAACAAGCCATTTAAAGAACATTACACCCCACAACAGAAAGATATACATTTTTCTCAAGTGCTCATGGATCATTCTCAAGGATAGACCATATGCTGGGTCACAAAACAAGTCTCAATAAATTTAAAAGGATTGCCATCATACAAACACTTTCTTGGATTATAATGGAATGAAGTTGGAAATCAATAACTGGCAGAGGGCCAGAAAATTCACAAATATATGGAGGCTAAACAACACACTTTTAAACAACCAGTAGGGTAAAGATAGAAATTAAAACAGAAATCAGTAAGTATCTCAAGGCAAATGAAAATGAAAGCACAACACATCAAAATTCACAGGATGCAACAAAGGCAGTACTAAGAGGGAAATGTATTGCCTTAAGTGCCTATATTTAAAAAGATGAAAGGGCACGGCTAGAAGTAAAAACTTAAAATTGTGGAATTGTAATCCAAACTCTGAAATCTGTCCTACAATTAATTGTGGTGTGGTGCTTTGAAATTTATTGCTTTTTGTATATATGTTATTTTTCACAAAAAAGGAAAGAAAAAGAGTCAATTGTGGTGATAAAAAAAAGTATTTAAGCCCTCTAGCCTCCTTTATTCTGGAGCAGCTAGAAGGAAGATTCTGAGAGGATCATATGGTAACCCATGACAAATTCTGGGATCAGTCTTGTAACTACCTGTTGAAGAATGCTTTGAAAACCATTACTTTCTTTTTCTCTTTGCTTTTTTTATATGTTATACTGTACAATAAAGAAGTTAAAAAAAAAGATGAAAGGGCAAAAAGAGAATTAACTGTTCCCTTGGAAGAACTAGAGAAAGAACAGCAAACTAACCCTAAAGAAAACAAAAGGAAAGAAATAATAAAGATTGGGACAGAAATAAATGAAATTGAGAACATGAAAACAATGGGAAAAAATCAACAAAACCAGAAGTTTGTTCTTTGAGAAAATCAATGAAATCAATGGGCCCTTAGCTAGGTTGACAAAAGAAAAAAAAATGAGAGAGAAGATGCAAGTAAATTAAATCAGAAATGGAAGAGGAGACATAACCACTGACCCTGCAGAAATAAAAGAGATAATGAGAAGATACTATGAGCAACGAAAGAGCAAAATGGTTGAAAAAAGTACTGCCTTTACAATAATAACACTGAATGTTAATGAATCAAATTCCCCCAATCAAAAGGCACAGATTGGCAGAATAGATAAAAAAAAAAGCATGACCCAATTACATGTTGTTTAAAAGAGACTCACCTTAGATCCAAAGACTCAAATAGTTTAAAGTTAAAGGATGAAAAAGATATTCCATGCAAATATTTTTTTTTTAAAAAGGGATGGGGTAGCTATACTAATATCAGACGTAACAGACTCAAAGTCAAAAGGTAGTATAAGAAACAAAGGACATTATATATTAATAGAAGGAGCAATCCAGCAAGAAGTAGTGACAATCACAAATATTTATGCACTTAACCATGGTACCCTAAAATACATGAGGCATATACTGGCAAAACTGAAGGGGGAAATAGACACCTCTACAGTAACAGTGGGAGACTTCAATATGTGACTCTCATCAATGAGTAAAATATCTAGAGGGAAGATCATTAAGTAAACTGAGAACTTGAATAATATGATACATGAACTAGACCTAACAGACATATGCAGAACATTGGACCCCCAAATAGCATGACATACATTCTTCTCAAGTGTACATGGATCTTTCTCTAGGGTAGGCCACATCAATAATTTTCCATATATTGAAATTATACAAAGGACCTTCTCTGACCATGATGGAATGAAGCTGGAAATCAGTAACAGGCAGAGAGCTTGAAAATCCACAAATACACGTACATTATATAATACTATTCTTAAACAATCAGAAGGTCAAAAGGGAGATTGCAAGGAAAATCAGAAAATATCTTGAGATGAATAAAAACAGGACACAGTATATCAAAACTTCAAGGGTAACAGCAAAGGCAGTGCTAGGAGGAAGTTTTACAGCACCAAATGCCTACATTAGAAAAGAAGACAGAGCTAAAATCAAATACTTAACTGAGCATCTGGAAGAACCAGAAAAACTCAGCAAATTAAACCAAAAGCAAGCAGAAGGAAAGAAATAATAAAGATTAGAGCAGAAATAAATGAAATTGAGAATAAAAAATCATTATCAAGAGAATTAACAAAACTAAAATTGGTTCTTTGGAAAGATTAGTAAAATTGACAAGTATTTAGCTAGACTGACAAAGGAAAAAGAGAGAAGATGCAAATAAATAAAATCAGAAATGAAAGGAGGGATATTACTACTCACCCCACAGAAAATAAAAAAGATCATAAGAGGACACTATGAAAAACTGCATGGCAACCAATTAGACAACCCAGATGGAATCGATAAATTCCTAGAAACAAATTTCTAGAGCAACCTACATTGATTCTAGAAGAAACAGAGGACCCCAACAGACAAATTGCAAGAGATTGAATCAGTCATCAAAGCCTCTCAAACAATAAAAGCCCAGGACCAGACGGCTTCACAGGTGAATTCTACCTATCGTTCCAAGAAGAGTTAATACCAATCCTGCTCAAATTCTTCTAAAATATTGAACATAAGGGAATACTACCTAACTCATTCTATGAGGCCAGCGTCATCCTAATACCCAATCCAGATAAAGATACCACAAGAAAAGAAAATTACACACAATTTCTCTTATGAATATAGATGCAAAATAACTCAACAAAATACTTTCAACTTGAATCCATTCAGTACTTTAAAAGAATTATACATCATAATCAAGTGGGTTTTATCCAAGGTATACAAGGGTGGTTCACTATAAGAAAATCAATTAAAGTTATACACCACATTAACAAAATGAAGGAAAAAAATACATGATGATCTCAACTGATGCAGAAAAGACATTTAACAAAATCCAGCATTCTTTCTTGATTAAAAAAGCACTTAGAAAAATAGGAATAGAAAGAAAGTTCCTCAATATGATATAGGGCATATATGAAAAAAAAACAAAACAGTTAACATCATACTCAACAGTAAAAGACTGAAAAATTATCTCTAAGATCTGGAGTAAGACCAAGATGTCCACCATCTCCATTGTTATTCAACATTGTACTGAAAGTTCTAGCCAGAGAAGTTAGGCAAGAAAAAGAAATAAAAGGCATTTACATTGCCTCTCTCTCTCTCTAAACCTAACTCTGCAAGTGAAACCATTGCCCTCCCCATATGTGGGACATAACATCCAGGGATGAAAGTCTCACTGGTGACATGGGAGTTGACCCCCGATGAATCTGGCCCTGGCACCATGGGATCAACAATGCCATTCTGACAAAAAGGAGGAAAAGAAGTGTGGCAAATAAGGTATCAGTGGCTGAGAGAGTTCACATAGAGTTGAGAGGCTACTCTGGAGGTCACTCTTTAGCCTTCAGTTAGACATTGCTACTATCTTAACTTGCCAAACCCCAATCAAAACCATTCCTGCCAATCCTAAAGAATACCTAGGGCATTATATAAGATTCTACAAAGCACTAGGGGAACTTTTCGGAAATCTACAACCTCCAGATGGCTCTCTGGACCAGATAAATCTTGAAATGGAGAAGGGCCAGCCTTTTCAGAACATCAAGTAGTTCCATTCCCTTATTCCATATTATCAACAGCCCCTTCCAACACGAAAATGTTAGAATGGCCAAAGCCGAAACACCCCTAAAGAGAGAGAAAGCTCAGAGATGATGGTGGAGTTATACAGAGAAGATCGGGTTTAACAAATGAGTATGAGTACTGAATTAGTAAATTGATATTTCTTTTAATCTCCAGTACCTTAGAGCATCTGGAAATAAAAACCTAAAATTGTGGAATTGCAACCCATACCAAACTCTGAAATCTGTTCTACAAGTAATCGTTGCAATATACTTTGAAATTTATTGATTTTTTAAATATATGTTATTTTTCACAAAAAAAGAGAAGGAAGAGTATAATAGAGAAGATAGAATTCAACGAAGGAATATGAGTGCTGAATCAATATATTGATATTTCTTTTGGTCTCCAGTGTCTTGGAGCACCTAGAAGAAAAAATGAAAAATTAAGCACCCACAACCCATACCAAACTTTAAAATCTGTTGCAGAACTTGTTAAAATGTACTTGGAAATTTATCGCTTTTTTGTATATATGTTAATTTTCACAATTAAAAAATATGTTTAAAAAAAGACATCCACATTGGAAAGGAAAAAGTAAAATTTTCACTATGTGCAGATCCCAAAATATCTACAGCAAACTAATCTAGTAGTTAGTTCTCACTGCAATATTACTAACTACTAAAATCAATAATTCAGCAAAGTGGCAGGATACATGATCAGCATGTAAAAATCAGTAATATTTCTATACACAAGTAATAAGCAATTTGAGGAGGAAATTTTAAAAATTCTATTTAAAATAGCAACTGAAATAATCAAACATCTGGTAATAAATTTAACCAAGGTTGTAAAGGACTTATCCATGGAAAACTACAAAATTTTTTAAAATAAATCAAAGGAGATCTAAATAAATCCTATAGTATTCTATGCTCATGGATTGTAAGAATAAATATTTTAAGATATAAATTCCATCCAAAATAATTTACATATTCAAAGCAATCCAAATCAAAATTCTTAAAGTCTACTTGGCAGAAATGTTAAAACCAATTGTCAAGCTTATTTGGAAGGGTAAGGGGCCCCACATAGCCAAAACCATCTTGCAAAAGAAAAATAAAGTGGGGGGACTCACACTTCTTGACTTTTAAGCTTATTACAAGGCTACAGTCATCAAAACTGCATGGTACTGGCAGAATAGATATATAGACCAATGAAGTCAAATTGAGAGCTCAGAAATGGACCCTCATATCTATAGCCAATTGATTTTTGACAAGGCTGCCAAGTCCATTCAATTAGGAAAGTACAGCCTCTTCAACAAATGATGCTGGGAGAACACGATTCCATATGCAAAAGAATGAAGGAGGACCTCTATCTCACACCAAACAGAAAAATTAACTCAGGATATATCAAAGACCTAAATATAAGTACCAGGACTATAAAACTCCTACAAGAAAATATAGAGAAGCATCATGATCTTGGTTGGGCAAAGGTTTCTTAGGCTTTACACCCAAAGCACAAGCAACAACAACAACAACAAAAATAGATAAATGGAACCTCATCAAAATTAAAAACTATTGTGCATCAAAGGACTTTATCACAAAAGTGAAAAGACAACCTACTCAATGGAAGAATATATATAGAAACCATCTGATAAGGGTTTAATATTTAGAATATATAAATAAATCCTACAACTCAACAAAAAAAAGACAAACAACCTCATTTAAAAATGGGAAAAAAACATGAATAGATATTTCTCAAAGAGTATAAACAAATGCCTAAAAAGCACATGAAAAGAGGCTCAGCAGCATTAGCTATTAAGGAAATGCAAATTAAAGCTACCAGGAGATACCATTTCACACCCACTTAAATGACTACTACTAAAAATACAGAAAATAAAAGGTGTTGAGATGCTGTAGAGAATAGAAACACTCACTTATTGCTAGTGAGAATGCATAACGGTGTAGTCACTGTGTAAGAGAATTTGGTAATTCCTCAGAATCCTAAGTATATCACTACCATATGACCCAGCCATCTCACTACTAGGTATATACCCAAAAGAACTGAAAGCAGGGACTTGAACAGACATTTGCACACCAATGATCATAGTAGTATTATTCACAATTGTCAAAAGATGGAAAGAACCCAAGTGTCCATCAAATGATGAATGGATAAACAAAATGTGGTGTATATATAAATGGAATATTATTCAGCTGTAAAGACAAATGAAGTCCTGATGCACATGATGCCATGGGTGAATCCCAAAGACATTATATTGAGTGAAATAAGTCAGAGACAAAGTGCCAAATATTGTATGATCTCACTGATATGAAATAATTTGAATAAGCAGACTCATAGAGTTAAAATCTAGAACATAGGTTACCAGGGGCTGGGTTGGAGGTAGGGAATGAGGAGTGATGTTTAATTTACACAGCATTTCTATTTAGGTTGATTGTAAAGTTTAGGAAATGGATGGTGGTGACAGTAGCAAAATATTGCGAGTGTAATTAACATCACTGAATTATATATGTGAATGTGGTTAAAAGGGGAAATTTTAGACCCTATATCTGTTACTAGAATAAAAATTAAAAGATAAAACATAGGATTATGCAAGACAGTGAACTCTATTGTAAAGGATGGATTCAGTTAATAGTACAATTATAAAAATATTCTTTTGTGAATTATAACAAATGCATTACACTAATGCAAGGTGTAATAATAGGATTACATATGGGAATAAATACATCCTAATGTAAACTATGAACTATAGATAATGGTAAAATTTTAATGTTCTTTCATCAATTGTAACAAAGATACCACACTAATCAAAATGTTAATAATAGGGGGTATATGGGAATGCTACATTTTTGCATGATTTTTCTGTAAGCCTAGAAGTTCTCTAATTAAAATATATATATATATATATATATACTACCTCTATGGTCCAGCCCTCTGAAAGGAATCTCAGAGCTTCACACCTGTGAAGTAGCTCCATCCACTCCCTTCTGGCTTCCTTGCCAATGGCCTAGTACAAGTTCTCAACAGTTTTCTCAACCATGGGTCCAATTTCATCCCATCTCTCTGACCTCCAGAGCAACCATTCTGAGATATACCTTTGATCCTGCCCCTGCTCTGCTTTATTGGTTCTGAAATGCCTTTAGAATAAAGTCCAAACATTCTCCCTGTGCTAACACAGTCCTTCATGCTCCAGTCAGCACAAGCCCTAGCTGGCTTCCAGGTGTTTGTGTGAAGCCAACATTCTGGCCACATTATAAGATAGACCATTCCCCCAAGTGGCCAATCCCCAGTTGATCTTCTTGCTCACTCATGTGGCCAGTAGCTAGGCAGACTTCTTTCTCTCTCCATTGGAGGAAACAACCTGAATCAGCAAACCCTCACCTGTGCTCCCCAGACCTTCTTTATTTTTTATTTTTTGCATGGGCAGGCACTGGCAATCGAACCCAGATCTCTGGCATGGCAGGCGAGAACTCTGCCACTTCCCTCCCCCAGACCTTTTGATGACTCCTGTGAAATGTTAGTGCATCTCCCACCTCCTTATCTTCAGACAATGAGCTGTGAAAGGCCTGCTGTTTTGCCTCCCTCATTCCTGTGGCCTAAGACTGACCTGACTGCTGGCCCATCACAGATGCTGGCCTGCTTGTCTCTAGAATGTCTCCTTTCCCTCTGGTTCCCTTCAGGGTGCAGTGGTCAGAACTGGGATCAGAGTCTAACAAGGTCTTGCACAGTGCCAGACAGAATGAGTGAACTTTTTCCTGATCATCCGTGTTATAAGCAATTCAGTTAATCTTAAATTGCTGTATAGTAACTCTGAAAGCCACAGGGAAGAACACTCAGCTGCTATCCTCTGGCAATTCAGAGTCTAATGGGGCAATTTCTAAAAAAGTAATTTTAAGAGACCTAAAAGCCAGCATGTGCCAACCTGATTCAGCTGAAGACTACCTACTGGACTGAAAGTTTGAGTGGTATGGGATAGAATGCTGCTGGATCCTCTGTCTCTGGCCTGGAGGGCAAGACCACCAACACTGACCTCAAAGAGTTGCTAGAAGCCCAGCCCATGTGGGCCGGGACCTTGTCTCCTCATTCACTGGTGTATATCCAATGCTGGCACTGTGTCTGCTCAGGGTAGGCTGGGCATGCAACAAATATTTATGAAAGACAGAAGGAAGGAATTCATAAGTGAGAGAACCAAGAACACCATAATATTAAAGCAAGGAAATCCTTAGGGAGAGACAATCCAAAGCTGAGCCTTAAAAGTAGCTCAAGATTTATATGAGAATAGTTATTTATTTGTTTGTTTCATTTATATTTGCTTTTGTGATTAAATAAAAAAATTCCTTATTCCAAGTTCTATTCCATATGCTGGCTAAGGCCTAGGGTCTATTGTAGTTGAAAGTTTTCCCCTTTATCTCTTCATCTTGTACAGAGAACATTCCATTTGGATTCCCGAGGGGATGAGCTTGCACTTTTCTCTATTAAAGTTCATCCAATGGCCACATTCCCTCACCGAATGCATTCAGGTGTTGCTACACCTCGGACCTATCACTGAAGGAGCATGTTCCTCTACCCCAAGAGAGCGAACTCTGAAAGCCTGAGCCTAGGCTGATTTCCGTTAATTTGGACAAATGGAGGTTAAGGGATGAATGAATTACAGACTACCATCAATTAGCACAGAAACCACAAACTAGCAACCAACACATGGACAACCACTTGAGCTCTTGCTCGTCCTGAGATTGCCAATAAACTCATTCACTAACTGTTTAATGAATGTCAATGAATAAAATAGAAAAGACCTCTGTCCATAGAACTCAATAAAATTTGTAAGCAAGGAATATCTTTCGAACATTCCACTTAAATAAAATAAATAAATTCCTATAAAGCCTGCTCAAATATTTTCTGCTTAGAGAAGCTCTTCTTCAGTCTTAGTGGGAAAGGAAACTAAGCCAGCCCTGACAGAACTTCTTCAACTCATGAATCAATAAGACAGGATTAACATCATTTGCCATTATCAATATCTCGACACAAGTCCCACAATGCCAACTGATAGGGCAGGATTTGTTGGAGAAAGCCCTAATATAATTTTCCCTTTGAGGTCTTTCTTTGCCATTATGGCCTCATCAGACCTTTGCAAAATTAGATGTTGTTTCCTGAAATCTTGAACTTCATCAGGTAACTCTCAATTGACAGTTTGTTTGAGCATCTTCCCCCAGTATGGAACTTAAGATAAAAAACTTTTTTTTAAATCAGAATCACCCTTTTCATTTACTTGTATGTTTTAAGCAAGTAGCTCTTTTGTTGTAGTCCATTTCTTCCCCCAAGGTTTTACACATATTATTTGGTTGAATCATACAAAATTTCCAATTTTTAAAGTAACTTTTGACCTACAAATGATGCAGTATCATAAGGTTCAATCTAACAGTTTAAAGAGTATAGTAATTCTGCAAGGGTTTATTAAAGAAAGCTGCAACCCGTGCACACGCACACACACCCCTTCCATGTTTCGTTCCACAGTGCACTTCTTTTAGCTGATAATTTTGGCAATTTCTTCCATGTCTCTAAATAATAGGGTTTTTTCTTGGTTTACTGATTTCAGTTAGGTATTATCTGTCAACTTTTCACTTTGTAAATGGAGAATTTAGTTCTTCTCTTCCCATCCCACATCCTCCCAAAAAGTTGCATCATAATGTTCATTTGTTCATTATTCAGTGTTATGTTATTAGGGCCATCATAGCAGAGCCATGTAGCAAACTATCATTACCTTTCTTTTCTTGCAAAATCATGTCTTACTTTGGAGACAATAGTTTTATTTTGGTATATGTTCTTCTTTGCTTTCTTAGTTTTCCATATTCTTTGGACTAATTCAACCCCAAGTTTCTAAATCTCTTCTCAGGAAGTTCAAAATGTTTCATGCATTCTGCTCATTTTGTTTTCCTGATGAAACCACTCCTAGAGCTTTCGCTCCTGCTCTAAACTGGATTGGTTGGCCTCCAACCCTAGTGCACAGCTACTCTCATGGGATAACTTATATCTCTCCTTTGTTGCATCTGTTGTTTACTGCACACAGTTATGCACTGTGTTATGCACACATAACTTTTCCTTTCTTGGTCTATTTCCTCATTTTGGTGGAGCACATCCTCCTGTAGCTTCCTTACACTTAAGAGGTAAATTATTGGATCTCCTATATCTGAAATGTTTTTATTTTATCTTTGTATGTGATGGATAGTTTAGGTGAATAGAAAATTCCAAGGTGAACATCATTTTCATTCAGAATTTTGAAGGCATCGGTTCATTGTTTTCTAGCTTCCAAAGTTGTTGGTGAGAAAACTGAAGTCATTTCTTTCCTCTTTCTCCCTTTCTCTCTCTCTCTTTCTGTCTGTCTCTGTCTCTTCCTCTTTGATTCTAGATTTCTATCCCCATTATTCATAAATTTCACAGTGATACATATTAGTTTGAATCCATTTTTATCCATTGAGCTTGGCTTTCAATCTGGAAATGATTACATTGCAGTAACAGAAAATTTATTTAATTTATTTCTTGAATGTCCCCTCCCCCCATTTTCTCTTTCTGGAGCTACTAGTATTCAGATCTTGGTCTTCCTAGAACAATCTCCTAGTATTTTAATCTTTGTCTCCTATTTTGTATCTCTGCTTTTTTGCTCTCCTTCTGGGTTTTTTCCTCAAGTATATCTCTTAGGCTCATGGGTTGAGTATTTCATCTCTACTATCATGTTTTTAATATCTAAGAGCTCATTTTTTCTGAATATTCATTTTGCTTAGTATTTTATATGTGTGTGTGTTATACATACAAACATATATATATGTATAAATTCAATTTTCATCTCCCTCTTTCCTCTAATTTGCTTCTTTGTTATAACTTTAATGTTAGAAAATTTCCTCACACATCTGGGAATCCTGGGCCATCTGTTCATATTTAAGATTGAGAGACTACAAAAACTGTTTAGAAGTTCTGATGGCAGGAGTAAGAGTTCTTAATTGAGCTCCACAGTGGGGAAAACTGCTAGGTCATTTTGATGGGGAAATCCACCACTTACATGTCAATATAATTACACAGCTCTTCTTCAGATGGTTAGCTTTCCTGGAGAACACATTTCCTGGTTCCTGCCAGGAGGCTGGTAGCCTGGCTGCCAGTGTTGGTGAGAAGGTAACTGGGGTCTCACCATCCTGTATGCATCAGTCCACCAAGTCTCTTCATAGTTGAGTTCTCCCAACCTTAACCATGTTTGCAATCCTCCTATGCAGAGAACCTCCACTTCCTTCCATAAAAGGAGAAGACAGTTGCCTAGCTGCATGGGGTAGGAGTTAGGAGACAGGACAGCTTCTTAACAAACTCAGCCTATTCTTGTGCCCCTGAGGTATTCCAAAGTGTAAAGTTGTGGACTCTCAGCTTTTCCCCTGCTGTCTTTGGTATTAGTGTTCTCAACTCCTTCAAAGACTTTATTCATCTATTTCTTTCCCATTTCCAAAATTTTGTAGCTGGTATTTCAACTATTTTCCCTTCCCCGGTACCTTTAAATACACTGTCATTTCAGTAGGATTGTACTAGGAGAACAAAATCCCACTTTATATATGATAGAAAAGGTTGATTATAATATATACAATGTAAATATTTTCTTCCAATTTGACACTTGCTTTTTCTCCTGTCTATGGTGTCCCCCTAGACAGAGTCTTTTTTGTTGTTTTTATGTAGGAAATCTGTAATCTTTTCTGTTCGCTAAGTTTTAAATCTTGCACGGCAAGTCCCTAGGATCAAGCTACCTACTGACTGCTCTTTTAGGGGTTCAGGCATCCTTGGGCCATCACTTGTCCTCAATAAAGAATGCCAGGACTCTGTAAGCCCACCCACTCCTGCCCTGAGAAAGTCATTCTACCTGGTGGTGAGTCCCTGGCAATTCTTGGGACTTAGAATTGACCTATGTGCATTCCCCTCCCCAGTCAGAACTCTCTCTGCAGAATGCATGCAGAGTGCTCAACCATGAGAACGCCCATCCTTAAATCACTGCGTGTTCCTGCCTCTTAAGGCAGAATCCCCTCATGCCCAAATGTGCTTAACTGGCCATTCTATTCAAGACTGTTTCCCCCACAGGGCACAGGTTGGTAAAAGAGCAAACAGGCTCCAGGAGCTCTCAGACAGGCTTCTTTCTGCTTGATGCCATTTGTAAGCTGTGACTGATAAATCCAGAGCTTTGGGAATCAGATAAAACTTTGATAAATGGCTTTCTAGTGTGCTGGTAGCATTACCTACTCCTGGCTACTCTGAGCCACCTGCTGCAATCAGCTTTGTTTTGTTTAATCAACAGCACAAGCAACAATGCTTGAAACCCATCATGCCTGGGAAAGATGGCAGAGATAGTCCCCTCCTGAAAGGCACTTGAGACACAAAAGTACAAAAAGTCAAAGCCCTGCTTGAAAACCCCAATACCTGGTGAATATTTTCTTCCATTTAGGGCATCTGAATAGGAATAAAGTTGGCATCTGCAAAAGGTCCTGGACCTAGGCACAAACCTAGGGTGTTTCCAGAGCATTCCCTCGGCTGGAGATGCTTCATCTGACTTTGGTCAGCCTGTAACCTGGAACAAGCGTTCTTTAAAGGATGCAGAGCCTGCACCTTCTCTCTCATGATCGTGAAAGCACACACTCTGTCTCCCTCTCACACCCTGTGCCAGACCTAACTCTTTACCCACCAGAAACCCCCATGAATCAGAAACACCCAAATCCATCTCACACCCTGTGCCAGACGTACTCTTCACCCACCAGAACCCTCCATGAATCAGAAACACCCAAATAAAGAAGTTCTGTTAATTCAGAAACAAAAGGCAACAGAAAGGCCAAGAAACTCTAAAAATGCAGGTGCATGATTCGGTCTCCCTCAGGCTCCTAGCAGCATGGGCAGCCTTCTGCTCTGTGTGTGCAGTAGCCTACTTGCCACTGCAGTCCCTGACCCACCCCACAGACTAAGAATCTTGTCTTATCAGCCTCAGCCACTTTCCAAGGGAATGAAGAAGAGGGCACAGATTTCGCAGGGCAGGGGCCATGCAGAGAGATGAGACACAGTCAAAACTTTCTTTTCTAGCCCCAAGACAGAAGCAAACACATTCAAACTTAGCACAATTCTGTTCTGAATATGCATGGCTGTGGAAACTCACTGAATTTGTTGCTTCATCTGTGAAATGGGTAGAGAATGACTTGTGAGTTGGGGAAACCTGAGCCATGTGGAGATCTACACAGCACAGAGGTGCTAAGTAAATAATAGCTGCTATTCCTCCTACTATTGCTAACAAGTTTTTCCATGAGAAGCAACTGGAATTAAAGTATCTTAGTGTATTTTATACATGTCAAGCTCTCTTCAGGCATAAACTATTATTATTTTTTGCATGCTGTATGGTGGGAGTCACATTTCATTCTTTTTTTATGTGAGTACCCTGTTATTGCAGCACCATTTGTTGATTTTTTTTTTCAGGGGATGAGGGTAGCGCACAGGCCAAAGATTGATATTATTTTTTCTATAGGTCAAATTCTAAGAGAAGACAAATTGGCTACCTTTGGCCTCTTGCAGTGTCACAAGATAACTGCTCCCAGTTCTTACTATATCTCCTGTCTGCCACCACCTAACCTTCTTAGGATTCATGCCCCAAACAGGGAGTGGGGACATCAAACTTTTTCTCCCTCCAACTCTCAATGTGCTTCTTTGCTTTGAGCTTCTCTGCATTGTAACTTTAAGCATAAATATAAGGATTTAGAATGCATATGAGTATGTATGTGTGAATAAATAAATAGATGATGATCATAGATAGAGATAGACAAACAGATGGATAGATAGATACAAAGATAGATAGATGATAGATAGATAGATAGATAGATAGATAGATAGATAGATAGATAGATAGATACACAGATACATAGGTAGATATAGATAGATCGATTCATGATTGGCTATCTATACCAAAGGCAAAAGAAAATCCCCAGGGATTCAGAGTTCCACAAAACTAAGCTGAACCTTCCCCACTCACAAATGAGGCCATAGAGAAGAAGAAAGAGGGGGAACTGGAGGTTTTACTGTTTTTAACTCCAGCTACACTTGTAAAACCCTGGGTAGGAAGAGCCATTGCAAAATCAAGAATTGACCAAGATAATTGTGGATGGTATGGTGCTCAAGCTACTTAAATGTGTGTTTCTCTCTTTGGAGAAAAGAGCCTTGTTTATGGTCCTCTGTAGATGCATTATAAATGGCTGGGACCAGAAAAGCCCAGAGACCAAGTCACTGTAGCATGGGGTCAAGGCTGAGGAAGAGGAAGACTCCCTCTGTTCCTGAAGAGGCTCAGAGGTCACATCCTCAACACATCCTTGGATGTCACCAAAACTCACCACTGTTGGCCATTGGTGAGAATGTCAGAATGTCAACTCTGCCCTGGCACCAATGTTCTCTGTGCTCCCCTTGTACCCTCCCGCAGTCCATAAACCAAGTCAGCATCAGACACATCAGGAAGAATCCCAGTACTGCAGCATCCCCAGAAGGCCAAGGGAACCCAATCCTCACCTCACCCTTAACCACAAAGGTAAACCCAGGAGGGAAACCAAAAGACCCATTTTTGTACTTAATTTTCATTGATTAAAAAACATGTAAATGCAAAGATGTTGACACCATTAAGCCATTATGGTCTATTGTGCAATTATTTCTTTGATAGTTCATGAAAGTTCAATTGGAGGCATTAGGGATTATTATGCAATGACGTCCTTGCTGAGATTTTTGCTTGTTTTCCTCTTTTCCTGAATTGTCTTCCCTTCATCCTTCCTCTTAAAAAAAAAAAGACAGAGAGGGAATTTTTCATTTGCAGATCATTGACTTTTTAATGTCAGATTATTTACTCAATAGTCAATAACGATGCCTTTGGATTCATTATGGGCTATCGTGTAAATAGCTAATTGCATTAATTACAGCCTTTTTACAAATGTTTAGTTTGCAGCTCATCACACCCAAGGACTGTGTAATTGCTGCGATGGGGCTGATGGGCAGGCACAAGCCTGGGTGTCTGCTTGGTGATAAGGAGATGTCTGTTGCCTTTGTTCCAACCTGACCAAGTTATAATCACTAACCATGTGTGTGTGAGTGTGTGTGTGTGCGCGTGCACGTGCGTGAGTGCGTAGAACAGGATTATGGGTCTGTACAGTTGTTGGTTATCTCTCTTCATATTTATAAAGATGAGGAATGATTATCCCTACACAGATGAAATTTTGCTTAGAAAAACATCATGTTAATTTATAAAAGAGGAAAAATATATGTCTTGGAGAGACCAATTTAGTAGAACTCAGTGTGTTTCATGAGGAATGCTTCTTTTCTAACCTGTAGCTAGTGATCTCAAAGAATGGCTTGAGATTTGAGGTGTGCACAGAGCAAATCTCCTAGAAACTGGCATATATACTCATGACTCCCATTGTCTCCATGGTAAATAGGGCCCTGCATTTGTGGACTTGGGTTCCTGTGGGCACAAAGTCTCTAGGAAGCCATATTAATATCTTTCCAATGCCCTTCTCTGCACGTACTTTTTAGGTAGACTGAGGTATCAGATGGACAAGGGTTACCCTGAGTCAGCTGGAGTATACTCATAAGTAGGACATATGGCTCCTTGGAACAAAGTGACTCTTTGTTTCCCTGCTCTTCCCTCCCTCAACTACCTGTTACCTGAGTCCATCCTCCATTGTTTCTGTGGTTCCCTTTCCTTCCTTTTCTTTACTCTTCCCTGGGACCATTTTAACACCCTCACTGCTTGGGTTTGAAAGCCACTGGCCAACTTGTCAACCAAGATGGATTGCTTTCCATGTCAGGAGGTCAGCAATACATTTATAATTGGAAAAAAATGCCTTAGTCACTCTTAAAAGGGTATTCCTGACAACCACCAGTGATCTGCTTGAGTTGTATCTTGAGTAAGAGCATGCAGAAGTGGTGCTCTGCCGAAACCAGCAAGGCCTTCCCTGAGCACCAAGTCTAACCCTGGAGAACACTCCACCCAGGCTCATCTGAAAATGAGTCTCTGGCAAAGTCCACTGACTCATCACCCTCTGTTCAGAACATAGCCTACATATAACCACAACACATCTGCATAGGCTACTTTGTCCAAAGAGCAAGCATCAATCAAGCTAACAGGGTTGCTCATAACAATTTTAATGTAAATCTTTGTTAATTGGACTTCAGAACATAGACGTCGAGGTGAGTTAAGCTTTTTGGATCCCAAGCATACCAAAGAAAAACTATTATTCTTCCTGCATTAAAAAAATATGTATAGGGGGTGCAAGATAGTTCAGTGGTAGAATTCTTGCCTGCCATGTGGGAGATCCAGGTTCAATTCCCAGTCCATGCATTTCCCAAAAAACAACAAGCAAAACAAACAAACAAAATCAATAAATGGTGCTGCAATAACGGGATACTCATATGGAAAAATAATGAAATGTGACCCTGCCATACAGCATACCAAAAAAAAAAAAAATTTTAAGCTGGTATATAAGGATGCATATAAAAAGTCAACTTCCTGTTAGATCCTATAGGCCAGTGGTGATTCCTTCCAGTTCACTCCTCTGTCTTTATCTATGCCCTTTTGTCTTAGACAATAGGATGCACTTTCCTAACTGTGAAGAAAAACTGGGTCCCCAGACAGATGATCCTTACCTGGACTCTGCAGTGTGCACAGGAGCTAGAAAGTGTGTGTAGACTTTGAAAAGCATTTTCAAATTTAAAGTCAGAAATAGAAAGATTTGGGGATGTCCCTCAAAGAACTAGAAATTTGAGTTGCCCAAAGATTCTTGTCCTCAGGCATTCTAAGAGCAAACCTTTTCCAGAGATGCAGGAAAAATGTCTCAGATGTTCTCCCAACAGCAGCATGTGACCTGGGAATGGCCAGGGAAGAAATGGTCACTTCCACTTGCTCAATGGGGACCTCAGTGCTTTGCAGTTCCAGTTCTTGGTTTATAAGAACCAATCTGGGAGACAAAAAGCAAATATACTAGTTTAGTGTTTGGGTGAGCACTAGTTTAGGATTAGTTTAGATGAAATTATAATCCCCAAACTGACAGGATAAAATGTATTATATATTGTGTGTTCCTCTCTTTTATAACAAAGAGATAACATTAGTTGCTCAAATCTATCCAGATGGCTACACACACTTTGGAGATTTGGGGAAAGAGAAATTTTGCTTTTTGGAAAAATTCAATGCATTTCTGACTTTTGGTTGTAACTGGCAAGAACCCATGTCAAAGTAGCATAAGTTAAAAAAGGGATTTATTGGGGATGATGAAACAGTATTTGTCATTGAGGGTTGTTGTGAGAATGAAATGAGTTGTCACACATTAAGGCTTTAAAACAGTGCCTGACAAATGGTCAGCACTCAAGTGTTAGCTGTTATTAAATCACCTTATGTTCTAATGACAAATATAAGTTTGGGTAAAATGAGAGAAAAAAAGGGATTTATCAACAGCATCCTCTGGGTGCCTCATAGAACTAAGGAAAGGGCCTGAGTCATAGGAACTCTGGAGGGTAGAGAACTGAGAGCATTCAGAACCCTCACCCTGTCTCATCACTGCCCCTTCTCCTCTTTTCTGCCAAAGTGGGTAGCATAGTTGCCATACACCCCTAAGCTTCTATCACTGGAGAGAAACAAACTTGTCTTTCTGGGTCCTAAATCTCCAAATTCCCAACTGTCAAGTATCCACCACTGGACCAACCAACAGAGTCCAGGGGGTCATAGAGTCAGCCCATCACTGTAAAAGTGTGGTGCAGGGGGGCGAGGGCAGGGATGGGTTGGTTTATCAAAGAAGGAGAGGCTGCTCCTGAACAAAGAGTAGAATAAGCCAAGAAAACAAAGGACATTCTCTATGCACAGACAGAACTTCCAGCATAATACTGGTGGTATTCATGGCCAGTTTTCAATGATCTGTGACTAGAGTATGGTGGGTAAGGCTCAATAGGGACAAACCCAAATCAAGGTGTTTGCTAAGGCTGCTGGAATGCAATGCACCTGAAATGGACTGGCTTTTATAAAGGGGATTTATTCAGTCACAAATTTACAGTTCCTCAGAAGAAAGTCAGCTAACTTTCATCTGGGTTTCTGTCCAATGGGAAGGCACGTAGTGATGTCTGTTGGCTTCCCCTTCATGCTTCTGGGTTCAAACGGCTTTCCCCAGGGTGATTCCTTTCTGTATCTCAAGACATCTGGTTCTCTGTTGGCTCTGAGCTCTCAGCTGAACTCTGCTGGGCAGTACTGAGCTCCCTCTTTCTCTTCTGACCTCTCCTTGTAAGCCTCCAACTAATTAAATTAAACATCACTCATTGTGGAAGGCACTCCCCTTAGCCCACTGCAAATGGAATCAGCCATAGATGAATTTCATAAGCTGATTATTTAAGTCCACAGCAACAGAACAACTGGACACCATTACATAGCCAAGTTGACACCTGAACCTAACTTCTACACAGAGTTTCAAACATTCAGCGAGCATATGCGAAGCCTAGCAACATGGGCAGTAGGGGAGAAAGGAAAAACATGACCCCTGCCTTCAGGGCTTGGAGTCTCAAGGCAGAGCAAAGATATTCAAATCTAGCATGACAAGAGACAGAATGGATTCATTGGTTTTGTGTTATCAATTAGTTAAAACAGCCAAATCATGGGTTGAGAGTAGAGCAGATGATGTGAAAAGATTTGGATTTGCAGTTTTCAGGGTTTGAGAACAGCGTCCATGGAACAGAACCAAAGGGAAAGAGGCAGAGAACGGTACACACTTACAGATCACCTAGAGTTTATGACACAGCAAATGAATCCACCTCTGAGGATGATGCCACAAGTCCCCTAAAATCTGATGCTTAGGGATATCTGCTATCCCTAGATGAGTCTTTCTTCAAGTATAAATGATGCTATTTCCCCTGAAACCTGGGAACTTCCTTATATAACTTCCCAGGGAGCTGGTCCAATTTGGACCTGCTATATAAGGAGCCTCAGAGAAGCAACCATTCTTATCCAAAAGTATAACCAAGGGATCCCAGTCCCAAAGGCTTAACATTTCAAACCATCATCGCCATAACCCACAGATCGCCCTGGGTGCAAAACTCAACATCAGGGCACTGAAATGGCCACTTGTGAAAATCATCCTTTTCCTTACACATACCTGCCTGCTGTGCTGGGGTGGGGTAGATAGACACAGAACTCACTGAAGGAAAACTCAACACTAAGCAATTGGCAGCAGGGTGGGACAGCGCACTTATTACAGAGGATAATTCACACCATAAGTAATTTATTCCAGAGCTCCTTTTAATAGCACAATCCCATGCACATTTTTAAAAAGTGCCAATAACCAAAAGTTTGTTTCCTATACAAAGTTTCAGGAATGTGTAAAACGCATCACAGAGTTTTTAGAACTCTATGAATATTGGAACTGGAGTTCTCCTAGGAATACTCTAGTCCAGTAATTTTCTCGAACTTAACTGTGCAGAAGTATCATCAGTGACAAAAAGACCCCCAAGTGCCTTTAGCAAGGACTGATTCCAGAGTGGGGCAAGCCCAGCATCCCTGATGAGTGTAATTGCTGGAGATGCAGGAATCAGGCTTTGAGAAAGACTGTTCCCATTATCTAGGAAAAGGAAACACGGAGAGTTTTGGCGCCTTTCCCAGCACCACACGAAGGCTGGGGAGACGCAGGACTAGAACCCAGGTTTCTAAAACAGACACTGCCTCCAGCTGGGTGACCGTTTAATGCTTAGATGATTAATGGATTCAACAACTGGAATATTTTATCTTTAATTCTGATAAGCAACGATTATTTCCCAGAGGATGGGGCAAATAGAATATACGGCAGAAGATAAGGATGTTTTATGAATTGGAAGAGAAGCCTCCAGTCCCATATTAATCCACACTACTTTGCTTTAACTTAAAGACAATTGCATTTTCTTTTTTTTTTTTTTGAAACAGTATACTGAAAGAAAATGATACAGAAGAAAATCAAATGAAAGCCCTAGCCATGTCCTCTAAGGAAGAATACCAAGCAAACTTTTAATGCAGATGATCCTGGAACAATTTAATAGCTAAGTGATCCATGATTTTTCTTAACATATATCCTCATTAAAAAGAGAGAGAGAGAAGAAAAGAGCCAAGAAATATCTTTGAAAACCGATGGTTTCAATGCCACTTCTTTTTTTACTTAATTTTCCAGGTATCTCAGCATGATCTGAATAAATTATGCTGACAATACCATAATATAAATAATAAATCATCAACACAATTTTAGTGATATATCGCAGGAAATGTAAATAATAACCAGGACTGCTAATTGGCTCGCTTCTTAAGAACAAAGCTGCACTGTGACTCCACCAGTCCGGGCTCAGTCATTAAGCATTTCTGCTGGTAAGCTGTTTCTGCTCATCGGGAGAGGAAAGCACCATCTCACAGTCAAACCTTTGTGTGAAGTTTGTTCTGGCAAGAATGCAGGCCTGAGAGAGGCCATGGTGATTATAAGCAACGTTTCTTTGTCCCTCCAAAGTGCCAATAGGCTAGGACTTTGCCTTGCTTCCAATTAGAAATCGTGCCCCCCTAGAATGAGCAAAAAGACTTGAACAAGGAAAATCTCTTCAAGTCAGTTTTAAGTTGCTGAATCTTTCCAAAGACTCTTCTGACTCATTTTTATTTCCTTTCTTTTTTTTTTGCCTTGATAACGATTTGATTGCAACTTCATTTGACCAGAAACATAAGCTGTTTCTATGTGCTTCATATTTTGAAAATACCTTGTTAGCATTCATCATATGTTTATGTAGCTTAAAAAATGTATTTTGTTTCATTTTCCCAAACAAATCCTTCTGCTTTCTGACAGGGTTGAGCTTCTTATCTGTAGCGTTCCTGCTGTGTCAAACAATGTCTTGGGGGAAAAATAACCTCGTATACAATGGGAACATTCATTCATTCAATTGAGAATGCCAGGAGCAGATCTAAGTCCCACGGGACACACTCTAAATGCCATGGACCAAGTTCTCACTCTCAGGGTCTTACATCATGATCGGGGGAGATAGATAACAGAAAAAGAAACAAATTCATAAATTGATTTGAAATAGTGTTGTGGAAAACAAGACAGGACAATGGGATAGAGAGTGTCAGGTATGACAGCAGGTGAGAGAAGAAAGCTTCCATGAATGGGTGGGTATTTGAGCTGAGACCCGGGTGACCAGAAGGAGTCAACCATGAAGATCTAGGCATAGAATGTCCCTGGTAGAGTACACATGCACTGCAAGTGCAAAGGCCCTGAGGCACAGCACAGTAACTGTGAGCTAGAAAATGGCTGGAGGAGAGGAGATAGTACTTGGGAAATCAGTTTCACTTTGTAGGTATGATTCTAGCTCCAAGGGTCATTCAAAGAAGACCGTCTGCCACATCCAGGGTTCCTACACAAACCCAGATACCTGTAGCTCCTACTTCACATTAGGCCTTCCATCAGCAGGGCTCTGATCCTGCAGAGTCACAGATGACACAACCCTCCCACCCTGTCTCCTAGCTTCTCTAGCTGAGGATTTGAGTTGTTCCCTCCTCAAGCCTGAAAGTCTTCTAATAAGGCTGCTTTGCTTGGAGGCTTGGAGGTTGGCCAGCCCACCCCAAATGTGACCCAGCTCCAGGATAGGTCCTGGATGCCACTGCCTGAGGCCACCGCCTGGAAGGTGGTTTCAGTACTAGCTACCACTTTGGGATCCAGGCACCAAGAAACCCAGCCAAGGGCTCCATCAGTCAGACACTGATGTGTTGTCTTCTCTCTGCATAACCACCACAAGTCCTGTCCTATTGGCCCCTTGTTCATCATTACACTAATCTTGAAAAACTCACTGTCTTTAGGATATATGAGAACTAAACAAATGAGGTCCCTGACACTTGAAAGCCATATCTTCATTCCCTGGAGAATTTCCATAAGCGGCTTCTAGCAAGGGGCAACCCTCTTGAAGAAAAGTCTTCAAGAATAAGAAATGGACCCCCAAATATACCACTTTCACATGGCCTGGCAGCTGTGGTTCATTCTAAGGGTTAACTTTGGTCAGTGACTCAAACCCTAGAGAAGGCCCAAAGAACCAAACAGCAGCCAGATAAAGATGGCTTTTACTGTCAAAAACTATCAGGATAGGAACTGTGACAAAGCAGAGAGCTTCAGGATTTAGCAACTCTGTTCTTGCTGCTGTCATATCCAGTCTCCCATCCCCCCATCATCAAAACCATTTATTAAGCAGTCCATCTGCATAGAGCTCCAATTTAGGCCTGGGTCAAAGTAAGTTAAGCAGATGCAATGTCCCTATTGCAGAAAGGCAGTTCCATCAGGGGCAGATAATAGTGAAACAGACTAGATAGTTAAGGCAGGCACTAAGCCAAAAGGCAAAGTTGCAAAGGATTTCCATTAAGTGCAGGGTAAAGATCAGAAGATTCTAGTGGGGACAAGAAAAGAGGGGAAAAGGTCCTGTGGAAGTTGAGAACAATTCTGCATTTGGATCACAAAGGCTTTTTCATGGTATCCAGTAGAGAGTCAGAACCATTAGATTAAAAGTTGAAAAATGATAGTTATTTTATTTAACTTTATAGTAAAAATTGTACATTAGTTTCCCAGCTCAAGAACAAGAGGACATAGACTCACTTTCTCTGTAATTCTCCTCTAAATGTAACTCAATACAATGGAAATAATAAAATGGGCAATGATAAAGGGATTCTGGAAGCTGGAAAGAAGGTGGTGAATTGGCTAGGAGCTTTAGGACTTTGGACAACAGTGTGATAAGTTCACCATGTTTTCTCTTTATCTTCCATATACTCTTAGACTAAGTTTCAGAGAAGCCTACAATCCAAAATTGCCTAAAGGAACACAACACACACACACATGTGCACACGCACAGACACACAAAACCAAAGGACTGGGAAAGGAGAAACTCAACAGAGACCTAATAGGAAGGTCCCCAGTCTATAACCTGGACCCAAAGAATGGTCTGATCTATAGGCAACAACAGCAGCAGTGAAACCCTATTATCGCAGTCCCTGCTCTACAACCTGGGCCCTGGCAGGTGATTTTAGCTATTGAAAGAGAAACACCAGCCAACTTTGGCTGTTCCAACCCTTCTCTCCCACCTTGAAAGGTGGTGAGATCTGCTCTCAGTGCTAACAGAGAAACCCCAGCATGTCCCAGAACACATGCCACAACCAGGGAGAAACAAAGCCCTTTATCTCCCTGGCTTCCACCCAAAGGCATAAGGAGATCCAGGCACAGTAGCACTTACCTCTTTCTTCAGAAGGTCCCCAGTGACAGCAGGTTGCCAAGGGGAACACCTTTGTGGTAGTCAGGGCTCTCTAGAGAAACAGAACCAACAGGAGAGATCTGTCAATATGAGCTTTATAAAGATGTCTCACACAATCGTGGGAAGGGAAGAGCCCAAAATCTTTAGGGCAGGCTGTGAAGATGGCAGCTGTGATGAAGGGTCTGGATGAACTCCACAAGAGAGGTTCTCAGTCTGGAGAAGCAGTGAAAGAGTCTCTCTTCTTCCTTAAAAGCCTTGAACTGATTGGACTATCACATTGTGGGAGATATGCCTTAGTTGATCACAAATATAACCAGCCACAGAAGCAATCAACTGACTGACAATTTAATACACCCGTCTTCCAGTTTATCAACAAGCTGCAAAATACCCTTGCAATAAAGGTCAGGCGAGTGCTTGCTTGATGAGACAACTGGGCATAATCATTTGGCCAAGGTGACACCAGAACGTAACCATCACAGTCCACTCCTTGTCAACTTGGAAGCTGTACATATCACCTTGAAACATGCTTAATTTCCAAATAGAACACAATAACAGACATACGTTTCACCCAACAATACCCAACTGTCTCGCGTACAGCTGGAAACACACTGCATCTCTCCAGAGTAGGGTATAAGTCCTTAGGAAACATTCATTCTTAAACTTCATATCCTATGACATAAATACTATAACATGAATAATACAACTTATGTCTTATAATAAGAGGAAAACAAGACATCTGCTTATGTACAAATGCAAGCATACTCATGGCAAAACAGAGGAAATATTTATACCATTGCTGTCCTCGTTTGCATAACTAGTTATAGTTAATATTTATCACTACCTACACTCTTCTACCCATTCCATTTACTCTTTACTCTCAACAAGCACTTCAGCTGGCTGTGGTCCTTTGCTGGATGGGGTAACCCAGACCTTCATTCCTGAAGTTTTGGGGCCATTGGTAGCCTGGACTGGGTTGTTGCAGTTTTCCATTGACTTTAATCTCATGGCATGGTAGCACAAAGAGCCATCTTAGAGGAGCTCTTGCATTCCAGGAAAACTCTTATTTACATCCATTGTGTAGTTGCAGTCCTATTTCCTGTTGATAGTCACCCCAGACAGAACAGTAATCCCCTTTCATGCTTGTTGATTCAGTGGCATGAGAAGACCAGTGTGGCCAGGTGGCAGTTTTAATTTCCTGGTCAATGGAATCATTGTTGTGTCTCTTGGAAGGAGGGCTCCTCCTTTTAGAACTAATACTTGTAAACTAGTAGAGTTTAATCAGGGAACAGAAGCAAAAAATTTTCCTGGTGGATCACTAGGAGTGATAGTGAGTGGTACTACTCCCATTTCAACCCCTTGATTCCTGGACTCATGAATTCTGACTATGGAAGAAACAGCACCATATAGTAGATGCTGATTCAGAGCATATGCAGCCTTCTGGAGAACACTGCCCCAGTCCTGCAAGGTATTGCCACCCTAATTAGCACCATAATTGGGTTTTCAAAAGACCATTCCACTGTTCTATCAACCAGTTCCTCTGGATGATGGAGAATATGGTAAAACTAGAGCATGTGTCCACTCTTGCTGTGAAGTGGGTTCCTTGATCAGAAGCAATGCTGTGTGGAATACCATGATGGTGGATAAGGCATTCTGTAAGTTTGTGTATGGTAGTTTTTGCAGAAGCATTATCTACAGAGGATGCAAAACCATATCCAGAGTATGTGTCTATTCCATTTAGAATAAATTGCTGCCCCTTCCATCATGGAAATGGTCCAATGTAATCAACCTGTCCCTAGGCAGTAGGCTGATCACCTTGGGGAATGGTGCTATATCAGGGACTGACTATGGGTCTCTGCTGCTGGCAGGTTGGGCACTCAACAGTGGCCATAGCCAAGTCAGCCTTGGTGGGCGGAAGCCCATGCTACTGAGCCCATGCAAAGCCTCCGTCACTACCACCATGCCCACTTTGTTCATAAGTCCATTGTGCAATGACGGAAGTGGCTGAGGAAAGAGGATGACTTGTATCCACAAGACGTGTCATCTTATCCACTTGATTATTGAAACCTTCCTCTGTTGAAGTCACCCTTTGGTAAGCATTCATATAGGACATAAATATCTTCAAGTTCTTAGCCCACTCAGAAAGGTCAATCCAACCTCTTCCCCAGACCTCTTTGTCACCAATTTTCCCAATCACACTCTTTCCAAGTCCCTGACCATCCAGTCAAACCATTAACAACAGTCATGAGTCGGTATGCAAATGAGCCTCTGGTCAGTTCTCCTTCCAAGCAAATAAACCACCAGGTGCACTGCTTGAAGTTCCACCCACTGGGAGGATTTCCCCTCACCACTGTTCTTTAAGAACATCCCAGAATGGGGTTGTAGTGCTGCAGCTGTCCCTGCATATCATGCAGAACCATCAGTAAACCAGGTTGGGGTTTTCTCTTCTACAGTCAACTGACTGTAAGGAACTCCCCAGGAGGTCATAACACTGGTCTGGGAAAGAGAAGGTAATGTGGCAGGAGTGCAAACCATGGGCATTTGGGTTACTTCCTCATGTAACTTACTTATGCCTTCAGGACCTGCTCAAGCCCTAGCTCTAATATACCATTACCATTTTATGATGGAATACTGCTGTGCACACCCAACTTTATGGCTTGGTGAGTCAGAAAACACCCAGCTCATGATAGGCAACTCAGGTCTCATGGTAATTCAATGACCTATGGTTAACCGTTCAGTCTCTACTAAGGCCAGTCGCAAGCTAAAACCTGTTTCTCAAAAGGAGAGTAACTCCACAAGGAAAATTATTGCCCTACCCTAAGTGAGACATAACATCCAGAGGTGAAAGTCTCTCTGGCAGCATGGGAGATGATTCCCAGGGATGAGCCTGGCCTGGCACTGTGGGATCATCATTGCCAGCCTAACCAACAGGGAGAAAAGAAGCATAATAGATAAGGTATCTGTGGCTGAGAGAGTTCAAATAGAGTCAAGAGGTTACTCTGGAGGTCACTCTTACACAAGTTTCAGTTACACATTGCTACCTTTCATAGCTTGCCAAACACTAACCAAAGCCATTCCTGCCAATCCTAAATAATACCTATGGCATTATGTAAGAGTCTACAAAGGTTCCATGCACTAGGGGAACTTTCCAGAAATCTACAACCTCCAGATGGATCCCTGGTCCAGAGATGTCCTGAATTGCAGAGGGGCCAGCCTCTCCAGAACATCAACTAGTTCTTTCCCCCTATCCCATATTATCAATAGCCCCTTCCAACATGAGAAAGTTAAAATGGGCATAGCTTCAATACCCCTGAAGAGAGGTATAGAAAGATCAAAGGTGATGGTGGAGCTATACAGAGAAGGTAGAGTTTAACAAATGAGTATGAGTGCTGAATCAGTATAATGATATTTCTTTTAGTCTCCAGTATGTTAAAGTAGCTAGAAGTAAAAACCTGAAATTGTGGAATTGTAACCCATACAAAACTCTGAAATCTGGTCTACAACTAATACTTGTGATGTGCTTTGAAATGTATTGTTTTTTTGGTATATATGTTAATTTTTATAACAAAAAAGTCAATTGTGACAATAAATGCACAGCTATATGATGAAATTGTGAACCATTGATAGCACATTTGGATAATTACATGGTATGTGAATATATAAAATATATCAACAGATTTTTTTAAAAAAAAAAATATCTGTCTACAGCCGATGGTAAGGCTTTGCTGTAAAATCTTAAGTGTCTGCATTGTGATTCTCCTATAAGGGCCTGCCAAAGGCTCTAGACAGCATCTCTATTTGCAGTGACACTTCCAGCTCCACTGGATCCACTGGATCATATGGCTCAAGTGGCAGAGCAGCTTGCACAGCAGCCTGGACATGTTGCAAAGCCTCCTCTTGTTCCAGCCCCCACTCAAAACTAGCAACTTTTCTGGTCATTTGGTAAATGGGCCAGAGTAATGCACTCAAATGAGGAATATCTTGTTTCCAAAATCCAAAGAGGCCAACTAGGCATTATACCTCTTTCTTGGTCAGAGGAGGGGCCAGATGCAACAGCTTATCCTTTACCTTAGAAGAGATATGTTGACATGCCCCACACCACTGGACACCTAGAAATTTCACTGAGGTGAAAGGACCTTGCATTTTTGTTGGATTTATCTCCCATCATCTCACCCACAAATGCCTTACCAATAAGTCTAGAGTAGTTGCTACTTTTTGCTCACTAGATCTAATCAGCATGAAATCATCAATATAATGGACGAGTGTGATGTCTTGTGGGAGGGAGAAATGATCAAGGTCCCTGCGGACAAGATTGTGATATAGGATTAGAGAGCTAATATAACACTAAGGCAGTGAAGGTATACTGCTGGCCTTGCCAGCTGAATACAAACTTTTTCTGGTGGTCCCTACTAACAGCTATTGAAAAAAAAAAGCATTTGCCAGATCAATAGCTGCATACCAGCTACCTGGAGTTGTGTTGATTTGCTCAAGCAATGATACCACATCTATAACAGCAGCTGCAATTGGAGTCACTACATGATTAAGTTTGTGATAATCCACTGTCATCCTCCAAGTCCCATCTGTTTTCTGCACAGGCCAAATAGGAGAGTTGAAAGGAGATGTGGTGAGAATCACCACCCCTGCATCTTTTAATTCCTTAAGAGTGGCACTAATCTCTACAATCCCTCCAGGAATACAGTATTGCTTCTGATTCACTATTTTGCTAGTAAAGGGCAGTTCTAGTGCTTCCACTTGGTCTTTCCTACCATAACAGCCCTCACTCTACAAGTCAGAGAACCAAAGTGGCGATTCTGTCAGTTGATGAGTATGTCAATTCCAATTGTGCATTCTGGAACTGGAGAAAGGATGATAGAATGGGTCCAGGAACCCACTGGACTCACTGTGAGATGGGATGAGCTAAAATTCTATCAATCACCTGAGTTCCATAAGCCCATACTCTGGCTGGTGGACCAGAGTGATGTTTTGGGTCTCCTGAAATTAGTGTTACTTCTGTGTCAGTGTCTAATAATCCCTTAAATATCTGATCATTTCCTTTTCCCCAGTGCACAGTCATCCTGGTAAAAGATCACAAGTCTCCTTGGGGAAGGCTGGGAGGAAGGTTAACAGTGTAAATTTTGGACTGTGTAAATGAGTCCTTCCCCAAGAATATCCAGCCCTCCCTTCATTCCAGGGGCTCTGGGTCTGTAAACAGTCTCAAGTCTGGGAATTGATTAAGGGACTATGACTCTCTGTTTTTATAATTCAAGTTAAACCTCTGTTCACTTGACCTAGAATTCTTCTGCTTATATAGCTCTAAACAAGAATTTAGTAGACTACTCATCTATTTTACTTCTAGGTACCCCATAATCTACTAGCCAATGCCACAAGTCTCTGTGAATCAGATTATTTTGTCTGCTGCTTTAAGTCTGCTGTTCATTATGGTGGCCACTCCCACCTTGACTTACAGAGAACTGCAACTACAGAGCCCTTCAGGGATGATGGAGCTAGTCTCACAAATTTATTTCTCAAGGTTCTGGTGTAAAATGTGTCTTCTGGACATTCCTGGGGTGTGTGAGCAGGTCTTCTATGATAAATGCACCCTAACACCCCCATCTCTCCAAGCCTCTGGATCCCCTCATCTACATTATACCAGGGCAGTTCAGGCACTTCAAACTCAGTTAACGTTGGCCACCTTTTATCTATGCTTCAGCTAACCATGCAAACAAACTGTTAATGCCCTTTCTAACCCCTCAAGTTACAACACTGAATGCCAAATCTCTGCTTAGTCGATCCATATCAATAAATTCAGCTTGATCGAACTTTATATTCCATTCCCAGACATATTTTGCTGATTTTTGTTTATTTAGATTGGAAAATTCATGCAGTTCTTTTGGAGTATAGCATACATCCTCATGGGTCACAATTTGTCCTCAGCTTTCAGGGTCTGTTGGGATCTGAGTGAGATCTTTCGTCTAGTTATAGGTCTTGAAGAAAAGAGGGGTAGTGGGGATGGGTCATGAAAAGAAATAGAAGTATCTTTCAAGCCAATTACTTCAGGGCATTCCATTACAGTTTCATTTGGTGAAACAGGATTAGTTGCTCCAAACACAGGAATAAGGGCTGTTTCCCCAAGGAAGGTGGTTACGGGTTAGCAGGCAGTGAAGGGTTAATTTTGTTGGGTGGAAGTCTGGGGAGACTGGAGGCCAGGAAGCTGTTTCCTCAGGGCAGTCCATTACAGGTCTATGTAGCAAAGGCTCAGTGGATTCCAAGGATTCTGTCTCCCCATTGCCATCATTATCAAGTCATACATCACTATCCCACATTTCAGGATCTCATTGTTTTCCAATGAAAACCCTTAATTTAAGAGTGGACACTCTGCAAGTTTGAGATTTTAGTTTACATTGTAAATCTGCCACTCACACAATGAGGCTGTATGTCTGGTTTTCAGACATCTCAAGTCTGTGACCACAGGAAATAAGATTTTCTTTCAGGGCACACATGGAAACTTTTACATCATTCATATGTTGCTGAAGTTTCAAATTTGAAGCCTTCAGCTCATCCCACTCCTTCATCACTGTATCCACTGTATCTAACAACCAGCCAACATCATTATATACTTAATTCCAAAAACTCTTAAGAGGTGTCAAAAACATTATCACCAGGTCCTTGCCTCATATAAGTGCACAATAAGCAGCATCTAATGGTGATATTTTGTGTATCTCTTTTGCCAACTCACCCCAAGGGCAGTCAGTGCCATCTTGATTATTGGAAACAAAGTCATCAGTGCCTCTGAGTCCAGTCAGAGTAGAAAACCAATTGTAAAAACCCATTTTTAAGATTCCATTTCTCAAGAACCATGCCTGGTAACAAGCTGTATTAGTCAGCGCTCTCTAGAGAAATAAAACCAACAGGAAAGATCTATAAATATAAGATTTATAAAGATGTTTCATACAACTGTGGGAATGGAAGAGTCTAAAATCCATAGGGCAGGCTGTGAAGCTGGTAGCTCCAATGAAGGGTCTGGATGAACTCCACAGGAGAGGCTAGCTGGCTATAGAAACAGTAAAAGAGTCTCTCTTCTTCCTTAAAAGCCTCAAACTGATTAAATTATCTCATTGTGGGAGACATGCCTCAGTTGGTCGCAGATGTAATCACCCCCAGATGCAATCAACTGACTGATAATTTAATACACTAGCCTTCCGGTTTATCAACCAGTCATGAAATAGCCTTGCATCAAAGACCAGGCCAGTGCCTCCCTGATGAGACAACTGGGCATAATCATTTGGTCATGTTCACATGAGAAAATAACCATCACAACCTTTTACCTATGCAGATGACATCAGAAGAGATGAGCAGAAGATACAACAAAACAAGAAGAACTGAATAGGTCAGAAGAACATTGTAAGGGCTCCCAAAACTAAACTATCATTGGAACCAAAGTCCACAAAAGTAGCTCAGAAACTACACACTAAATTTAAAAAGAACAACTGAAATAGAATATTTAAATAGGATGAAAGTCTTCTAACGTAAGAATCAAAATACGCAAACCCAATTTTAAAATTCACTTATCATTCCAAGAACCAGGAAAACCACAAATTGAATGGAAAAACTTAAACAATGATGCCAATATCAAGATGAAACAAGTATTGGGATTATCTAATAAGGACTTTAAAGTGGCCATCATGAGTAAGTTTCAACAATCAACTGCAAGTTCTCATGAAATAAATGAAAAATAGAAAATACAATTAAAGACATGGAAGTTAAAATAATCTAATAGAAATTATGGCACTAAAAATTCAATAACCAAAATAAAAAATCCAGTGATGGACATGACAGTAGGTAGAAACAGTAAACTTGAAGCATGACAATAGAATTTATTCAATCAGAACAAAAGAAAAAATATTAAGACTCAGAGATAAATGGGAAGAACATTGTATCATCAGAGTCTCAAAAAGAGAAAAAGAGAACTTAAAATATATTCAAGGAAATGGACAAAAACTTCCTGCAGATTTGAAAATCTTAGAAAACCCCAAATAGAGATAAAGCCAAAGAAATTCATAACAAAGTGCATAATGTTTAAAAAACTGAAAATTAAAGACAACAAATAATACTAAAAACATTCAGAGAGGAAAAGTTGTCCCTTCCATATTAAGAGGGTTAGAGGCATGGCGTCCCCACAATCTGGAGAAACCACATAACATTTTTTGCTCTGCCAATTTTCATACTATGTTGATTTGAATCTGTGATGGGCCCCAGAAAACCCATGTCCTTTAATCCTCATTCAGTCTTGCTGGGTGGGAGCTTTTTGATTATCCATGGAGATGTGACCCACTCAATTGTGGGTGGTAATTTTTGATTAGATGATTTCCATGGAAATATGTCTCCACCCATTCAAGGTGGGGTTGCTTACTGGAGCCCTTTAAGAGGGACCCATTTAGGAAAAAGCTTGAGAGCCCACACAGCCAGAGACCTTTGGAGACGAACAAGGAAAATGCCCCCAGGGGAGCTTCATGAAGCAAGAATCCTGGAGAGAAAGCTGGCAGATGTCATCATGTTCACTACATGTCTTTCCAGCTGAGAGAGAAACCCTGAATGTCATTGGCCTGCTTGAAACAAAGTATCTTTCCCTGGATGCCCTAGACTGGATATTTCTAGAGCCTTGTTTTAATTTGGACATTTTCATGGCCCTAGAACTGTAAACTAGCAACTTAATAAATTCCCCTTTTTAAAAGCCATTATGTTTATGGTATATCACATTCTGGCAGCTTGCAAACTAAAACACATACTTTTTTTTTTAAATAGGCAGATAGAAAATTTATTAAGAATGCATGTGAGAGGACATGTGGGCACTCTCACAAGGAAAGAGAAATGAGAGGTCCTGGCACTGTGGGACAATCTTTTATAGATTTTTTTCCTTTTTCCTCCTCTGTTGATGCTTGACTGTAGATGATTCACTCAAGTGGGGTCAGTTGGCCCCACCCATATATGTTGTTGTACTACACCATAAAAAAGTTAAAAATGAAAAAAATAAAAATTAAATTAAAAATTAAAAAATTTTTAGAAGTCCATTGGCCCCCAGGTGTCATTTATTGCTGTTCTTCTCAGAGATATCTTTCTCCTTGTGGCCTGACTACTTCTTGGAATTTACCCTTTTCTCAGCCAGCCACTGCCCTAATTCTAAACATGCCTCAATTTCCCCCTCAGAGATTACTAGCTTCCTTAATCTTAAGGGAACTGGGGTTGGTGTTCTGTCATCTGTAGCTTCTTCAAGCTGTCAATGAATCACAGGTCCTAACTGTGGGAACATAGAAGTCTCTAGATATGCTGTTGAAGGGTTGATGATGGGGAATAGGGGCAGAACCTCTGGTGAGGGAAATTGTTTTGTGAAATTCAATCTGGAAGAAACAAATAAGTTGAAAATTGTATTCATGGTCTGAACAGAAGCAGGAACAAAGATAGAGCTCAATGTATTCTTTAAAGTTTTTAGGAACACTGTTGGTTGGGACTTCAGATCGATTTTTTTGTCCTCCCTTCATACCAATGTTTAGCTCTTCATCTATGTTATTAAACAGTAAAATACACACTGTAGAGGTAACAGTGTACAAACTATATGTATATATGTATATAGTTTGTACATATATAACAGTACAAACGTTTTATACACTTATGAGTTGCTAAACTTTTGTGTGTCATCTGATGGCTTTCACATCCTTTTCAAAAACTTTAACTTTTTACTTATCTTAATTTTAAAAATTGTGTGCATGAAATTCTCCCTGGCGACGTGGGAGATGACTCCAGGGATGAATCCAGACCTGGCACAATGGGATCAACAATTCCATCCTGACCAAAAGGGGGAAATGAAGTGCAATTAATAAAGTATCAGTGGCAGAGAGAGTTCAAATAGAGCCAAGAAGCTACTTTGGAGATTGCTTTTATGCAAGCTTCAGTCAGACCTTGCTACCTATCATAACCTGTGAACCCCCAACCAGGACCATTCCAGCCAATCCTAAAGAACACCTAGGGCATCATATAAGATTTCATAAGGGTTCCAGGCCCTAGAGTAACTTTCCAGAAGCCTAAAACTTCCAGATGGGTCCGTGGACCAGATAAGTACTGAAATCTAGCCCAGCCTCCCCAGAACACCAGATAGTTTCATCTCCCTACCCCATATTAATGACGGACCCTTCCAATATGAAAAAATTAGAAATGCCATAGCCCAAACACCCCTAAAGAGAGGGATGGAAAGATCAAAGGTGATGGTGGAGGTATACAGAGAAGATAGGATTTAACAAATGAATATGAATGCTGAATTATTAAACTGATATCTCTTCTAGTCTCCATATGTTAGTGCAGCTAGAAATAAAAACCTAAAATTGTAGAACTGTAACCCATGTCAAACAATATGTTCTACAGCTAATTATGGTGCTGTGCTTTGAAATTTATAGCTTTTTTGTATATATGTTATTTTTCACAAAAAAAAGAAGGAAAAAGTCAATTGTGATGATAAAAAAAATATTTAAGCTCTCTAGCCTCCTATATTCTGGAGCAGCTAGAAGGAAAAATATGAGAGCATCATATGGTAGCCCATGACAAACTCTGGGACCTGTCTTGTAACTCTTGTTGAAGAGTGGTTTAAAAACTATTTCTTTTTTATTTCTTTGCTTTCTACATATATTGTTGTACTAGGCCATAAAAAAGTTAAAAATGAAAAAAATAAAAATTAAATTAAAAATAAAAACTTTTTGAAAGACCTAATACAAGGGCTAAAACTATCAAAATATTAGAAGGTAATCTAGGGAAGCATCTTCAGAACATTTTGTTAGACGATGGTTTCTTAGACTTTATAGCCAAATCACAAGCAATCAAAATAAAAATGGACCACATAAAAATTAAAACTTTACACTTGAAAGGACTTTATGACCAGAATAAAATGACAAACTACACAATAGGAAAAAATATTTGGAAATTTCATCTCTGATAAATGTTTAATACCCAAAAACATATGAAAATCCTTCAATTTAACAACAAAAATACAAACAACCCAATTAATAAATTGGAAAAAGTCTTAAATAGACATATCTCAAAAGAAAACATACAAATGGCCAGGAAGCACATGAAAAGATGCTGAACATCATTAGTCATCAATGGAAACAGTAATCAAAACCACAGTAAAGTGACGTTTCACATCCATTAGAATGGATAATACTAAAAAGAAAAAATGGAAAATCATATAGTTAAGGAGGATTTGGAGAAATACAAACACTCATTTGTTATTGGTGACACTGAAAATGGAGCAACTGCTACAAAAGACAGCTTGGCAGTTCCTCAGAGAGCTAAGTATAGATCTACTGTATGACCAGGCAATCCCACTATTAGCTATATACTCAAAAGAATTGAAAGCAGGGACTTGGACAGATATTTGCACACTGATGTTTATTGCTACTTTATTCACAATTGCCAAAAGATGGGAGGAGCCTATCCATCAACCAGTGAATGGATAAGTTAACTGTGGTGTATATATATATAATACAATGGAATGATAGCCATAAAAAGGAATGAAGTCCTGATACATGCAGCAACATGGAATAAACCTGAGGATGTAAAAGTATGTGAAATATGCATACAAAGAATGAAAATAATGTATGATCTCACTCATTTGAAACACTTGGAAGAAGCAAACTCATAGAATCATAATCTCCAGTACAGGTTACCAGATGACGCATGGGCCTAGGGATTGGGAATGTAAAGCTTAAAATGCAGTGTTTCTATTTGGAATGATGGAAAAATTTTGTAATAGATGGTGGTAATGGTAGCACAACATTTGAATGCAATTAACAGCACTGAAATACAGATCTGAATATGACTGAAGGGTAAATGTTAATATGGTAACAGAATAAAAATTTTTAAATATCCATGAAACTACACAAAGTAAACCATGAACCCTAAAACAAGGAATGGGTTTTGGTTAATAGTATAATTGTAAAATATGCTATCATCACTTGTAACAAAAGCTCCACAACAATGAAAGGTGTTTTCCATGAAGTGGTATATGGGAATCTAGTATTTTATGCATCTTTGTTCTGTAAACCCACAATTCTCTAATAAAAAAGGGAACTTTAAAAAAAGAATAGAAGAATATTAAAAGGATGCAAAAATACTAATAAATATAAGCATATAAATAAAAGTACAAAGTAGCACAATTAGAAAAATTGCTTACAGTTATGCTATTAAAATATAAGTATATTGAAGTTATACAATATTATACATATATAGATTACACATTTCTGAATTTCTAACCATTTTCTGTGTCATCTCTGGCCTTTATGGGTCATCTTTAGCACCCACACACACCCCCAAATTCCCATTTAATTTGTTATGCCAGTTACATATTGAAACTGTGACGGGGAAAGTTAAGATACAGAAGGGATAACTGTAATACATCACCTTTAAAGAAGCACAAATTTGAATGACATTGGATTTTTCATCTAAAACTATGGAAGCTGAAAGGAAGTGGCACAACATTTTCCAAGTGCTGAAAGAAAAGAATTGTGAATTCTGAATTCTATTTAAATGAAACTATCCTTCAGAGATGAAAAAAGTTATAAAAACACTTTCAGACAATAGAAATACTAGATGATTTTTTTTTTGCTAGCATACCTACCCTTTGAGAATGACTAAAGGAACTTTCCAAACAAGAGAAAAAAATTGGCAAAATCTATGACCAGAATTTTTTTAAAAATTGAAATCTATGACCTTCAGAAAGGAAAGAAAACAATGAATTGGGAAAAAGAGAAGTAAGCACAATAGACTATCCTTCACCACATGAATTTCTTTAGAATTGAAACAAAATTTATAACACCATCTGATGAAATTCAAAGTATATAGGGGAAATAATTATATTGAAAAAGTGGTGAGGGTGAATAGACCTAAAGGGAAGCAAGGTATCTCCATTTCACTTGAAGCAGTAAAATATAAAGTAACCACTAAGAAAGCTATTACAAAATGATATACTAAACCATTGGAATTTAAAAAACAATAACACAATTAAAATATTACAGAGTAAAGAAGCACTTAGGTATAAATTTAATTAAATTAATACAAGATTTATATGGAGAAAACTACAAAACTCTGGTGAACAAATCACAGAAGATAAAAATAGATGGAGGATAGTAGATTCAATATTTTTAAGATATCAATTCTTCCAAAGTTATACATTTTGAGTCAATTTTTGTAGAAGGTGTGTAAGATCTATGTCTAGATTTCAATTGTTGCTTTTTTAAAATATGGATCTCCATTTGACTTAGCATCATTTGTCAAAAAGAATGGTTTTTTGTTCATTTAGTAACTTTTCATCCTTTTCAATGATCAGTTGGCTGTATTTTCTATTCTATTGCATTAATCTCTTATTTCTCCAAACCACAGTCTTGAACACTGTACCTTTATATCACAACCACTATTTCAACTGATAAGAAATCATAGTCAAAGGTGCACTATGAAATTGAAAGAAGATGTCCCCTTTTAACTTTAATGGAGTAGCTTATAATAGCACCTTTAGAGTACTTTTATAGTAAGTCTTGACATTGGATAGAGTCCTCCAACTTTGTACTTCAGTATTGTGTTGAATATTCCAAGTCTAACTTTCTTTACACACTTAGAATAAATTTGCCCCTATATTCAGAATACCTCCTGGGATTTTGACTGGAATTGCCTTGAATCTAATATGGTTAACATAGAAATATTTTTAGATAAGCAGATATACATAGATTAATGTACACACATATATTTTATCATTCTGTCAAATGAGAGGGTCAAGAAGAAATTACACCCAAGCAACAATGAGCACATCTAGAACCAATTTTTTGGTATTTTCTTTTGTAGAATTGCAGGAGAGATAATTCTATGTGTAAAACAAAAGTCAGGGGAAAATATTGAAAACATGAATCACTGTTATTTTTCCAAAATTTAATGGAAACTGAGTTAGCTCTTTGACATACAGGTGAACAACCTGAAAGAAAACTTTGCACAATGATGATTTGTCCTAGAATTGTGAACGCTTATGCTCTTTGCCATCCAAACCCCACATTCACATGCCAAAAAAAAAAAAAAATCTGACATTGCATCAGCATCAACCTGAAAAAGTTTGGAGGCAGACAGGCAAAGAAAATATGAAATATTTCACACATTGATTTCAAGCCCTTTATTGTCTCTGTGTATGGGGAACTGCTATGTCCAGCAGGGTTTTCTGTATAAAGAAATGCAGAACCAAGGCCTATCTAAGTTTAAATGACTCTGCTCTGTGTGCTATGATGCTAATGCATCCACAGTAAAGAAGGGAAATGAGTACACACAAGGAAATTCTTAATGCCAATGTGGTGGTGAAAAGTTATTAATTAGTAAAATCTGTGCTTCATAATCATCTTTTATCCTTTTTATCCCCAGAGCCCGAATAACGTTGCAAAGTTAACTTGTTAATTCCACAGTAGAACTATGTGGCCAAGCGGCACATTCCAAATAGAACATCTGTGCCACAGAAAAGTTAAGAGTCATCTTCATTACTGTGTATTGAAGATAATTTTTGCCCATGAATATATTTCAGAGTGAGATGAATGGGCAGTCATTGAATGGCTGTGGTGGTCAAACTCTTCATCATCAGAAATTTCTTTATTATTTATAAATGAATCCCCCTTGTTCTGAAACACTATGTATGTGATGCAAAGAAAAATAACTACATTCAATTTATTTTCTCATTACTTTTTCATCTCAGGCTTGTTGTTGCCAATCAAAGCTGCAGGACAAATCGAGATGACCACCACTAACTGAAATGGTACATTTCAAGACAAGAACTAAGACAGTTGATGTCTTGTTTATTCTTCAGATGTATCTTTAAAAATTCACTATATTCTATTAAACATTTTGAAATACTGAAAATAATTGTAAAATCCCCGTTCAAATTTTTGAAGACTCCTATCAGTTTGGAGGTCTCAGCTCATAAAATACTGTCTTTGAAGGTTTACTTGAGACAAGGAAGTAAGAAATGAGTATTTCAGAAACACTCAAATGTTCCAAGGGCTGTTGATGCACAATTATTGATTCTAGGATATAACAAAGTACTGTTATTAATCTTCAAGGAAAAGGACATTCACGGTAGTTGATATCATGGGAATGGATGAAGTTGTACTCAAATATTATTGAAATATAATTTAATACCCAAAGACAATGGAGTAATTTTAACAAAAGTCTGAAGGTAAAAGTGAAATAAAAATTGTATGTTAGGAAATTACAAACAAGCTATTTGGTAATAATTAATTAGTACAATCAGGCAAAAATGTTTTAAAGTTCTAGGGCAAATCTTAAATGTAGTAATGGAAGAGAGAAGTAGCTGCCCGAATGACTACTACCTCTTCTTCCTTATGGTTTTAAGTTATCTAAAATACATTCATCTCAGGTGTATGTGGATACAGATCCTGCTTACAGAGATGGATAGTACTGATTTTAATGCAGGCCCTAAGAGTTTGCATCACGATAGCACATTCACTATTTCAACTGCTGAAAAATTATAGTCAAAGGTGTACTCTGGAGTTTCAAGGAGATGACATCTTTTTCTCAGATATGGTAGCTTATAAGAGACAATAATCCCACTGTACCAGAAAATAAAGATAAAATACAAAAAAAAACTGTTTTAAAGAATCACAGAACTACTGAAGCAGTCAAACTGAGAACCCATGATCCTGGAAATGTGGAAGGGCCATAATAGTGACACCAAACTTCAGATTATTGATTTTCCCTTTGCAGCATTTGCCAATCTGAGGCTGCAAATGTCAAGAAGCTTCAGAAGGCAAGCTGACTTTCTTTTTTTTTTTTTTTTTAGAGAAAGCGTTTTTCTTTTTTTTTTTTATTAATTAAAAAAAATTAACTAACACAACATTTAGAAATCATTCCATTCTACATATGCAATCAGTAATTCTTAATATCATCACATAGATGTATGATCATCATTTCTTAGTACATATGCATCGATTTAGAAAAAGAAATAGCAAGACAACAGAAAAAGAAATAAAATGATAATATAGAGAAAAAATAAAAATAAAAATAAAAAATACAAAAATATATAAGAAAAAAAAACAAACTATAGCTCAGATGCAGCTTCATTCAGTATTTTAACATAATTACATTACAATTAGGTAGTATTGTGCTGTACGTTTTTTTTTTTTTTAAGAAATCATACCATTCTACATATGCAATCAGTAATTCTTAACATCATCACATAGATGCATGATCATCATTTCTTAGTACATTTGCATCGGTTTAGAAGAACTAGCAATATAACCGAAAAAGATATAGAATGTTAATATAGAGAAAAAAAATAAAAGTAATAATAGTAAGAACAAAACAAAACAAAACAAAACAAAACAAAAACCTATAGCTCGGATGCAGTTTCATTCAGTGTTTTAACATGATTACTTTACGATTAGGTATTATTGTGCTGTCCATTTTTGAGTTTTTGTATCTAGTCCTATTGCACAGTCTGTATCCCATCAGCTCCAATTACCCATTATCTTACCCTGTTTCTAACTCCTGCTGAACTCTGTTAACAATGACATATTCCAAGTTTATTCTCGAGTGTTGATTCACATCATTGGGACCATACAGTATTTGTCTTTTAGTTTTTGGCTAGACTCACTCAGCATAATGTTCTCTAGGTCCATCCATGTTATTACATGTTTCATAAGTTTATCCTGCCTTAAAGCTGCATAATATTCCATCATATGTATATACCACAGTTTGTTTAGCCACTCATCTGTTGATGGACATTTTGGCTGTTTCCATCTCTTTGCAATTGTAAATAACGCTGCTATAAACATTGGTGTGCAAATGTCCGTTTGTGTCTTTGCCCTTAAGTCCTTTGAGTAGATTCCCAGCAATGGTATTGCTGGGTCGCATGGCAATTCTATATTCAGCTTTTTGAGGAACCGCCAAACTGCCTTCCACAGTGGTTGCACCATTTGACATTCCCACCAACAGTGGATAAGTGTGCCTCTTTCTCGGCATCCTCTCCAGCACTTGTCATTTTCTGTTTTGTTGATAATGGCTATTCTGGTGGGTGTGAGATGATATCTCATTGTGGTTTTGATTTGCATTTCTCTGACGGCCAGGGACATTGAGCATCTCTTCATGTGCCTTTTGGCCATTTGTGTTTCCTCCTCTGAGAGGTGTCTATTCAAGTCTTTTTCCCATTTTGTAATTGGGTTGGCTGTCTTTTTGTTGTTGAGTTGAGCAATCTCATTATAAATTCTGGATACTAGACCTTTATCTGATATGTCATTTCCAAATATTGATTCCCATTGTGTAGGCTGTCTTTCTACTTTCTTGATGAAGTTCTTTGATGCACAAAAGTGTTTAATTTTGAGGAGTTCCCATTTATTTATTTCCTTCTTCAGTGCTCTTGCTTTAGGTTTAAGGTCCATAAAACTGCCTCCAATTGTAAGATTCATAAGATATCTCCCTACATTTTCCTCTATCTGTTTTATGGTCTTAGACCTAATGTTTAGATCTTTGATCCATTTTGAGTTAACTTTTGTGTAGGGTGTGAGATATGGGTCTTCTTTCATTCTTTTGCATATGGATATCCAGTTCTCTAGGCACCATTTATTGAAGAGACTGTTCTGTCCCAGGTGAGTTGGCTTGACTGCCTTATCAAAGATCAAATGTCCATAGATGAGAGGGTCTATATCTGAGCACTCTATTTGATTCCATTGGTCGATATATCTATCTTTATGCCAGTACCATGCTGTTTTGACCACTGTGGCTTCATAATATGCCTTAAAGTCAGGCAGCATGAGACCTCCAGCTTCGTTTTTTTTCCTCAAGATGTTTTTAGCAATTCGGGGCACCCTGCCCTTCCAGATAAATTTGCTTATTGGTTTTTCTATTTCTGAAAAATAAGTTGTTGGGATTTTGATTGGTATTGCATTGAATCTGTAAATCAATTTAGGTAGGATTGGCATCTTAACTATAGTCTTCCAATCCATGAACACGGTATGCCCTTCCATCTATTTAGGTCTTCTGTGATTTCTTTTAGCAGTTTTTTGTAGTTTTCTTTATATAGGTTTTTTGTCTCTTTAGTTAAATTTATTCCTAAGTATTTTATTCTTTTAGTTGCAATTGTAAATGGGATTCATTTCTAGATTTCCCCCTCCGCTTGTTCATTGCTAGTGTATAGAAATGCTAAAGATTTTTGAATGTTGATCTTGTAACCTGCTACTTTGCTGTACTCATTTATTAGCTCTAGTAGTTTTGTTGTGGATTTTTCTGGGTTTTTGACGTATAGTATCATATCATCTGCAAACAGTGATAGTTTTACTTCTTCCTTTCCTATTTTGATGCCTTGTATTTCTTTTTCTTGTCTAATTGCTCTGGCTAGAACCTCCAACACAATGTTGAATAATAGTGGTGAGAGTGGACATCCTTGTCTTGTTCCTGAACTTAGGGGGAAAGTTTTCAATTTTTCCCCATTGAGGATGATATTAGCTGTGGGTTTTTCATATATTCCCTCTATCATTTTAAGGAAGTTCCCTTGTATTCCTATCCTTTGAAGTGTTTTCAACAGGAAAGGATGTTGAATCTTGTCAAATGCCTTCTCTGCATCAATTGAGATGATCATGTGATTTTTCTGCTTTGATTTGTTGATATGGTGTATTACATTAATTGATTTTCTTATGTTGAACCATCCTTGCATACCTGGGATGAATCCTACTTGGTCATGATGTATAATTCTTTTAATGTGTTGTTGGATACGAATTGCTAGAATTTTACTGAGGATTTTTGCATCTATATTCATTAAGCTGACTTTCTTAATTTCAAAGCTGAGGAGACAAAACTGGAATTCAGGACTGTCAAGATAGAGAGTAGAGAGTCACAGAAACATGAATCTCAAAGTGCACCAGTTTCTCTCCTTGAGATATTTTCTTATAAAAACTTTGGGAGTCTAACTTCCTTGAAGCCAAGCTGAAAGTAGAGGAAAAGCTTAAAAGAGATCCTAGCAATCTTACAATTCTGGAAAGCCAAAAGTTTAAGTTAAAAACTGTCCAGTGAGGCAGGGCTCTATTAAATATCCAGAGTTTCAGTTGGGACACCTGGAAGGAAAACAGGAGATAGAATCAGCCTAACAAGATGTAAACTCACATGGAAGTCAAGTCATTTCTGGATTGGATCAAAATGATATGCTCACACTCTAACCGCCTGACAGAGGATAGGGTGAATTTCTTCCAGAAGAAGATAACCAATAGAATAAGTCTCTACAATTTTAGAATGACTATATCTGGAACAAATAAAAAATTACTAAGCACTTAAAGAAAGAGAGGGATGATGGAGCATATCCTCTAGGGATATGTCTATTTAAATATTTAAATAGACATATCCCTAGAGGGTTAGAGTTATATATATTATTAGATTAGAGTTGATTATAAAAGAAAGCTTTGATTAACTGTTCAGAAAAAATTCAATAACTGAAGTTAAGACTTCAATAAAAATGTAGTGCTAAATGGCAGATTTAACAGAGCTAAAGACAGATTACGTGAACTGGAAAATATGTCAAGAAACAATATCTAAAATGAAGCGCAAAGAGAAAAATAGATGGGAAATGCAGAAAGAGCTATAACATTTATGGGTAACATGGAATGGTTGAATATGCATGTATTTAAGACAAATAAAGGGAGAATAAAGATAAAGTGTTACTAGCAATATTTGAAGAGGTACTGGTAAAGAAGAATTTGTACTGTAATTTGCCAAGATATTGCCCCAAACTGATGAGAAAATATCAAAGCAAGACTCAATAGCTCTGAAAATATTAAGCATGATAAATACTAAGAAAATAATACCTCAAATCATCATAGTCCAACTGCTAGTAAGAAACAAAAAGAAGAAAAATTAATGCTTCCAGAAAAGAAAAGAAATATTACCTTAAAACGAGCAACAATAAGACTAACAGCAGACCTCTGTAGAGAAATTATGGAATCAAAGAAAAATGGAAAGCTATATTAAAGTGGCAGAATGAAATTAATTATAGAATTACATAAACCATTGAAACTATCTTTTAAAAATTAAAGGAGCTTCCATTTACATCCATGGTGGAGTAACAGGAACCAATTTTTAAAAATTGTAAAAATTGTACGAAACAATGGATTTCAGATATTGGACAACAGACAGTTCAGGACAGTCATCCCCAGGATAAGAAAAACAAATGAGGCAAAACTTACTAAAACTTGAGGTTATTGCTGCCTAGTCATAATGCAAAGAAGGGGAATCAAAACTCCCTGAGTTGAGGACACAATGTTATGAGTTAAGAAACCAAGGAAGTCAAAGGAGAAAATTGCACAGAGAGAGCCATGGAACTCTGTAGAGCATTCCCCTCAATTTTTCACCTGACTACCAATCAGCACACACATAAAAAATTTCACAAGGCCAGAAAATTGTCACCAGCAAGGATCAGGTGAAAATTGTCAGTGTCAAAGTTCACATATGGAGGGAAATAATTCACATTCACAAAAACCAGAGAGGAGAAACTTCCTAATACACAGGACATTGGATTGAGTACTCAGAAGGGAATTGACTCAGAGTGTGGCAATATTAGCCCTAGATTAAAGGTTGCTCTTGCCTTGGCTACAAAATGCAAGGATAAATGCAAGGATATTAAGCAGCTTTTATAAATATACTTCATATATTTATGCCACTTACATGTTAAGGAGAGACATGGAAGATTTTTTAAAAGACTAAAGTTGACTTCTAGAGATGAAGAAAAAATTTCTGAGATGCAAAATACACAAGATGTTATTAACAGCAGATCAGACTGAAGAAGAAAAATAAGTATGCTATGCAAAATAAAACAGAAAAAAAACTGAGAAAAGAACAGTGAGGTGCATATGCATATAATTATATATGTATACAAATATGTGTGTGTAAATATATGTGTATTCTAATTTACATGAAATTGGCATCTCAGAGGAGAAAGGGCAAAAAAAAATTTAAATGGATAATGGTTGTAATTTTTCCAAATTTCATGAAAACTACAAACCCATATGGATTGGTTTGCTAATGTTTCACAAATCAACACACCAGAAATGAAATGGTTTTTTAAAAAGGAGTTTAATAAGTTTCAGGTTACAATTTCACAAGGCTGTGAAAATGTCCAAATTAAGGCACTAACAAGAGGTTACCATCATTTAAGAAAGGCTGATGCTGTCTGGAATACCTTTGTCTGCTGGAAAAGCACATGGTTGGCATCTGCTGGTCCTTGTCCCCAGTTCAAATACTTCCAGTTTCTGATGCCAGTAGTTTACTCTCTACATGTCTCCCCACCTTCACTTAGCTCCTCCAGGACACAACTCTAGGTTCTGGTTTGCATAGCATCTCATAGGAAGGCACATGGTGACATCTGCTGAGCTCTACCCATGTCTAGGCATCTGCTCTGTCTGCCAGCATTCCAAGCAGCTCCAACATCTGTATCTCTATCAGCTCTGAAGCAACTATTTTCCACGCATCTACTCTGAAGTTTCTCCAAAATGCTTCCTCTTTTAAAGGACTCTAGTAAACTAATCAAGATCCACCTTGAATGAGTGGAATCACATCTCCATCTAATCAAAAAGTCACATGCACATTTTGGTACCCCACATCTCTATGGAGATAATCTAATCAAATGTCTTCCTCCTACAATATTGAATCAGGATTTAAAGAAATGGTTACCCTGACAAGATAAGATCAGGATTAAAACATGGCTTTTCTGGAGTATCTATCCTCTGGATCTCCAAAAGGACACGTTCTTTCCATATACAAGACACACTAACACCATTACAGTATCACAAAGCCTTAAACCATTTCAGTAACAATACAAATGCCATACAAAGTCAAAAACAATATAAAATATCATCAAAGTCAGTTACAGGCATGATCTATTCTATGACAAAAAAATTCTCTTCAAGCTGTGGACCTGAAAGATTCAGAACAAATCATCTGCTACCAATATTCAAAGGAGGATAAGTCATAAGATACACATTTCCATTACCATAGGGAGAAATCCAAAGGTAGACAACAGTCAACAGACCCAAACAGTTCCAAAACGCTGCAGGGTGAACTCCATTGGATTTCAAAGTATGAGAGTCATTTATCCTTGGGACTTCAGAAAGTGGCAGTTCCACCCTTTCCAAGGGCCTACACAGCAGCCCTACTCTCTCTCTCCTAATGCTAGTGTGCTGCAACACTGGATCTCAGTGGGGAAACCAGCTTTCTCTTGGCTGCCCCCTCTGAAAGTTTCAGGGCAGCACCCAGGATCTCTGCTATCTCTGGGGCACATGCTTAACTCCTCCAGAACAATGGCATGGCAGCCCTGCTCCCCCCAATCCCTGGTCTATGCACTCAACCCTCTCCAAGGCCTGGGGCAGCAAAAACTCTTCCTGAGCATCTGGGCAGAAGGCCCATAATCTGCTTTTGAGGCAAACTCACCCTCTCCAAGTACATGGGTAGGTCTGCTCTCATAGCCTGAGATTTCTTGACTTCAGACCTTAGCTTCTATGGTTCTACCTCTGAAGTCATTTTTCCTTTGGTTGTCCCTTTTCTGTCCTGATTGGCAGTGGTTCCATTTTCCTGCACCACTCTTGTTGGTTTTTTTATATAGTATGCACGAACCATAACCATAAAAAAATAGGACTTTCCACAAATCGTTTTTGGATAACTCCATTTCCAATCCTGGTTTTTCCTGAAATGACTAGTTGGCTCTATGTTTGATCAAACCCTCACATGGGGGCATATCCACTGGGTCTCACTTTCTGGAAGCCAGAATTTTCCAGACCAATAACTTCTGTTTTTTTTGTACCCAAGAGTTCAGTTCTCAATTTATCTCTTTCTTCTCTCATTTTACTATAAGCTGCAAGGAGCAGCCAGACAGCATTTTCCACATCTAGCATGGAAAGCTTTTCTGCTAAATATCCAAGTTCATCACTTTCAAATTCTGCCTTCCATTCACATTCCAGTTTGCAAAGACATATTCATAATTTCTATCTAAAACCTTATCAGAAATATCTTTACAATCCAAAATTCTACCAACATTCTCTTCAGAGCATTCTAAGCCCTCTTTATCAAGCTCCTCACAAGTCTTCAGGAATATTCCCCTTATCCATTTAAAGCCGTTCAAACTTGCTTGGTATTTCCAAACCACAGAACCCCAGTTCTCTTATACCTAAACTTGTATTGTTTGCTAGTGCTACCAGAAAGCAGTACACCAGAAATGTAACAGCTTTTAAAAATGGAATTTAATAAGTTGCAAGTTACAATCCTAAGGCAACAAAAACGTCCAAATTAAGGCACCAACAAGAGCTTGCCTTCATTTGAGAAAGTCTGATGCTGTCCAGAACAACTCTGTCAGCTGGGAAACCATATGGCTTGCATCTGCTGGACCTTGTTCCTGGTTCCAAAGCTTCCAGCTTTTGATACCAGTGATTTCCTCTCTAAGTATTTCTGGGCCTTCACTTAGCTCCTCTGGGGAACAACTCTGGGTTCTGGCCTGCCCAGCATCTAATGGAAAGGTTCATGGCCACACCTGCTGGGCTTTGCCCATGTTTAGGCATCTTCTCTGTTAGCATTCCAAGCATCTCCAAACATCCATGCCTCTGTCAGCTCTGAAGCAACTATTTTCCAAGGATCTGCATATGCTCTGAAGTTTCTTCAAAATATTTCCTCTTTTAAAGGACTCTAGTGAACTAATTAAGACCGACCTTGAATGGGTGGAATCACATCTCCATCTAATCAAATACCCACACCCACAATTGGGCATGCCACATCTCTGTGGAGATAATCTAACCAAATGTCTCCATCCTCCACCGTGACAAGATTGGATCAGGATTAAACATGGTTTTTCTGGGGTACATAATAGTTTTAAACCTGCACACCATTGATCAAGTGAGTTCAACAAATCCCAAACATAAGGAGCATGAAGAAAACTACACCAAAGTATATCATAATCAAATTACTTAGAACCAGTGATAAAGAGATTGTCATGGTTTTCCAGGGCTTTGATGACAAATATCACACAATATGTTGGCTTAAACACCAAGAATTTAGTCTCCCAATTTTGGAGGTAAGAGTCTAATATCAAGGTATTACCAGGGCTACTTTTGCCAGGATTCTGTAACATTTCAGCAAAACTGTCATGGAGATCTCTCTCTTCTTGTGTCTTCTTTAATTTCTGCAGATTTCTGGATTCTTTAGAGTTCTGGATTCTAGTTCTGTGTCTAATTTCCTTTGCTTATACTGATTTCAGCTATGTTGGATTAAGGTCCACCCTCATTCAGTTTGGCATCACCCTAACTAATAATAACATCTTTAGATAACCTATTTACACTCACAGGAACACAGGTTAATACTTGAGCATATCTTTTGTAGGGTACATAATGTAATCCTTAGATATAATCTTGTAATCAGTAAGAGAATAAGAGACACATCATGTACAGTAGAATAAATAGAAGAATGATAGCAGATTTCTATTCAAAAACATGCAATAATAAAATGCAGATAATAGCCATTACAAGAAAGGAAGAAGACGAGACAGAAGGCAGTGGAATTACATTTTTAAAGTACTGAAAATTTTAAAAAGAACTAACCCAGATTTCAATATGGAGCAAAAATGTTTTTAAAAAATAAAGACTTTTTCAACCATACCAAAGCTGAAAGAATTAATCACCAGATGACCAGATCTATAAGAAATGTTAAAGGAAATCTTTCAGGTGGAATTAAAATGATATCAAATGAAAGTATGAATCTACACAAGGAAATTAAGAAGGGAATCATAAATATGTGGGTAAATAAAAAGGTGCTTCTCTTATTTTGTAATTCTCCTTGAAAGATAATTGACTGTATAAAAAAATATCTAAAATTATGAGGTTAGCACTAAATTAGGAGTAAAACATATTATGACATTAACCAAGAAGTCAGAAGAGGGGGAAAATGGAAGTAAACATAAGAGTCTATGCCATATCATAAAAGATAAAAGATCACTGAAGTTAGATTTTGATAAGTTAAAATGTATCCTATGAATGACTGAGCAGCCATTAAAATAGCACAACAAGTTGTAGCTAATACACTAATAAAGTCATAACTAATACACTAACAAAGGAGACAAAGTGGAATGATAAAATGTAGTCAGTTATATTAATTACAATTAATGGAGAGGGACAAGGGAAGAAAGAACAGATGGGATAAATAAAAAAAATGAAGATGCTAAACTTAAACACAAGCACATTAAGAGTCACAGTAATTATAAATGATCTAAACATCCAAATAAAATTCAGAGATTGTCAGAGTGAATAAAAACAAAAAACAATGACAAACTGTGTTCTGTCTCCAAGAACTCCACTTTAAATTTAAAAACACAAATGGATTAAAAGGTGAATGGCAGTCAAAGTAAATTAGGGGATATTTTGAACTAACAAAAATTAAAATATAGCATATTAAAATTTGTGGAATACAACTAAAGAAGTAGAGGGAAACTTAAATGCTTAATTAGAAATGAGAAATATCTGAAAAAGTAATCCAAGTTTCCACCTTAAGAAAATAGGAAAAGAAGAGCAAATTAAACCCAAAGCAAACAGAAAGAAAGATATAAAAAGAGCAGAAATCAGTGATGATGAAAACAGAAAAATAGAGGAAATAATTGAACTAAAAGCTGGTTCTTTGAAAATATCAAGAAAACTGGTAAACATTTAGCCAGACTTACTAATAAAATATAAAAAGGGTAGAAACAAATTACCTATATCAGGAATGAGAGGAGACATCACTACAGACTCTGCAGGTATTAAAAAAGTAAAGTATAGCTTGAGGACCAACTATAATTGAATTCACAGGGAGCTTATGAATAGTTTAGATTTCTCAGCCTCACACTACCCATAGTGAATTGAAATTTCAGGGTTGAGGGTGATGCATTGGGGATCTGCATTTTTTCAAGCACTGAATTCAAAGTGAAGTCCAAGGGGCACTGCTTTAAAATAGGGTCAGCTACCTGAAAGCTTTATGGCTGAGATGAAAAATTGAAGTGGGTAAATAAAGAGGATGTGCTCTAGAGATTTATGTGAGGAGTCTAGGTCTGCATCTTCCAGAAACAATTTGCCAAGCACTTTGCATATGATCGGAGGTGCAAAAAAACTACACCCACAAATTCAAGGTCCTCACCATTTTTTCCTCAAGATGGCGCATATACAGAAGATGAAGTTCAAATAGATTGCATTTTCCCATGAATATATTGTTATCTGTCTGAATCCATAAAGATTTACTAAGAAGTAAAAGACTAAAATTACTCATCAATACCACAATATTACTTTTTAATAACAACTGCCTACAAGATCTTCTTTGGGTTCTGCCTAGTTTCTCAGTTTCTAGCTGTACCACCACTGTTTTCCCACTACCTAGAAAACGATTGAAGGCAAGGAAGTAAAAACAATATTATTATAGGTCTGAATATAATATAAAGAATATAAATCTGCCTGTTTTTTTAAAATAAATCATGCATATACATACCCATTTGATTCTCATAAGTGACAATTGATTTTCAATAAGACATGTCAATAAGACAAGACGTACTAGGTAATGATGATGCTATCATTATAAAATCACAGCAACCACAGACACTGGCCTTTCTGTTGTATGGCAGATACTCTCTAAGGCCATAACCAACTCATCAAACCCAGAGGCTTCCCACTGGCTCAGGCAAGCCAGAGTTCTAGCAGGAGCCAGCCTGTTAGACACTGTTTAAATAAAGATTTGCAAGGAAAGAAATTCATGGCACATGCGTTATTGATTATTTTCAAAATTGTCTGGAGAATTCCCTCAGAGAGCTGAAGAAAAAAATTAAACGTTGTTTTCCTGAGTCGCTTCCTGCTGTTTTTCCACTTCATTGGTTTTACTCCCAAATTGTGCACGTTTCTAAAGCCATATAATGTTTTTAACATGGATGAATGACTTTGTACATCTGGTTCACATGTCAGCAGTGTTGAGTGTGAATAACAATAATATCGTGATAATAATGATAATAATTGTGGTAAGGAGAGATCTTTAGAGTGTCCTCTCTTAGCTCTTTTTAATCTGATCTAAACCTACTCTCTCAAAATTTTTGATAACTAAATCCACACCTATTACTCATTTTCATGTTGTTTGGTACTGTTGATCTCTGCCTCCTTGGAGCTCTTTCTCCTTCTGCTTTCCCTGCTGTTGCTCTCTTCAGGTTCTCCTCCTATTTCTGTCCTAGAGGTCCTTATCTAAAAAGCTGAGTTCACTTCTGGAAAGTTGGACATTTCATGAGTTTATTTTCATTAGTTTATTCTGGAATTTTGAACATTTATCAAAGTTCTAATCAGACAGCGGGCCACGGTGGCTCAGCAGGCAAGGACGCTTGCCTGCCATGCCAGAGGACCTGGGTTCGATTCCCAGTGCATGCCCATGTAAAAAAAAAAAGTTCTAATCAGAGTTTTCTCCTCTCACTTCAAATACTCTCCTGAGCTTCTCACGATTTCAACATCCATCAACTAGAATTTAGATCTTCGATGAGGCATTGAGGCCTCATGTCTACGTACTCAAGTTAACTTTTCCAGTGTCATCTCCCACTACTCTCTCACATAACCCATGTTTCAAAAAAACTGCTCTACTCATTGTTCAAAAACCATGCCAGATGTTTTCTTGTACATAGTTTTAATCTTTCTAATCCTATGCTTAAGGTGCTCCTAAAGACCATATCCAGCAGTATATTAAAATAGAAAATGAACCATTATGAAGTCTGTTTTATTCTAGGAAAGTAAGAATGGCTCAACATAGTAAATACAATAGTAATGTAATTTAAGTCATCATACATTATAAAGAAAAAGCATAGTATCATTGATAGTTGAGGGAAAGACGTTTGAGAAAACTCAACAGCCATTATTGATTTTTTTATTATTGATTTTTAAATGCATAGAATACTAAAAGAAAAATGTTTACCCCTTAACATGATCTTAAAAAGATCTCTATATCAAACCACTCACCCTCATGATACCTAGTAATGAAGCATTTGAAGCATCCCCTTTAAAGGAAAAATCCCTACAAGAATGCCCATTATTACTACCATTATTTAACATTTTTCTGAAAGTTATATCCAAAGCAATGAGACAAGAAAAAATATACAAAGCATTGATTCAGGAAAAGAGAAGAATAAAAAGGTCAGTATTCATACATTTTATGATTGTCTACATAAAATAATCATCTGAAAATCTATTAACACTAATAATAGTCTTTAGTGAGGTGGCCAATAAAATAAGCATTAAAATTAATTTACTGTCCAGGCAGTGGAACGGTGGCTCAGTGGCAGAATTCTCATCTGCCATACCAGAGACCCAGGTTCGATTCCTGGAGACTACCCATGACAAAAAAAAAAAAAATTAATTTCTCCTTTCCTAAAGTAAAGCAAAAATGATTAACTAGAAAATATAACCAATAATATACCCAGAACAACCAGGATCCATTAGAGAAAAATAAATTCCAAGCAAAAACACATGTATTATATATACAGCTCCCATATACTCAGACATAAAGGTATTCATATTGTAATTATTTACTTAGTACATTTATTTATTAAAATAATTACCATGAAATTTTTAAAATATCATAATTTTTAAATGTAGTCTTCAAGGAGTTTCTGAAACAGTCTTACAATAAAGTGGTAAGTTCTGATGAGAATAATGATCACTTTTAGTTGGATGTTATTTGAAACCAATGATTTGTACATTTTAAAAGGGTACATTTTATAATATGTTAATTATATCTCAATATAAATGTTTAAAAATTTTAAAAATACCTGTAATGCCTCTAAAAAAGGTAACTACACATCCTTACATGGGATTAGGCTTACGCAAATACGGGGTTTGAATGCGTCTGTATAGACACACAGAGCATACATTATATGAGCCCAAACTCCCCAGTTTCTAGCTTATTACTGGCAACAATGAGCTCTGCAGCTCCACATGGTACCTGATGGAATTCCATATCACTTAACAACTTCTCATGCATTTTCATCACACATTTTCATTAAAATATGAAAGCGCACATAAATATACTGAGTTTTACCCCTAGCATTGCATTATTTATGTCTCTTGTGTCCCATATTACACACGAGGAAACAAAATCTCTGTAAAAGTAAGGGGTGCTCACGGTCACTAGAGTCCAGGCTTCCGAATCTGGGTCTGGAACCTACATCTCTGAATTGCACACCAGGATCAGGTGAGTCTGCCTTGAGTGCCATGGGGTCCAGAATCTGGTACCCTCACCTCCTAAGAGTACAGCCGCTTGGAGGAGGAAAGTGGCACTAGGGAGTCCAGACCTTGGCTTAACATTTCCTGCATCTCCCAGCAGTGTTCCCAAAGAGGTCCAACGATAAGAGTTAACTGAGGAGCGCCCCCACCCCTCCCTAAGGCTGCTGACTCAGAACATCCAGGGTATGGCGGGGACCTTAAGTTTGAAGATACATTTGCAGGTACTCATTTCGATGTGGGAAGTTTGAGAAAAACTGCATTGCCTCCTTTTATCCACAGCCACACTAGTAGATAGCATTATCTCCATAGAATCCCTGATTTCAAAATCTCAGGAAGATCTGCATAAGCGACAGCAAAATTCCATGAAGTAATTTTGAGCATGAAACCCATTCAATTTCCAATGATTGTGTGTGGTAGGTGCAAGGAACTGAAGCACACCCCAAGAGGCCAGTGGTGTAAGATTTCTGAAAAAGGACGAACCACATTAATAGACAAGAGCAAATAATATGTAAAGAGGGTAAAGTTTTCTGGCATCTCCAATTAACAAATATTTAAAGTCATAATTAGCACTGGTTAGGGCTAAGTAAAATGGATCCTCTAACACTGCTAACAGGAGAGAAAATTGATACAAGCTTTCAGCAATGACTCCGAACAATGCATAAGTAAGGGTTTAAATAAATGTTCACAGTACCAGGAAACTGCAACAAACCTGATGTACAACAGCAGGGGATGAGGCAACAAACTAATGTGTGAATTAATAAAATAAAATATTGTTTGACTTTTAAATGACAGAAGTGGATCTGTAGTCACAAACTTTAGGGAAATACTGGTGATAAAAAAATCAAGTGAGAAAAGGAAGTTATAAACAGTATATGTATGGTCCTTTCTTTGTCTTAGGTAAAAAGTAATATATTATATATATGCATCTAATATTAATATATATTTGATATACTATACATTTATTATATTTATTCATGGAAGGAAAATGTTAATGAATAATATCAAATTATTAACAGTGGCTATCGCTAAGATTAATTTTTTTATTTCTCTTTATTTCTTTCTCCCTTTTTTTTGGATTTGGAGAGCTTGTCTGTATTTTCCAATGTTTCCGTAATTATTTTTATATTTGTGATACATACATTATTTTTATATTGATATTAAATACAAATATGTGTACATTTAGATGTGTAATACATGCATGTGTGTGTGTGTGTGTGTGTACATATATATATACATGTAAAATATGTGCTTCCCAGAACCTTATGCAACACTCGGTCAAGGACATGCTGACCGGCAGGCAGGCACAGGCGGGAAGCGAAAACACGGAGCATCACTTTGAGAGCTGGTCTGGGATGCTTCTGGTCTCCACTCGGGCTTCCTGCTTCCAGAGAGGCGAGGCTGGCTCAGGCCCCATGGTGACGCCGGCGACGGCGACGGGGAGGTGTGCGAAGCCGGGTGCGAGCTGTGCCAGCTCTCGCTAATCCTCTGCAGTATGGTTCGCTGCTAATTTGTCATGGCACATATTTGCCTTATGTCTAATTAGCATCAAATTGCAAACTGCTATTTGCTAACAATTTGTTGCATCAATCTGCTTGAAAATCTATAGTTTAGAATTGGATTGCAACTTATCCTGTCTATCAAAATTCTCGTTCACACATACACAAAATAACTTCTCCTTCCCGCCAAAAATGTCGCAATGTTTGCAGTGGCACAAAAGGAGAGCGATGTGGGATTTTTTTTGTTGTTTGGGTTTTTTGTTACCACCCCACCCTTTATCCCAAAGTGGGAGGAATAACCACAGGGTTTCTCATGTTGGAATGTCCAGGCCTTGATTTCACATGACCCGGAGAGATGGCTGAGATGGTTTGCCCACACATCCAGCACGCACAGAGGGGATGCTGGTCCAGGCCTTCCTCCAGGACTTTCTGAAAAAGTCATGACACAGAAAAGGAATAGAAATGGGGTTTAGTTGTGCACACCTCCCAACTCAACACTACAGAGAGGTGCAACCCCTCCCCAACACTGGACACACATTAGCCCATTTATTGCTGACAACCCCCTGAGGAAGTAGGGTTATTATTGTCCAGCATTTACAAATGGTGAAACTGAGACTGGGAAATTAAGTGATCAAGGTCACAGGCATAGTCAGTGACAGGGCAGAGAGTGAAGCCCAGCCAGGGATGGCCAAACTGACCGTCTAAATATCAGTGTTATACTCGTTCATGGAAATAATAATGATAATGGTTTAAAAATAGGAAATAAAATCTAATAATTGAATCCCACTAATTTGGCCTTGTGGAGACAAAATATCCAGTTGGATATCTGACCTTTGGATATGGCAACATTTCCATCTACAGACACCATGTTCTGTCCTGCACCCCAGGAGTTTCCAGACTCCAGGCCCCCATTACTTCCTACTATCACCTCCTGGAATTAAGAACTGAAATAACCTCACTGGTAGGAGGGACAGTTCTCAGCAGATCCAAGTACAATAAAAAAAGTGATGTTGGCGCCAGGGCAACCCCCTTGTCCCTTGCTTGTTAGGCTGAGGGAACTGAAGCTCTACTGCGGAGAAAGACAAACTCTGATATCCTCCATGCAGTGCTTACATGGCTAAAAGTGTTCCATCAGTTCTAACTCATTAATCTCACACATGCCTGGGGGTCAAGAGTCCCCATGGTGTGTCACTCCGGTTCTCCTTAGAGTCCCTAAAGAAGCACCTTGCTTTGGAGAAAAAAAAAAAAAGTCCTTGCCAACATTTAAAAATATATAATAAATATTCACACCTCTACTTTTGCAGGTGTCCTTAAAAATTTCATTGTAATGGAAGACGGTTGAATTGTAAGCAATGTTCAGAAAGGGAGCCAGAGAAATTGTCAGAAGGGTCCCTGGACTATTGACAAAATAGTTCTCTTCTCACACCCATAAAAGCTGTCAGAAGCAATTAATTTTCTACACGAGATTGACATTCCTTCAACAAATGCATAAGAGCAACTTCCAGGTGCCATGACCTGTGATAAGTACCGGAGACACAGAGGAGCGAGTGACTGAAGCCATCACAAAGGACAGGATGTAGAGACACAAGGAAAGTAGACACCTCAAGGCAGTGACTTGAGTTCTTGGTAAGGGCAAGCTCTGATACAACCTGATAGAGACAGAGAACCAGAGAAGCTTCCAGAGTTGAATTATGAACAGCAGGGAGGAGGCATGAGGGGCCCTTTCCAGGCAGAGGGAGAAGCAGGTCAAAGACCCAAAGGTGAATGTTCACTTGATGTTATCAGGGAACCAGAGCAGCTCCACGTGACACAGGCCAGCCTCTGGGCCATAGCCCAGATATCCTGGGCTCCCTTTGCCATAGGAGGAAGTCCCTTCCAAAAAGCCAAAAAGCAGAGTTTTAGGATGCCTGCAGAGGAAGTCCCATCTCTGCTCTTGCTTAAGAATAAATCTATTTCCAGCTATTTCCTTCACTGAGTTCGTGGGAGGAGACAGGCAAGGGGACAGAATATTCTCAGACACAGCAAGCAAAGAGGCTTTTTTCGTCGATCCTCCTGGAATGTTTCTTTCACTTAATAAAACATTAAATAAGTGTTTGCCCCATGCCGGGCTTCAAATAAAAATGATTTTAGCAGCTACTGTACAGATGTAAATTTTCTTACATTTGTACTGTTTGGAGGCCAGACATTACATAGCTCTGCAACCAACACACACATGCACTGGGGAAGAAAATCAAAAGATGCCCAGAAAAACATGTAATTTCAAAACAGTTGCCCCTGGGATGGAGAAGGAATTCCCACAGCCAGGGATTGAGTCACATCCCCTAGGATTTCTGAAGTCAGTATTATCAGCTAAGGTACAAGCTCATTTGTGAGTAAGATCCTCAGAGCTACTATTACATGAGGCCACATTGAGTCTGCATGGGACCTAATCCACATGACTGGAGTCCTTATAAGGAGAGGAAACCTTGGCAGAGGCACAGACGACTGATCAGGAGAAGCAAAAGCCACAAGGCAAAGCCGTGTGAGAGGCAGAGGTGTAAGCTAAGGAACCTCAAAGATGGTGGCAAGCCAACACCAGAATGATAGAGGTTCCAGGAGAAAGCATGGCCTGTTGAGACCTTGAGGTCTCCAAAACCAGGAGCCAATAAATCCCTGTTGTCTGAGTCAATTCATTGGGTGGCATTTCATCATAGCAGCCAGGCAAACGAAGACATCCATGCTAAGGAACTATGTTTGGCGTGTGCTCAAGCCCACTCAGTGGGTGAATGAGCCATCAGGTTCTGCCACCACCCACAGGCACACAGGCTTGGGGTCTGACTGCTACTGAGGCAGCTCGGTTGGGGGCAGCCAGATGAAGAGTTGTGGAAATTCAGGGTGCAGGGGTCACTCCTCAGAGCCTGCTCCATGAGCCCTTCCCCATTTGGGTACATGGATGACCCCAAACAAAAGGGCACCACCAGCCATGGCCCCACAGGCACAGGCACCATCCAGAACATGAAGTCATCGTGTTCTTCAGTAAAGCTTAAATAATCTCTTCGGATTTGGTTTAAGTCCAATATAAATAAATAAACACATAAGCCTTCCTTAGAAGCCAGGTGTACAGGTCTTTCCATCACCCACTGACCTGTGGATCTGCTCCAATGCCTCTCCCATCCCTGCAGAGAACTGAGGGATAAGGACCTCCTTGTGCCTGTGTGTGCTGCTCCCAGGTGCACGAAAACTCCAGGGATGCAGCACTAGGCACAGTATAGGCACGTCATGCCACATGTCTTCCATGGAAGACAGGGATCGCTCGTGGAAAGAACAAACTTGTATTGTGATCTCTGATCTCAGAGCCCTACATCCTGGACAGGACATTAAAAGCCTCTTCCACTACAAACCAACCTAGGATTTCCACATGCCACAGCACTTCCCCCAGTGGGGCCACCTTTGTATCTCCCTCCTACCTGACCACACATTGAATTTTAACCTTTCAGGTACCTAGAGGCATCTCTGAGACTTCCACACAGCACCTGTCAAAATGCTGGCCTACTTGCTATATAAATTTTATTGTGATGTCTTGCTTTTGGAGAATAATAACCCTGTACCTAAAACATTAGCTTATTTACTGCTTGCGCAAAAAGATGACAATAAAATCAGTGGTATCCAATTTCCCAAAGTCCATCAAAATCTTTTGTAATGTTATTGGATGAGTGGGTCGAAGAGGTGTGAGATCGTGCAGGTCTGAGTGGGTGCCCGGCTCCAGCGAGGGCGTGTTCTTTCTCTCCTAGAATTGTTCACTCCTGTCTGCCAAGTTTATTCATTGTAAATGTAGGCTTAGTCCCTGGGGTGTGAGAACGGGTGGCGTTGGGGGGGGGGGTCTTGCAGATTGACACGTATATAAAGTCCCCAACAGTGTGAGCTGGAAGGCACTTACAGGGACTGCTAGATCCAACTCCTTTATCCAGAGCCAAGGAAATAGAGGCAGAGAGGGGGCATGGCTTATCCAGAGTGCCACAGATAACAAGTTATGAAGCCAGAAGCAAAATCTATGTCCTCTGGTTCCTGGTCTAAGATTCTAACCACTACTCCGCTCTTTTGAAATTGAATATTTTATTTCTTGTCATCCAGCATTCCCTCCTCGTATACAAACACAGTGATGTGCCACTTGGCAGTGGGGCAAGCTGAACTGTGCTCCCAGTCACATAACAGGGAGCTAACACAGGTGACCAGAGAAAGCTTCAGTGCTCAATGAAGGCTGGGGAAGTCTTCATAAAATTCTCCGTTCCACACAGTCACTGCATATGTTGGCAAATTAAAGTTTCTGAGAAGTCTTGCAATATGCACCGTGTTTGACTTGCTTACCTACCATTTCTAAAGTGCCCATAAATGAGTCATTTTTGTGTGGATGGTGGGGTGCCTGGTACTGACTACAGAATTCACTGCTGCAAACATGGTCCTAAACGTGTGGCCGGCATCACACCAGAATTTCGATAGCCATGAAGCAGCGGGTCCCACAGGCCTGCGGGATGGGAAAGGTCCCATAAAGCAAAGCAAGGTGGAGCAGGGAACAGGAGAATAGGTACCCCTACATCGCCTAGGGCCACCTGTGGGCCAGGGGAGCCCGGGCTGCCTTATCCCAGCATGCACATGGGACATAGGTGGGTCAGAGAGAAGCCAAGAAGGCACTCACATAGAGAGTCAGGTGAGTCACAAAAGTTAGCCATGGCAGGACAGACCCCCACCGAGGATCTACGAGCACGTCTGACAGTGGTAACTGGGCAGCATTCAAGGCCTTTTGGAAAGGACAAGCCCTGCCCTTGCACTGGATGCCTTTGGTGGGTGGGGGCTGCTCTGAGCCATCCCCCCATGCTTACTGTGGCTCTGGGGTGTCTTTGTTCACCTGCAGAGGCCTGAAGTGCCCCCAACGTGACCACGGCGCTCGGAGGAGCTACCCCAGTTGGCCCAGCGGCCGCAGGCTCTAAGCACATGGAATGTGCACTCCATGGGTGCTAAATTCCTACCCAGCTGGACATGCCTGGTGCTTGCAAGGGAGACATCATGCTTTCGGTTTTATTTTCTACCCCCAGCCATGTGTCTTTGTGGCTGCATCAGCAGAAGAAGCAGCCGATCCCAGGGAACAGCATCATTCCCTGGCCTCACCCCCGGTAGGTCCCTTCCCATCATCTCTGGACATTGTCACGCTGCAGTTCGCACAGCAGGCTTCTGCTCGTCCACACGGGCCTTTCCCATAAGCGCAGCCAGACATTCCCTGGAGAATGTATTTCTGCATCCAAGAAACCAGTACCTTTGGGTCTCTGTCCCCAAAACAAATAGATGTAAATGCTAATATCCCTGATGTTAAGATTTTTAAACCATTTTTTGGAGTGAAAATTTCACACGGCTTTTTCTGAAATCTGTCATGCTCTCTGCTCCCTTTCCTTTACTCAGAAAAAAACTCAATTGAATCATGGAGGTATGATTCCCTGTTAGAGAAATCATTCTCCCCTTCCTCTGGTGGGTTAGATTTGTTTAGGTGTGCGCTGACCCTGCGCTTGATTGATCACACCCTGCTGCCCTGCCCCAGCTCACTAGTGGGGGCCCCGGAACACGCGAGGCTCTAGAAAGGTGTCCAACGGTGACCCCAGCTGTCCTCCAGTCCCGCAGCCCCAGGGGGACCCCACTGCACCTTTTGGCCAATGTGCCGCCACTTCCCACCTGAATTTCTTCAAACTCCCCGGTAGGCATGAGCCAAACCTCATTATTTGTTCAGGACTCATCCATCAGCATGGCCCCCCAGCAGCCGCATGCTCGGCCCCACCGGAGCCCATCCCTGCACCCTGCCTTCCAAAAGAACAATTGCACGAGGGAGGCTCTTGAGGGAAAGCAAATTGGAGAGGTGGGCGAATAAAGTAAGATGGTGAGAACTGAGTCCAAAAGGTAGGAGTGAGACAGATGAGCTAGATAAGCAGAAAAAGAGAAAGAGGGAAACGGACTCTGAGAGAGGGAGGAGGGAGGGCGAGAGGAGCATCCACTGCCCCTGCAGCGGGCCCCGAGCTGGACATCCATCATCAGGTGTATGACGGAGGAACTTTGCCCCCTTACCTATGACCGGCAGCGGTGTTTTTTCAGTGATTCCACCGGAGTCAAAAACCCAACAAAGCGCATCGTGGCGCCGTAAAGGGAGCACGCTGCTCATGTGTGTGACCACTGTATGCAAAGCTTGGCATTAGTCACAGCCAGGCCGGCTGTGACAGGCCTGAAGTGAAGGAGATTAATGCGAGGCTGGGGCACTTTATTATTGTCATTCTGTTCTTTCAGACTCTGCCTCTGACTTTCAATTTTGCTCCAGAATTAATTGTCTGCTCCCTGCAGTATGACTGATGGAGAAGGATACGCGTAGCCCAGGCACCTGGCTCTGGCCTTGACAATGTGAAGCCCGGTGCGGGATGTATTGTGTGCGGTCAGAGCCGGGGACAGACGGGCATCTCTCAAAGCAATGGGCCCACGCCACGCCTGACATCAATCAGAGGCAATCGAAGATTAGCCTTTGCTGGGAATGATGTTTGCATGAAGAGCTCCTAAAGGCAGGTCCACGTCCCTTTTAAGGACTCTCCCCGGAACCCTGAGGTCAGTGGGTTGGTGGCGTCCTTTGCAGCCCTTCAGGTCTCAGGTTTTCTTCCTTTCTGTGGTTCCCGGCAGTAAATTAGTAGAGCGGCCTCCTAGCTCCCAGCCCTCCAAGGTGCAAGCATTTTTGTAAGCATGTTATATTCGGCATCTCTGACAAAAGAAATGGAAGGATCTGTACTGGGATGTTTTCTGGTCACAGAACATATAGTCCAACTCCCTCATCCTCATTACCCACCACTGTCCATATTCCCTGACCTCAAAAAGTACATATTTAAACTGGAAAACCTCCCTTAATCTCAAATCGTGAAAGCAGTCCCTAGCAAAACAGCAGTGCTCTCTGCATTAGAGGGAGTCGAAAGCCCAAAAAACGGTTACTGAACGAATGCATGAATATTTGAACGTCAGAATGCATGCCAGGACAAATGAGTGAATGAATGGGATTCCTAAGAAAAGTGAAACACAAGAGAGGCATTTCGCTTTTATAAACAAAGGAAAATCCTTTCCAGTCACTTTTGAAAACCAAATTCTGACACTAGCCATCATTCCAGAACTTGGACAGTCTTATTCCCACAATATGGAAATTTAGGGGTTATCTTAGGTTTTATATTTTGTAAATGGAATCCCACTTTAAATGCCTTTGAGGTTTTTTGGGGGGCCGGGGGGGGGGGAATGGAGCCTTTGAGGAGGGCTTTTATAACGTGAATGCCCGGGCTCTTCTCTGGGCACGTGTCGCGAAGAAGGGTTTTTAACTTGGGGTGTAGATGGTGTAGTTTTGGGGCACGAGATACACTAAGGGTTTTCCCATCAGTCCTGAAAACAAAGTTTCAGGAAAGGAACAGGTAGAGTGCTGGGGGGGTGCAGCCCCTCCTCGGAGATCTGGATGAGGCCCACACCTGAGAAGAGGAAAAAGCAACCAATGAGAGAAAGGGCAAATGTTGACATACTGAGAGCCATTTCAAGACTGGTTTTCTGTAGAACTTTCAGGAGTTCCCTCTAAATACGCTGCCTGGCCGTACCCTGCAATAAATTATTACAGCTTTAACTCATCTGGTACTTTCATACGATTACGGTATTATGTTAAAGGGTACAGAAATATATAATATGCTCAACTGTCTCTATAGTTGATACCAGAGGGAAAATTGCCACCACTCAGTGGAGAAGATCCAACCTCATTACATTAATGATTTATCACAATGGGAAAATGTGAAAAGTAACTAGTTGCTTTTATGAAAAGAGGCAGCTTTTCCCACTGGCAGCTCCTGCAGCCTCTCTCTGAAGAAGAATTTAGAAGGGGCTCCAGACGGCCACGCTCTCCCACCCCCTTTCCAAATCTCCCCGCGCAACTTGAAGGAGAAGGTGCACAGGCAAACGTGGGAATATCCTTCAAACTTGACATTAAGTATTCAAATGTTACTTAAGCAAAGTGTGAGCAATTAAATTAATCAATCTTCCCAGCCATGTACAGAACAGATGTTCAATAAATCCTCTTTGCTTACAGTGAGGGGGGAGAGTCCACTTTTAACTGTCCTTCAGTGATGACACTGCTCAGGCGTCCTCTGCCAGGCCTCCTGGGCCACTGTCAGGCGCTTCTGCTGTGCTTTCCTTTATTATAAATAACAACAGGCCACCTGGTCTACCTGTGCTACCCAGGAGCCTCAAGTTTAATGATCCTTCCGACGCCAGGCTCCGCTCTCTCCTGATCCCAAGTAATGGGACTGATGGGAATGGCGGCAGAGTGACGGCTGGCAGTGACGGATGACTCCTGGCCAACTTGTGCTGCTGACAAGCAGTGAATATGGGCCAGTGTTGCAGAAAGGTCAGGATAAAAGTATTTGCTTGACTTTCAAAGTTTCTCCAGAAAAAAATAAACCAGAAAACACCCAGTTTTCCAACACGAGTGCAAACTCCAGCTTTGCTCCAAGAGAGTTGGCTTGTCCACAGTCTCCAAAAAAGGAGCAGGGTCAATCAGAAGCCGTGGGGTAAATGAGGAGAGAGAGCCAGATGCTAGGGAATGGGGTGGGGGGTGGGGGGTGCTTGTGCCTTTTCTTTGCAAGAACAGTTCCCAGTGAGTATCTCTGCTCCGTGGAGGTAGCCGGGGAGGGACTCTGGGAGAGTAGCACAGGAAGCAATTCTCCCCCCAACCCACAGAGGCTCCATGTCTCCCACTCATCTCACCCAGACCCTGTAGCTCTCTCTTTCAGCCTCCATTCTGCTGCAGAGGGAGCCGAGCCTCAATTTTAAAAGATAATTTAATCTGCAAATGTGCCAGGCTTGACCTGTCCCCCGTGGCTTCTCTAACTAAATCTTTTGCCCTAAAGGAGAGAACTGGGGACTCCCATAGATGGCAGGACACCACTCAGCCCTGACCCCACAATGCCAGCAGCCTTCATCCAGAACCAGACACACCCCGGCCTGAACCTCTGACCACCGCCTGCTGCCACCCACAAGGCCACTGTCACTCAGAAGTGGCGGTTACAATTCCCGCCCTACAGATATACAACTTCAACCTTTTGAAGGCTCCCTTTCCATATATGGACTTTATCCACATTTTAATGAGGCTTTAAAATCCCCAAGATTAAGCTGGTATTTTATGTAGAACTGCCTGCTTTTTTATGATATCCTGACATGTTGTACAACATTTGGTGACTATATTGATCCTTATAAATTCAGCATCTCTATATATTCATGAAAAGTACCTTTTCTCCCCATTCGGGCCACAGGATGATCCCAACCACACATTTCCCAGAGTGGAGACAATAAAACTGCAATTGTCATGGGTCTGGGCATACACAATGTTTCAGTGTTTTCAAATTAAACCCCTTTTACCATCTGCTTGAAAACCGCTCGGCAAGGAAGCAATGGTGTCTTCGCAGGTATCTGATGGGGTAAGTGCCCCCGTTTCTCCTTCAGGTGAGCCCGTTATAAATCCTGGGAGACCCGGCAAAGGGTTTCCTCCCACCTGGGACGTGATACATCTTCATGCCCTCCTGCCTGCCCGACCACAGAGACCAACCTTCCCGCGTTCCTTTGTGCCATTTCATGCTTTTAATCTGAAACAAATGATCGCGGGGGGGAAAGCAAGCATTATCACCTTGGCGATGCATCAGGAGTATAAAAAAAAAGAAGAAGAAGAAGAAAGGGACTATGGGCAAATTCATCTTCAGCTGCTACAATCAATCTCTCACCTAAAGAAATACACAATAACTAGGCGGGAAAGAGGCAAGATTTATGACTTTGAAACATCTACACTGACCAGCATATACCTAGTCTTCTTGGCTCCCTCCCTACCCGAATGGCTCTCTCTAACAGTTACAATGATAAACTGTCTCTCCCTACTGTTTTACAAGTACATTAGCTTTATTTAATGAGATCTCAGAGTAATTTAACAGATGTATATAGGACATAAGACTAGGAAAACTCTTGCTACTTGGATACTTTTGCCAAGGTATTCTAGGACAGCTAATCTGAGGTGCAGCTTTATATTCTTTGAAAAAGTATTATTAGAATTTTTGGAAGGCTGTTAGAAACGATTGTAATAGAAATATCATATTATAATCAACGAGGAGAGAGTTGCTTTCACATTCACTTGCATTCAGCCCATGGAAAGCCAGGATAAATGGGCTTTCTCAAGTCGCTTATGTATTGAATTGTCAGGAAGAATTTCACTGTCAGAAACTAATAAATTAGTAAAAAAAAAAAAAAAAAAAAAAACTTCCATTCACCCACCTCCCAAGAGTAAGAAGATATGGGGATGAGAAAAGGAAGAGAAGGTAGGTAGGGGGAGGGAAGTGGGGGGAGCGTTTAAGAGGGAGGTGAGGCTCCTGTTTCTCAAGCAGGGTCACTCTCTCCCAGGCTGGCAACGCTGGGTGCCCTTGCCACCCTCCCCTTCCCCACCAGCAGATTCCTTCCTTCCTTCCCTGGCATTCCTTAGCACCCAGTGCACTGAGAGCTGCAATGGAGAAATGACAATAGTATTAACTTTTTAAAAATTGCTTTAATAAACCGCCAATTAATAAGAGAGAAGAGGAAGCTGCAGGAAATTACCTGGCTGTGCTTAAAATACAATTAAAGGGGGAGGGGATTTTTTTTCTCTTTGTTTCTGCAAAATCATAAGGATCGTGCTCTCAGAGTCTATGTCATATTTCACACGGTAATTTAATGCGATTTTGGTTGTGATTTTCAGAACCCACCCTTCCCAAGACACAACTTCTACTGCAAGGTACCTCACATGCATGTACGTGGTACATTTAATTTCCCTTAAAAGTGGAGTCGTACCCTAGGTTTAGTAAAATGATTGCAATAAAATACAATTTAAAAACAAAGCGAAATAAAAAAGCAGCAACTGGAAATTCCACCCAGTGGCGATACCAGTTTTAATTGCGTTAGAGATGTTTGAAAAAAAAAAAAAAAAAAAGACAACAGTGGTCTTATTAAACTGTTTCCTTCTGTTGAAGTAAATATTTCCTTTTAACATCTTTCAAATTGATTGTGACCGAATCCAATGTTATTTACAATTCTGCCATGGCGTTCCTTGTGCCCCTTCTCTGCAGGTGGCATCTTGACCCTGGACTTGCTCATAGAGCACTCTTCTATGAGGCCATCTCTGAAAAAGCAAGATATCACAACATACATGTGACAGCAGGTGGAAGAATAGACCACATGTGTAAACATACTTAAGGCATTCTACAAAATATGTAGGATTTTATACAGTGCTAATGGCTCCTTATGCATAATTTAGGAAATCCAAGGCAGTCTTTTTAAAATATAACACTCACAGTGAACATAAAACCTCAGTCAAATGAAAGGTTATGAAATTAGCGGTGACCACAGGAAATTGCAACGAGAAATCACAAGGCTCCAGCTCCCTTTGGGGGTGAGGGGCTCAGAAAGGGAGGGGAAGAGGGAGGGGAGGTGGGGCAGGTGAAGGGGCAGTACACACAAGCCCAGGGGCGAGAACAAATTTGTTGCATCAAATTTCATCTCTTGAGAGCTCTACATACGTCCAGTCGTATTTGTTTAATGGGGTTGGCACCAGAAAGATGTATAGAACATGTCAGGTACCCGGTACCAAGGCGCGGTGGGAAGATAGCATCTCAGACTCCGAGCACTCACTTAGTCTTCCAGCGCCTTCTCTATCTCTGTTGGTTCTTTGGGGAATAATAAATGAGAGGGCAGAAGGAACAAGGAGCCAAATAATGAAAAACACACACAAAAAAAGAAAAATTATAACACTGGGCAGCAAAGCAGAGCCAGATTTACTGACCTCACAACTACATAATCAAGAGAAAGTTATCACTGAAGAAACTTTTCCTAAGCGGAATGATCTTAAATAACAAGGAGTCCTGTGGAATTTACAGCACTTTTAAGATATGCAAATTGAATGCAAGGTATAGACATAAGGGTAATTAATTGTAAATCTAAGAATAATGTTTCTTTGTCAGGCTGTCTCCATGTTGTGGAATACATTCTAATGTGCCTTAACTTGGAATATTTTTTAAAGGCTGGTCTAATTATAAGATGTTCAGAATTTCAAAATACTACTTATTCTTATCATTTAATTTAGCAGCTGTAACATTTAATAACAGAATTTACTGATTGCACGAAAATATTTTAATCTTTCAAGGTTAAGGCACTTGTTTCCAAGTCCATATAGTCAGGGTTTGTGTGTAGAGAGGATGTGATGGGGGGGAAAATCACTTTCCATGGGACCTGCCTGCCGTCGGTGGGGGGTCGGAGGGATCAGGCAGTGGTCCATGGTGGCTGGTGGCTTCACTGCCTCTCTTCACCATTTAGTACGTACTTCTGGATCTTATCATGATCTACTTATGAGACTGGAAACAACGGAACTGATTTGCATGCTTAATGTTTAGCTCTCTTCTACCTGCTAATGAAAACCTCTCACATCTTGTTAATAAAAGTGGTAGGCAGATTCTGTACATAATGGATTCTTAGAAACTCGTAAGTGGGAAGACTTGGAGAGAAGTTTTCAAATCAAGGGAATCTGACACTTTGCTCTCACCAAGAAAGCTCTTAATCAAGAAGCACTTCAGGAGACAACCTGTGAAGGGGATGGGGGTGGGGGTTGATGACTGGCTTTAGGAGAGAAAATGAAGAGTAAGGGCCATAAGGAAGGAAGGTCGGTCCACTGTTCACTGTCAAGTGTTCAGCTCACGGAAGTGATCATGGAAGGGATGGGATGTGGTTGCCTCTTCCTCTGAGGGTGAAAACATATGAGGTCTCTGGAATCCTATCTCACATTCCTTGGAAAGCATTGACCCAAGAATGGATCGCATAACTGAGAAAGTCTGGGACTGGGAATTTGGCAGTGGGACTAGATGGAAGGAAAAAGTCCTGAAAGTAAGACCCTACTCCTGAGCTCAGCATATAAGCAAAGGTCACCCAGGCGTGCATCTCCTGAAGAGCTGTGTTCATACCTGCATGCACCTCTTGCCATCAGTGCTTTTATGTATATTTCCTCCTGCTCCCCTAGCTGCTCTTCTCCACCTCTTTTACCTGCACCTTGTCTGAGCTCTCTTTTAAAAAGACTAATATTCCTTAGGGCTCCATCCAAGGCCCTTTCCTCCTTTCTTCCCAACACTCCCAATCTAGGATGTTAACCAGTCAGAGGATACCAAATACAAGCTCTCTGCTGGTGATCCTTCAGTTAAAACTTCCAGCCCAGACCTTAGACTTAGACATCTAACAGCTTAAATGATGTCTACTCTTGAATGACCAATGGATATTTCTAACCTACTGCATCCCAAATGCAGCTCTCTCTGCCTAGAATAGTCTGCCCCCAGCCAAGATCATTCTTAGGCTTTGGGTCATGGCTCAGAAGTCAGTCTTCCCTGACCACCCTATCTTATGTAGAGTATCCCTCTCATTTCTCTGTATCTCATTCCCCTTACTCATTTCCTTCAAGGACATATTACATGATTTATACTCATTTCAGTGAGTCATCTATTTTCCATTGCCTATGTGATCTGCTAAACCAGAAGTTAGGGTGGGTAGTGGCAGAGAATCTAATGTCCAACCTCTGCTTGCTGCCTCTGGCCCTTTGCTTGACAACTATGTGTTCAATGGATAACTGGTAAGCAAGAGGAGTCAACAACCTGCTCAGAAATGGAGTGTGGTCTGTGCCTCCTCCAGGGGACTCACAACACCATGCAGCAAAGCCCATGGACTCAGGGTATTTTCTGGTCATCCCTGCTGAGAAAATGGGGCTGGACCAGAAAGGGCAGTGAGAATAGCAAGGTGTCTGGAAGACAGGCCCTCCAAGATTGGCTGAAGGGACTAAGAATATTGATCTCGGAGGACATAGATGACTTGATATCACGGCAATTATTTGTCAGATGGTTTGGAGGGAGAGAGTTTAAACTGCTTGGTGCAGCTGCCGAAAGCATGCTGTTCTAGCTTGCTAGCTGCTGGAATGCAACACCCCAGAGATGGACTGGCTTTTAATAAAAGGGGATTTATTTTGTTAGTTCTTCAGAGGAAAGGCAGCTAACTTTCCACTGAGGTTCTTTCTTACTTGGGAAGGCACAGGATGGTCTCTGCTGGCCTTCTCTCCAGGCCCCTGCATTCCAACAACTTTCCCTGGGGTGACTTTTTTCTGCACCTCCAAAGGTCTGGGCTGAGCTGCGAGTGCTGAGATGAGGAATGCCAAGCTGCTCAGGCTGTGCTACATTGCACTCTCTCATTTAAGCACCAGCCAATTAAATCAGACATCATTCATTGCAGCAGGCACGCCTCCTAGCCGACTGCAGATGTAATCAGCAACAGATGAGGTTCACATACCATTGGCTCGTGTCCACAGCAACACAACTAGGTACATTCACCTGGCCAAGTTGACAACTGAATCTAACTACCACACATGCTTAAGACCCAAGGTATGGAAGTGGGAGGCAGTGCAGAACGATAGAAACAGCTGAGCCCAACACCATGGGCTCAGCCTCAACTCTATCACTTGCTGCCTTGTGGGATTCCGGGCAACTTACCCCATTTTGCTGTGCCTCATTTCATTCTCCTGCTGAGAAGACTTAGTGATATGTTTGCAAAGTACCTAAATTTCAAACATTGAAGAAAGAGAGGTGTTTAAGAAAGTAAACATCCTGCAAGTCCCAAGACTTAGATCTGTAGGAAGCAGTGAGGTGCTATTGTAATTAATTGCAGAATATCTTGACTTTTGATTCCCCACTAGCTCAGGCAGTAACTCTAGTTTCTTAATAACAGTTGAGCCCTTCCTTCCTCTGCCCTCTCAAATATTTCATGTATGTACCAAGGGTTTATCTCACCTGTTCTGACGAAGCATCAGCCTTCCACTGCTGACATCAGCCGCTTGAGTCCACTCGGCTGAAAGCCCCAATTCTAATAAAATGGAAGTCCAAAACATTCATCCCAAATACTGAAGTTCACAATATCTATGCTGCAGGAATAACTCTTATAAGACAAGGAATCAAAATTTCCCTGTCAAAAAAGATAGCATTAAGAAAATTAAAAGGCAAACCATGGCTCAGATAAAAATATAAACAGTGTATGTATCTTATAAAGGATTTGATTCCAGAATATGTAAAAAAGATTCTGACAGGGTGGTGCAATGTGACTCAGTGGCAGAATTCTCGCCTGCCATGCTGGAGATCTGGGTTCGACTCCCAGAGCCTGCTGATGCCAAAAAAAATCAAACAAACAAACAAACAAGATTCTTACAAATCAGTAGTTTTTAAAAACTTCAAGTTACAAAAAGGGCAGAAGACTTGAATGGACATATCACAGAAAAGATATGTGAATAGCCCATAAGTACATGAAAAGGTGTTCAATATAACTGGTCATCAGAGAAATGCAAATTAAAACTACCATGGGATGCCATTTCATACACAGTAGAATGGCTAAAATCGACAAAACCAACAATCCCAAATGTTGACAAGGATATGGAACAAATAGAACACTCATACATTGCCAGTGGGAATGTAAAATGGAACAACCAATTAGGAAAATTTCTTGACATTTCCTTCTAAAGGTAAACAAATACAACTTGGCCCCCAAAATTCTATTCTTAGCTATTTATCCAAAATAAATGATAACACTTGTCTACAAAAAAACTGGTATACAAATATTTATAGGAGCATCATTCCTATAATAGCCATAATCTGAAAACAACCCAATGAGGAATGGATAAACAAGTTGTATTATAGAAAACAAGATACCATTCAGAAATAAAAAGGAAAAAAAATACCTACCTGCCATATGATCCTGAAACCTGGTTTCTCAGTGTATACCTGGAGTGTGGGGACACGAATGGACATTTGCACACTGGTGTTTCTGGCAGTGTTGCTGATCCACAATGAATGGCCCAAGGGTACAACAACTGAGGAATGGAAGGGAGAACTACGGTGTCTACATATAATACATACATTCCTTCTTATGGCCACTACATAAGTGAAGGAATGAAGTTGTGAGGCATGCAACTAGATGAATGAACCTCAAGAGCTGTATGTCGAATGAAATGTCAGGAACCAAAAGATAAATATCACGCCTCACTCATATGGACTAACTATAATATAAAAATTTGGTGAACTAAAGTCAAAAGCATGGGTTATCAGGTTGGGGCTTATTATAAGGGTCCTAAATTAGGTTAAACTAATTCAAGCTCTTACAGCAGTCACATATATTCAGGAGGTGTAATTGTTAATTTTCAATTCTGAGATACTGAGCTGTTTGTATAGAACGTGGACTTTCCCAGGAACTTAAGGTATTTATGTGACATTTGAGACTCAGAGTTAGAACTCTCCAACTATGAAAGTCAGCACTACCCCATACAGGAACTGTTTAAAACGTTGAAAAAGCGATCAGACATCAAGCAGAGACGTGAATGAAGTTGATCTGGATAGAACTAAAGTATATCAGAAGACTGGGTGAAGGATGATATCATTCATGCTTTAAAACTTCAACTGCTGTGTAAGACTAAAAGGAGAGACATTTATTTGGTGCAAAATTTAAATTTTGGGCAGTGCACTTCCTAATTTAACTTATACGGTCAGTTTAGTTAACACCACAAGTACATGGAATCTTGAATAAGACATTATATTTTGTTGGTTTGTCCAGGTTAGTGTGATGCCCCAATAAACCCCAGAGAGATTTGAACAGTGAATAAAGAAGTATTTGCAAAGTCTTCTTGGGGGAATGGGGAGAAAGGGGAAAATATTCAACTCCCCATTTGGAGAATTTCTGATATTCTCACAAGCAGTGCGGAAAACCAAATCAATCAAACCAAATCAAATCAACCTCGATCTTGGTGTTTGCCCCTATGAAACTTATTCTTGCAAAAGATTGGCTAAGCCTACTTAAAATTAGTCCTAAGAGTCACCCACAGAGAATTTCTTTTGTTGCTCAGATGTGACCTCTCTCTCTAAGCCTACATGGCAACTAAACTCCCTGCCCTCCCCCTCTATGTGGGACATGACTCCCAGGGGTTTAAACATCCCTGGCAACGTGGGACAGAAATCCTGAGATGAGACAGGACCCGGCATCAAGGGACTGAGAAAACCTTCTTGACCAAAGAGGGGAAGAGAGTAGTGAGATAAAATAAAGTGTCAGGGGCTGAGAGATTTCAAACAGAGTCGAGAGGTTATCTTGGAGGTTTTCTTTATGCATTATATAGCTATCCCTTTTTTTTTTGCATAGGCAGGCCCTGGGAAGTAGTGAAGATATTCCTTTTTAGTTTATGGTGTATTGGAGTAGCTGGAAGGAAGTACCTGAACTGTAGAGCTGTAGAGCTGTTTTCCAATAGCTTTGTTTCTTGAAGGCAATTGTAAAATGATAAGCTTTTACAATGTGACTGTGTGATTGTGAAAATCTTGTGTCTGATGTTCCTTTTAAGCAGGGAATGGATGGATGAGTTAAAAATATGGATTAAAAAACAAATAATACGGGGAACAAAGGTTAATATAAATTGGGTAGATGGAACTATTAGTTGTCAATGAGAGGGAGGGATGAGGGATATGGTATGTATGAGTTTTTTCTCTTTTCTTTTTTACTGCTTCTTCTGGAGTGATGCAAATGTTCAAAAAAAATGATCATGGTGAAGAATATACAACTATGTGATGATACTGTGGGCCACTGATTGTATACCATATATGGAATGTTTGTATGTTCAGAAGGTTTGTATGTTTGCATGTTGTTTTATTAATAAAGATATTTTTTTAAAAACTTACCGATGCATGCAACAACATGGGATCATCTCAGAAATATGTCAAGCCAGGCACAAAAGAGTGCATACTACATTATTCCACTTATATGAAGTGCTGGAACAGATAAAACAAAGCTAGGGTGAGAGAAATCAGATTAGTGGTTGCCTCAGGGAATCAGAACAGAGATTGACTAGAGAGGGTCACACTGAAAACTTCCAGGGTGGAAGAAATGGTCTATGTCTAGATTGGGTGGTTGGCTACTTGGTTGGGACATTTGTCAAAACTCATCAAATTCTACACTTAAATTCCATGCATTTTATTGTGTGCAAATTTATTTTAATAAAGTCAATTTTAGAAGCAAAAGAGAGGGAGATAAAGAAAAACAGTAACAATTAAATATCACTCCCTTTTATATTATGCTTTGTTGAGAAGGGACATCCCATGGCAAGCTCGGCCCAAAGGGTGAAAAACTCTTTAAGATTAAATATGTTGCCCCTTTTAACCCCTGGATACAAGGGAGCCAAGCCATCAAGCAGTCAAGTCTACATCAATTTTGTTATCTGGAGGTTCCCCAGCCCCAGGAAAAAACGGTCACTGCACACGGAAAGCAGAGGGGGATTCCCCTGCAGAGACTTCCCAGCAGCCTGGTTTTATTGGAAGGCTAAGTTTCCTGTCCCTGAGCAGTGATTCCTCCTTGTAATTGGGGGAGGGAGAGAGGTAGCATCTGGGACCCTGTCACTTCATCTGGGTGGTCTGGTACAGCCCAAAAATCTGTCTTCAGAATGAAGCAATAATTATAGTATCTACCACAAGGGGTGCCTGCAAGGGACAGCACAAAGCAAGAAGCACTGTACCCACAGAAGTGCCCTGAAGTCTTTCTGCCAGGGACCTCACAGTTCACAGAGGCTATAAGTGCTGGCTCGGCAGTCAGACAGACCTGGGTTCAAGTCCTGACTCCACCCCCATACTAGCTGTGTGACCTTGAGCAAGTTCCTTAACTTCTCTGTGCCTCAGCTAATTCATCTACATAGTGGATTTCTTCAAAGTGGCTACCCCACAAGGTTGCTGTTACAAGTAAATGAGATAATAGAAGGCAAGTGCTTAGCACTCTACTAACTTTACCAAGTAATTGGTACAACTCATAACAGTGGAGGGAAGTCAAAGATTCAGAGGGAAATAGAGGGAAAGGGAAGCAAGACAGAGAGAGAAAAAGAGAGACTGAAGCAGAGAAAATGAATTAGAGAAAAAGATTAATGTGAGAGTGAAATAAAGGTATAAGAGGAAAACATAGGAACAGAAGAAGGATGAACCTAAATTAAGCTTTTCTGCCCAGAGCTTACCCAAGCGTTCCCCCACAGCTTGCAGCACATAATTTGGACTTGGTTATTTAAAGGGTCTGGGATAATACAGTGGGAAGACAGGTCTGTACTGTAACTCACACAATTTATCACCCAGGGAAGAGCCACTAATCTTTTTAGGATACAAGGTATTCGCAGTTATTTAAGGCTAATATTTATGCATCACCACACATCGTGGGCCCAGCCCAATCTCCGTCCACATGCCGCCAAGATCTGGGAAGGTCTTTAGCAGCAATGTTCCATATTTTAAACCCCTTATAGAAGTCTTGCCCAGTTGTCTGAACTGACTCTGTTATTAACTACATCCATACACCAGACAGATTCATGTATACTGCTAATTAAAAGAGCGGATCATGACTGAGGTAGGTGAATGCAAAGTTAAGTTGGATGGATACAGTCTTGCCCGAATTTTTACCAAAACCGCAGCACTGTTTTGCAAAGCAAAAGCAATTACTCAAACTCATTTTGAAAAAATATAATCCCTGCACGTCCAGCTGGACCACTTCAAAAATCTACCTTTTACAAGGTGCTGATAACAAAAGTATGGGTGTGGCAGTGTTTGTGATCTTCAGCAACACCTAGACAGCAACCCAGCCTCTGTCCATTTCACAAAGGACCTGATCATATCAAAAATTAACCAGAATGTGACTTTTGGGTGAACTTTTCTCTAGGGTTGACTTCCAGCCATTGCCAAGGCTGCCTTCGTGTCCTTATGGGGTGGGGGTAGGAGGTGCAGGGGGGTGTGGGATACGAGCCTTTTCCTGCCTGAATGAGCCACTGGACCTTCCAGGGGGTTAAAGGGCCCAATGTAATCCACTTGCCAGCAAGCGTTCATGTAGTCTACTCGAGGGATGGTACCATACCAGTAACTCAGCAGTGATCTCTGGGGCGGGCATTTTAGACATTCAATGGCAGAAGGCCTTAAGTGGGAGCCTAACCCTGTCTTCATAGTCACCTTGCTCGTGTTCCCAACATGCCAGCACTGGGTGGTTCCGGAAAGAGGGTGATACCATCAGCTGGCTGAGCCAGTTTGTCTACATGATCATTTAGCACTTCTATTGTGAATACTTGCCCTTAGGCATTAACATACATCATTAAGAGCTTCATGTTTTATGCCTACACCATTATGTCCATCCACATGACTCTACTCTGACCTCCTTGTTCCAAGTTTTCCAGCATTTCCTCTTCTAGGCTTTAACCACCAGTCAAGCTACCCACTGCCCATGAGACTATATATATATTCTAATATATGTTAACCCCTGACAACTTCTCTTTCTACACAAAATGGATGACAAGACCATTGCCCAAAGCTTTGCCATTTGGAAGGATGTAACTTCATCCTGTCTTTCAAGGCAACACCTGAATGGGACTGAAGTGCAGCCATCATCCATTTTCAGCATGCATCCTCATACAGAGCCAGCCTTTCCATGAACCAATCTCAGTATTTTTTCATACAGCCATAGGATTGATACAAAGAAGTAAAGCTAATTCAACAATGGAGGACAACTGTGAATCTGGACTATCTGCTCACACAACTTGCATGTGCCTTTTGATCCTGCTCATGCTTGACCCCAGGTATACCACTTTCACCTTACAGTGTTTACTTCTGAGCCTGACTCACCTTATAACTTGGTGAGTCTGACACAGATGGGCTCACAAGAACCAGCTCTGACCACATGGTCATTTGGTGTCCTGTGATCAGGTGTTTCTTCTCCATTAGGGCTTATGTCACAACTGGAGTTGTTTTTCAAATGGTATATAATTCTCTCCAGCAGCTGGCATGGCCTTGATCCAAACTCCAGTGAACTGCTTATGATTCTCTCACTGGAGCTCACCATAAACTCTCCACATGGTATGCTTTCCCATCACTACCTCTTTTACATTGGATCTGCAGTGTTTTACAGCACAAGTCAAAGGGTTGCTTGCACTGGAGCCAAGACATGTTGCAGAGTCCTTTTTTGTTCTAGGCTCCCTTCAATTCTGGCAGCCTTTCATGTTACCTGATATGTGGTATTCCCAGATGTAGATTATACTACCTTTAGAACTCAAAAAGTCTACCAGGTATTGTGCTTCCTTTAACAGCATGAAAAATTCAAGACACAGTAATTTCTCCTTTACTTTGGATAGAATTTGTAACATGCCCCTGATCACTAAATCCCTAAAACTTTTACTGACATCGCAGGTCCCCAAATCTTCACAAGTTAATCCTCCAATCGCTGGGCCACATATTCTTACCAAAACCTCCAACCTGGTAGATTCTTCTTGCTCACTGGGTCTGAGCAACAAACCTTGATATAATGAATCAGTGTAATGTTCTGTATAATGGATGGTGCAGATTACTTTGGACTGTATCATGACATACGGCAGGAAAAGTATCACAGCCCTGAGACAAAACTACGTACTGTTGTCTGTTCCATATGAATGAAAACCATTTCAAATTATTTCTGATAGAAATGGAAGCAAATACATTTCTCAAATCAATGGTTGCATACCATGTACTTGAGGCCACATTAATCTGCTCTGGCAAAGATTCTATAGCTGGCATGGTGGTTTCTATACGGTTCAGTTCATGGTAGTCTACTGTCATTTTCCAGGATCCATCTGGCTTTAACAGGAGTTACAACTTCTGAATTAAATGGGGATATGACATAAACCATCACCCCAGCACATCCTTTAGATCTTTAAGAGCATAAGTAATTTCCAAAATTCCCTTCCCGTTGGGATATAATATTGCTTTTACTATTGTAAGGTATGGAGGGCACTTTCAAAGGCTCCCCCTTGGCTTTCACCCATATGATACTTCTTCTTTCAAGTCCAAGAGCCTAGCATGGAGGTTACGTTAAGTATCAAGTAGGTCCATTCTGATTATACAGTAAGAGATCAGGGAAAGCACCACTGGGTAGATGATCTTAGGCTTAGGTATACACTTGGCCAGGTGATGATGCCCAATTGTTCTGCTGTCGTGGACTTAAATCATCAGCATGTGAAATTCATTTATTGCTGACTGCATCTGTGGTTGGCTACAGGGAGTGCCTTCTGCAATGAGTGACCTTAATTTAATTAACTGGGGGCTTAAAAGAGAGGGGTCAAAAGAGAACTTAGCAGTTCAGCCACCCTACATAACTCAGCTCAGAGCTCAGAGCCAATACAGACCCAGACATTTAAAGATGCAGAAAGGGATCACACCAGGGAAAACCATCTGAACCCAGAAGATGGGAAGGAAGACCAGCAGACATTACCACCTTCCTTCCCCTGTGACAGGGAAAGCCAGAGAAAGGCCAGTTGCCTTTCCTCCAAAAAACTGTAAATTTATAAAAGGCATTCCTTTTCAGGCATATTGCATTCCCACAGCCTTGGCAAGCTAAAACAGTCTTTGACCAGGACTCCATGTAGAACCTAGTCATATATACTTCCACACACATAAAAGGGCTATAATGACAGTTATGGCCTCCAAGCAGTAATGCCAATTCAGACCTTGTGTCAAAAATTACTTGAAGCATTTGACTACTCCTCTTTTCCCAGGACACAGTTACCCAAGTACATGGCCAAAATTCTCTTTGAGGAAAGACTGGGGGACTCATAACCATGTATATATTTTTATAGTGCTGCAAGGTCCTTCTTGGGCATCTTCCCTTTTCTTCAGTCCAAGAGTTCAAGATCCAAAAATAGCTCACGTCCAAAACCAGGACAAGCATAATGTCATTTTATTGGGCCAATTTCCTTCAGCCTCCTGGTCATCCATCTTTGGGTTTTATCTTTTTGGATGGTACAAATTGAGTACTACTCTAGTGGGCTGCTCCTAGGGATAGTCATGCTCCATTAACCATTTTCATATCTCTCTGTGTGGCAGACTAACCTGGTTGCCCCTCCATGGGGAATATTTATTACATTAATCACATCTAATGGATAAGCGCCACCATCTGGACTCTTGTTTTGAGGGATCCTCTCATCCCATTTGCTGTCAATGATCCTAGTTCTTCAATGCCTCCAATGCAGACATCCGTGGCCTATAGAGGAGTGCTGCCTGAATGTCTTAGTGAGGATGGTATGCATCCCATCAGTACATTCCTAATGGTCTCAGTAAATTGTGTGTTTTCTGGGTTCTCCCATGGAACATAATCTTCTGGAGGGTTTACCAGTTCCATATGGTATATGCACTCAGTGTCTCTGTTCTTTAATCCTTTATTCTACCATTTTCCATAAAAAATCTGGCATTTTAACATGATAAAGTCAGCAATTGTTTTTTCACCTCCTGGGTGGCTTTGTCAGGATGGTAAATTCTGTATCTTGCAACAGTGATCTAAAATTGAAAAACTCCCCTCTCTCACATTTTCCTCTGACCCCCTTGATCAACGACCTTCAGAATCCATCCGCTCATACTTCCTGAGCTCCCATGCATGCATGATAGATAGGCAGTGGACAATATGATCCCTTTCTTCCCTTTATCAAGCATATCCCTGCTGGGTTGCCCACACAAGGGACAGGAGTGAGTGGCAAAGCCCAGCATAGACTCTAGCTGCCTGATTTCCCTAGCACACCACTGCTGTCCAGAAAAAAAGTGTGCCCTAATACGCCATTTCTGGGCATCTGACATATCTCTGATGGTTGGAAGGCATTAGTGGGTTAAAAATGCTATTTACATTTTAAAAATCAGTTAATTCTTCAACATTTTATATTCCATGTAAGCATAAAGGATATTCCTGGGTATCTTTGAGGACAAAGGCTGAACCCATGCAGGTGGTTTTCAAACGAAAGCTGTTAAGGCATTATTCTGCCTCCTCTTATATATATTTCCAGTCAAGCCATGTTTACCTTAATGGGGATACTTTTTAACTCCTAAGAGCCACTCTTCAACAAGTTCCTAGGGAGAAGGAAAGGGCATCCTCCTCAAGGTTCCTTGGAGAAGACACCTGAAAATACATGGATTTTCAGCATTTGGGTAATGGTCTAGGAGTTCGCAATCCTCGGTGTATAAAATGTCTCCTTAGTTTGTGGGAGTGCTGTCATATGTGAAGAAATAAGAATGTGCTAATAGTTCTCTATCGAGCACTTACTACATAGGTACCATGCTAGACACTGGGGGAAACAGATGGATTGAGTGGCAGAGAGGGAGGAGCATGGGTGTTTAGATTATGTTATAAGGAGCAATTAGATCATAAGTACAAATAAACTTTCTAAATCATAAAGCACCTTCTGCAAACTAAGAATGGCCCCTGAAGGAAAGCACAGGCTGAGTTTTCGAACAGATATTTGGAAGGGAAAGTAAGACTATTGAACAGTTATGGACAATGCAAGGGGAAAGGTGAGCTGGGACCCCAAAAAAGACAAATAGAAAAGATCTACCTTCGCCAGGGACAATGACAGGATAGCCATGTAGGATGATGAGTGTTTAAATATTCGAGGCACAGCAGCTTATCAAAAAGGAGGGGAGCAGGGCGGGCCACGGTGGCTCAGCAGGTAAGAGTGCTTGCCTGCCATGCCCGAGGACCCGGGTTCGATTCCCGGTGCCTGCCCATGTAAAAAAAAAAAAAAAGGAGGGGAGCAGTGAGAGGTGGTAAGGAGCTAAAAAGCTAAGTTGGGGCTCATTCATGGACATGAAGTTTATATGTTAACCGATGGAACAATCTTTCCCAAATTTCAGTCATTTGTACACTATGCCATTATCTTTGCCAAGTCCATATGATTTCAACTTAACAGTCTCCTTTGAACTTTTATGTGAATTTGCTTTTCCTAGAAGCCTTATTGTTAGCAATAATATCTGTCAATGCCCAAGTTTAATATACTAGTTAATTATTTTTCTAATGCCCATGAAAATTAATTCAGAACTATAAAAAAAACTTCATTTGCATCCTAAAATGAATATGTTATTTTTTTTTCTATACTACCATGGTAAGTGGTCCCCATGGGGCAAGGGGAATTACTCTGAAGTGTTGAGATGGGAGGAATAATATTATTAGAGTGCCTCCCTGGTAGCCAATCTAAGAGATCAGTTAGGAGGCTAGTTCAATTTTTCAGGTGTCCTCCCCTAGCCTGGACACAGAGGAACGGGAATGGAAAGGAGAAGGTGGACTCAGAACAACATGGCTGTGGAATAAAACATAGTGCGAGGGGCCTGATGGGATGTGTGGAGCCAGGGAGGAGCTCAAGAGGACACCAACATTTGAAAGTCAGTTGCCGAAACCCCCTGAAACTCAGGAAACGCCCTCAGCTTTCATGAAATGCTGAACTTAACATAAATTAACTCCCAATCTGAAGATAGAATTAATTCTGGCCACTTCCATGGGAAAATAGAAGTAAATTAATAGGGTAATTAACATATGTAGGTTCAAAAATATCTGCAGAAAATTGGCTTTTGAGACACCATGTGTTTTCATTCATCAAAGACCTATTTAGGAATGTCACTATATCAAGAAACCATTTGTGAAAGGCATTAAGATGGGCTGAGAGCAGAACAAGCAAGTTACAAAAGAGTAGGTACAACTAGCCAAGGAAATATGGAGAAGTACTTAAACTCCCAGGAAAAAATAATGTCAAAGCAACAACATGCTAGTATTTTCAATTATCAAATGAACAACTTTTACACCTGCATTAGTCATTAGGGCCTTCAAAAGATATTTCCGGTTCTCTCTTCCTTAGGAAAACAGTAAGGACTATACGTTCCATCTCTGCATGGTGTGTGAGGCCAGGTGGTCAATTCTGGCCAATGCACAGTTATGCACAGAAGCGGTATTTGTCACTCCCAGCCGATTTAGCTGCTAGTGGGAGATGCCCATGTTCTCTTTCTGATTACAATGGTGACCATGTAATATTCTAAATGGTGCCTGCTCAGTCAGTGGGCCCAGAATGAGGACAATTAAAGTAGGGGATGCACAAGCAAAAGTAAACTTGAATGGCCACAAACTATGAAGAATTAGGAGTCTGTTAATAACCCTACAAACCAATTCAATGATTATACTCAATGCTGGCAAGGGAAAAATATGATAGGAATGGAATACAAATTCCTCTTATTTTAAAAATTTTTACTCCCTTTTGACCCAATACTTTCACATATGGGAAAATATTTTTTAAATACTACAGAAAAAGCTTGGTAGTCAAAGTATAGACTAATGCATGCATTAAAAAAAAGTACAACAAAAGCACGGGCTTTATGGCTTTGATATCAGTTTGAATTCTGGCTTTGTCTCCTGTCGGTATGTAACCTTGAGTCTTTTATTTGTCTAAACCTTAGTACTTTGCTCTATAAAATGGGGGAATATTCCCATACCTCATAGAGTTACCCCAAGAATAAATAAGAAACTGTATGTACAAACTTTAGCATGAGGCTGGGTGTATGGTAAGTATCACGTACATATACTTACTCACACACACACATACAAAATATTACAATATTACTTAGAGCAGGCAAAAAATGAAATCAACCGAATGAGCAATAAAACAGGAATAATAAGGGACAGTAAATTTACAAGATGGAATCATCTACAAACATAAGAAAATGTCATAAGATAGTATTAATTTTAAAAGAATAAGACAAAACTGATTTATGATATAATCACAATTATATACAAATAATGACTAGATAACAATGAAAGGAAATATACCAAGATAGTTATAAGTTGCTTTTTTGTTTGTTTGTTTTTTGCCCGGGCAGGAACTGGGACTTGGACCCAGGTCTCCAGCATGGCAGGCAAGAACTCTGCCTGCTGAGCCACCATGGCCCATCCTAGTTATGGGTTGCATTTCTAAAGTGAAACTATTGTTGAGTTTTTTCGCTACTTTTCTGTTTTCCAAATTTCCTAAAATGAGGCTCTTGGGTGGGCCATGAAGCAGACTTCTCAAGCTTTTCTCCAGCTCCCCACTCACTAGTCGTATGCCACTGGACAAGTTTTGCAATCTCTTTGCACAAGGATTCCTCACCTGCAGAATGGAAACCGCGATGCCCATCTGGGTTTTCAGGAATAAATCAGATGATGCTTTTAGAGTTATGAGCACAATTCCCAGAAGATGGTAAAGCAATAAATGTTATTTATTCTAATTAGAATTATCCTTTTATATTACTCAATGTAGAAAATAACTTTATTTTAAGATCTAAGATAAAGCCCTTTTTTTTTTTAATAGTTTGCCTGTGCCCTCAACACTGCCCCTACCCTTGGGCAGCTCACGGGCCAGGACAGATACAAGGCAATGGACAAGCAGCTCAAGAGCCACAGAATAAAGCCCAGGGACGTCAACCCCAGGTTGAGAGAAAAGAGCTGGCTCAAATGCCCTCCCAAGAAAGGCACTTGGCTTTCCCCAAGATCAGGCCAGTGTGTCAGGGAGCACACAGAGCCCTCTCCCTGACAACAGCCTCTGCAGCAGCTGCCTGGTCCCCATGATGGATGGGAATTACAGCCGTTTTCAAGAGACCAACAGAAGGCAGACTGTGTCCTGATAAGTTATAACAACAGCAGTAAAGTTCTAAGGAGACCAGAGGGTCTCCACAACCACATACTTTCTTCCGCTGTGGCTGCGGTGATGATGACAGTGACAGCTGGGCAGCTGAGGGACATGACTGGAATAGGCTATAGTGTGGACATATGGTACTGCTGGCAGGCCAGCCCACCACTCCTTCCTCTCCCACCCAGGTTCAGCCCACGTCTTCATGCCTGACTGTCAGAAGGCCATTCAAGAGGTCACAGTGCACTTAGGGTGAGGGCACAGGGAAAGGAGGGCTGGGGCCTCACCAAGGCCTCACGATGCCCACAGCCAGACACACAGTTGGAGAGCTACAATAGCCAGTCTTGTCTGAAAAGGCAGCCGCACATTCCAGAACTCACTCCCACCTGTTACGTCCACGTTGCGCCTAGGGCAGCAGGACAGCCTCTACTCATCCTTCTGGGCCTTCCGGATTCGACTTGTGCTGTCTGAAGATGTCCCAGAATCACCTGCGCTTAGACCAAATTAATCAATCACCTCCTCTATTCCGGCTTCGCTCCAGCGCGCATTCGTTCAAGGTTGTCCCTGAATGCGCGTTCATTGGTGTGTCTCTGCTGTAAGTTTCTTGCAGAGAGAGGCCATAGCTTCCTCATTTTACATTCAATCATTTATTCAGCGAGTTGACTATACTCCAGAAACCATGTTAAGTATTGGCCCCAGGAGACTTGTCCTCACAAGACTAAAAGTCTATTAAGAGAAAGAGATGACTAATAAGAAATTCTGAAGCAAAACCTTGAGGTTTAGGCTAAGGGAAGGCACTATAATATTGACGAGGAGAACTAATCGAATCTGAAAGAATCAAGGAATGTTTCCTGATTGGACAAATGAAGGAGTGTTAAACAAGCTAATGAAAATGAATTGGCTGTGGGAAGGGGTAGAAAATGGAGGAAGAATTAGACCTGCAGGAGAAACAAACCTGAGTGGGTTATGAGGGGCTTCCTGAACTTTTATCTTAAAGGCAATAGGAAATCTCTGAAGATTTTAATCCAGAATATGGCATGTTCAAGCCTGCATTTTAGAAATAAACGATGTCTTTGGAGGGAAGAGCTGGATTGAAGTCAGGACTCACTGGCTGGGGTTGCCCAATTTTATCACCAAAACTGGCACATCCCCATTGCTCACTCTGCTGTTGACCTGAATTATGGGAGATTGAAGCAGAATGGGCAGTCACCTGTGTGACTCATCCTGCCACCTGGAATACACCTGTTCAACTCTTCAGGCACATCTCTTGAGTGCCGCCTCCATGGAGAGCCTTTGAGGAGAATCCCTGTCCTCCAAATATCTCTGCAACTTCCTGGTCCTCTGAGGGTCCCACTTGATAAAGAACTATGCCAGATACAATGCCTCCTATCCAGAAGTGGATCACCGCGGTACCAGGGGATGTGGGCTTGACTGGCATGAAGGGCAGTGCAAGAGGGTCTTCTGCACATGTGGGGAGCTGGATCAGATGTTCCCCAGGAGTCTTCCAGCTCAGAGTCTGAAGGTCTGTATTTAATTCCTAATCTGTTGGCTAACTATTTAAGGTACTGCTGCTCCAACCCTGTGTTTATACAGTGAAATGACCCTGCTCCTATTGACATGATGTTGAGGAAGAGGGATGCTTTGGCCTCCCCTTCCATGAAGTGCATCAGATTCCCCAGATCCTAGAAGTTTCCTGGGCCTCTTCAGCACTTGGACAGGTGCCTGGCTACTGCCATTCTGCTGTCAGCCGGTTTTCATCACCTCTGTTCATTAAGGGCTGTCACAGGGCCAGTCCTAGATACCTGCCCCAAATCTCAGCTCTCAAATTCCCGGGAGTCTTCTGAAAATTGAAGCGTCTATTTACTAGGTTATTTTTATCTCTCTGCTTCAAAATTACTACTGCTCATTAGAGAAAAATGTTGAAAATACACACACACACACACACACACAAGAGAAAAAGAAATCCACCATTCAGAGGTAAACACTGATGACTTTTAAATGTTTATGTAGGTTTCTTCCATGAGCATATATGCTTTATATGCTCTAGCCATAATATCCATTTTCACCTAATAGGCTGGAACTGAGTTCATGCGGGTAAACTGTTTCCTATAGCACCACCAATTGCCACTTTCTGCCGTGGGGTGTCCTCTACTTTACTCAATCGTTAATTGTGCCCAATTTTATGAAAACTATTATAATCAATGCTGTAATGAACATCCTGGAAATAAATCCTTGAGGAGCTTCAAGGCTTTCATTAGAATTAATATCTGAATGAAAGTAACCAATCGAAAGGAATTTGCTCTTTTAAACTTTTGGTTATATATTGCAAAATCACACTTTGGAAATGTATCGATGTACTCCTCCACCAATAGAATAATCTGTATATTACAATTCCTTGTATTGATAGTAATTATTATCATTTGAAAGGAAATATCATCATCATCTCCAGCTGCTGCAGCAGCACCATCCTTAAGATGATGTTACAAAGAGCTAGTATTTATCTAGAAATTTCTGTCTTCCAGGCACTGAGCTAAATACATTCAATATTTTTATTATTTATTATTTATTCCTCTTAATAGTAACTTCTTGATTTCTAACAAGGCTGAACTTTTTCTTACATTAATTGGCCATTTGTGATTCATATTTTATAAAATGCTCTGCTAATTTTCTTTGCCTGTTCTCTCTGGCTATGTTTGTGATTTAATTATTGATTTCCAAGCACTTTTACATGATAATGATATTAAACACTATCTTTTGTTGCAAAAATGCCCTCCCTCCCCCAATCTGTGATCAAACAATTACCTGTGTTTAGGATCATTTTCAACATAGAATATTTTGTCAGTTTGGGTTAGTAATAATAAAGCTATTAATTTATTTTGTGGATTATGCCTTTCCATATAATCTAAGAACATACTCTCACACCATGATATCGGATAACCATTTCCCATGTATTTTTCTTAAAATTTTTCTTTGACTTCAAATTTCACATTTACATATTTTGTCAATCAGAATTTGTTACTGCATGTTGCTATGCAAAGATCATTTTTTTCAAATCAGAAAATTGACCCAATTTGACTTCCTGAATTATTCTTTTCCCGATTGATTTGAAATGCCACATTTATCTTATATAAAATTCATATTTACATGGGCTGCTTCTGCTCTCTTTGTGCTCTTCCATTGATTTCCCTGTCTATTCCTGCAATTAAACCAGACTGTTTAAATATACACAAAGGTCCAAGTACGTCATTGTACATTAACTACCCAAGAGTAAAAGAATGTCCTTCTCATGCTTCTACTTTTAAAAAATTGTTTCATGGCAATGCCAAGTCCTGGATGAGTTTTCAAATTATTTTATAAATCACTACTTCTTCCAAAATCCCATTGATATTTGTTTTGGATTACATTAAACTTCCAAATACATTTAGAGAGATTTGATAATTTTATCCTGTTTTTATTTTTTAATTCAAAACAGGGCATATTTTTCCACTTACTGTCTTTGTTCCTTTTTCATAACATTCCTACACATTTCTTGTGATCTTCGTTTTAAGTATGTACTGTCTTTGTTGCTATTGTAAATAGGATTTTTTAAATCTTTATAGTACGAGGATATAGAAAAAATGCAATTTTTAAATTTATGTTTATTTTTGACCAAGATTTATTTCTGAACTCACTTAACTGCATAGTAATTTTTCGTTTAATACACCTAGATTCTCCAAGTAAGCAATCCTGTGATGTATAAATGACATTAACTTTGTCACTTACTTTCACATAGCACTCTTTTTTTTTATTCTTGTTTTAGCTCATTGGTCAGAAATTAAAGTACCATGTTAAATATGGCAGGGATTGTGAGAATGCTTTGTTATTTAAACAAGAATGACTTTAGTTTTTATTCTAATGTGTGATATAGCTGCTGATTTGGAAGTGCGAGCCTCTTTCTTGATAAGGAAGGTTTCATTTCTATCTTACTTTTTGGGGCTTTGAATTTGTTTCTTAGGAATGGGTGTTGGATTTTATTAAAAATAATTTCAAGAGGATATGTGTGTAAATATTTTACATATTAATATATTTAAATAGATTCTTAAATTTCCTAATATTGAATTACCCTTGTTCTAGTTTGCTAGCTGCCAGAATGCAATATACCAGAAACGAAATGGCTTTTAAAAAGGGGAATTAATAAGTTGCTAGTTTACAGTTATAAGGCTGAGAAAATGTCCCAATTAAAGCAAGTCTATAGAAATGTCCAATCAAAGGCATCCAGGGAAAGATACCTTGGTCCAAGAAGGCCGATGAAGTTCAGGGTTTCTCTCTCAAGTGAGAAGGCACATGGTGAACATAGTCAGGCCTTCTCTCTCAGCTGGAAGGGCACATGGCAAACACAGCATCATCTGCTAGCTTCTTCTCCTGGCTTCGTGTTTCATGAAGCTCCCCGGGAGGCGTTTTCCTTCTTCATCTCCAAAGCGCTGGCTGATGGACTCTCTGCTTCGTGGTACTGCAGCATTCTCTGCTCTCTCTGAATCGTTCTCATTCTCCAAAATGTTTCCTCTGTTATAGGACTCCAGAAACTTATCAAGACCCACCCAAATGGTGGACACATGTCGTCACCTAATCCAACTTAATAACCATTCTTGATTAAATCACATCTCCAGGGAGATGATCTGATTATGGTTTCAAACACACAGTATTGAATAGGGATTATTCTGCCCTTATGAAATGGGATTTAGATTAAAACATGGCTTTTCTAGGGGACATACATACTTTTGAACCAGCACAACCCTTGAATTCCTAATAAATAAAATCTTATTTAGCCAGACAACATTATCCTTTTATTCTGCTGCCAGATTTGGTTTAATCACATTTTACTTAGTATTTTCATATTTTTTAAAAGTGAGTTTCCCTTGTTCAAACTGTCTTTATCTGATCTTGGTATGAAATGGGTAGTGTTCTCATACTTGCTTTACATTTTTAAAGACAAATTAATTTTTCCTGATAAATATGTCAGAAAGTTATCTATAGTTTTATAGAAGCATATTTTAGATTTATTTACTAACCCAGCTATTTATTTATTTTGATCCCAAATAGCATTTATCTCATTTTGGTTAATTCACTATAAAAGAAAAGGATTAGTACTGTTGACTGGTGGTCTGTTTGTATCTTTTGCTTAATTTTCTAAATCCATGGTAGATAAAAGATAGATAGAAATAAATGCAGGCTTATACACACATTTTCCAGACACATAGATGCACAAGTGCATGCATTAATATAGGTATTTAAGGGGCGGGCCGCGGTGGCTCAGCGGGCAAAGTGCTTGCCTGCTATGCCGGAGGACCTCGGTTCGATTCCCGGCCCCAGCTCATGTAACAAAAACGGAGAAACAGAATACAATAAAACAAGAAAATGTTTAAAAATGTTTCCCTTTCTTCCTTCCTTCCTTCCTTCTATCCTTCCTTCCTTCTCTCTGTCTTTCCTTAAAAAAAAAAAAAATATATAGGTATTTAACATTATGCAGTGATTAATATATTAAATATTCAATATTTATTCAATCTAGTTCCTTTTTATTTTCTTTCCCTTTCTTTTATGCTGTTGACTTGTAGTTTATATTTTAATATCTTTCATTTAATACTTAGTTCCTTCACATTTGCATTTTTAAATTTAATGATTAAAATATATGGACTACAAATTTCCTACATTCAAGCTTTGAGCCCATTCCATGAGTTTTGCCTCTTAGTGACCTCATTGACATGATTTCCTATTCTATTTACTGTCATTGTGATCCAGGTCTACTAAAAAATATAGCTAAACCAAAAAAAATTGTAAACCATCGGTAATTACATCACTGAACTTAACAGACAACTGCTAACATTTTCTCCTGATTATATTATTTATTTTTCTAATAGTAATGTATGGATATTGCAAGTTGGATTGTAAAAAATAAATAAAATTAAAATTAAAAGATCATTAAATAATGAATACGTTTTGACTACATAAAAAATGAAAATTTTTCTGTATCAAATACCATAAATTAAGATTTTAAAATAACAAATTATGAAAATTTTGCAACATATGCCAAAGAACTTTCTTATGTGATCAATAAGAAAAAAAAGACACACATTTAGAAAAATAAGCACAGAATTTAAGCAGACTACCAGTCAATATTCTTAATCCAATGCTTTTAAACATTAATTAACCAAAGCAAATAAAAGACAAAAGGGATTGAAGATAATTTAATGCAACCTGTTCTTGCCCTTTGGCCCATTTTGGTGTTAGTGTGGTATTTTTCTAATTGATTAAAAAATATTTATATAGTAAGATTATTACTGCTTTATTGGATATTATGAAAACATTGTTCATCATTTGCAATTTATCGTTTATTATGGTGAAGTGCAATTTGCTGTACATAAAATATCAAAAGCATGATATTTTGAAAATGTAGGAGGGCAGGCAATGGTGGCTCAGTGGCAGAGCTCTCACCTGCCGTGTCGGAGACCCAGGTTCGATTCTCAGTGCCTGCCCGTGTAAAAATAAATAATAACGTAGGAAGTCAAATATTATCAGACATCCTTACAAAACAATATGTAACCCCCTATGGTTTATCTCACTATCGTTTTTCACCCAATTATTATTGTCTAAAGAACCCCCATAAGAATCCAGTGTTTTCTTGAAAATACTGCCTGTTCATTAAACTATGGTGACACCAACATGATACAGAGATATGAATAAGGTTTTTTACAAGAATTATGACAGCTCCTCAGCAATTATTTACTTAGAATTTCTAAATGAAACCTGTAATTTCTACAGCATATTTTATTAAACATGCACCACCAATTTTTACATTAAAACAATACATAGTGGTGTTCCGGAGAATTGTGTATTCTTCTGAAGACAGGTTCCTTTACAAAATCTACTCACACCTCCCAAAAATTGGAGTTGAAACTCAAATTGCTCTGTTACTCATTCAAGGGTTTGATTACTGGATTCATTAAGCACAGCACGTGAGAAATATGAAATTGCCAATAATTCATAAAATGAAATATATTAATACCTAAATTGTGCTAATATTTTATAAATATTTTTAGAGCTACTGCATTGGCACAGAGCATGCCACAACTAATAAACTACATTTTTTTAGCTATGCAGCTCATTTGTAAACTTGGACCTTCTGTTCAGTTTCGTTGCTTTCACATTGTATTTCTGGAGACAGACCCACACCACTGTGATATTTGTCATTTAATGATACAGTTTATAATAGAATACATTTAACTGTCATCCCTTCCTCCCCCTAGTTTTCTTTATTCAAAATTTTGATTCTGTGTTTCAATGTTTATCTTTCCAAATAAACTGTAAGGTTGTTTTATACATTTCAAAAAAAAACGAGGCAAGGAGAGGGAGAAGGGGAAAAGGAAAGAATTGTATCAGGGCTTGGTCTGGAAACTGTGTTACTGTTGAGAAATAATTCAGGTAAGAGGTGGCCTCTTTACCCTCTGTAGGGGTCTTGCCATCCATGATCTTGTAAGGGGACCTGTTTTTTTTTTTTCAACTCAAGTAAAGTGCAGAATGCTGCTTCATATAGATCCTGCATATTTCTTGTTCATTTTCAATCCTCATTTATTACATTTTTGCTCATATTGAACGTAAAATCCAGTTATACTCCCATCACTTCAGCCTACAGGAGATCTATGACTGCCTGTCCTCCAGCAGTCAGAGGTGCCTTTTCAAACATTGAATAGATCAGGACCTTCCCCTGCGCTCCACCCACAGGTGGTTCCTCCTACTCCTTGAATAAAAACCGCAGCCCCACCTTTACCCCAGACCTCTCCACTTGACCTTCAAAAACCAGCAGCACCTGGCTCTGATCTCATTTCCTATGTCCCCCACTATGCCCCCACCCCTGAGCACGCTCTGGGCTCCCAGCCACCTCGCAACTGTGCATGCTCCTTGCTGTTTTGTAAGATGTCTTTCCACCTGCTATTCCAGCAAGGTATTCCCTCCCCTGGTATTCCCGGGGCTGCTAGAAGCCCCCTCCTCCCTCAGGGAGACGCCCCTGTCCTCTTACCAAGAACCGCACGGCCCCTCCCCCTCCGTGCACTTCTCCAGCCGGGCTTTCCTTTGTAGGCTCTGTCAACACCTGGCATTATATTACACACTGGGAGGTGTGTCCGCTGGTGTCTGTCTCCCCAGCTGGAATCTAAGCTCCTTGAGGACAGGGACTCTGCCCTGCTCATCACTATGTCCCCAGTGCCAGGCACAAAGGACGTGCTCAACTAATGTTTCTTAATCAAGTGATTAATGCTTATAGCTTTTGAGTCAATTCTCTTAGGTTTTCCAGGTACATAATCATATCATCTGCAAATTGTGATGTATACCTCTTCCTTTCCAATATTTATTCTTGTGTCATTTCCCCATCTAATTACATGGCCTAACAATTCCAGAATTATATTAGGTAATAGCAATGATTGAGCACATACTTATCTTGTTACCTATTTTGAAGATTTCTTTTTTAAGTATCTTAGCATGAAGCCTGGTGTTGCCTGCCATTTGAGATAGATAGATTTGTTAATCATGTTAGAGAAGGATACTTCTATATCTATTTTACTGAGAGAATTTAGAAGTATTTTAAATTTTGTTCAGTGTTCAATAACAGCAGTGATAGGAGGCACCCTTGTCTAGTTACTCGTTTTATTATAAATGCTTCGGTTGCTTTGTTGGTAAGCACACTGCCAACAATGTTTTTGATATTTATTTTCTTTGTGATCTGAGAACACTCTTAATTTCATAGATATTCCTTAACAGTTTGAAAGAAGGCAGGGAGGTTCCGGATTTGAAGATGGTCCTTTAAGAATTTTTTTAATTTGCACCACAATTATTTGTCTATTCAGTTTTTCTCTCGCAATTATTTGTCTATTTGGTTTTTCTTTTTTCATCACAATTGTTATTCCCTATAGAGGTATATATTCTCTCCATGTCGTCAGTTATTACATCAGAATTTTACAAAGTAGTCTATTCTTTCAGTTCTCTCTGTTTATGATTCTTTTCCTTTCTCCTTATTGTTTGTGCTTTGGTATTTTTTTTTTCTTATTTAGGCTTTCTAAAATTTTATCTTCTATTATTTTTTTTTCACATGCACAGGCACCGGGAATCGAACCTGGGTCTCCAGCATGGCAGGCGAGAACTCTGCCTGCTAAGCCACTGTGGCCCACCGTATCTTCTATTATTTTTTAATCCATCTTTTAGTTTTATTTTATATTTCAATTGTTTTCCTGGGTTTTCCAATTCATCAAGTTTTATCTTCTATAATCATAATGTCCTTTCTCTTTCTACCTTGGGTTTAATTCATTGCTTTTTTTATCAACAGTTTTACCTGAGTTCTTAACTTATGTTGCCCCTTTCTTCATATTTAAATGGTAAAAGCTGAATTTTCCTCTCAGTGCTGTAGGGAGAGGAAGCTATTGTATAATTGGGCCTTTTATTTTTTTCAGCACTAGAGTTTATAATTGTTTCCATATCTTCAATGGCTTGGATGGAGAGGAGGCAACTATACATTGCTATCGACTGCCATTCTTAAAACAGTTAAAGAATGCAGCTTGAGATATATCCACATTTGAATCTATGACATTTCGATGGCCCCATCTGTGTACCATGAGAAGAAGATGCACCCCCCCCCCGCAGAGGGTCAAGGTGGTGGTGTCTGGCCCAGAGCTCTCATGACCCTCCAACTCCTTGGTCTGCCTGGGGCCCAATTTGTGAACTGTGCATCAGTCACCATCGTCACAACTGTGCCTTTTGTTCATTTCTCCTGATTATTCCATTATAGGGTTTAGTGCTTTGTAATTCTGTGCATAACTGTCCATGGCAGCTACTTGTTTGTTTTGGATTGTCACTTGCATTACTCTGTGACCCTCTCAAAACCATTTCTTTTTAAAATCTTTATGTAGTAACCCTTGCAGAGTGCCAGCTAGGTCCAGCCCTTTCCGGAAATTAAGTCATTTAATCACGACAACAACCCTACGCAGTAGGTGTTATTAGCCCCATTTTCCTGGTAAGAAACTGAGGCAGAGAGGCTCAGAAGCATACCCTAGGCTGCACAGAAATAAGTGGCTGAAGCATTCTTTAGCCCAGGTTTCTGGGTCTCTTTGGCTTTTAATTGTTTTATTGTGCTATTATTCACATAAACATAAAATTCACCACTTTTCAGCATATTCACTGTGTTGTGTTGCCATCACCACCATCTAATTCTAGAACATTCCATCACATCAAAGAGAAACCCCCTGCTCATTAGCCATTGGTTCCAATTCTCCCTCCCCTCCCCCATCCCCTGGCAACTACTAATCTACTTTATATGTCTATGGAGTTGCCTGTTCTGGACTTTCATGCAAATGTCATCTATGCTGTAGCATGTATCAGAGCTTCACTCTCTTTTAGGACTGAGTAATATTCCATTGTACAGATATACCATGTTTTGTTTAGCCATCATCTGCTGGTGAACGCTGGGATTGTTTCCACTATGGGGCTGTTATGAAACACACTGCTGTGAACATTCATTTTGTTGGAACATGTTTTCAGTTCTCCTGGACATATGTCTAGGAGTGGAATTGCTGGGTCATATGGTAACTCTATGTTAAGTGTTTTGAGGCTCTATCTCTGTGGCCGCCCCATTTTATGTTCCCACCAGCAGTGTATGAAGCAGAATCTATGAATTTAAGCTCTGTACTTTATTGCAATGCAGCATTTCACAAGAATTCAACTCATTTGGCTATCATGGGCTGTGGCCTCTTTCTTTGCCAGGAAAGCAAATCACAAGGAAAACTAAAACGTTAGGCTTGGTCAGAATTTCCTCAGCATTAGATCCCAGAATGCCTGAGAAAACAAGTCAGAAATTTTGATGGAAAAGGGTGCAAACCCTAAAATACTGTATTCGGTTCACTTGTTTGTGTTTTAGAAAATTATAGGGAAAAAAACCCTCAAATATGCATGGACTCCGATGATATAACACCTGTTCACCTTTTAAAGATGCATAATTCAGCTAACTAAAAAAAGATTCAAAGAAGGAATGCAGAAAAGAGGATGCTATTTTATAAAAGGACTGATCATTGAATCAAGCTAAAGAGTACTGATAATTCATATTACAAAAAACAAAATTCATATTCAAAATATTATTATGGAAATAAAAAATTATGTATATAACTATACATAGCTATAAGGAACTAAAATGAACAGGGTAAAAAAACTCACTTAGAGGATGACTTTGGTGAGGCTGGAGCTAGACAGTGATAAAGACATATCATGCATGTTTATGGGATCTCTCTATCCAAACTTTTGCCTTCATCCTAGGCCATTCTGAGTTGTGTGTCTTTTGAATATAGCATACGCAAAACATGTAGTCTGAGGCCAAATACAGTAGCATTTCTCTATTAAATTGCATTATATATTGATTGCTAGAACAGATATATTTACTCTTACTTCTGTCATGTTTATTTTATGCTGTTTTAATGTTTCCTTCCTATTTTTTTCTCTTTTGCAATATATAAGAGCTCATATTTTTAATATATTTCTAATGGTGGCAATGTTTTAAGTTTAAATAATGCCCTTAAAGCTGAATCTGTTTCAGATTTTTAACACATTTTACTATAGATTAAAAACTCCAAATTCTTATGTCTTTATCACTGTCTAGCTCCAGCCTCACCAAAGTCATCCTCTAAGTGAGTTTTTTTACCCTGTTCATTTTAGTTCCTTATAGCTATGTATAGTTATATACATAATTTTTTATTTCCATAATAATATTTTGAATATGAATTTTGTTTTTTGTAATATGAATTATCAGTACTCTTTAGCTTGATTCAATGATCAGTCCTTTTATAAAATAGCATCCTCTTTTCTGCATTCCTTCTTTGAATCTTTTTTTAGTTAGCTGAATTATGCATCTTCAAAAGGTGAACAGGTGTTATATCATCGGAGTCCATGCATATTTGAGGGGTTTTTTCCCTATAATTTTCTAAAACATAAACAAGTGAACTGAATACAGTATTTTAGGGTTTGCACCCTTTTCCATCAAAATTTCTGACTTGTTTTCTCAGGCATTCTGGGATCTAATGCTGAGGAAATTCTGACCAAGTCTAACGTTTTAGTTTTCCTTGTGATTTGCTTTCCTGGCTTGGATGTTTGCATGATACATCCTGGAATTTCATTAATTTCACCACAGCATTGTTGTATGTGTTCTCTATAACACAGGTAGCTCAGTCAGTTTGGCCAATTTAGTTCTTCCTTCATTTCAGGATTTTGTTATATAATGCATGTGGTTGTAGTTTTTTCAGATTATTTAGTTATTTGAGAATCTCCAAACTTAGCTCACATGTATGCTCTATGCTTCCTTATTTTCCTCCCTATATTTTATAATTGTATTACTGTTGGTTCTTCTGTTGGTTACCTTTAGAAATTATAATGTAATAAAATTTCTACTGCACTTCATCATTGTTTCATGGTGTCTCAGTTCCCCACTTTGTAATGCCAGGATGTTTATGTCCTGACTCTTCCTTTTACATCTCTCTCTCATACATACACACATGCACACATGTGCATGCGCGTGCGCGCACGCACATACACACACCCCAATACCACCAAAACCTGCATTTGGTAAGTTACTTTATAACTTTTACACTTTTATGGTAGTTGACACTTAGATTTTGACTCTGCAATCAAAGTTTTCCATGATTTGTCTTCAAGTTGAATCTAAAATATGAAAACAATTCATCAGTCCTATGTCTATATATCTATTCAGTACTGGCCAAGGAATATGCTGGATTTCTGTTTCCTTCTCCAAATATCGATGGTCTGACCCCAATATTCCTCGTATTAAGGCCAAGTGGATTCTCCTTTCTTTGCAGCAATCATTTAAAATAATGTAGCATTTGAGATGGCATAATATTTTGTACATGACAGTCAAAGTTTCATTTTGTTGTTTTTCCCCTGGAGTCAATAATTGTGGTTTGCTTGGGGTTTGTGCTTGTTTGTTTTTAAGGTACTTTCTGCCTTTATCATATCTTATTTTTAGAACGCTGTCAATGAATTTTCAATTTGATCATATCCTGATTTTTCCCTCCCAGAGCCTTCTGTTCTAACCAGTTGCTTACCAGGACTGCTGCACAGCCATGTTCCAGGGACTTCAGCTCAGTGCCTTCTTAGTGAGACCCACTGATTCCTCGAGCGATGTTTACCTCTTCATGCTTGAGTTCCTCATATTTCTAAAGAACATATCCAAGAACTTTTTATTTTGAAAAAAAAATAAAGGATCTTTACACATTACCAGAAAAGAAAACTACAGGCTAATTTTCCTCATAAGCATAGCTTCAAAAGTGTAGCTTTTTAGGAAACTGAATTTAGGAAATTGGATCCAGTAATATGCAAAAAAAATGTAATACACTATGACCAAGTGGGATTCACCTCAGGAAAGCAAGATTGCTTTAATTAAAAAAAAATCAGTGAATCAATGTATTTTCATAATATTAGCAAACTAAATAAGAAAAATAATATAATGACCTCAATGGATACACTTTTTGACAAGTTTCAATAGCCATTTATGATAATCAAAGCAAACAACAAAACAACAACAAAAATAGCTTAGCAAACTAGAAACTGGAGGGAATATCTTCAACATGATGAAAGCATGTATGTAAAACCTACAGCCAACATCATACTTAATGGTGAAAGCCTGAGTGTTTTTCTGCTAACATAAAGTAAAACTCAAGAATGTCCACTATCACATTTATATACCATTCAACCATGTCAGTAAGATAGAGCAAGAAAAAGGAAATGTCATGCATTCTGGAAAAGAAGAAACATAACCGTCTTTATTTGCAAATGATAGGATCATCTATGTAGAAAATTCTAAGGGATCTATAAAAAAGTTTCTAGAACTTATATAAGTTTAGCAAAGGCACAGTATCTAAGTTCAATATGTAAAAATCAGTTGAGGAGTGGTGCAATGGTGGTTGACTGTCAGAAATCTCACCTGCCATGCCAGAGACTGGGGTTCAATTCCCAGGGCCTGACCATGCAAAAAAAAAAACAAAAATCAGTTAAGGGGTGCAGAGGTAGTTCAGTGGTGGAATTCTCGCCTGTTGTGCAGGAGACCTGGGTCCAATTCCCAGTCCATTCACTTTCCAAAATCAAACAAACAAACAAAACAAAACAAAAAATTCAACAAATGCTGCTACAATTAAAGGGATGCTCACATGGAAAAATAATGAAATGTGACCCTGCCATATAGCAAACCAAAAAAAAAAAAAATCAATTGTATTTCTATTGTCCCGCAATAAACCATGAGAAAATGAAAATTCAAGGAACATCTTTTACAATAGCACCAAAATATAAAAATGAGGAAGAAGTTTACCAAAATATATTTAAGACCTGTAAACTGAAACTATAAAATAACAATAATGAGAAATTAAATAAAATCTGAATGCATGGAAAGAGATTTCATGTTCATGGATCAAAAGACTCATGGTGTTAGGTTGTCAATTCTCCCTCCGAATCAATCCATAGATTTAATGCAACAATAATCAAAACCCAGCAATGTTTTTGTAAAATTAATAAAACTTTTCTAAAATCTATGTGAAAATTCAAATTACCTAGAATTGCCAAAACAATTTTGAAAAAAGAAAAGCAAACCTTGGCAACTTATATCACCAGATTTCAAAGCTATAAAGCTAGAGTAATCAAGATGTTGTGTATTTGTGAAAGAATAGACATATTGCTCAAAGAAATGGAATAGAGAATTCAGATATAGATCTAAAAAATTATGGTCAATAGATTTTTTTTCTTTTTTTTTTTTATATGCTGTATGGTGGGGTCATATTTCATTATTTTTCCATGAGAGTATCCTGCTATTGCAGCACCATTTTTTTTGTTTTGTTTGTTTGTTTTTGCTTGTTTGCTTTTTTTTTTTTTGGAGGGGGGAGTACATGGTCCAGGAATCGAACCCAGGTCTCCCACATGGCAGGCCAGAATTCTACCACTGAACTACCCTTGTACCTCTGGTCAATAGATTTTTTTACAAATGTACAAAGGTAATCCAATGAAGAAGGATAGTCTTTTCAACATACATGCTGGGAAAACTGAACATCCATGTGCACACATACCCACACAAACATTAACTCAGAATGAATTAAAAACCTAAATATAAGAACTGAATCTGTATACTTCTGGAGGACAAAATAGAGGGAAATCATTGTGACCATAGTTTCTGCAAAGTTTTCCTAGATAAGACACAGAACAACCCCAAATAAAAAATGATGAAACTGGGTTTCATCATGACTTAAAATGTTTGTGTTTCAAAAGACGCTGCTATGAAAGTGAGAAAGAAAATCAGAGTGGGAGAAAAAAATTTGCAAAACGTATACCTGATAAAAGTCTTGCATCCAGAATATATAAAGAATCCATACAACTCAATAATAAGGAACAAACAACCCAAAAGGAAAATAAGTAAAAGACTTTAATAGTCATTTGATGAAAGAAGATATACAGATGGCAAATAAACATGTGAACATATGTGCAACATCATTAGTCACTAGGGAAATGCAAATTAAAACCACAATGAAATATCATTACACGTCTATTAGGATGGCTTTTTAAAAAATGACAATATCAAGTGTGAACAAGAATGTGAAAGCAATAGGAATTCTCAAGCATTGCTGATGGGGACCCAAAAATGATGCAGCCACTTTGGAAGACCATTTGGCAGTGTTTTTTGGCAGTATTTATTACATGATCCAGCCATACCACTCCTAGATATTTATCCAAGAGAAATGAAACCATTCATTCATACAATTACTAATACACAAATGTTCAGAGCAGTTTTATTCATAATGTTCAAAAAACTGGAAACAACCCAAATGCCCCTCATTTGGTGAATGGATAAATACATTCTGGCACATTCATACAATGGAATGCTACACTGCTACTAAAAAGAGTGAATTACTGATACACTAAAAAATATAGATGAATATCAAAAGCATTATGCTAAGAGAAAGAAGGCACAAAAAACTAGACACCATATGATTCCATTTATATGAAATTCTAGACAACAAAAAGTAGTGGAGGGAAGGGAGTGACTGCAAAAAGTCCAGAGGCAATATTTGGAGGAGATGGAAATGTTCTGTATCATGATCATGTATATATTAAGCTCACAAAATTATAAGACTAAATATGGAAAACTTGATTGTAAGCAAATTTACCTCAATAAAGCTAATTTTTTAAAGATGCTTAACAGACCAGCTTTCTGGGTCTTTACTCAGTCTTTGCCTTATATTGTTTCCACTTTCAAGTGATAGTTAAACTAATATCAAATTTTTAGGTGAAATTGGTTTTTTCCTCTTTTTTAAAGGAGTTTTATTGAGATATATTTACATACCATACAATCCATCCAAACTGTACAATCAACGGCTTCTAGTATAATCAGGAGTTGCACAGTCATTACCACAATGAATTTCAGAGCACTGTCATTAGTCCAAAAAGAAAAACCCCATACCCAGGGGGTACAAGGGTAGTTCAGTGGTAGAATTCTCACCTGCCGTGCAGGAGACCCAAGTTTCTTTTCCAGTCCATGCACTTCCCAAAAAACAAACGAACAAACGAAACAAACATACAAAAAAACAGACAAAAACTTCAACAAGTGATGCTGCAATAATGAGATACTCACATGGAAAAATAATGAAATGTGACCCCACCACACAGAAGACAAAAAAAAACCATATCCCTTAGCAGACATCTCTCAATCCCTCTAGTCTTCCTCAGACCTACATAATCACTATCTAATTCTGTCTCTATAAATTTATTTATATTTACATTTTATATAAATGGTGTCTGATTTCTTTCACTTAGCATAATTCTTTTTAAAATTATTATTATTTTTCCTAATTAGAGAGGTTGTTGGTTTACAGATGTCATGTAAAAAATAAATATATATTCACATATGCCTGCCTGTTGTTCACACTTTGCATTAGTGTAGTACCTTTGTTAAAACTGATGGAGTTTTTTCTCCTCTTAATGTTGAAAGCATTGTCTTCTAACATCTAGAGTTGCTTGCAAAAATTCAAATAGTGGTCTGATTATCTTTCCTTTGAGCTACCTTTTTCCTATTAACTTGAATTTTTTGTAATAACTCTATTAACAATCTTCTAATGAGAACTTATAGTTTTCTAATCCTTTTTCTACACATCCTAATCTCAGCTGACTTGTAATTTCTCAGTGATAAACCCAATTGTGATGTCTTTTTCAATACTGTTCTGAGTACTCAGAAAATTATTTCAATGTAAAGACTATTATCCTTTGGGGGAAGTTTCTTCAGTTATTTCTTGTTCCTGTCCATTTTTCCTCTGTTTCAGCATCTCTGTTCTCTGCTACTAAGACTCCCCAGTGATAGAGATCAGATCCTGAAGAGTTAAAGAGATCTTCCTTAACCTGATAAAGAATATTGCTTTTTAAAAATGCCTGTAGAAAACATATACTCAATGGAAAGACTGAGAACTCTTCCCTTTGAGGTCAGGAATGAGACAAGGGTTCCCAATTTCACCACTTCTATTCAACATTTTATTGGAAGTGCAAGCCAGTGCATTAAAGCAAGAAAAATAAATAAAGGACATGAAAATTAAAAAGAAAAAGTCATTTTTTGAAGATGACATAATTCATTTGTAACTAATGTACAAAGAAAATTCAAAAGAATGTACAAACAGGACTAATAGACAACTTCACAAAATTGTATAGCAGGAAATACACAAAAATCAGTTTTACTTCTATATACCAGCAACTAACAAAGAATAAATAAAATTTTTAAAATTAATAAATTTAGATTAGCATTAAATAACAAAAAACACTTAGAAATAAACATAAAGAAAAAGGTGCAAAACCTCTCTCAAACTATTATTGAGTGAAAATAAAACCTATAAAATGGAAGACATGATTTTGTAAATCTCCCCAAATTGCTTTATAAATTTACTGCAATCCCAGTCAAAATCCAAGCAAAGATCTGTGTATGTGTGCATGTATATTTATGCATGTGTGTGGCTATGTGTAAGCTGATTCTAAAATTTTTATGAAAATTCAAGAGATCAAGAATAGCCAAGGCAGTTTTATATAAGGCAAACAAAGCTGAGGGACTCACTGCCAGAAATTAAGAAATAAGGCTATAATAAATGGGACAGTGTGATACTGGCACAAGGATGGACAAAAAAAAAGACAATACAGTAGAATAAAAAGTCCAGAACAAACCACACAATATTTGGTCACCTAATTTATGAAAAGATGACTCTGTAGTGTAGTATTTTAAATGACTGTTACTGGGTCAGTTGGATATCCACATGGGAAAAAAATATATCCTGACCCTTATTTCATGTCAACACAAAAATCAATTCGAGATGAATTACACCTATAAATGTAAAAGATTAAACAATAAAACTTTAAGAAGAAAACAAAGGATAAACATCATTGTAAACTTGTAGTACACAAAGATTCTTAATCAGGACATACACATAAAATGAATAACCATAAAGGAAAAATTATAAATTTGATTACACTAAATTAAGAACTACTCATCAAATGATGACATTAAGAGATTGAAAATACTGACAGAGTGGTGGAAGGAACACACACATATATATACAGCAAAGAAAATTACTTCAAAAATAATAAAATAGGCCAAACATGTGAACAGATATATCACAAAATATAATTTCTAAGTGGCCAATAAACACATGAAAAAGGCATCTAATCATCAGAGAAATGTGAATTTAAACCACAATGCAATGCACTAACTTCTAGAATGGCTAAAATGGAAGGAAAAATGGAAAATAACAATTGGTGTGCAACAACTGGAACTCTCATGTGCGACTCTTTGGCATGTAAATTGATACAAACTCTTTGGAAAACTGTTTGACAATATCTACAAAACCTAAAACTGTGTGTGCTTTTGACCCAGTAACTTCATGCTTAGGTACATATCCTACAAAAATATATAAATATTTCTAACAAAAAACACATATCAAAATATTGATGGTAGCACCACTCAGACAAAAACTGGAAACTTCCCAAATGACATCAACAGTAGAATGGATCAGTATAGTTGTGATGCATTCACACACAGAATACTATACAGTAATGAAAATGAACCATCTGCAATTGCACTCTCTGGATGAATCTCAGACACATAATGTTGAGCATGAATACATACGATATGATTCAATTTATATTAGGTAAAAGTCAGGATGGTGATTACCCATGGAGGAATGCTAGAAAACAGAAGGAAGCAGGAGCTGTCCTCTGGGTGCTAGGCACAGTCTTTAAGTGATTGTTACACAGCCACGTTCAGTTTCTGAAAATTCATTGATCTGACAAGTTACGATATGTGCACTTTGCTGCATGCATGTTATACTCAAAGGTAAACCATAAAAAAAAAATGTAGGCAAACTTATCCAGCTTTATTTTAATATTTGCTGATTCCGCAAATGATCTATTACACATAGATCCTCTTTGTTAGACAATGCTTCCTTATACCCTTTCTAGTTTATTAAGGCAATCAGAAATATTTTGACACAAACTACCATTGTGGTTTTTAACAATTGCTAAATTATTTTATGTCCAGAACATTATTTTGTATTTTGTCCATTAGTCGCATGACTATTATATGGACAGTTAAATATTTAACTTATTTAACCTTCTTATTCTAGGCATTTTTGTAGCTCACATTCTACATTCTTGACTTTTTGGTATTGATTCACCTCTGCTTTGACTGAAAAACACTTTCTGAGGGATTGTTAGAGAAAGAATAGCCCCTTCATGATTTTTATCATATCATATCAATGGCCCTTATTCCATTGCTTCATTTAATTGTTTTTCTGATCATTGTTTGTGTTTTGTCTTCTATCTTTTGTTTACAGACCTAGTTTCATTTGCTCCTATAAGATATTTCATGATATAGAGGTAAAATTAATACCCATGCTTGAATTTAAAGAAAACATATTTGATTTGTTTTTCTATTTTCATCAACATTGAGCCTGATACAGTAATGTAAGAATAAAATTAAGTTTAGCTTTCACAGAAGATGGCACAGGCTGAGAGAAACGGAACTAACTAAACAAAGGGCTGTAAAATAGCTCAGACTGGTCTTGCAGGCAGGGAAAGGAGAGGGCCTGTGAAGCAAACCTAGAATAGGCACCAAATCCTTACATAGGTAAAAACAAGTTTAAATAAGTAACGGTCAGGGTCACTGAAATGTAAAGCATAATCAAAAGCAGGAACCTTCGGTGGGAAATTTGAATTAGACTGTATGGATAGGCTGTAACCTGTGGTGTACCCAATCAGTGAAGAAACAGGGGAGGGGCCTGCGTGCTAAGCTTAGGATATAAAATCTGTGACATTCCATTGCTTGGCACACCAGCCACCCCATATCAGTTGCATGCCCATTCTTGCAAGATTGTGAATAAATTCTTTTCTTCTCCACAATCAGGTGAGCATCTCTTTCAGGTATGGCTTTCTTTCTAACAGTATCTTTCTATGAGCCATGTATGTAAAATGATAAATTCTATGTACATTTTATTCATGTCTTCTATGTATCAATTTTTGTTGATATAATATGGAATTGAAATATTTTCATTAAGTAACTTATTTTCTCCTTTGTCATAGACTCTGTAGCCCTATTTAAAACAATTATTCTAAATAAATGTTACGCCTCCTGTTTAGTGCTTCATGCTATTGCATTTATACTTTATCATCTTCTCAATTCTTGAGTCCTTTATTATTGATATAGCCTTCATTCAGCTGGAGCAATTCTTTGAGTATTTTTTTTAACGAAGGGCACATGGGTGGTACACTTTCTAAGTACTTGCATATTTCAAAATGTGCAAAGTTGTTTTGGGAATGATAGTTTGAGAGAATGCAGAATTGTGTTTTCAATAAAAAATAAACTTCTATTATCACAAAGGCAGTGCATTTACATACACTGGAAAAAAGTAGAAAATATAGATGTCAGTAAAAATAAGAAAATAAAATTGCAACATTCTCACCACCCAGAGTGATCACTCCTAATAACCTAGACCTTATCACACAGACCGTTTTCTATGCACTTACATGAACATGCATGTCTATCAGAATAAGGTCGTGCTTTATAACCTGATTTTGTTCAAAATAAATTTCCATCTCTCCATACCATTAGATTGTAATGTCATCATATGCCCAGATAGTACTCATATTCCCCAATTATCATTTCTAGATGATTTGCCCAAACTAGATGCAATCCAGGTGTCTATGTCCCTTAAGTTGCTTCTAATCTAGAACCAGTCCCTTTTCAGGGCAATGGCTGTTGAAGGGAATGGGACAAATGTCCCTCTCTGGTTTTTCTGCTTTTCTCCTCATGTATCATTGTGAAAGCACAGTCATCTCTCTCCAAATCTATAAATATTTCTGCTCCGGCTCCTGTCATGTGGTGTCACAAAGAAAATTCCAATAGCAATTTGATCCCCCTCTCCTACTTCCTAATATTTTGGCAACTCTTGAAATTCAAAATTCTCATGAAGTGGTGTCTCCATGGGATGCTTTTCATTAACGATGACTGTTACTCAGTGGATGCTTTAATCTAAAAGCTAAAGTGTTTATTGAACTCAAAGATTTTTCTTTTACATTTTCCCCTTTTTTGGTCATCTATGCTCTTTCCTTCTAGAATTTCTCTCATGTGTGTTTTGAGTCTCCTAAACTTATCTTCTAATTGTTGGCTCCATGATTTTCACCCCTTTATTCCTTTCACCTGTGTCTCCTGGATTTGGGAGTGAACCCCAGAATAGGATTCTCATTCTAGGCAGCCTTTGGAGGTCAGCATGCTACCTGAGGACACAGGTATCATCTACCGCATTAGGGGATTCCTTCCCCTGGGCCAGCTCTCTTGTAAGTGCTCTGCAAAGGTCACCTCAATTCATCTTCACAACAAACCTTTTGAGTTGGGGTTACAAAGGACTCCATTTTACAGATGATGAAATTGAGACACAGAGAAGTTAAGCCCTTGTGCAACTGTAATGGGGAAGTTAGGATTTAAGTGATGATCATAATTACTAAATCATTATATAAATATTCCTTCTTACTTTCTGAAAGATCAAAGTTGACAGAGGGAAATACCTGAAGTCCCTGAACTATAATTCAGCTGCCCTGGTGTCTAATAATGATTGTAAAAGCCCTTATCTTATGCCTTTGTGACTGTAAGAGCGGTTACTGCATTTAACCAGTCATTTTCTTAAAGTAACTTGTAGGGCAAAGGCCCTAATGCTAATGAAGAATTTAAATTTGCCATTAACTAGTTCCAGCCCTTTACATTTGTAAATTGTATGGACTGGACTCTGCTATTGAAAAGATAAGTCTGCCTCCCTTCCTTTGGGCTTGCACTTTTGAAATGAGAACTCCTTTTCAGTTTAGAACTTGCTATTTGGAATTGTAATAACCTCATTCCCTCCTCGTTAGAATCCATAAAAACCTTAAACCCCTTAAATTCAGGGAGATAGATTTTTGGTCTTCTAAGCCATCTGGTCTCCTGCTAAGTGACTAGTAATAAACTCTTTCTCTCTTTGAAACCCTGGTGTCTCAGGAATTGGTCATTTGGGTGCATGGGCAAAAGAATCCTCCACCTTTGTCCAGTTACAAACAACATGGAAAATCAGTGGTGGGACCAGGATGCAAACCTGGGCTCCTCCTTCCCTTCTCACTCTCTCTGCACTGCTGGGGAGGCAGATCAGCCCCTCACCTCCTGCCTCACTACCCCACCTCAGCTCCTTCTCTGAATCACAGAGTTAGCATATTAGTGGGGTTCTGTGAACTCCTTCGCAGTCACTTCCGGGTTAGTTGCTCCTCTGTACACAGTAGCTATAGTCAGTCTTCCCCTAAGTCTGGTGCTTTTTGCTCTATATTTCACAGCAATTACTATAAATATGATATAGGTGACTGTCTTCCCTGGTTTCCATTGTGAATACCGATTTCCCCTATATTCACATTCCTTTGGATATTTCAGTGGGAAACCCCATGCAAAATGTACACTTAATGTTTTTTACCTCCCCTACCAAAATGTGAGCTCTGATCATTTTTCTCCCCACCCAACAACCTTTCATGATTCCCCAACTGAACAACATGAAACCCTTAACCTAGAAATCAGTCCCTCCAAGAACAAGCTCAACATGACTTTCCAACTGTGTTTTCTGTCAGGCCCATTTTCAGAAGACATTGACACACACACACATCCCTTCTCCTTCTCCTAGTCCCCTGTCTGAAAGCCTTACAGAAGTATCCATGTGGAATGCCCCTTCTCTTACCCATCCCCATTTACAAATCCTTACCATCCTCCAATGGGCAGCGCAAATGTCAACCGCCCTTGAAGCCTCACCTCATTTTATGCCCTCTCCTTCCTCAGAGGTCTTATAGTCACTTTACTTCTGTCTCCCTTATGGCACCCTCTCAGGCAGGGTCCCAGCAGAAAACAGGTGGTAGACTCAGGGCAGATTATTTGCATAGGGACAAATTACAAAGTAATAAGTGGCTATAGTTAAACCCAAACCCCCACCCCAGGGATAGTACAGAAACTAAGTGATGATAAAAGGAGCAGTTTCTGGGGATAGAAGGAGAGATTCTTTCATTGTCTTGAGAACAGCAGAGACCTTCAATCAAAGGAGACAATCAGCTCAAGGCAACCGCAGAAGGAGGGACTCAGCAGAACAAATACTCTGACCTCAGTCCACAATCTCCTGCCAAAGCTCCACTTTGTCAGAACCCAGCCAGAAGCCAGATGGTCTTGATATAATGCATACATGTCAAACTCCTGGGGCTGAGAGTAGGTCAGAGAAAGGGGAAGAGTGAATCTGGACAGGCCAATGAGGATATCGGCTGCAGAGCCTATCACTTCCATCGTAAATAATAAATTTTTGTGTCTTAACTTTCCCGCCAGTTCATGAGCTTCTTCAGAGAAAGTACCAAAGCCTCTGTGCCCCAGCAACCACCACTCCCAACTGGGCAACAAAGTTTTGTCAAATAAGAGAGCAATGATGCAACTCATTCATTGGTTTTGTTATTGCAGAGGTGGGAAATTTTGTCCCAGGTCACCTTCACTCCACTCCCAGGGACAGAGAGCTGGAGCCATGGACACTTGCTTTACAATGCACATGTTACTCCTTTCAGGTTTTAAACCCCAAAGTGGTGTTCTCTGTAATGCATGCTGAGTGGGCTAATCAGCCAAGACTCAGCATCCTTGCTGAGCACCAACAACCAGCACCTGACCTTTCTGTTATTCTTGCATTCATTTGGTGGTTCATTTATTCACTCATTTGTTGAGCATGCTTTAAGCACCTACTGTGTATAGCAAGGATTTCCAACCTATATGCCGCCAGAGACTGGACTATGAGGTTAATGAAAAAAATCAGTCGTGGTATAAGGATATAGGGAGCAGTGGGACCAAGGTACGACGGAGAGTACGTTCCCCTTTGAAAAGGGCAGACCCCACCGTGGCGGTTGATTGCAGCTCTTGTGGGAGTGTGGACCCAGTGAAAATGAAAATCTTTCATTTTCTTTTATCTTTCCACAAAGAAGACAGATTTCCTGCCTTATGTGAAATCTTTCTCTTTTTTTAAATGTAGGCAGCTCATTCCATTAAAAAAGAAACATGAAAAATCAGAATTAGTTTGCTAGTTGAAACTGACTTGTGGGGCACCAGTTTCCACCCTCTGATGTTAGATATGGTCTTACATTTGAGGATCCTACTTCTCGGTGAGGGGATGGCACCAAATCACAAGTAACTGTAAGAGTATCCAAAGAGAGGTAGCGGTAACACATCATGAGAAAATATGCTTCACTCTGCTGTTAGCAAATCTAAATCAAAGTGCTCCATGAGCCCAGGTTTCCTAATTTCAGTTCAGTACAATGTCAGCTCTAACCTGGCACCTGGATGGACAGTTCAGGGCTCAAAGAATAACATGACTCTGTTCATACCAGAGTGAACATGTTAAGAGAGGAAAGACACACCCCTCAATGGACCAACCACTATTCTGACATCTGTTGGTTGTGTGTAACCTGGGAGACTAGGTGAGGGCACTGGTTCTCCTGATGGACATGATACAGTCATGTTAAATGACAGGGAAAAATGCTTGGTCAGCTGGTAGAGGCGTCCCAGCCAATGCGAAGACCAACTCCATAGCTGAACCCCCATGCAGCTTCAGCCCAACTGTATCCCAACTTGGAAATCTGACTTTGGGAACACAACACGTGAGACTTTATGATTTTGATTAGAATGACATCAATAAGGAATGACCACATTCTTTCCCAAGACAAAACAAACCTCCAGAGGAACAAAAATCATGGTTTACTTATACTCGGTTCATCTTAATTTCTGATAGTCTTTTAGACTACTGCCAAGTCCAAATGAAAGCACTTATTCTGATGTAATAACTATAGACTTTGATCTGACACCCACCAAAGCCATTTCAGAGCAGAACCACTCAAGTACCTTGTCATAAAAATGGATGTGAACCTTGACTTTCTTTAAAAAATTAAAAAAAAAACTTAACTGATAAGTTGGTCTCAAGAGTTAAAATGAGCTTTTCCCCAGAAGTAAACACTTGTCATACACACTTAACGTGACATTTTCAATAACATTCCCTTTTTTCTTTGCAATAAGCATGGATTTCACATGCGGAAGCAAATGCATTATTATTTCTGCCCTTTGAGCAAGTAGCTGATCATAGCCTTGGGTTTTACATAGATAACCTTGGGACGGACTCCTGGATCTGACTACCCAAGGTGGAAACTTTAGCAGGCCTTCCACATTACCTGCGGGGATGCCTAAAATGCCTGTTTCCCAAAACACTAGAGTGATCATATAATTTATCATGCAAACTGGGCCACTTTGCAGATACAAAGGGGTTTCATGTCACCATTAGAACAGATATGAACCAGGACTGACTTGGCCCAATCCAGGTGCCCAGCCAAAAAAGGTGAAGGCATCAATAATGCAGCATCGCCCTGCCAATCTGGAGATGATCATTATACTCAAGAGTCGCCATGCAGGGAAAAGAGCAGGCTGTGGTTAGTCGTGGGTGGGTCAGCAGTGACCTTGGGTACCCTCTCTCCAGAGACAGCAGAGCCATTGGAAAATTAGGAGAATTCACCTTGGATCCCTAGCTGGGGGGACCCTTTGTGTTCTCCCTGGTATCCCCCTCTAGGCCAGTTTCTCTATACATTGACCTGAAACTTACTTAGGCTGCAATTTTTATGATTACTCCCTCTGTCTTGCTTGTTACATCAATTAGATGAAATAGCAACCGTATCTATTTTTTCCAGGTGTTTCCATGTCGACTAATGATGTGGGGCAAGGAGACGGCTGGGGAACTCTTAACCAGCTAAGAATGACAGCTCACCATATGGGCCACACTCCGAGAAATGCCTAGCTCCATTTTGCATCTCCTCTTTGGTTCTCCATATCTGCATTGCTTACATATGCACCAAAGCACAAAATAGTAATATCATTATTCACTGTGTAGGATTACAACAATAGCATGCATTAAGCACCCATTCTGTGCCAAGCCTTGTGCCAGGCACTTATCTAAACCTTTATTTTCCTATTAAGAAGATACATTTAACTACACCCTGCAGAAAAGGACACTGAGGCTCAGAGAGGTTAACTGTCTTACTGAAAGTCACACAGCTGCACAGTACCAGTGTTGACTTAGCCCAAAGATGATCGGTATCACATGGTTTCTTTGCCTTTAAAAATGTGTTCATGTCTCAAGCAGTCTTGCAAATCACTGCTACTGATGGTTAAAGTTTGTCTAGGAGACCAGAGGAGAAGGTTATATTATTCCCTCTCCCTGAATGTTGTGGAAGAAGGTTGCAAAATTGAATGAACATTAATGGCAACAGTAGTTTGATTCTGCCATCACATGATGGGTTCTTTATATTACCTACACATTGATTTATATTTTATCAATGCAAAAATGAGAACTGTAACACCGGAAGAATATTGTTTTAGCTGTGTTAAAATTGAGATAATAATGAGAATCTTGTCCCCGGCATGCCCCATGACTGCAAGATGCAGGTGCCCTGCTCAGAACATCTGCTGTCACCATGTACCTGAGGGCTCAATACATGTTTTAGTCACAACGACTGAGCCCCCAATAAAGCAACCATCCCAGTTTCCAGCAGCTGGAAAGAACCGGTGCCTGTAAGAAGAAACTGCAGAAACGTCCTCAGCAGCATTTTTAAGGTTGATGTTTTCTCTCCCATATGTTCCCGGTGCTTAGAAATGGACACAGCGGCTGGAAAGATCAGTAAAAATCAACATAGGGCCAAATTGAGGGATCCCTGGCGTGAGTCAACATGAATGTCCTGTCCTTCCGTTCCGAGCACAAAGGGTGCTTAAAACTTTAATGAATTGAACTTTATGAGTAAGGGATGTTAATCATTTTAATTACCCAGCAGCTTGAAATCAGATATAACAGTCTTATAATGTATCTTTAAACGAATGCAACCCTGCCCTATAAAAAATCCCTTCCAAACCCATTCTAATAATTTCTATTTATCTTTTCTGACGTTAACTGTTATCCAGCCCAGCCGGCCAACAGACAGCCTTCCCCTCGCATTTGGTTTAAATGCAATGCCGTCTAGTTTTCAATATCATTAGCGTCCCCCTGGTGGGCAGAGAGCAAGGCGGTGGCATCGGTCACACTTCACTGCTTTATCTCATATGACAAAGAGAGATGATGTGCTTCAATCCAGGCCAGCCTGGCAGAGGGGAAGGTGGCCGCAGAGAACTCCCCCTGCTGCCAAGGAACACGGAAGGGCGGCTCCATGTGACTCACTAACAGCATGAAGGGGCAGACAAATAGATTTTCCTCTATATTTATAACCAGCATCATTCTTCCTTTCAGGGCATTCAGTGCAGGTAGCTGTTTTATATGAAATGAACAATCTTTATAGACGTACCAGAGCCATAACAAGCCTGATTTTCAGCGAAGCTGAGGTATATAACTCTTACCGAATTGTCAGGCTACTTGCTCAACAAATCAAGCCTAACTTATGATGTTTGCAGTGTAATTTTTATTCCTGTTTGACTAGCCAACTACCCGGTGGTAATAGGATGTTAGGAAAGGGCAGTGGCGATGTTTGTGCATGCCGTGATTGATAGGGCAACTCGGCATTTTTCATTTATATCTCCCGATTCCAAATCAGTTAAGTTTAGGAAAAATGAAACAAAGTGGCAAGAAAAATGTTTGCAGATTGCAGACCAGCGCTCCGGCGGATCTGAGTTCAGCCCACATCTGCCGGGATTGTCTGGAAACATTAAGATATCTAAATGAAAATCAATACTATATGTGCCAGGCATTTACTACCAGGAACAAGCATCAAGAGACCTGAGCTAATCAGACTTCCAGCTTGTGCCTCAGCCATAGACTGAACCCCAGGGGTGTCCTAATTGCCCAGACTAATCATAGAAGAGTTAAATTTATAACCAAGAAAGATGTCTTGTTTTTCTTACCAGTCATCATTTAGGAGCCGAAAAGTTCACCTGTGAGGTGGGTGCCAGATGTATAGTGGGAGCCCCCGTTCAGGGGAGGACAGCTTCTCACCTGTCAGAGGGGTGGGAAGATGAATCTACCGTCAGCCATAAAACCAGTCAGGCTCATTGAAGCTCTGGGTGGGAGAGAGTTCCGTCATGCTCACACACGATCTGCAGATTTCCTCACTTCAAACCTTACCACTTAACCCCCATGCTCTGGAACATGAAAGGAGACGTCTGAGCCCCTTGCACACTTTGATCTCCAGCCTGGTTTTTATTTGAAGGAAATGTCTCAGAAAAGCAAATAGCACCAGTGATGTTAATCTCTCTTTCTACATATACATAGAGAGAGAGAGAGAAAGAGAGGGGGGAGACATACACACACACACACACACACACATATGTTTTTCCCTTAGTCCCACTCTAGGTTTTTGTCCCTTGCAGCATCTAGAGGAGTTAATATCACTTGGCAACATGTATCTCCCTAATATACTGTACAAACAAGTCACTTATATTATTCACACTCCAACAAACTACAAAGTCACACAATAGCTATTGGAAGAGCTCTCACTATACTGCTGAAAAACCATAATGTATCAGGGGACTGGATTCCTAATATTTGCATTCTAGATGCCAACTGTGAGCATATTTTGTACTATTTTCAACAAATTACACCAAAATATGCAAAATGTTTATAAGGCTCCATCTTCTATTTTTGGCTCCAGTATATTTGCAAGTTAATAGTCCTTCGGAAATTTGTTTGTCTCCTCAGGAGAAATAGGAAAGTGGAAAATGCAAAAAAGAGAAAGAGAGAGGGAGAAGAGAAAATAAATGAAGGTGCTTTGTTCATGCAACAAGTCGAGTTCTGCAAGTTTTTCGTAAAGAGCAGAGCCAGCTGTCCCACGGGACTTTCTTCAACAAGAAATTTAATAGCATTATTTGGATTCCTTGTGCCCAGGATTTCAGATGTATTTTTAATGCATGTGTCTTAAAACAAAACAACCATTGTCAAATGCTGTATTCTCTTCTCTCCGGTTTAAATGGTTTCCTAGACAGCACAATTCTGGGAGCATTGTAAGGCTTGTGATCAATGCAAGTTTGTGCCTTGCATCTTGTGGCTTCCCAAGGATGCTCACCCCTTACTGGGGGAAGGTTTGTCATTTCTCTTCCCAGGAAAAATGTCTCTAGTCCCGCTGATGGGAACAATGACAGCCTCTTGTCTTCTGTCCCATCATCATCGCTTCTTTGCTCACACAACTAGGTGAAAATGACATGTCTTTCTTGTCTTTGATCCCATGACATTGCCATCTCCGACCACATATAAGACCTATAGGCTGGAGCAGAATTCAGGAGGAAAAAGTTTAAAAGGAATCTGGGCTGGGGAGGGCAACCATGTCCAACTGTTGGTTTATAAAAAGACCAAGCCAGAACCTTTTCTATCCTTCTCCATTGGCAAAAGCATTGCACAAAATGAAGTGTTTTCTAATGTTCTTTCTAATGAACTTGAATTAGAATTGGACCTCATGCCCTTGTTCTCTAGTTGGACCAACTTTTCCTAATAAGACTGACGCCCTTGCCAAGTTCATAACCTTGTTCCTTACTGAGAATGAATAAAATCAAAGGAAGAGATATTTAAATGAACAAATCAGCTCTTGATCAATCTCCACCTACCAAAAAAATGTATATATAAAAGAAACTATGTTGACTTCTAAGTCTTTGGGCCATGCACCAGTAGGCCCTCACAATGCATCAGTAAGATGGATAAGCTTATGGCCTATAGATGAGCAGACTAGGAAATCAGTTGAGTTGAACATAGACTCAAGAAGAGATGAAAGAACATCATTCAGATATGGAGACTGAGGAGGAGATGGGTCTCAGAACACATCAGACTTCAGGCGGACAGACTCCCCTCCCAGAATGCTGGCCTGCTCCATAAAATGGTCACAAGATACAAAGCACAGAATGGGAGGCAGCCCAAGCCTAAGCAGCTTCAACGATAAAGGTCAACAGCTCCCGATCTTTTGGGTGGAATAACTCCAAACTCTTCAGCCAGATGAGGAGAGCAGGGTTTATGTGGTAAGGTCTTACTCCCAATGCAGGGAAGGCAAACACTTCCTTTCAGTAATTACTTAAGAAGTTAAGTAATTTGGCCACAGTCCCAGAGTTGCTGAAGGGCAGGAGCAGGTTCCTACCTGTGCAATCAGGCATGGATGCCACACAGTGACCCTTTACTTTTGCTACTGCAGGAGGTGACTGGGGACTTCAGGGATGAAGGCCAACTACAAGAAGATGAGAAGAGAGAGAATAGACCCTAGATGGGCATCAGAATGTATTAATATTATTTGTCAAATAAATAATAATAAAATAAATCTATTCCAAACCAAACGGATGATGGCAGGTGCCCAGGCTGAGCAGTGTTTGATTAAGTGAGCTTCCTGGGAGATGGTGGCTCATATGGAAATGCAATTAAAATGGTTACAAGACAAACATTTGGGTGCACTCAGCAGTGTGCCTTACTTGGGTTTGTTCACCCCTTTTGATACCCGTGAAAGTAATTTCATTCGATTATCAAAGGCTTTGACTTCATCTCTCCAGCATTCGAAACCGTGTTGTATCTCACTGTGATCCCATGTCTACAAAACAAGAAGGATGGCCATTCCCAAAGTGCCCCCACCCAGGGCCCTGCCCTTCTTGAAGGCAGCAGTGCCCCTAAGTCACCATCTCCCAACCTCATCCCTGCTCCTGCTCAGCGAGCAGAACTTCATTTCTCACAAGATACAGGGAACGTTGATAAAACAACATTTCACTAGCCTTTGGCTCTGGAGTAAAGGGGCTAGAGGGCAGAGGGAAAGAAAAGGAAAGTTCACCATGAGGATTGAGTCAGGAAGAAGAAATGGTTTGTTCCATCCTAATAAATCAGAGTGTCACTGGGAGGTAGATGCAACAGGGGGATAGTGTGTGAGCCATGCTGCACATTGACCCAAGCCAGAGCTCCTGGAGAAATGAAGTCCTCTTAAGCAGATTCCTGGAGAGATCATCTGCATCTTTCCTGGCAAATGTGAAGTGCACTGGATGCAACCATTCCTCAGAAAATAGGCCTGATTTCACAATGCACAAGCTACCATTACCTGGCTGCATAAAAAGACCATTTAAACAGAGAGGCATTAGAAGCTGGCCCCCCTGGAGATGGCATTTCTGAAAAATTACCCCCTGCTGAACTGCCCCCTAGGTCAGTCACCCCCCAAGGGAGAGCCTCTTTTACAACCAAGGAAAACCAAGAAGGCTTTAATCAAAGAAAAGTTGTCCTTTGTCTCTAGTATCTACATGAGATTTTCCTGTGCCTCTTTCTCCTCTACCCCTCCACAGCAGCCTCACTTCTCCACTGATGGCCAAGCCTAGATGGGATCTGCCCTGTGGAGGACCACCAGCTCCACCCATTCAAAGTTTCTTGCTCTGTTCAGGGCAACCAGAATCCAAACAATCTCCAACAAATACCAGAGCAATTGCAAAGCAGATCTGGTGACAGCAGCGCCCAAGAGATGAAACAATCCATTTGTACAAAACATTAATGTTTGAAAACTTTGCATGCAAAGATTACAACCTGCCATTATCTTCCCCAGAGATTCACTACCTTTTTAAAAAGTAGATCTAATGAGATCTGCAAATCTATTTTGAAGACAGCTTACTTTATTGTGTTTGTAAAGATAAAAATGTTTTAAATAGGTTGTGGCTCCTGGGACTGATAGTCCCACCATGAGGGTAGGGTCATTTTGAAATGTTAATAAAAGTTTTCATAAAATATAATAGCATGCAAAGAGTAATGTTTGGATGTAAAAATAACTATAAAAGTATAATTTCTACCAGGGCACACACAGTTTGTCCACGTCAAGATATTTACCCAATTCCTCTTTTAACAGGGGTTGCAGCTTTTCTAGCTGTTTTGACGGCCACATTGGGATTCAATCCTTATTAGTCAGGGCTGCAGCAGCCAACCCCAGGCTTCCCCCATTATATTACAAACTTCCCTGGGAAGCAGTCTTGCTCTGTCCTGACCCTTATGCTAATGCATTATTATTCAACCTAGGGTTGGCTCAGCCTCCTGCAGAAAAGCTATCTTCATACCAGAGGACAGAAAGAATCAGAACTGAGAGCATGAACAAGGAAGGTTATCCCAGAGCTCCTATCCCTTGGGGTTCCTGAGCTAGTAGTCTAGGGGAAACATACCAATTGGGAAATAGTATTTCCTGTTCAATGACCACTTGCATGTTTGAGTTCAACCAACCCAAAGTGCACAGCTCAGAGGCATTTTCAAGATGGTGAGATGACTAATGAGAGCAATCCATCCTCTCTTTTTCCAGATTTTATTGGTTCAAAGCAACCCTGATGTTAATATCAGACATTTGGGACTTTGGGAATCCTCAGGACCCTAGATTGGGAAGAAAACTCCCTCCAGACACTCAATGTAAGTCAATGAAAGGGCGGGCCACGGTGGCTCAGCAGGCAAGAATGCTTGCCTGCCATGCCAGAGGATCCGGATTCAATTCCCGGTGCCCGCCCATGTAAAAAATTAAAAAAATTAAAAAAAAAAAGTCAATGAAAAACTAACATGCTGAAATTTGGGGTTATGGATTTGGGAAAAGGAAGAGATAAGCATCCAAGTCCTGCCTATGAAACATACTGGGCATGTAGCCTTCAGCAAGAAATTTTCCTTCTCAGTATTATTAAAAATTTTAGTTAATAATACCTACTGCACACCATTGTCATGAGCATAAAGGGACCTGCAACAGCCCTCCCCTTTCCTTCTCTATCTGCCCACATGTCCCACGGAATGTTTATCTCAGGACCCAGGAGATTGATTGTTCTGTCTTTCCATGTTGATTGTCTGTGACATAAACTTTGGACTCCAACTTCTTGAAGACTTTGTCCTTCACAAAGCCTGGCCCTAGCAAATGAGAACTCTTGGCCATGTATTTTAGAACCTAGTTTGAAATTTTGGAAACTATTGCTTTCCATGCCCTTTGATACTGCTGAGTCTTCTTAAAAGAGGGCCAAGGAGGGCCATGTAAGGAAACAAAGGGACAAAAAATGTCCCTGCTTTCCTTAATCTTGGATGAAATACCCACTGACTCTATTTATAATTATGTTCAATGCCATCTTCCCAGAGAGGCTTTTCTGAGCATCTTATATAGAACGGCTCCTATCATTTTCGACTCAAAACCTTACCCTGCTTTATTTTTCTTCTTAGCACCTAAATCTCTTAAATATTACAATATATATTAATCTGCTTATTTGTTTTTCTCTCTCCCTCTCATTAGAATGGTATCTGCATGGGGGCAAGGACTTGACTTGTTCACTGTTGAATCTCAATACTTAGAAAAATGCTTTGCACATAGAAGTAGTTCATTAATATTTATGAGTAAAATAATGAATGAACTATGTATATAGAATAGTGCCCAACTCCCTGGCTTACTGGAGACTGAGAGTCTATTCAAAGCTGATGTCTCAATCAATTTGTGTCTGCACATCACCAAAAGGACACCTTCTGCATCCTCTGTCTGGGGGCAAAAATCCAAATTCAAACTCAGAACCTAATTGTAAACACAGCATTGTTAATGACCTGACTCCATGGCCAGTCAAAAGTTTCTCTGTCAAGATAGCATTTTGCCATGTATAATAAAATCTCAGATTCAAGACTGACTGAAAAAATAAATCTAAAAGAGTGTTTAAAAGAATGGAGAATAGAGCTTTCTCAGAGCAAAAGCTTTGAAATGCTGCCTTGTGTAGCAGACAATGGGGGGTGTCCAATCAGAGACTGACAGACATTCATCAGGAATGCCTCAGAAAGAATTCAAAAATAAATGGAAATCCAAGATTAGAAGCTAAGATTTCTAATAACTTTGAAATGATAACATCTGTGGGTTCCATGATAGGCCCCTAAAGAAGTTCACTTCTTAAGTCCCTGAATCTAGGAATATGTTATCTTAGGAGGCAAAAGGGACTCTGTAGCTGTGATTAAGGGTAAACCTTGAGATAGAGGAATTATCCTGCATTACCCAGGTAGCTGCAAAGTAATCACATGAATTTTTATAAAAGAAGAGCTTTTCCCAGGCCTGGTCAGAGAGAAAGACGTGAAGCATGAAGAATGGTCAAAGAGAAGTGACTTTGTTGGCTTTGAAGATGGAGGAAGGGGATCATGAGCCATGGAATAAGGACAGTCTCTAGAAGCTGGAAAAGTCAAGGGTATAGACTTCCCTGGAATTTCTGGAAGGAAAATAATCCTGCCAACACCTGGATTTTAACCCAGTAAGGCCCATGTTGGACTTTTGCTCTACCAGAAGTGCAAGATAATAAATGTGTGTTGTTTAAGCCACTTCTGTGGGGCTGTTTGTTATAGCAGCCGTAGAATTCTAATATATAGTCTTATGATTCCTTGACCAAAACAAAGACGCAAAATCAGTCAATGATCAGAACCCTGAGGCCCATGTTTACTCTTCTTTTGGTCTCTGCATGAAAAAAAAAAAGTGTTCCAGTGAGCAGGTGTCCTTAACCTTACACTGAACAATGTAACCAAACATGTCAGGGGAGAACATGTCAAGCTTTGGAAGGGATATTTCAACCCAAGAGAGTCCAATTTTTGGCAAACTTAAATTCTAGAAAGTATTTTCTGTACTTAAGTAAAATTTTCAGAATCCAGAATAAAAAGAATAAACTTCTACCCAACCTGACAATTTTGGGGATTACAGCAAATATTCAGACTCACTGAATAGAGAAGTGAATAACCTCCTCACTTTGTGAGTCACATGTCCTTATACTCTCTAATACCATCCACATGTCCCACACATTGGGAACCCCTGGGCTGCTGCATCAATCTGTGCTGCTGACTGCCTCAACTGAGACCCAAATAAGACAGTCTCTCCTATTCGATACATCCGACTTCTCCCCAATATTCACCCTGATGCTTCCTAGCAAAATGGCCTGAGTGTGAGCACATAAGTACCAGACAAAAAAAAAAAAATGGAAAATTGGCCCAGGACAAGCTCTAAGTAGGTCCACCTGATGGTAATTTCACTGTCCCCAAAGTGTACAATTGAAATGGACATTCTTGGAAGCTGGTATACCTCCCAATTAGTTTCTTTGACCTTTGGATAGGAACTAGCTATCATAGTGCAGAAGGCCCGATGAAGCTGCTGAAATTGTTCCTGTATCCAGCCAAGGACAAATATGATGACAAGGTGGTGATTCCCATCAAGTCCCATTTAGCTCAACAATCTGATCCCTACAAAAACCAGAAAGATCCTGGAAATGACACTAAAATAATACACACAATCCAGACAATGAAAGGAAAACCCTAAGAAAATTCTGAGACCCACGAATTGATAAAGTTTTTAGGGTCAAAGGTATGCCAGGGCATAGCATTCAAAGTCCAGGACACATTATTACATCTCATATTTCCAACAACTAAAAGAAAGCGAATATCTGTTAAGCCTCATGGACTCTGGAGGCAACTATTCTATATTTCAGCCCATTTACTGAATGACAAGAAAGGTAGCCAGCTTTGAGAAGGACCCAGAGAAGGAAAGGATTCCACAGCCTGTTCAGGGTGCAGGAGAAACACTCATGACCCAGCAGACACAGTATTATTTGATATAATTGAAGTAGTAAAAGATTCTATGTGAAGTTTATGTGACAAGGAACTAAACACCATTTGAAAAAATAACTCATGGTATGCTATTGGGCCCTGGGTAGAGATGGAGGGACTGACCATTGACCATGGGGTCAAAGCTACCTGTCATGAACTGGGTTTTGTCAGACCCATCAAGTCATAAGATTAGGTCGATTATGAGCATTCCAGAATACAGTAGAAGAATTGCATCCAGGATTGACATGAATAAGTCTGAGCTTCCAGCTCATACTGGTAGTATGAATAGTGTCATCCTCCCCTGTGTCACCAGCATCTCTCCTTCAGCTAGTACCTACAGTACCACACTGGGGGTGGGGGCATCCCTTATAACATCTGACGGAGAAGTTGAAAGGTTGAGCTTGGTTCTCGTATGGGTCAACTCAGTATGTGTGTACAAGGTGCAATAGAATTCTGTGACACTACAGTACCATTCAGTGAAGGCCTGGAAAGACAGTGGTAACAGAAAACATCCCTAATAGCCTGAGCTTCAGGTATGAAGCTCTGTGCCAAAAAGGAGTGGCCTAAAGTAAGATGAAGGATCATAGGCAGTGGTAAATGGCTTGGCTGGTTGGTCTAGAGGACCAAAAGGAGAGGATTGAACAACTATAGACAAAGTTTCCCAGAAGGCCTGGGAAAGAGGCATATTGATGGATCTATGGGAGTGGACAATCTTTGTATTGCATGATAATGCCCACCAGGAAGCATGCACCATGTAAGAAGCACAAAACAGTCAAACAGAAGGAATGACTCAGCCAATTGAAGGAAGCCAATCCCCATCATTGGCCATACCAGTCCTATATAACAGGCTCATGAATGGACTAACCATGGCAGCAGAAACAAGGATTACACATTGGCCCAGCATCTTGGGCTCCTATTCTCTTAGACTAATCTAACTGCTGCTCCTGTCAAATGTCCAACTTTCTAACAACAGAGACCAATGTTGAGTTCCCAATGTGGTATCATCCCTCAAGAAAACTAACCATCCACTTGTTGGCAAGTTGATTGCATTGAACCCCTTCCACCCTGGAAAAAGCAGTGATATATCTTGACTGGAATTGACACATTCTGGATATAGGTTTGCCTTTCCTGCCCATATAGCCTTGGTCAACACTACTCTCTGTGGATTTACAGTGCATGACCCACCAAAATGTGATCCCATGGAATACTGCATTATATTCAGGGTTCACTTTACAACAAAGTAGGTGTGGCAGGGAGCATATGATCATGAGCTCCTCTGACTCTATCACTTACTACACCATGGAAACCATCAGCTTGACAAAACAACAGAATCACTCTTTGAAGACTCAGACAAAGCACCAACTTGGAGATTATACCCTGGGAGAATTGATACCCTTCTCCAGGACTTAGACTATATTCTACAACATTGAAAAATATAGTTCTGTGTCCCCAATAGGTAGATTTCATGGATTCAGGAGCCAAATGATAGTAAGTAGTAGTGTCTCCACCTACCATTAATCCCAGTGACCCACTGGGGAATTTGTGCTTACTGTACCTGTGACTCTCGGCTCTGTGGGTCTTGATTCCCAGATCTAGACGTCATCAGGGACCACAGCAAGACTCCATTACATTTTTAGTTATGATTATCATCTGCTCATTTTGGGTTCCTATGCCAAGAGTCTAGCAGGAAAGAAAAGAACGCTATATACCTCCTTTCATATAACAGAGGCAGTCATGTGATCCACTAGGGCGTGTCTTGACTTGGGTGCTCTATCTTGAGAATAGATGGATGAGTGCAGCAGCCATGGCTGGAGAGGGCATGGTGACCAGGAGTCAGGCACCTCAGTCATTGCACCAAGTGAGCCACTCAGACCAGCAGAGATTTATGCGGGGATAAGAATAATGAATAGTAGAGGGCAGACATGATGACTAGTTTCTGGTCCAAAAGCAGCTGCAGTGGTAAAATAATTTGTCCCACTAACTCTTCCCTGAGAAAGTGACCCATCAGCATCCAGGAAGAAGTATTCCTATATTTATTATAAAAATAAAATGGATCTAAAGTATGCAAGGGGTGGATTGGATCTATGATATGTTCTTCAGATTCCCCTTCATAACTGAAAAGTTAACTCCCCTAGCTGCTGAGTATTAGGGACTCACAGCTGAGCACCTCTTTGGGAATTGTCCTAGGCTAAAGAGAGCCTTCTCCAAGGTCTTGCACCCTCCCAAAAGTAGCCCACATCCACTGACTGATTGCTGCAGTGGGGGTGGGGGCATCAAGGCCGACTCCCTTGTCTCAGTGCAGGGCATGCAAGCAGATCCTCTCAGCTCCATAATGTTCTGTGGAATTTGCTGAGGTCTCTCTTGCAACTGCATTGTGGTACAACTTTTCCTTCTGCCCAGTACTGCTTTCTTCACTCTTCACAGGTGTTGTTCCTGAGAACCCCAGTGAACATTCCACACACAAATCTCTGACTCTCAGAATGTTTCCTGAGAAGCTCTCCATGTAAAACATGGATCTGCTTTGTTACTACATATGCACACACACACATATTTAAACTCCTCTCATCTTCTGTTCCTCTGAGGACCAAGGCCTAATGCCTTATCTTGGATCATAAGGTTCTGTTGGGTCAGGCACCCACCAGTCTGTCTCTGTAGTTCTGCTTCATACTGGTCCTGTTCATTGTCCCTGCTCTAGCCTCACTGGGCATCCTTGAGTTCCCTAAGTATTACATGCTTTCTCCTGCCCCAGGACCTTTGCACGCATTGATTCATATGCAGTGAAATGTCTTCTGTTCTTCAATTCATCTTTCAACCTTCAGACCATGTGTCCCTTCTTCACAGAACTCTTGATCGTCCTGAGATTTGATCAGAGTCCTCTCTTATGTGAGTTTACAGCACTGTGCAATTTACCTTCATAACATTTACTAGCTTGAATTACATTATGTTGTCATTTGGTTAGAATTATTTTGACTACTACTATAGCTCCAGCACTAGCACAATCCCTACCTCATAACAGACAATAAATACCTGTTAAACAAATAATTAAGATGGTGATTTCTCCTTAAACTAGATCCAAACCCCTTAACACATAAGCAAAGCCTTTTTCATTGTAGTCTATATTTTGCGGGTATTTCCCATGTTCTGTGATGGAAAAGGTGGCCGCCGGGCCTGGGGCATAGTACATACTCTGCAAACGATATCTGAATTTACATCTTAGGTAATTAATATCAGTTTTTTCTGTTAGATTGTGAGCTCCTTGAGGGAAGGAGCTCTCTTTTTCTGAACCTCAAGTGAGGAACTCAAACTCAGTGAATACTTATTAAATTAAATCCTCAGGAAGTGTGAACATAAACATTTGGCTATTTCGAAATATGTAGATGTTTCAGCTTTTATTTTTCCAGACAGCTTCCATCACTGCTAACCTAGGCTGTTGGAGGTCATAGGGCTCTAATCAGTTCATATTTACTAATCATAATCTATCCTTAGTAGGAATTAGCAAAGCCTAATATTGAGGGAGCTGAGCCCCCTGGTATTCGCCACTCTGCCAAATTAACAGATGTTTCAGACAGACCCCTGAACAGGAAAGCACATGTAAGAGTAAGAACACCTCAGTGTACTCTATGATGGGACCACAGGGTCAAATGCCTCCTGGGCCAGGCACGAGTAAGCGAGCCAGGCTGGAGGAAGTGGAGTGCCCCATCCAAATCCGGCAGCCAGGGCGCCGCTGCAGCCAGATGCTGCCACACAGGGTTCTGGGTCCAGAAAGTGCTGGATAGTCTGCTTTTTTCCAAAGAATCCAGAACTGGATTTTTATATGAACTCTTCCAATTTTATATTTATACTCAATTTTTTAAAAAAAAAAAAAAAAAAGGACAGAAAGGGAAGGGAAAGGAAGGAGAAAAAGACACTGTGATATCCAAACAAAACATGCCAGCACCAGACTGAGGTCATGGGTTTCTGCTTTAGAAGCTCTGGGATGGAAATCCAAATGGGCAGCCTCTATGAATTTACTGAAAAACAAGGTGAAACCTTTTCCTTTCTGTGCCTCAATTTTCACGTCTGTAAAATGAGTAGAATGGGCCAGATGTTGTAACTCTCACAGTCTGGGTGTCTCTCTAAATTCTGCTCTCGGCCTGCAAACTCTGTACCCCAAAACAACCCCATTTGGTTCACAAGCTGAAGGCAGCCCCTAGAAAGGTATTTTGCCGGAACTTCCATTTCTTTCTAACTATAAAAGACACGGGACATCATGCACACCATGCTCTCTTTCACATCTCATCACATTTTTTCAGCTTTATTGCTAACTCTTTGCTAATAGGATTTTCACCCTGAGATCTACATTTTTGTCTAGCTGTCCCAAGTCAGGAAATGCACCTTAACTCCGGACGCCATGGTGGCCGCATCTGGCTTTCATGGGATTTTAAAGTGACAGTCTTTGTGTTCAGAAGAGGTGCCTGAGCAGAGACCTTCTCTAAAGAGCAGGCTCTGCAAGGACTCTGATGAGAATTGAAGCTTAAGGCATACCGAAGGGGATCCTGGAGCCTGCTCCCATGATCACAGAAGTCCTAGGACCAAACCAGACCCCACAAGCACTTGCCCCACGTGAGGAGACCCCAGCAGGGCCGTCCTATGCTCATGGAAATGTCCAGCCCATGCAGAGCTCCTAGCATCCCCTCTCCAGCACACACACAGACACAGTCTTTGGCCACCTCCACTTGTTAGCAAGTGGAGCTGTTTATGGAAGCTCATCTCCAGTTACTTTGCACGGATTCGGGAAACAGGTCCCAAAAGAAGCGAGAGAAGAAAACTACAGGAAATGTGCACACATCCACCATGAAATACCAACCCAAAGGACAAACTCGGTAATCCCACCAATGATGTTCCAACCCCGTGATGGCCAGCAGCCGACAAATACCCGCAGACCTCAATCCATTTTTATTGTATTCAGGCTGCAGTGTTGTATTTCCTGCCTCCCCTTAGCACCACACATACAGTGTACTTGAAAACAAAAATCTATAATATTGATCCCACAATGTCACCACAATTATTCTTTTGAAACAGCCATTGAAAACAAATTACATCTGCACTGCCTTTTCATCCGCCCGCTGCGCGTGAGCAATGCTCACCGTGGCCTGCAGCGCTGTGGGTTAGCACTGTGTCACCGCCGACAGGACAGCCCAGGGAAAAGCCGATGGGGGAGGGGGCAGCGAGGATGGGAACCAGATCAAAGGGCCAGTTTAGGAGGGCACAGGGTCTGCCCGGCCGGCCGTCAGGGAGGTGTATGCATGTGCATCGCCGCCCACAGCTCCGTGGGTGCAGAGAAATTCTAGGCCTACATGTGCAAGCCTGGGCTCTGCCTCCCGGCTCAGTCAACCAAATGCAGTTGTTGGAATGATTCAATCGACAAAGATTTAACCAAGGTCTCATTTTGAGATCGTCACTTTAAAATCGGACCACAACAAGTATGATTTGAAGCAGCATGGTCTTGATCCGATGACACGTCATTCTATCGACTCATTGAAACCTTCTTAAGAGAACAGCGCGAGTCGAAGCAGGAGTGCTGGCCATGGCCCCAGCTGACCTCCGCCCCCAACTCCGATGGGCACCAAGATGCCCCTCCCAAAGGCCAGAATGCTGCGTTACAGGAACACTCAGAGGGAGAAGAGACCCTCACCTGCCATCCAGCCGGAGCCCTGAGTCCTAGTAGGAATGTGACGCCCCTCCCCCAACAATATCGGTGACCCTCTTCCTAATCCACCGGCCAGTTGCACAGGGAGCATCTGCTGTCAGAGACCTGCTTGTTTATTTTACTTGTTCGTCATACTTAGAAAAATTCTCTTCGTGCAGTAAATTCCATGCCACCCGAGCAGTGGGCAAAGGGAAAATTCTTTTGTTAAGCTTTGACCACACAAGTCACGGTGGTGGCTCTTGCAGCCGGGAAGTGATAACTTTGGAGCATTAAAAAAACCAATAGCCTTGTTGACATGAACATGGGAGCCTAACCCCTGAAGCCTCCTGGTATGACGCATTGATTTTCCTGTCCATGTACAGTTCTAAAGCCATCCATTCTGTATGGTCAGGACTCAGAGGGCCAGAGAGAGGAAAAAAATCTGTTCACTCTGCTTTTACCTCCAGGCAAAGTTGAGAAATAAATTCTACGTTTTGAGAGATGATTTGTTCAAGCCACATTTAAGAGAAAATGATTGCATTTAAAGAAAGAAGGAAAAAATTTTGTTTCCTGACCACCCCCCTAACCTGTAGCCACTGATCCTCAAGCATAAATCTCGACAATGTAAACATGACCTAGGAGGGTGGGGAGAGTGAGGGCAGAGGAGGGGGGGGCCTCAAGAATCGGGGAGCTTATTTATTAGTCTCCAACTACTATCACCAAGATGTCCAATCATTTCTCAAATAATCCTGTCATGTTCACCTGCCATTCCTTGGATCTTTCCTCTGATGTTATTTTGCAAGAGCTGCTGTTCCTTCTCGGTCAAGGACTCCTTGTCAAATTGCTATGCCCCCTCTTTGCTTTCTGATCCTCTCGTTGTCACAGCTAGAAGAAGCCAGACTGACTCGCTCTTCGGGGTCTCCCAAGGGTTATCCTGGAGCAGAGACTTCACCTTGTCCTCAACCCACTGCCCTCGTGTATACTGGCGATCAGGTTGGAAAGGACTCCCCAGCAAGCCCCACTGCCTCGGCCCCCTTATCCATAACCCTGGGGTCCTCATTCATAAAGCCCTCTGTATTTCCAGGCTGTGACAAGGAGGGATGTGGGTGAAAGAGAGAGAGCCCAGTCTTTGGGGAAATTTGCTGAGACACCACAGAGGATTTCGTGTGCAGCTGTTTTCCCCTGTTCAGTACTTTTTGAGTGTTTAGCTATTTTCATTCCAAGTAAAGAAAGCATCAGTGCTGGTCAGGAGGCAGAGCTCGTAGAAGTGGAAGACTAGCGTTCGAGCTGCAAATTTGCAGTGCCGTTCTGCAAAGTATTACATACATCATTTCCTGGTGCAGAGGAGTATTGAGCTATTTCAGTGAAGCCAAAAAGGAGAGACCAAAATCGAGCAATTTTCCTGACCTAGACAGAACTACAGACTGAATACAGAAATAGAAAATGCTAAAATGAATGGTCTTACAAGGTTTGTCTATATAAACATATAACCCACATCTCCCCAGTGTATACAATGCGAATTCAATATCAGCACTCATGCACACTAGTTAAAGTCATAAACCCAGTCACACAAAACATTCCTACCAGATGATTCCTCCTTGCTAGACCTATAGAAGTATTCTTAAATTAGGTTGGTGTGAATGTGTTTGTATACTTATTATTAAAATACTTACTGTTCTGCCTTTTGAAGTAGATGGACAAATGATTTAGGAGTGGAAATAGACTGGAAACAAAATTAATGCAAATAATGTGTTGATTTTTTTTTAGCTTGATTAGCCAAGCCAATGGAAAATTCTAGAAAACGTATACAATTATTTTAACTGTCACAGGCTGGCAATTGTAATTGACATGATTTGTACGAGATGCAGTGTAATAACTGAATATATTAAAAAAAAATCTCTTGCCTTGATTACCAGGAGAACATTACTAGTGCCACAATATTATTAACAACACAATTATCACGGCATCCCTAGGATACGCTCTTAGCACTTCAATGCATTAGTGAACCTTTGCTAACGAAGAAAAAATTAAAGTACAGCAAATTTCAAAGCACCAGTTGTACCCAATATCATTAAAAATTTATAAAACTTCCCCTGAACATGACAAGTGTTTGGTTTAAATGAAGATCAGCCACAAGGAGAAAGCAGAAATCTTGTTACGCTTTGTCTCCTTCCTTACCCTCACTCTCTCCCTCTCTCTTTCTCCCAGACCTCCCCCAACCGCCACCACCTCAATCCAGCTGAAATATGTAACCATTACAGAGTGACAGCTTGACACACAATGACCCGTCAGAACATTCATCTCGCAATGTTTTATTTTAGTGAGGAGCCAAACTGCAGAAAAAATAAGCAAGTTGTTTCAAGGCTTGGAAGGAGATCAAACATTTCTGGCATCCCCACTTACCAGACCTTTGATTTACAATGGACTTGTCAGAGCCCGATTAGACAGTGTGTGCTTAAAAACCTACAGAGGCTCCTCAACTGCCCTAGCCCGCCACCATTTCCCCCACTGAGGGCACCCCGCTCTTTGTTCCCTGGAAGAAACCATCTGGGCTTAAACATAGGACTTTGCACCCTTGCAACAGGACCAGGCAATGTGTAAAACGAAGCCCGCCACAATTAAATCCTTTTTGCCAAGGAAGAGAGAGAGAAGTGGAGAATGGAGACAGAGGATACAAGCTGAGTTCTTTCTGCCAGTCTCTTTACCACTTGCTTCCAAGTCAAAAGTTATAATTTTCCCCAGAAAGAAAAAAAGCATACCCAGCGATTGTTACTACTCGTGAGCTTTCTGAACCTTATTCAAACAGAAACACTCAGCTGAAAAAAAAATGAGCTGGCCCAAAAGTGCAGGTGTTTAAAGTATGTTCGTGGTATTACGATTTTTGCTAGTAATTACAACTATGAAAATGGCTGGAAATATATTGTTTCAATTTGTATGGAGAACAATTGCAGAGAGAGAGCAGCCTGGTCTGTGGCTTGCATTGGAATGTGTAATTCCTTAACCCTATATGGGGGAATGGGACTCACTGGCGCAAATTATGAATACATGTGTTTGGAAGGCCTGAATAGTAAATTTGGGTTTTGCGCATCTGTAACAATGCAATCTGACATGTGTGATTTATGGAATATTAAGTTAATACAGTATTATGAAATTAGCTTAATGTACTAAAGCTGTAATTTTAAAGTGAAAAACAATGTGATGAGACATAAACAATATCGACATTAGCATTTTGAGAAAGTTGAAACCAGTTTACTCAAAATGTGTCTGGAGAGTCACAGATTTACTTTTTCCTAGATGGACCCAGGTCTCAGGGAAGTTTCAGATCGCAGGACAATATCCCTTGCTCGATCAGCCAAGCTGCTCGCTCCCCACCCCAGGCGGGATATGCCTATCAGCCAGGAACCTGCCCCCAAAGGGAAGGTGCCAGAATGCGCCTGAGTTGTTCATGCTGGAGGAACTGAGTGACAGCTCTGCAGGTCAAAGAGCCTCCTGGCACTGCGGGCTTCACCTCGCAATGACCTCTTAGAGGAAGCTGGGGAGAGATGGTTGGGGTGCCAGGAGACAATCCTAGGAAACTGGGGGTTCAGAGCCAGGAACGAATGGAACTCTGAGTCCAAGCAAATCTTGTTGATTTGGAAGAGCTAGTCTAGCAGGGTAGTTCTGAGGCCCCTCAGAGGGGAAGCCTACCAAAACAACAGGGAACCTGAACCCTTTGTGTTATGTCCAGATAAGCTATCCAACCCCCTGCCCTCCGTCTCTTGCCTTCCCAGGGTCTGGGAAACAATGACCACAAATCAGACAGATGCCTGAAATGCAAGTTCTGAGATGGAGGGAAGAAGCAAAGATTTCAATGCTTGAAGAGGCCCTTTATAAATATCACCATAGCTTTCCTTGCTTTCAGCTGAGATCACTGAGGATGCTGTGAGCATGAGTGGATGGTTATGTGCGGACCTTAACGTGGGTCTTTGTGCCATTTTGCTACCCTGGTCCAAGCATGCTATCCCTTGGTGAACCTTGGGGTGGTAGGACAAGCACAAATGTATACAAACCCTGGAGGAAATAGAACTAAATCACAGTTCCTGGGTTCATTTGAGCAGAAAGGAACTGGTCGGCACTGTTTACTCAGAGTCTCAAGATTTGGGATTAAGTCTGCACCCAAACATCCTCCAAGTGCTTCTTTCTAAGGAACAACCACTGAGGATCTCTCAGTCACAGTGGTCCCTGCCATGTTGATGAAGATTAAATCTATTTGAAAAAGGGCAGGATTCCAAGGGGACCCCACTTGCACCCTTGTAGTTAGGAAGCTATCTCCTGGTTAGTGCCGCAGAGACTTCAAGTTCCATATTGCTGTGAGTTCCACTGTGCAGAAGGTCCAGTGTTTGTACACTGATCTGACAGTAAATGTATGTGTTAGGTTTTTCATGGAACTTTCCTTTTAAGATCCCCTGTATATGGTTCAATATGGTATTCAGGATTATTTCATTTATCTAACATGCTACAGTATCTTCATATACCTATAGTAAGAGCAAAATCATTCTACTTAAAATAAATTAAAAGTACACATCAACATCAGAGATGAAACAGTTGCTATAGTCCACATGGAGAAAATCAATTCACAAATTTTGCAGTCAGGCTTTGTGTCTCGTCTGCCTTTCAAAGGCACCTGGCTGCTTTCTGTTGCTTTGTTGGTTTTTTATTTTTAAGATGCCCTGCATTTATTACAGGAACTGAAAAGCCAAAAGCTAGGGGACAAATACTAATGTTTTAATGCCATCAAGTAGGTTTCAATTTTCATTTTGCATCTGGCATTAGGAGCCCAAGCTCAGTCAATACTTTCTTACACCGTTGCTTGTAGTCAGGCACAGGGGCTTCACCTAAGCTGGCAAATGATTATGCTTCACAATACAAGAATAAACAGGACTCAGAATAGGAACTTGCTCATTGCTCCTTCTGCCTGCAAACAGCAAATATGTTGTCTAGTCATAATATGTTTACATAGAGAGACCACCATCTATGTTGCTCCTTCCTTTGAGGAAGCCACCTTTATTTTCTCCAAAATTATTAAGTTCCAAAAATAGCATAACCCTCTACAGGAGAACAAGATATTCTATTCCAGTGTTAAACCAAGCAAACTAAGGCAAACCGAGACATAGCTAGTCAGCACTTTCTTGCACCCAGATACTCACTCTATTTCACCCAGCCAGGCTTCTCTCTCTCCGCTCAGAGATCAGGGACTACAATGTGGGCAGTATTCTTGATTCAGAAAGATACACGTGTTACAAAAAATTCTTTTATAAGAAGTGCATATCTGACAGTGGGAGAATTCTTGCCTGCCATGTGGGAGACCCAGGTTTGATTCCCGGTCCATGCACTTCCCAAAAAACCAACACACAAGCAAAACAAACAAAAACAAACAAAACAGAAATTTAATAAATGATGCTGCAATAATGGGATATTCACATGGAAAAAAAAAGAATGAAATGTGACCCCACCATATAGCATACAAAAAAATTAATGCATGTCTGCCCCAAGCTCAAATTGCTCTTTTTGGACGCCTCCTTAAACCAGGAAATGTCCATTATTGTAACCTCTTATTTTTTTCTGCATTATAAATCAAAACATTTTAACTAGAAAGAAGAGGGGAGTAGTAATAGACCTTGACACAAAGGGTCTTAGTTGGAGGTTTTCTAAATTCAAGGTCATGTAGCAAAAAAAAAAATTGCACAAGTAAACTGAAAAAGTCTAAGTGCTTGTGTGTGTGTGTGTGTGTGTGTGTGTGTGTAAAACAGATGGGCTTCCTGAATTCTTTCTATTATGATAAAACTTTCAAAATAAAATAAGAATCCATGCCTCGATCTACAAAAAGCAGCTTCTCTTTTTTTTCCCATAAGCTTGTTTTCAAAACCATGCCTCACCTTCCCTCTTTGACCACAGTCTCTGATGACCCTCAGTTATCCCACTGCTGGAAGAGTTAGTAATCCACCTCCACGGCCGACAGTCGCATAGAAGCAGATTTGTTCTAAAAATCGTCCCTTCCATCCCTCCATCGCTTTAACAGGAGTATACTGTTTTACCTGTTCTAATAATAGTGTATCAACCTCAGTGACTCAGAGGGGAGAAGCAATGAAAAGAAAAGCGCCGTTAAGATCGGCTAAAGGTCCCTAGACCCAAACTGTCAGCCTTTCCTATCCCAGCAGGTGCACAGCCCCCATTCCCATCCCACTTAGCAAATTATGTATAAACAAATTAACTCCCTGGGCCGGTTTTCTCCGCATCACTCCTTGGTTTCCGAGTGGTTTTCCATCAGGGAGAACCTTTTCCTTTCCCTTATGCACCAGCAAACATACTGATACAATTTAAAGGTCATGTTCTTTTCAAACTGACAGAGCCCTCCAAAGTTTTGACGAGAGGCCCTCCAAACCCCACACCCTACAGGCGGAAAGGAATTAAGTAAAGCATCACTCGGTGTAAGCTCAATCATGTGAACTGATTAGAAAATGCATCCGTGGAGAGGGGGCCTCTGCAAGGTGACGGCAGCTCATCCCGAAAGGAGATGTCACATCGTGAATCAGAGATCCCCCGGCACTCAGGGTGGGGGAACCACGTGAGGGTCAATGAAGATATAATTACCTTCCCACAAGAAGCCTCTTCTTTTCCAAATCCCCAATGAACACCACTTAATTAGCCTCACCTTTTTATTCACAGACAGTCAAACTGTACCCCAAACTTCCAGACTGAATTAATAGCATTTTCATAGGCTCCAAAGGACATATGCTTGATAACTAAAGAATAGCTGAGTATGGATTCTGCATAAATCTGCATTATACATAGACATTGATATGTTTATTTACAGTTATATTTGTGTTACCAGAGGATAGGGGGTTTATGATATCTTTTCCTTTTTTATTTGTCTCTGGAAGAAAAAGGGAAAGATTGAAATGGTAGCATCTTATGGATCATGTCAGCAGATGTTGTTCCCTGGAAATCCAATCATGGGCATCAGGCACTTTTCTGATATTCTTATTATTTTGACGTTTTTGTTTTGATCACTTTGTTTCTCAATGGAGAACTGCTGAGGTGCAGTGGGACATGACACTGCTCACAGGCAAGAGTTCCTGCTGCTGACCTGATGGTCCAGCAGAGGGGACCGAAGTTCTCATGCATCTGTCCTCACCTGTGCTCACGGGATGACATCACATGCACATCCACCCTGTAGAGAAGGCACCTGGAAGAAAACCCCGAGAGAGTGATGCATTGGGCAGCTCGCATGTCCCTTAAGCCATGGCTGAGCCCATTCAAGCCCCTTCCCTCCAGCTTTCTCCCTCCTGCCCCACCCCCTCACATCTGCAGGGCCCCCTGATTCATCAGAGTGTCTCTCTCTTCAAGACGACTTCTCTGACCCTCCAGCCTTCCAATTTAGGGGGGAAAAAATTGCCCTAGCTCCCAACACTTATGCACCAAGAATGAAAATACTTTAACCCCCCCAAAAAATATATTAATAGTAGTGTGTTTTGTTGCAATTTCACACAGATCCTCAAAGTCAGCCCATAGCTTGTTAAATTTTTACTAGAATGACTTTTCCTTTGAAGCCTTCCCTCCCAGTTTAATTGGCTGATGCACATTAGTCCACAACTGCCCCCGTCGTGGAAGGCCGGGGCTGTGATCTTGCATTCAGTGATCAAGTCCATCGCCCTTGTCTCTAGTCTTCTCTAACTTCCCCTCATCCTGCCTCACATCTCATGGTTTTCCAAAATGGAGTGTCCCCTTCCCTCCCTCTGCTCCAGCAACAAGCTGCTCCAGCTGCAGGTGCCTCTGTTTAGACTGGCCCTCACCATTCTGGACAAAGGTGCACGGAGGTTCCAATGAGTCCCTATTCCCACTCTCCCTCCTACTGATGCACTCCGCTGTCCTAGGGCCTAAAGCCTGTGTGCACTGTGTGTGCTCGTGGTCCTGCAGGAACCAGAGAGGACTTCCTAGGGCAATTAGTTCTTAACTTCTAAATCTGGATGAAGGCATGTACACGAGGGGCGCTTGTCCAGGAAGCATGAGGGAAAAGCTCATGTTCTCATGAAGACTACACTTCATGTTCTTAACATTTCCCATCACACCTTTGTATGGTCTCTTTGGGGACTGGAGTGGCCAATTGCATTGGAATCAATAAATGATCACTGTGTGATCAACCAGCATCTATTAAGCACCTTTCTGGTCATGCCCTGCACCATAGGCCAGAGATGCAAAAACAAGAGACCATCCCTGCTCTCAAGAAGCTTCCCATATGGCCCAGAGATAGCACCTGGATACACTATTAATTGCATGATGATTCTGGAAGTACCACAGGCTAATAAAAGCGGAAATGGAACACATGAGGTTCACTAGCAAAGGTTCCAGAGCCCATATTTTAATTTGGGCTCTTTCCTAAATGACCCATATGTGATTGCCATACTAATAACTAAGTCAGAAGAACACTGACAATCGTGCAATATGCGGCAGCCGGCACAATCAACCAACAGTGCCTTATCCATCTTCCTCGTACACGGGGGTGGTTTACCTTTAAGCAAGATCGAAGGTGTTTAACACAAGTGGGCACTTTGCAAACTTACTAAATCAGTCTTCCTCTGTTTCTGGAGGCAGCTTCAAAATCTGCAGGGCTGCTCACAAATGCCAGAGAGGGAATGAATCCAAGACCTTGAAATAGCTGAGTCTCCTTCCCTCATTTAAAACTTTTGTTCCTGGAAGAAGTTTAGAGATGCTTTATAAATGTTTTAAAAATTGTCTTTCAAAGGCAAAGCCTCCTCCCTCCTCCAGGGAGTTGATCTTTCAGTTTTCTCTGGGGACTTAAGGCCAGTGCTTTGGTCTGTAAGTGGTGCAGGGCTGGTTGCAATCCTCTCCCTCTCCCATTCACAGGAGGGGACTCTCTGTCAGCTTGGAATGAGGGGGGAACGGCGTTGAACTGATCAGACTTGCTCTGAAAGGCCCTTATAGAAGACGAAGTCAGGCTAGAGAATTTCTATATTTTAAACCTTTTGCTACACTTTTGCATATTGTCAACAACTGTTAAGATACTCTCCATGGAACTTTTAATTAGCGGTTTTCATGAGCGACAAACCCCCTGCTAAAGGCTGAGCCTGAACTAAGTGTTTTAGAAAAGAAGTTCTTCGTTGTGCCTAATAGAAGCGATGAAATGAACAGCAGATCCTCTTAGTTAGGCCAGTTTGACTGACACTGACAGCCGTGCAGCCAAGAGCATTCCATCATCCCAGCCCTTGAATTCCCAAGGTGAACAAGGCCCATTTAAGCCACGGTGAAAGAAATCACAGGCACACACCTGGCACTGAAGTGGCTTTACTGAGTGAGCTACACTGCACATGCATTTGTACCTTGAATAACACTCACACCTAGATCCGAATATGGCACTTTTCCCAGACCTAAGCAAAGGGCTGTAGGGTGCCTAAGGCTCCACTGTCCAGACACCACCCTGAGAGTCTGAGCAGGCTCCTCAACAATCCATGTCTACCCAACCTCAAGAGTCTGAGCATGCCTCCAACAATCCATATCTACACAAACTCAAGAGTCTGAGGGCACACCCCAACAATATATATCCACACCTCCTCAAGAGTCTGAGCACGCTCCCCAAGTCTCCATATCTGGAGGTCGACGGGAGTGGGATGTTAGAAAGCCATCATTCTGCTGTTTGAGATAAATCCTGCCTATTTTATCAAAGATATAGCATCACTGACCTGGATGATATTTTCCTCTCTTGTGCAAAAGCAATAAAAGCCACAGCCTGAGCTGTGTATCCTGCCTTTGCCGCTAACAAGACACATTCCTTTTTGTTCAAGGCAAGTACTGTAAGTTTCTGTCTTATGTCACAGTTTCTGACAAGTGCTTGAGCACAAAAACAGTATCTTGGCACCAAAATGACCATTGCTTAAAAAGATGAAACTCCCAAGGACACCAACAGGGTGAGATTTCACATGAGATATGCAATAGAAAAGCCACCCCCTCTCAAATCCTGAAGATATCCCTACAAAACTCGTCACAATTGTTCTACTCTTCTCAAACCTTGAGGCATATGCTGCAAAACTTCCTCCGGTTCAAGCCAGCAACTCCCGTTCAGTGCTGATGTTTAACAATCTTGCACACTCATGTGTTAAGGCCAGGCCATGCTTAGTTGACTGGGAAAGTCTGACTGGGTACAGCTTTGTTCCATTTTACTGACTGTTACCATTTTTTTAATTGCCAGCTTTACTTTTGGATGCCGAAGAAGACTGAATTCTCAGTTCCTTGTATTTCTTCTATCAGTTTTTAACACAAAAGGCTTAGTCTTCTGGATTACTTTTTAGAGAGAGTATTTGATGGGGGAAACACAATGGTTTTGAATTTCATTATATTACCAACTTACTTTTTTTTCGAGCATGGGCAGGCACCGGGAACTGAGCCCGGGTCTCCAGCATGGCAGGCGAGAATTCTGCCATTGGTACCATTGCACCACCCCCAACTTACTTTTAAAAATAATAATTACAGGCAAGTTTAATAAAACATGGCACTCATGAACATCAATATCTTTAAAAAAATAGTAAGAAAAAGTTGCCTCGTAATAAGTGAAAACTATGACTTCTATTTGTGCGCTGGCCCTTGCATTGGAGAAGTGACTTACTAGTATAAAATCTATATATGACTGTTTTTAACAGAGTCGCCACGAGGGTACAGGGAGATGTAAAAGTTGAACCTATAAGAAGAGCACAAGCAATTCCTCCAATCCTTTACCCGGAAAGCCCTTGAATGTTGGTGGTTGTGCATTAGATGGTCTCTGGGTTCGCCTCCATCTGTCACGCTGGTTTCACCTACGGGTCTTCCCCAGTCTCCCTGATGGAGCTCAGCCTCCAAGCCTTACAAGGTTTGCATTAATTTGGAAGTCAAACTCCTTCTTGCAAAAGAGCCGACATTCTGAGATAAAGTTCAGACTTAATATGCTGAGTCTTGGTGACAGCGTGTGTTGACAGGATAAGCTGTCTTTAATATTTCTGCTTTAAAAATTACCAACAACTGTTAAGTTCAGATCAGAGCATGTTCTGCTCTAGCTGAGCAGTGCCGAGCTAGACAGAGTTCAAGCCTTCCCAATGAAGACGGCATGTTGAGAGGTAGCGGCATGTCAACCAGACCCCACCCAGCCCACCTGCCTTGTTCCACGGGGACGCCAACTCTGGACACAGGTGAACTCCATTGCCAGGTCTCCCGTATCCACAGTCAGGTGGAAACGGGGAATGCGGGACTCCATCTTCAACCCCACCTTCTACGGGATGCCCATGTACTTGAAGTCCAGGCTGGGTACAGAGGGAGCCCTGCCCACTCTCTTCCCACTGGGAAGCACAGCACAGCCCCCCACGACCAGCGGAGCTGACTTCCAGCACAGCAGACTCCGAGCCTTTTATAGAATGAAAATGAGGTTCCCTTAAATAAGGAAAGCAGGGGAGGGAATTCCAGATGTCCCTTCCCTGCGAAGCTTTAGCTGGTGGACTCAGTGGTAGTCTGGGCATTCGTGCAAGGGGCAGGAGGAAAGAAACCTGCTGGAATGATTCCTGCCAGGAAAGGGACCGAGGAGGACAAACTTGGGGAGAGAACACTCCTGACAGGCTGCAGGCTTGAGGATGGGAATGGGGGCAGGGCACGGAGACGGGCGTATGTATGTCTGTGTCTTTCAACCAGGCAGTTCAATCTCAGGTTATTTTATTTGACAAATAAAACTAAACTGCATATTTATGGACTAATGATGTGAGATATTGCTCTTTTATTCGTATCCACTGCTGTTTAAAGACCAATTGTAAATATTCCCGGGACTTTTTGCAAGTTGGCGTGGCATACGTATCAGCCCCGACCAACGGCTCTGCAGCGCTGTTGACAGCGGTGCTGCCTCAAGGTCAAGGGCACACCTTCACCTCTTTTAGCCAAACCCGTCCTCTCAAAAGCCACAGTGTGAATGTGTCCTTTCAGCAGTGGCAGCTTGGGGTTTGGGAGCCGCTGGGGTCAGGGTTGGACCCTGGTCCTGATCACAGCCATCACGAGCTGACAGTTACAGGGACAGCAGGAACAAGACAGAACCATCCCACTCCTGGAACTGAGACCACACTGACACCACTGGTCCTCTCCATGGGCTGACCAACACCCAGGGCACTTAGGGGCAGCTTGTTAGCTGCTGATTAAAGATGAACTATGAGCATCATATATATCCTGTCATTTGATGTAACCACATCTGCCACCAAAAATGGCAGAGGGAGAAGGAGACTGGGTTAGCCATAGAGAAGAAAGCAGTTCTCCTCTTCTCTCAACAGAGAAAAAGAGTGTTGAGCAGCAGGGGGACAGGCAAAGAGAGGGCTCCCTTGGGTCCATGCACCCTGTCAAGAGCACACTGAGCCCGGGGGTGAGAGTGGGCAGTGGGGAAGGGACACCCTTGAACTGAGCAGAGGAGGGTGCAGTGCTTTCAGACTTCAAGCCTCCTGGTGGTCAGAGGAGGTCACATGCACAATACACTCTAGCAAAATAGACGACACACCAGGAGTCCATGTGCCACCTTTCTCTGGGCTGGAGCTGAGTTTGCCCACAGGCAGGGCCTGGGGGAGCATGCAGGAGAAGTCCCAGCCAGACCTCATCTCTTAAGGGATGTGTGATGGCTCCCCACAGCCCAAGGGCCTGCTCCGGGGCCCAGCCACATGTCAGTGAGGACAGAGGGCTCCATGCAACAATAATCTGAACCAGTTCCTCTGGCCCAAAAACTAGTGAATTTTTATTGCCCACAATAAGAAAGACGCACTTACTGTAGACTTTCTAAAACGGCTCTGGTTCCCGCAGCCCTGCAGCAGCAGTCCTCAAGGATGCTGTGTCCACAGCTTGGGATGGTGACGCTGCCTCCCGCTTCTTCCTGCATTCACCAGTCTGAGTTATTACTTACCCGGCAGCTCACCCAAAGCTAAAACTAACTAGCGCAGATGCTTAACTGCTCCCACTGGGTCCCCAGCCCAGGGGTCATGACAAGGCCTGGGAGGCACGTGGGAAAACTAGCTTGGGCCTCAGCCCTCCGTGCACAGACCTGACGATGTCCCTCAGCCTATTCCTCAACGGCTCACCTGCTGACTCAGAGGCACTGAGCACATGTCATGTGCCACATGCTGTGGGGCTATTAAGAACAGGGCTCAGAAACACATTCAGAAAGCCCGGGGGCAAGCTGTACGCAGTTGCCATGTCCACAGGGGCTCTGGGGAGAGAGAATAGGTCCTTTGGGGAGACTGAGACAACGTCATGGAGAAGCAGCCATTTTGGACGAGTAAAGTTTTCAGTAGGCAAAGAAGAGCTTCCCAGGGAAGGGAGATGCACAAGCAAAGTTGCCAGGGAAGCAGGAAGCTCCCCTTCTCAGACCCTTGGAAGTGACCACGTTACCTCTGGGTAAGGACCACCCAGTCCACCTTTCCAATTCATCTCCAACCACGGAACTCCACATTCCCTGAGTGTCAGCCACATCAGCTTTTCCCCCAAGGAATTTGCCTGTGACTTACCATCTGTCCAGGATGCTCATTCTCTAGGCCTTCCCCAGATTGGCTCCATCAGATTTTCAGGTCTCCACTCAAAAGCTTAAATAAAGCTGACCATCACACTTACCCACGGTATTTTCTTCATAGCACTTACTGCTCTCTGAAATTATCATATATAATTGTTCATTTGTTCATCGTCTGCTCCCCTAAAGCATACAGCCTCCTTTCTGTGAATGCAGGCATGTTGTCTGTTTTGCTCACTTGTTTCAAAGGCTAGGACAATGTCTGCTAATAGTAAACAAGCCTCTAAAGCTAAAGCACTTTAGCTGACACTACCTGGTCAGTAAGTGTTGTAGTGAGTGGGGAAGTAAAAGAATGAATGACTCAAGCAAGCTCTATTAGAGGGAAAACAAACTGAAGGACACAATTTGTCCTCTCTGCGTACTGATCACAGGAATCTGAGGCTGTGTATCCTTTCTAGGGTTTGTGAAACAGCATGAGAAATGTCACCCAGGAAGCTGAGCCCCAGCCAGGGCAAAAAGGACAGACTCTGTGTGGAAATCACAGGTCGTTTTCCACTTTGAGAAGGTGAGCAGCGATTGAGGCTTCCAGAGGGTCACGGACTGAGCAGCTGAAGGAAGGGAGAAGAGGAAATTTGCCTTCCATTGCAAGTGCTGTGGGTGCTTGGCCCAGCCTTTGTCAAGGAGTCTTTTCTCCAGGATTCCAGCCCTGAGATCCTTCTGAAAAAGAGACTTTGGAATGCAGCTGTGTGCTGGGCTTGCAGAGCAGACTGCAGCAGGGACCCCAGCCCTCACGTCAATCACAGCACACATGGGAAGTATGGTTCTCGGCATAACCTGGCTCAGACTCACAGTCTCGTTGGAGATGGCACACACCCCAGGTCAGCGCAGGCCCTTAAGGACAGATGTCCCACCTGCATGTGAGAGCTACCATTGAGACCCTGAAACATCAGGGTCCGTCAAGGAGGAATGTGTTCAGGATGCAGGGTGGGACGTGAAGAGAGAAGCCACAGCAGCATGTTTAAGTCAGGGAGAAACCAGGAGGCCAGAAGGGAATTTATCTGGTACATTAGGAGAAGTGGGAGGGTGGGTTGGGACAGGGGGTCTGGGTCACCTTTGGATGAGTTTGCAGCTCACAGGACACCTGTTGGGTAAAAGAGTCTGCAAATTCTTGCACCAAGAAAGTCTCAAGTACAAGATCTTTCAGCTCAAGTTCAGCAACTTGCTTTTGGCAAGGTTGGGCAAATGAAACGAGCTGTTGGTACCTGATGTCCTAATCTGAAAACACCGTGTCTGTCACTCCTTCGGCTTTTGGATTGTTGAGAGAGTCAACAAGACCAGTGTGCTCCTATATTAGGTGTTCAGCACTTACCTGACCCTCAGGTCACGTTCAGGGACTGTTCATGTCCTGTCTCCCTGATATCCTTTGTATCTGTTTTTCAATGTCACATTCAGTGAAAAACCCTGTGAGTTCTTGGGTCTGACATTTCACCCACACATCCTACCTTGGCTGAAGGCTGAGGATCCTTGGGTCATCCACCCTGTCCACCCTGGCCCTCTGTTCTCTGGTTCCAGCCCCTCTCACCCATCCATCCCACATGCTCCTCCTTCTCTATGTACTTCACTACTTAGATGGGATTCTTTGCCCATTTCTTCCTCATTCCAGAAGAGATGCTGGCATCCCACGAAGTCTGCATTTAGAGGTCGATGTCTCATACCACAGGACATCAGAAATTTGGGTCACACAACAAGACAGAAAGCCCCATTCCCCAGGCTTTATGTAGTTGCCCTTCTCTAGAAAGAAATTCAAAAAGGGAAGTTAACTGTAGAAAGAATACTCCAGAAGCACAAACATCAAAGTCTTCTTTGACCAAAGGGAGCAGGGTAGAGAGGAAAGGGAATGCCATCGTCAGAACCCTTTGCATTTGCCGTCCAGCCTCCCAGCACCACCCTGGCCAGGGAGAAGCTGGGGCATGGGGAAGTTGGGGGTTTCCCTCAGGAAGCAAAAGATGAAGCGTCGGTGTTTTGTTTGAAATTGATAATGATGTCAGTTTCAGTTATGGGCTCATTACAACAAACCTGGGACGTATTAACAGCTCTTTAATTGAATTTGGAAATAAGGAGGGTTTTAAATGGCCTTGTAACTAGTAGATGCATGGGCCCCCCCAGAGACTGCCTTCAGCATTAAGTGGAAAGAGCCGGAATGCAGCGTTCCCCCAATTGGCTCACTCTCACCCTCCACGGGCCCCGAACTATGCATTGTGGGGAAATGGTTATCATTTCTGATCTTATGGGAGCTGAGTAGAAAGTTTAGACCAGAGTGAAAATAGGACCCATGAGACGGCTTCCATATTTTATTCCAGGAAAAACACCTGACTGCCCAGCCTAGAGCGGGGGCACCATCCTGCGAAACTGCAAGGCTCTACTCCTGACCACGGTGGCCATCCAGGACTTTGCACCCTGATGCCCTGTCGGCACCCCCAGTGGAAGGTGAATGTCTGGGGCTGGGACCCTGGCTCCATCCTGTCAGAAGCCTGGGTGCCCCACCCAGGCCCACACATGGGACAATTTGGCAAGCAACCATTTGCATAATACCCAAGGAAATGAATGGCCCTGGGTGGGCTCGTCCTTTTGCCTTTTTATTTCCTTCACATTCCCCTTCTCTCCTGTACATGTTTTCTCCACCATGCACTTTCAAATCTATCCTTAGGCAGTCTCCTCCAGAAAATTCTTAACTATCTAGAGGCATCCTTCATTATCTATCCTATGTCCAAATAGCCACATACAAATGTATATACTTAAGGATACATAGATGTATAGAAGCAGATACATATATATCATGTATACATTGCATATCTGTAAGAAGGAGAGGGTGACAAGATTCAGCAAAGACAACACAGGATGTCCAGCTAAATTTGAATTTCAGATACATCACGTCATTTTTTAAATAATTCATTGTTCACCTGAAATTCAAAATTCAACTTTAAACTGGGCATCCTGTTTTTTATCTGGGAACCCCAGGCAGAAGGCGGTTTTCTTCTTTCATAAAATCTGATCACGGCATTCACACACTTTTCTCATCTAGCATCCTGGGGAGATCTCTGCAAACCCCCAGGTAAAGCCCCAACCTGGCAGTCTTTTTAATGGATGTGTAATATTCCGTGGTGGGGTTGCTCTTCAAGTGCTGGGCAATCACCTTCGTTTGGTTAACTGTCACTGCAATGTCACTTAGTAAACTCCTGCCCTCAACAAAAGGAAGAGAGGACCACGGGCTCGGTTCTGCCCTGCTTCCTTAAATTAGCTGTCATGATGAAGTGACACCCAAAGCCTGGGGAAGAAGAATATGCTTCTCTCTGAACAGCCAGTCCCGTGAGGCCCCACGGCTAGGTGGGGGTCTCTGGGTGGGGAGAAGGGATGACCGCAAAAACTGTGAAATACCCCCCTTCCACCCCGGTGCATGACAATAGAAACACTGAAATGTTTCCACTGAAATTTCGCTTGCGCTCGAAATGTACTCAGATGTAGAACTCAGACCAAGCTGTTTGCCAAAACCCACCCCCGCATAATTATTTTGCACAGGGCCCCCCCGCCCCCCTTTCATCAGTCATATCTCTAACTTCATCCTCGCTGCTGAAAACACACAAATAAAAAAAAAATACATAGCAGCTCTGTTGACATTACAGCAACAGCCTAAGCCTCATTTTACCAGCCATTTAACTCCCTCTAAGGACCCCGTTCGGAGACACCGGCATGTTGATGGGAGCTGTACAAAGGTCAGTGATTTGGAGGCTCTTTCCGACAATTTGCCAGGATTTTGGCATTTGTAAGCATCCATAGGACAGCTCTCTAGCAAGCTGACCTTGACAGCGAATGGGATAAATAAACCTTCAATTTACCCCCTCCAGCTCTCCGCGAGTCGGGCCGGTCCCCGCGGAGCCTTCACCTGTCCACATCGTTCAACTGCCTGCAACTTCCAACTGACGAACATCCAAGCTCCGCGGCCCAGTGACAAACACCATCTCACAGATAAGGCTTCTGAAAAGTCAAAGCCAATACCGCTTCCATTGAAAATTTAATGCCAGCTCCATCTTTGCCCATCATTCTTCCGACTGTTGCACGTGTCCCAAGAGGCCCTTGAAGCTGAAGCCCTGCTCCATAACAGGTAATGACGTGGCATTTAATGATACTGTCCAAAGCGATCCCGGTCTTTGGGAAGTAATGTGCACTCATGTACCAGATAAGCACCGCCAAACGAACTGAGCCGCCGTATCTTTCACGGCCCTGTCACCAGATCCAATGTGACACATCCTCGGCCATCGTAGCTGCCCCTCCTCCGACCCACCATCAGACAGAAGGCGTGCATTTCCCGAGCAGAGCTCCAAAGCGTTGAGGGAATTCAGACAAAGGTAGGAAGGTAACGTATCCGTAATTAAGTATTCACAGCCTCTTTAATACTTCAATGCTCTTGGATTCGCTACTAAAATCTGTGAATTATACCTCATTGAAAAATGCCCTTAATCGACTCTGACATGTTTTATTGGAGGCAGAAAAAATGTTTCAGTATGATAGATAAGGTTAAAAATGTTACTACTCTGATCATTTACTCTAGTGCCTGGCGAAAAAACTCCAAAGCCAAAAACCATTTACATCATTCATCGGATGCGATGGAGGGAAAAAGAAAAAAAAAAAAAGCCTTATCTGACAGCCCATTTTAGCTGATGGGACAAAGTGCACATTTTCAATTTTCTGACAAAGTTATGTTGTTTATGTAGATAAGGAGAAAAACAACTGTAACATTTCCGCAGCGTGCCACGAGGACTGGAGCTGTGACTTAAACTAGAAAGTGTCTCCGAGCCATGCGGCGTGCTGCACAAGCCGACAGACCATCACCCCCGTGGCGTCAGAACAAATCACGGATTGCGCGTCTTCCTCGCTGCCAGCAGCTGAGGGTTTTCAAACAGCCCCAGAGCCCCGCTGGGAAGCGTCACTGACAATTCTACGGGTACAGGAAGTCGCTCTCTTCTCAGCATCAGCTCCAAGCCGTTGCAAGAGGGACCAAGGACACCACCCAACAGGGAGTCCTCTAGAAGGTGGTTTTTCATAGAAACTTGGAGTCTTGCTGTTTCCTCTGCACTTTCACCCCAAACTCCCAGAGCTCTATCTTCACCTCTGTGGCAGGCCTCACGCGATGGCACTTGCGTGAGCCTGGGCACTAACCTGCAAGTCCTGTGAGCCCTGCTTCAGGCATCCATCCAAAGGCTGCCTCTTCCTGGACCACACCCACGTGTCGCCCTGGGCAGCCTCGGCCTGCTCCCACTTTGGCAGTTAAGATCGCAGGCACGAAGCGGTGGTCATACCCTGGTCCTCAATTCGACTTCTTGGGGGGAAATCTCAGGTCCATTGCCAGGGAGCTATAGGAGCAAGTGACTTAATCTCACGGTGCCACAATATCCCAATCTGTGAAAGGGAGAGGATGACTGTGGTAATTAGATTCAGTTGTCAACTTGGCCAGGTGAAAGCACCTAGTTCTGTTGCTGTGGACATGAGCCAATGGTACGTGAACCTCATCTGTTGCTGATTTCATCTGCAGTTGGCTAGGAGATGTGTCTGTTGCAATGAGTGACGTTTGACTTAATTGGCTGGTGCTTAAATGAGAGAGCGCAACACAGCACAGCCCAAGCAGCTCAGCATAGCTCATCTCAGCACTCGCAGCTCAGCCCAGGCCTTTGGAGGTGCAGAAAGGAATCACTCCAGGGAAAGTTGTTGGAACCCAGAGGCCTGGAGAGAAGGCCCGCAGAGACCATCCTGAGCCTTCTCACATAAGAAAGAACCTCAGTTGGAAGTTAGCTGCCTTTCCTCTGAAGAGCTAACAAATAAATCCCCTTTTGTTAAAAGCCAATCTGTCTCTGGTGTGTTGCATTCCGGCAGCTAGCAAAGTAAAACAATGACAGTCATAACCCTCCCAATGTCTTCGGAACAGGGGCTGGCACATGGCTAGTGCTGAAAGAGTTTTCATTCCACCTGTCATGGGTGAGGGCAAGCTCAACCCAGCAGACTGGGGCTTCCAGAAATGCGTCCCTCTCATTCCACTGGTATTTTTTCATGGTAGATTCTCTCTTGTAGACCAGCTAAAGACAGGGTTGTTTTACAAGCGTGCTCCTACCCAGGACAGAAGTCTCTGGTAAACCTGCAGCTACTTACCTGCTCCATCCATATCTGTGGGAAAGAATTTCAGCAGATGGCTTTCTCGTCAAAGTCGCTGGGGTCAGATAAAGCCAGAAATTCCACAGGAAAATGGTCACACATCGGCGATGTGATTAAACCATGAATGGTAGGGAGAATGAGAGGGGAACGACTCAAAAGTTTAATTTTTACTTCTCCCAATTCCATCGTCCTGGGTGGCCAACAAATTCCTCCATCCCTGGACCATGTGAGGCCAGGACACACGGGCTGGGTGGGACATGAAAAGTGCACATGGTTTTTCACCTTCCAGTCAGTTGTCATTACTGAGCCTTCAATGACAACTGCGCACAACTATAAGACTTGCCATATATGGCACACCCTGGAGTTGGGCAGTGCTCACCAGTTAGCAACTGACACTAAAACTGGTAGCCAACATTTAAACATTTTGAAAATACAGATTTCCATTGCCTTTTGGAAAAAAAAAAAACAGCAGATTTTTCTAGGCCTACCTCCTGTTTCTGTCAAAAGTGGGAAGAACATTCTTTAAACTACTTGGCTAGTACTCATTGGGAATGGTCAAGAGCATGGACCTGGAACCTGCCACAGGCCAGAAGACACTGAGGTGGCATGAGGATTCAGTGTAACATGGTATCTTAGACTAGATCCTGGAGCAGAAAAAAGGACATTCGTGGAAAAACTGGTGAAATCCTAATGAAGCCTGGAATTGAGTTGGCAGTAATAGAGTGATGCTGATTTCTTCGTTCTGACATGTGTGTCTTGGTAAGGTGACTCACCTTTAGGGGAAGCTGGGTGTGGGATACACAAGGATCTTCTGTATTACATTTGCAACTATTCTGGAATTTAAAAATCTTCCAAAATAAAGTTCATTAAAATTAAAAACAAAACTAGGGAGAAAAGCTAAGCAAAAGCAGACTGATATTTCTTACACAGGTCCCACTTCATTCATTGCTGATTCATGGCTAGAGCCTGGAGACTTTGGAATTTGGGACCCCCCCCCTCCCTGAGATGATAAGAATCTGCAATACCCCAAGTGATCCTGTGTCTGTCTACCCTGACTGGGGATCTCTGAGCATCACAATCAAGGCTGCCCCTTGCCTTGATGTGGGGTCTGTGTGATGGGAAGGAAGGCGGAATGCCAAGGAAAGTCCTTTGTTTGCTGGAGTTATTTCCCACACCCACCACTGCCCAAAGGTAAGAAAACTGAACACCACATTTGCTCAGCTCTTACACTGACCACTGCCCTGTGCCAGGGCTTTCTTCAAACACTGACCACGCTCTCTCCTGCTGCTCTTCTGCAAAACCCCATGAACCAGGCTCTAGTGGGCACCCCTGCCCCAGCTCAGGGCTCTGGGCTGGAGAGCTGCAGGGGAGGGGTGAAGGACAGCGGGGCAGGCAGCATGGTTCAATTTCTAATGGGCCAGTGGTCTCAAATTTTAGGGTGCATCAGAATCACCTGGAGGGCTTTCTAAAACCCTACACCCAGAGTTTTTCACTCATCAGGTTTGAGGTGAGGCTTAAGGACATGCATGATATCACACATTCCCAGGTCTGGTGCCACACTTTGGGAACCAGTGCTCCAGGCAATGAAAGCTTTATCCAGCGTATTTACAGTGTGTGCTTATTGTTTCTGGGAGGCCCCTCAATAAACCAAAAATAATAAACAAATGCTGAGGTCTCAGGGAGGGGAATGGTGCGGCATCCTCCGAACAGGCAGTACTGAGTTATGTTAACGGGCTTAGGTTAACCTCCCGGAAGCCCAGCGGTGAAGAGCACCAGTTTAGGAGTCATCTGGAGCCGGGTTTGAGTCCTGACATCGTCGGTCACTAACTTTGAGATTCTTCACAAATTCTTTAACCTCTCTGGGTCCTGATGCCCTGATCTGCAGAAGGCAAATCATTAATGTTTCTTTGCAGGAGATATTCAGCCTACACGTGGATGATCCTCTAACTTGATCTTCACCCCAGACTATCCCCCCGGGACTCCAGAATCTGCTCTCACCCCTTGCAAAGGTCATGGGCATTTAACACTTGAGTCTCTAAAACTTAATTCCCAGGACCCCTGTTCCCATACCTGCTGCTCCCACCGTCCTCATTATGTCAGTTAGGGACAGCACCTCCTCCGGCAAAGCTGGTCACGCCTGGTATCAGGAGAGGACGCAGGCCCGTTCCCGCCTGCATCTTTCCCCTGAGGAGAGGCTGCAGCAGCCTCACATTTGCAGATCTCACCTGCTGACCATACCAGACCCAGGAAAACACAGAGTCCTGTTCTCCAAGGCCCAGCTCTGTGCAACTTTCTCTAGCCTCCCCCTCCTTAGCCAGACGAGACCTCCCTGCTGCAAATGCCTGAAGTTTGGGTTCCTCTTTACAACCATTTAAGGTGGTCTTCTTCTATCAGAGGAATCTGATCCAGACCCCAGCCTGAGACTGGAGACTCTGAGTTCTGGGGCCTCAACCATTTCCTTCTCCCCACAGCCCCTCCCCCAGGGCTGAGCAGAGAGTCCCAATTCTGAGGACTTTTACTGAGTGACAAATGGCCAGCTGGACTCTCTTGATGCAGTCAGACCTCATTTACTCAGCACCTGCTGTATGCAGAACCCTTTGCCAAGCACTATAGGGAACATGGACGCATTAGACGAACTTCCTGTAGGTCTCCGAAGAGAAACATCACCTGGGTGGTGTCCCAGGACAGAGGTGGGTAAGCGACCTGGAGGATGGTAAGATGCCATCAGACATGGATGGGAATCGGGGCAGAGAGAAAGGGAAGGGGAGAGAGTCACGGAAGGACAGAGCAGTGGTGTGTCGGGTCTGGAGAACTGTCCTTTGTGCCTGGAGCTTAGGATGAGCTGGGCGGGGTCAGGGAGACACAGGAACAGGCCAGCCACAAGGTGGGAGTTTCCCACGATGCCCCAGTGAGGATGTCCCGACACAGAAGCATGCAGACAGTGCCGGGAGACAAAGGCATCCATCCAGCAACCGCAAACTCAGGTGTGTCCCCGCCCCGCCCCTGGGGCGTCATTTCTTCGCAAACCTTGTCACTGTCCTGTGGTTGGCAGTGACCAGGCATTGAAATATTGCTCATTAAAAGTATCAGTTTTGGGGCAGGCCATGGTGGCTCAGCAGGCAGGAATGCTTGCCTACAATGCCAGAGGACCCGGGTTTGGTGCCTGCCCATGTTAAAAAAAAAAAAAGGTATCAGTTTTGGGGGTGGGCACAGTGGCTCAGCAGGCAGAATTCTCGCCTGCCATGCCAGAGACCCAGGTTTGGTTCCTGGTGCCTGCCCATGCAAAAAAAAAAAAAAAAAAAACATAAAACAAAAAAGTATGTTTTTTAAAAGCAGCCATCTCAAATAGACCTCAGTGTTTTCCATCCCGTTTTGAGATTCCCACATTTGGAGATTTTCATTATGACTACATAAATTCACATGGCGCCTTCGACCTTCCTCCGTGACTGGTCTCCTCTGGCCCAAGCTGGAAACGCCCGGGTTGGAGCCCAGCTCCACCATTACCTATGCGCACTGGACGAGGGCTGTGCCTTGTCCCACTGGTCAAACCAGGATAGTAACAGCACCCTCCACCCGGGGCAGAAACGGGGGTAGTAACAGCACCCCCCGCCCAGGGCTGCAGTGAAGTTTAAGTGTGTCAATACATGTCATCAGCTGTGCGGCAGCTCTGCTACATACATCCTTAAAGCTCCCAATCAGTTCTCTTGAACACAAGCAGGAAACAGTCCTAACAAGGGACGCCAGGAACAGGCTGCAGCATCCTCCATACTACATTTCAGGGGAAAATAATCCCCATGGGTGGCATGAGTCCACAGAGGACCTGAGGGCTGGCTCTGCAGCGGGGTGGGGCAGCGCAGGCCCTTTTGCTGAACTGAGGAAGGGTGAAGGCTGAAGGGTGGCGGGGCCTGTGTGACCAGAAAGCAATGCGTCCCACTGCTCATCCCATCAGTTAGCCACTAGCGTCACCACATCCTCAAGTCTTTGCAGGAGATGCTTGACAAGTGAGTGGTTTTTTTTTTCTTTCTTTGTATGCTGTATGGCAGGGTCACATTCCATTCTTTTTCCAGGTGAGTATCCCATTATTACAGCACCACTGGTTGAATTTTTTGTTTGTTGTTTGTTTTGCTTGTTTGTTTGTTTTTCGGGACGTGCATGGACCGGGAATCGAACCCGGGTCTCCTGCATGGCAGGTGAGAATTCAACCACTGAACTACCCTTGCATCCACCAAGTGGGTGTTATTTGCTACTATTTTCTCTACCCTTAACCATCTTGGAGGACCTGAGGAGCAGAGACCCGCACCCTCCTCCCCGCCCTCAGACACCCTTCTCCCTTTGGACACTGGCCCCCACAGCTCCTCCAGCTCCCCTAGTAAGTTTTCTTCACATCGCTACCAAATAGGCCAAGCTTTTATGGAGCCCATACTTTGTTTTGGTTCAGAAATATTGTAATAAAATGTGTGTATCTTTCTGGTTATTAACTTTCTGGCTTTTTTTTTTTTTTGCTTATTTATCTACATGGAAGATGTTTTATTTTCTAAGCAGCTGCTATGTGAAGTGTAAGGAGCAATCAAAAATCCAGCTTTGTGTGTGGCTGAAACCCCATCAGCTGAGGTTGAAAGAACATCTTTTCCCCTTGCTGTAAAGAAAAGGAAAGAAGATAACACAGAAGAACCCATTTGATCATGTTTTGCTTATTGCCATGTTGCTCAGGTAATTGCTTACTTGAGTTGGACTTGCCAGGCTAGGTCTCTGAACCCAGATCTTGTCCTGTGGTTATCAGGTCCCGCTTTTCCGAGAATGTCTTGGCTCCTGAAGCTGCAGCAGATCTGGCTGCCTGCCAAGAGTGGAGACTGGAGTGTGGATGGGTGGCAAACCCCCAGAGCCACCCAGAGACTGGGATGAGTGGGGCAAAGATGGACCCAGTCAGGGTCAGGCTGGGGTAGCTCACTGTTGGCCTGAGGACCAAAGCTCCTTGGAGTTTTCAGAGGAGTTGCCCTCAGGTTCTGCACTGGTCACCACTTATGGCCCTCGTCTCAGGTCAACGCAGGGCCAGGTTTGATTCACCTGGACAAGAGAAGAAACCAATAAGTGCTTCCCTTTGGTCCTTAAGCATCTACTATGTCTCACTCGCCAGGTCAGATGGGTGCTTTGGAAATATATCACACTTTAGGGACCCTCACCACTCTCACTGACAGGTGAGAAGACTGGGGCTGTGGTGCCCAGGAAAGGGGACACAGCACCCTTCCAGAGAAAAACTCTTGGTATCGTTAATCCCTGTCTCTACATACTATCCTTCTAAAAGAGTCACCACCAGAACATTTGGAGATTAGACTAATACACAGCTCTGCCAGGGAGAGAGGGAAGGAGGCAGAAGAAGCTCAGGTCTAGGCACTTTCAAGACATCCTTTCTCATCTCAGTAGCATTTCTCAAACCCGAGGACTCACCCCCTCAGAGGGATGTGCACAGAGTGATTTGCGGGAACAGGATGGAACTCTAGGGCAAAGTTGGCGTATCCTTTTAGATTTCATTTATATGTTATAATAAGGCTCAAAAACATTGTTTTACATTAACAGACACCAATATATTATTAAATAGAATCCAACTTTGCATGACTTCTTTATTTTTAAATAACTCACAAAATGTTAAGGAAACTCCATAACTGCAGTAGTTGCTGTGGATGCTGCCTCCAAGATTCCATCTTCCCAGTAGTGATAGGAGTGAGCTAGGTGTCACGTCCTACCCCAGAGAAAAACATCTACCACAAGGGGTTGGATTGGTCAGTCCTTCTGACTGCTTTTCTATCCTGAAGTCAAGTTCACAGGTGGGTTCCCCCTGGTAGATCTTTCTACCATTCTAATATAAACTTTGAATGCCATAAATTTATTGCTGAGTACTGCATTGCTGGCATCCTGCAAGAAATACCATTTGAGACTCACAGAGGTGGGTCTCCTATGGTTGGGTGGTGGATGGGATTTGACCACAATGAGTTTTAGATTCCCCCTTTATTTCTTGTTACTTTACTCCAGTCTCGCACACACATGAAAGAGAGAGAGAAAGAGAGAGGAACCCTAGAACATTTTTCTCAAGTTTCACATGGCTACCCAGCTGTGCTTCACTTGGGTCACTTTCCCTGGCACTCTCCAGTCCCACGGACACCACTACTTCTGCCACTTTGACTTGTGCCCTCAGCCTCCATTTGGATCTGTTTTCTCACCCCCACCAACTCTTCTTCCTTTCTGTGGCTACTGCTTTTTCTCAAATTGTCATGACAGGAAGGCTCTATGGGGCCAAGGAAAGAGGGTAAGGTGAAGCCAGGGGGTCTGGGCTCTGGTTGCTAATGTAAAGTCACTGTCCTGGTTGGGGTGAGTGATGGACCAGCTGAAAGTGTCACGGTGAGATCTGGGAAGAGTTAGATAAGCTATTCACACATCCTTGGCTGCTGAGAGAACCTTTAAAATGTGCTGGGAAGAAATGAAGAACACCAGAAATGGTAAAATGTAAATACAAAGGACTGTATAATTATATTTTCTTCTCTTAATTTCCTCATAAAACATAGTAGTTTAAAGATTAATTATAGCATTTTCTTATTGGGCTTATAACATATGTAGATATAAAACATCTGGCAATAATACCACAGAAAAGGGGAGAGGGGGAATAGAACTATAGTGAATCAAAGTGGCTATATTTTACTGGTATTAGTCAGTATTAACCTGAAGTGGATTGTGATACATTCTCATGTATATTTTAAACCCCCTAGAGCAAGCACTAAGAAAAAATGAAACTAAAAATATATAGTTTAAGAAAACATAGGAATTAAAATAGCGTGCTAAAAATGCTTAACACAAAAAAAATTCATGAAAAGGAGTGACAGGGAACCAAAAAGACATGAGACATTGAAAACAAATAGTAAAATGGCAGGCATAAATACAACCTTATCAATAACTATATTAAATATGAAAGAACTAAATACTCCAAACAAAAGGCAGTGATTGTCTGATTGGATAAATAAAGCAAGATACAATTATATTTGAGATCTTTCTACCTCTCTAATATAAACTTTTAATGCTATAAATTTACTGCTAAATTCTACATTACTGGCATCCCACAAGAAATGTACTTTAGACTCAAAGATACAAATAACGTAAAGGTGAAGGATGATACAAGATATAACAAGAAACATTTATAATAAGATAGGTGGAGTGACTATGTGAATATCAGGCAAAATAGATTTTAGACAACAAGTTTTTCTGAGGGATATTTCATAATGATAAAATGATTAATACATCAGGGAAATATAAATATTGTAAATGAATATGCAACCTAATAATGGAGCCCCAAAATACAAGAAGAAAAACTGACAGAACTGAAAGGAGAAATAGGTAATTCAACAATTATATTTGTAGATTTTGATAACCTCCTCTAAATAGCAGATAGAATAGCTGGACAGGAAATCAATAAAGAAATAATTGACTTGAACAGCCCCATCAACCGTGTTGACCTAACTGACATTTATAGTACACTGCACTCAACAACTGAAGAATGCATGCACTTTTTAAGTGCATGAAGAGCATTATTCAGGGCAGACCACAGGTAGGCCATAAAACAAGTCTCAGTGAATTGCAAATGATCAGAATCATTTGAAGCATAATACCTGGCCACATTGCATTAAATTAGGAATGAAAAAAACGGGAAGGAATTTTGGGAATTAAACAGCACATTTCTAAATAAGTAAGGGCTCGAAGAAGAAGTCACGCGGGCAAATCAAAAATACTTTGAACAGACTGAGAATGAAAATGCAACATTAAAATATTGGGCAGCAAGGAGGAGTGGATGGAAGGATTGCAAAGAGACAGGAGGATGTCTGTGGGATGCCAGTAATGCAATACTTAGCAGTAAATTTATAATATTAAACGCTTATATCAGAAAGGTAGAAAGAACTAAAATCAATACTCTAAACTTCTACCTTAAAAAAACTAAAAGAAGAAAAATTAAACTCAAAGCAAGCAGAAGGAAGAAAATAATATCAGAGCTGAAATCAATGAAAATGAAAACAAGACAATAGAGAAAATCATTGGAACAAAAAGCTGGTTATTTGAAAATATTAACAAAATTGATAAAACTTTAGCTAGACAGACCAACCAAAATAGCGAGAAGAACAAGTTACCAAACTCTGGAATGAAAGACATACAATCACTACCAAATCTACAAAAATTACAAGGATTTCACAGAGATGTTATAAACAATGTTATGCTAACCAATTAGGCAATTTAGATTAAATGAACCAATTCCTAAGAAAGGTACAGTCTACAAAATGATTCTAAGAGAAAGAGAAATGCTGTATAGCACTATAAGAAGTAAAGAAATTGAATTGATAATTTAAAAATCTCCTCACAAAAATAGTCCAGGCCTAGATGGCTGCACTGATGAATTCTATAAAATATTAAAGAAACAACACCAATTCTATGGCAACTCAGATAAAAGAGGAAGAGGAAATATTTCCTAATTCATTCTATGAGACCTGCATTGTCCTAATACCAAAGTCAGACAAAGACATTAAAAGAAAATGACACATCAGTATTCCTAAGAAGATGGAAAATGGAGGGAGGTCTGTAAAAGGGTATAACCACTTTTGAAAAATGTTTGATAGTATATACTGAAGCTGAATTTATACATACTCTACCCAGAATACCCAATTTTAGGTGTATACCCAAAAGAAATACATGTGTGTGTGCAAATAGGGCACATACAAAAATATTCAGAGCCACATCATTTACTGCACTAAAAACTGAAGATAACGTAAATGCCCATCAATAGAATAATGAATGACTAAATTGTGATACTGTCTTAAAAAGGAAAATCTAAAAAACAATGAAATGGAATTAACCACAGCTACAGGCAATAAACACAAAAGAACACAGGGTGTGATCAAATTTAAAAAACTAAGAAAACTATAGTGGTTACGGATGCGTGTTTAGGAGGTAAACTATAAGCCAAAGTAAGGAATTAAATATCAGTAAGTTAGCATAGGGGTGATTTATCTTTTTGCTGGGGAAAAGAGAGGTTAGTGAATGTGAAGGGATGGAAGGGGTTTTCAGAGTGCTGCATTGGATGGTAGTTCACAGTTTACAAAGTAATTATTATTGAGCTGTATGTTCTTGTTTGGTGCAGTTTACTATATGTGAATTATATTTCACAATAAAATATTTTTCATAATGTTATATTAAAAATCATTGCAACATACATGATAAAAGTGCATACCTGTAATTTATAATTGACTTCTTCAAATTAAATGGACAAACAATTGTCAAACAGAAAAGCAGGAAACTCCAAAACAGGAAACATAAGTGTCCGGTAAACATTTTTAAATATTCAATCTCAGTAGAAATTAAAGAAAACGAGTTAAATTATACAATAGATAAGTTCAACACTAAGGAAATTCCCATACCACAGGCAACTATGTAGTCAATAAAAACAATGTTTATAAATGACATTTGTGATATGGAATCAGAGTCATGACATAGTAAGTGAATAATGCAGATTACAAATCTATTTGAATTTTGAGGAGAAAGCCCTTGATATACAAAACGAAAAGTCCACATTATAAAACTGAATATATATATATATATTCATTGAATATCAAGATATATATATTCATTGAACATATATCTGTTCATTGTTAAAAAAAGAAATCTACAGGAGGATATCATTTATGTATCTGCAGAAGAATCAATGGGATGATATACTTCAAAAAGTTGAGCTATCAACTCTGAGTAGTAAGATTACATATCATTTTAATTTTATAATTTTCTTTATCTGTAGGTTCTAAATTTTTAACAATTATGAGTATGTATTAGTTAAGAATAAAGACGAAAGAGAAACTCTTTTAATGAGACCCAGCATTGTGGAATGTCAACATCATGAAGCTGGTGGGGACACTGGGGTGGGGGAATGTTTTCTCCTGTTCCTCCTCACCATCCCCAACTTACCTGATATGTAAGTATGGGGATGATTTTTTTTAATAAATAAAATAAACGAACACCTAACCCATCCGGCAGCAGTGATAAGATTCTTTCTCCCAAACTCAGTGATCAGACAAACAGTGAACGTGAAGTCCTCAGAGCCCAACAGGCAACATGGCAGAGAGCTGCTCAGGAGTAAGGAGGGGATTTCCACAGGAGAATGTGCAGATTCCTGTGTGCCAGAGGCAGAGGTATCTGCTAGCTCTTCTGGCCCTCCTAATCCTACATGGAATCACCAAACACAGCATCTAAAAATCGGAAACAGAGTTGGCTGTGGAGGCACTTCATATAAAGTGATAAGTAAAATCTCCAGGTATATTGTGTTATGACTGTTTTTGTTACTGATCATGTCATTTATTATTTTAATTCTCTGTCACTATCAACAGTGGGATAAACAAAGACTGCTCTCTAGACCACCTGGAAAGTGGAAGAACACAGCTAAAGCTCCCAACAAATTAGCACACTTCCCAGGCACGGAGAATGATAGCTCTACACACCCACGCAACCCTAGCTTGCAGGGTTAATAAAGACCTGGCTTAATTCGTTCACAGAGCCAAGGCACTCCGTCATTTGGTAATTATTACACCCAGAAGGTGGCTCAAGATTACAGTTTATCTGCATCTAATAACCACCTATCAGCAAGTTCTTAGCTCTCTCCTCAGTTTCTCTTTCCTCATGAGCAGGAAGAACTGCCCACCTGCCTCCTAGGACTCCTTGACCAGCAAAGCAGAGAAGAGGAGAGAAGTCCAGAGGAGAGAGGGACAGAGTGGCTGGACCTGTGGTCCTATTCCAGTGTCAGATTCAAACCTGGAAAACTCAAGCCCCAGAAAGATTACCAGGAAAGTGTCCACGCTCCCTGGCTCCCTGCACCCCACAATAAATAGCTAAAATCCAAAAACAGTAAACATAAGTTCAAGAAAGTCCAACAAAGTTCTGGTCCCATGATAGTCACTCTGATTTTTGAAGTTTTAAATTATTTTAAGTTTGGTTTTCCTCTTTGGTGGCCTGCATTGTGGTGCCTTGGGCACTTTGTCCATTAGGACACTGGGGATAGTTTTGCCTCCCACTACTCCCTGGAGACAACCTCTCCAAGGGAAAAAAGTCATGTTTGTTTTCTAAATGCAATGACCTGTACCATTCTGGAAACTCATTTTGAATAGCAGGCTGATTCCTCAAGACATTCTAGGCCAGGAAAGCCAGGAACCCACAGCCCTGACTTTATTTTGCTCGGAGCATGCACATTTTTAAGGAAATTGACCAACACAAGCCACAACTTACCTAATGGGGGAAGCCAAAAACCAGAAATCAAGTTGCTTCTTTTGTGTGTGTGAGTGTGTGTGTGTGTGTGTTTCCTTTTGTTCTGGACTTAGAATTCACACTTTTCAAAAATGGAAAATTGACTTTTCCAAGCTAAGTGTTAGACGAGATAGTAAAGCAGCACACTTGTAAGCACGTGTGACTTTAAAGGAAAGGAAGATTGTGGTCGCCTCTGTAGGGAGGCTTCTCTGTACGATCACCCAGCCATTAATGAAGAATCTGACCAAGATAACTGTGTCAGCAAACACCCCTTCCCTTCAAAAGCACCTCTCAAATTGGGTCCTGGAGATGGCTTCCCTGCAGCCCACTTCATCCATCCAGTGTAGACACAGCCTTAGGTCTGACAGTTATCCTTTTAATTCAACTGCAGTGAAGTGCTTTTGCAGCCCTGGTGATATTCTCTCCTATGAGCCAAAGGAAGTGAATAATAATTAAAGGGCCCTTTGGACAATATCTTTCTGTCTGAGGAATCATATACTCAAATAATCTAATTTGTAAAACCTCTTCACTACCTTACTGCCGGGGCTCCATTTTCTTTTGCATATATTTTCACCACTCAACTAATGATGGATAGGGGGAATTAGTGCATGGTTGATTGCATCTCCTAAAGGCACTTGGATGCATTGACAAGCACCAGCATCTTTTTCCTTCCTAGCACCTTATAATGTAATGTGTTCTCTGAACACATGTGTGAGACATACATTGATATTAAAAGCTCTACTCTGTACAGCCCAGTAAAAAGGATGCCACATCGAAAGCCGAAGTTAACATCTACCACATACTATAATCATTTAGGAGATTAAAGGAACTGGTGTCAGGTTGATGCCACCTGACTGCCTTAACTCACTAACTCAATCCTCAAGGACAAGGTTAAAGAGCTGTTGGAAGATGGGGGATTGGCAGAACCCACATGATGCAAAGTTCGTCTGGCTGCGTGCATTTTGCCATGGCCTGCTCTTAGTTATTTCTAAAAACACCAACAAATGCATACAATGATGGAAGACACCCAATATATTTTGTGTGATCTCTGGAAAGCAAAGGAGGCAGTGATCTTGCTGGGGATATGTTGTCATATATTTCGAGTTAGTTGTATTTCCTAAGTCAACCATTCAACCTTGTGCCCTGAGCTAGTTAAACAGACCTCGGGGTTGCACGCTTATGTGAAAATAGGTACTGGCTGCTTGTGTGGGAAGCAGAGGGGTGTGGTGGCTATGAGATGTGATCTGCAAAAGACCTCCCAGTACCAAACCTTGGCTCTGCTATGCCCTTGCTCTGCAACCCTGGGCAAATTACACAACCTCTCTGAGCCCCAGTTTCCTCATTGTGAAATGGGGGTTTAGTAGCGGCACCTTGCATCCTAGAATTTTTATGAGAATTAAAGGAGATCATCCATGCAAATTTGCATATTGTCTATAGAAAGTAAGTGTTAAACAGATACTATTATCCTTAGGGCAAAGAATAAAGCCAGTGTGAGCTCAAACGGATAGTTCCCAAATTGTGTTCCATGGAACATTCAGGATGTAAAGGTATTCTGGAGGAAGGAGGAAAGAAAGGCATGGTTAACTCAAGGAGGAAAGTTATGGAGTAAACAAAATTTGGGGTGTTTTTTTTTCCTCAGTGTTGACACAGGAGCGCATATGTGAATGTCTCATGACTCGCCAGGATTCTGTGGATGCAATTTTGGAAATGCTGAGCTTTACAAATCTGCAAATGAAATATCCAGCACATTCAGGAAGCTTCCAAGGGTGGGCCTTTGTCAAAATCCTTAGCATGGGGCCAACACAGAGGCAGGGCAGGAAGATGTTCAGGATGGCAATGAAGTCACCTCTAAACTCTAAAGAAACACTGGGAAAGTGTGGGGCTCTTCTAAGGTGAAGAAATAGACTCAAAAAGAAAGCTTGAGCACAAGGAAAATATCTTCCAAGATTATTAGGATTGTCAAGTGTTGAATTGAAATGGTGACAACTTGACATTTGTTTTGATCTCTCAAAAGGAAGAACATCAAAATGCATGATTTTGAAGAAAATGGTAGCCAGCCATGATTTGGGTAGGCAGGGATGGGAAAGGTTATGGATTTCCCAGTATGACTCTAAACTAAGCTCCACCTTATAAATGGAATCCATGTGCTCACCCCTAAGACTCTGGAAAGCTCTCACAAAATCCTAAGGGTTTTAGTAGTGACTGAGTCTTTGGTCAATGATTAAGCTGTTTCCTCCACCCTCAGGGATTAAACATCAGCCTGTTTGCATTGTGAAAATCCCTGAGTACTTGAAAGACTTTGTACCAGACAAAAGGACAGCGTTTTAGCCCACACATCATCCACTTCACTTTCCTGGGTAACAGTTTCTTGTCCAAAGTGAACTCAACCTGTTCATCACAGAAGACTCCAAATGACTTCCGGCCATTCCAAAACCCACTTAACGCTTTCAAAGAATGAAATTTTAGCAGCGAAAAGTAGTCCACTTAAAAGCATACATATTCCTAAAGGTGGAACTCAGAGGAAGCGTCTAAAAATGTTTATGGCAATAAAAGCTTCGTTTCAAAAAGTATGCAGATGACTATTTTAAAGGGGCTGGAGGAGATGCAAATCAAAGGAGGTTTGCATTCTCATAGACCTGTTTTAAAACATCGGTCTTTTCACTTAACAATCCTGTACTGAGCATTAAAAATGATGCACCATGCCATCTCATTAATTTCAATCAAATAGTCTCCATTTATTTCAAAATTGTATCGGAGAGCAAAAACAGAGGTAGGAAAACATATTTTCCTGTCTGAGCAATCCTGCTCCGTGCTCGGTGAGATGCCCCAAATCCAACCAAGACAAAGTTGAAGACTCATCTGGAATGAGCTCAGAAGTAGGGCACTTACACTTCATTTCCAAGCTAAGACAATTGTTCAACCACAAACTTTAAAATCACGAGAAGGGCAAATCCTGGTGAGCCAAAAAGTTCACATCCCAAACTTCCGATGCTTTCCCCCAATGAAGCCAATAACATTCTAAGGAGACTTTTCTTTACAAAGAAGTGTGTCTTCCTGAAGAAGAAACCAGGCAGCCGATTAAGACATATCCCAAGCATCTGCTAACCTACTTACAGGCATCATTGCTCCCTTGGGCCTGGGGACCCCTCCACCTTCCTGAACGGAGTAGCTGAATAGGTAAATGGGTTATATCAGTCCAGGAAATCAATGTGTATACTGTGTTCTCAGCCACAGATGAGCATGTCGAAGCCATTTTATTATAGCTCCAGGAGCCGTATTGATCCAGCTGTAACTACTCGGAGGGGGCCAGCAATCCAATGAGGATGCATCCTTCTGTCCATCCAGCTGCCTCTTTCCCCCAGTAGTACTTAGAGAGTAAGTGTTTGCAGATTGGATTAATTTAATGTTTGCTTAATCAAAACTGACTATCCTGGAACTTAAATGCTATTAATTACTAAGAGAATTCAGAACTAATCCTCTAACACCTTAGGCCAGAGAAGAACAGCAGTTATGCAGGGAAAGGGGACACTCGTAAGGAAATTCTGGTTGCCTTTCTTTCCAGATGTCCATTGTGTTTCCTTTTCCACTTCTACCATGCTGCTTTCTGAAAAATGCTTGCTGCCTGTGTTTTCCCTCTTTGTGGTACAATTGCTAGTTGCATCTGAATGTGCTGGCTGAGTAAACAGAGCCCTAGCCTCTGCTGTCCTGGCAGCATTTGCTACTTCCTTCTCCAAATACCCAATTTACCCTGCTTGTAGATGCTCATGGATATAGACGGCTCTTTCCTAGAGCACAGAGAGTGTCTCAAAGACAGGAGTTGTGCCTTCTCATGCTGTGACGCCTGGCACCTGGCACCTACCTGCACATAGCAGGCATCAAGAAGTGTTTGTAGAATGAATATCGGGAGGAGATAAGGGGCACCTGCAAGGGTAAAGACTGTGATAAATCCCTCTGCTGTGATGACACCCCTCCAAGGACAGTGCCTCATAGGCTTCGGTTCAAGTGCACCTCCCTCAAATTCTCTACCTTCCCTACTCTTGGAAAGACAGGGGACTGTCCCTGGAACCAGATTCCAATGCCTATCTTGCTTATGGATTAAATGCCACCCCAACAGAAACATGGAAGAGTATGTCCGCCTTGAAATCTTTCTGCAGCTCTGCCACAGAGTAGTCATGCACCATGAAACACCATGTAGCTGTGCCAGGAGGCTGGTCTGAACCAGGAGGAAGCTACTAACACCCAGAATGTGGGTTTTCCCTAGCAATACCAAAACCTTTCATTAGCCTGTGCACCTGCAGTTTGGCTATGAACACATGCCCTTGACTCTCCAACAACTCACCATCAGTAGAGAGCATTCTTCACCCACTGCATCTGGGTATAATCGAGAGGAAGCCTGCGCCTCTCCTAACAGAGTTCCTCTGCCAGGCAGCAGGCCTCAAGTGGTATTGCATCTCCACCTCCAGCATTCCACTGGGGGGTTGGCAGCAATTCTGCCATGAGTGTTTATTGCAGGGGTCACAAACTCAAAGGCCCACAATGACACAGCAGGTAAAGTAATCAAGCCGAGTAAGTAAGGAGTATGCATTAAGGAGTGGTGGGGCCTGCAGCAACTTAGGGACCAAATGGCCCTCCTGCTAATACTTTGCACTCACTGGCTATTTCCTTGAAGACCACAGGCTGGGTAAACATATCAGCTTATTTCTGTGTGACGTCACCCTAAGGTGAAAGGATGGCAGCTAAATCAATTTTTAAAAACATACACACAGCACTCAAATAAGGTCTATGTTTTAATTAATAGTACCGCACCAATGTCAGTCTCCTGGTTTTGTTAATGGTGTCTGGGAGGTGAAGCTGAGAGAAGGGCCTCTAGGATCACTCTGCACTACTTTTTGCAACTTGTTATGACTCTTAAATTGTCATTGTGTTAAATTAAACCACAGGATTTTCCCTTTAAGCTTGTTGACATTCCTCAGTTACTTCCAAATGGGCTAGTGACAGCTGTGCCTCATAGACCAAGAAGGACAAGAACCTAAAGACCTGACCTGCCAACACCCAAAACCACAGCCAACTCACCTGTTGACCCTTTACAGGGAATCTGTCACCTACAGGTGACACCCGCTACAGAGTTAGCTCATGCACTCCCCCCAATGAGGATTTTTCTAGATTTCTGAAATCAGGTCACCACAGCACCATCAACATCTATTAATTCATATGCGTTTTGCACAAATAATTCTTCTATGATGAATGGAGCCCCAGACTTACAATTCAACCGTGGTGTGGTAAATTACACAGGCCAGATTAAGTGTATAAGGAACATGTCTCAAAACAATGATTTCACTTTGAGCTAAGGAGGAACAAGTGCCCTTTCTTTCATTTCTAAATTACATTTTCAATCATAAATATTGAAAATTATGTTTCCGATCACCACTGTCACCATGTGAGTAGTGGCACATGAGCCCCCAGATACACAGGTTTTCACAAAAAGAAAGCAAGGGCTGTTAGAACACCGAAACCACTTTGAGTTTTAAAGGACTCATTCCCCCAGCCTACAAGATTCTAAAAAGATAGTGCCCTTTGGAGCTTGTAGTGGCAGAGACTGGCAGTCCCATTTGCACACTGGTTATTAAATGAATGAAATTATTGCTCTGGGTGCATTTTACCACTTAGTATATTTGAGCTGTTTCGAGTGTTCACAGGAAGGTATGGCAAACAAAACAAGATTCTTCTGTCTGGTAGCCCCCGAAACATCTGGGTTTTAGGCTACAAGCAAAATGTAAATATATCTTACCATTTTGAAGGATACAGTTTTGTTTTTGTTTTTAACAAAAAGTTTTACAGACCTTAGTTTGGCAGTGTTCTATGTAGCTATCAGCTATCAGTGCCTCCCTCACCCATAGTCCCTTGACATTTGCCATCCTAGTACAAGCGCCAAGGGTGATCTGTAGCAAGTTCCTTTTTGCCTGAGGGCCTGGGACAGCCTTCTGCCCATGGCCAAGAGAAGCTGGTGTATGAATACCCAACTTGTCTCGCCGTTCATTTGGAACAACCCTGAGGCTTGGTTGTTGCCCAGAACAGTAACCTGTTCATTAATGTACTCTGAATCAGCTCCCTTCCCTTTCCTTTCCCAGGCCCAATGGGACAAGGACCTAAGGATCTCATTTTCCCCACTCCCCTACCAGTGTGTCCTGGATTACTGCCCAAATAAACAAATTCTTGTAACACGATCCTCTTCTGGGGGACCCGACTTAAAGACATTGCATATATTATATTTTTGGTATATCATAGATTTGGAAAATGGATGCGAACATCTAAATTTTCAAGCTTCTTTCAAAAGCCCAGCAGCCCATGAAGGCACTGGGCGCACGGTTTGTGAACCGCTACACCCACAGGTGCTGGGGTTGAATGCCAAGGAGGGTCCGTGCAACCTCAGAAGTCACGTAAGCACAGATGTTCCCAAAGCCATCAATCATGATTTTAGAAAGGACACCACATTTCCTAAGAGTGACACACATATTACGGCCATGCTATTAAAGAAGTCCCTCTCCAGCCTTTTTTGTGCCTGGTTTCCCAGAAATTTAGCGATCTTGTGCGTGGATCGAGACCGTTATCGGAAACACGTCACGGTGCCAAAGGCGGCAGCGATGCCATTTAAAAATAACACCTTTCTCCAAGGGCTTAGAATATATTCACAAAAGAAAATACATTTTTTGACATTCCTAAAAATACATGATCATATCCCATGTGGCAAGATGAGACCAAGTGACTCACTGAAGTCACAATCACTGCAAATTGCAGTATTGTTGTCTTTGAATGAACATTTCGAAAGGACTCGTATTTCAGTTGCTTCAAGAACCCTGGGCAGTCATTTGCTGCACCACGAGACCCAAATCATATGAAGTTGAAGCTCATCTCCTCTTCTTTGTGTTTCATTAGCAGAGATCAAGTTAACAAAAAGTTTAAAAGTTGACTGCCTTCCCCCTGAGATTTATTTAGACCTCCCCTGTGGGGATGAGCTGGGAATGGCAGCCGACACTCTCATTTCTCCGGAGCTCACTCTGTCATCTCCCTCTGTGGTCCCTGAAGTCTGCCAATTAAAGACCTCCTAGATGACATTCTGCTGCTAAAGTTATGCACACATAAATCATTGTAATAAGAGAAGATTGTTATGTTAACCTTCATCGTGCAACTCTTTTCCCTTTGTGAGAAATATGAAAAACACTCATTTGTTTGGCACGAAAGAAGCTACTTCCCAGCAAATGCCTGGAAAACTTGCCTTGATGTTGCCCCTTCTTTGTGGTTAGATTAGGCGTTGCCTCGTGCACCAGCAGGCATTACTCAATTCGAAACACAGAGCAAGGAGGCTATAAACCAAGGCGGCATTACGTCAGAGACAGGAGGCTCAGTAATAAATGGGGAGCTGCTTCTATCTAGAGGAACATTTTTCCATGTTTAACCAAGCAAAACTCAAGACACTACTGAGCACACAGTCTCAAAGGTCAATTCTTAAGGAGACCAGTTCTGGGGAGGGAGGTGGTTGCTGTCTACAGCTGCGGAAGAAACCCCAAGCTGGCTCAAGATTTCACTGTCAGAAAAGAGGCTGGTGCACAGCTACTGTCAATTCTACATTAATGTTGAAAGATTACCTCTTTGAGGTGAGCCCCCAGCAGCAGGTAACTTCAGGAACCTTGGACCTGAGGCTTAGGCTGTCCACCCCTGCAGGAGCCCCCACTGGCACTTTCAGTCTTCACACACTAGGCTCAAAAGTCCCCAAAGAGTCAGCTTTTTTTTTTTAATCAAAAAGAGAATTCTTTATCAACAATGGAATAAATATTAATGATGCATTAATTACTTATATCTACATGATACCTTTAGAAGATGATATTAATTGAAAGATTTGAAAAAGAAAAGCTGAGGCATGAACTGGGCTGCTTTTCTCCATATTAGGTCACCGCTGTAATGAGCTAACTCAAGGCTGGGGTGGCCCACTGGTGGTCGGGGGTGCCCTGCTTCGAGGATGCAGCCCTCCTCCAGCTCACCTTGGGTGTCCAGGAAGGGCACCTGCCTTGGTCGGAGACCTCCTCTGCACATGGTCCCTGGAGGCCTTACTCTCGGAGCTGCCACCCGAGCATGACCAACTTTGTGGGACAAAGCCATGGTCAAAAGATTCCTAGTTACTTCCTCTGAATTGTGTTTCTCCAAAGCAATTACATTTTTTGAGAAATGAAATAAACTCTGTAGGTTGCAAGGGTTAACAGGGTGGGATGGATCCCAGTTTCTCTTATCACTTATTTTCCAACCAGAATGAAATTGTATTCTAGTACACTCCAGAACAATCAGCATGCTCTTGAAACATTGATATGTCCCATAAAGTGTGTCCAGAAACAAGCAACCACACATGATTTCACTTAATTCTCTGTATCTGGCCATGTTTTTTACCTAATTCCCTTATTTCCTGTTTATTTTTCCATTCAAATTTTAAAGGAATGAGACTCTTTACTCTTTAAGCCAGGCTGGCCAACAATCCCACTTTGCCAGGGACTGAGATGGGTATTCCAGGATCTGGCACTTTCAGGGTGAAATCTGGAGAACTGGTCTGTAAACTTTAAATCTTAGCTCATGTCTACCAAACACAACAAGTTAAGTATAGTTGCACAGTTTTGTAGTGGCAGATCTAAGTGGGTTCCTCAACGATGGGAAGTAGGGACTTCCTGGGTTTAGAGCAAAAGGCCAAGGCAATCACTGCTGAGAAAAAGTCCACCCTGAGCAATTGCCTCCCCAGCTGAGGGAAGAACACTGAAGGCTTTCAGATCCTGTTTCGCAATTCCAAGGCGTGAAATCCAGGGAACTAAATGAAAAAGAAGCATGAAAGCCAAGGGAATAAATGAAAAAGAAGCAGAGTAATCAGACCTCTCTCCACAAAGGGCTTGCAAATTCTCCCAAAACATAAATTTAGACAATTTTCAGTAGCCAGCCCCAGGTTCACATCAGAAACAATGCTTCACCTGCATAACCAACATGGCATGCCGACCCTACCCCTAGTACATGTTGCCAGAGCACTCTCTCATTGCAGTCCCTTTCGTTTTAATTAAGAGACACAGGAACATCTGAGAGCAGAGAATCATACTTCTACATACTCTAAAAGCAAACATCAAAGTTAAGGTTTTTATGAACTAAAGGGCACTAATCGTCAGCCTTGTGATCTTTTAAATACCCAGATTATCATAGGCATCTGCAGGACCAACCCAGTGGACAGCCCATGTGGAAATTGGCCATGGGGTCAGCCCACCTCCTCTGTTCTCCTGGGCTATCAAGGAGAGCCCCACAGCACCTCCTCAGAGCACCAAGCAAGTGAGCTGGACGTGGGCAGTCTTGGTTAAATCACTGTTTGGTTTTTCCTTTATGCTTGATGTTGTACTAGCTGAGTACCTAAGTTCTTTCACTCATCCCATCACCAAATAAGACTTTACGAATCTTCGGAGGGTCGGGCTGGAAGATGGAGAAAATAATTAGAAGGAGAAGGGAAAACTGCTACCACCAAGTGCTTACTATGTGGCAATCATTTTGCTAAGAGCATCTCATTTAATGCTGTGCCCTAGGAAACCGCTGCTTTTGTGGGTCAAAGTTTTATGTGATTCACGCTGATTCATCATCTCCTATACTCTTCATGACAAATGGACTGATTCCATCATTGCCCCTTTTTTCCACACAAAAAACTGAGGCTCAAGAAGGGCACATTTCTAGTAGGGGGTAGAGTTCAGCTTTAGACCTAGTTCCCAGGTCTAATTCCAGAGACTATTTTCTGTTAACTTCTGCTCCTTCTGTGCCTCTCTATGACCCAATTCCTTTGTCCTCTCCCTACACCTCCCCAAGCTGCTGACAATGGGATGAGCAAATACGATTGACAGTTGGTACCAAATGATCAAAAGATAGGGAGGCCACTTGGACAAGGCGACACTGGACTGACTGCCCAAGGAAGTGTCACTCCCTGCTAGGAAGGGATGTGCAAGCTTACTGAGGGCAGGTTCCCACAGGCACCCTCGACAGACGAAGTAGACTCCTAGGAGAGCCCTCTTGTCCCCCAACAGCACTCCATGTAGAAGACACCAATGCTGAGGACCAGGGTGAAACCTGGGAACCAAGGGAGGTGTCCTCTTCTCCCCTGTCTTTACGCCAGGCCCCCGCGGAGGAGACCAGAGCAACCAGAGACAGTGTCTGGAGCTCCTCTCCCACAGAAAGGCCCAGTAACTGTCCAACCTCGCCCCAGCTGAATGGGGCATCACTGACATTATCTTCTCCATGCACTTGTTTATGTTTATTTGAGAGTTTGGACCCGCCTGTTCAATCTCAAGAATATCTCAAATACGTATACACTGTTGCCCTGAAGAGCTCTCAAGGATGCTCTTTGTTAGTCACTTTGATCTAATTCATCACACACAAAAACCTCAAACGAGCATCAAGTGTCTTTTTGGGAGGGGACACGTTGAGGCAGGAAAAGTACACGCAAGCCCGCGTTTCCCACGACTTGGACTGTTGGCGCCATGGGTTCAAAAATGTAATTAAAAGAAGACTGTCGATTTAGCCGTTGTCAAAACGCATGTCACCGCCTGAAGGAGAGGCAGGCGTGCGCTAGTCAATTTCCCCATCCGTGCCAAAGTTTCGGAGAGACCCTTCACTTTATAAATCAACTCACAGCTTAGAACATCCTGGCAGCCCCTTCAAGGAACCGATCGGAATGACAGGGAAAGAGAGGATAGCCATCATAGCTTGACTGGATACAGGTGTTTGCGTTTACAGATGAACCACAAACGCCTGGATCTTTGACAGGCGCTGATGCTATCAGTGAATCGCAGCTATTATTGGCTCCGGTCGCCAAGGGCTGGGGGGCCTTTCCCTTAGCAACATCTCTGAGGCTGATAACATTTGGCTGAACTTTTCAGATCTTAACCTCCCTTCTGACTTTCTGCAGTCAAACCCGCCTAAACTGATCAGAAGAAGAGACACGCAGTGGGAAGACAAGTAAAATATTATTGACTGGACTGTTTCATGTCTATTAGGAAGAAAGAGCAAAGAGGGGAGAGAGAGCCTTACAGCTTGACAGGCTTCAACATAATCAGGGGAGGAATCGGGGCTGCACAGGAACCCTCAGTGAAGTTGGAAAGCACTGGCTCATGAGAGGTCATTGTTCTGAGCAGGAAACAAACGGCGCCATGCAAACAGGGGTACGACTGCATTCCTCCAGCAGACCCTGCTCCCCTCCGCAGCCCCCCACCCCAACCCAGCTCCTAAGCCAGACGTCCTGTGGCATGAGAAGGAGCCTCCGCATCCCGAAGGCTTTGGTTTATGAATGCAGCAGCGTGCCCTGGCCCTCCCTGCACATCCGAGGCAGAAGTGGGATTGCATAAACTGGGACAGGTGATGCTGCTCGTGAGAATTCAGCTTTGGCAACTGGCATTTCCAGCTTGCATTTCATGCCCATGCTCCTTGCCCCATGGAACCAGGCCTGACATTCTCACCTACCCAAGTTCCTGTCCTCGGCATTCTCTACGTGTGTGCACGTGCATGGGTGTGTGTGTTGGGGAAACCGTGGCTGGAAGGGCTGCACTTGCTCTGAATGACTCTGAGAACAGTCACCACGACTCACAGAAGTAATAAATCGTCCCCATCTAGGCTCCAGACACCAGGTGTGGGAGGTCTGGCCCACCCCAGAGCAGGGCTCCACCCAGCAGGAGCACTCACTGTCTCTCTAAGATCCAGGCAGGCTCTGCTGGATACCCTCGGCTGAGCCTAGACCAGAAATGCTGGGCCAAAGGTTCCCACTTCTATAGCACAGTCAGAGGGACCTACAATACCCCGTCTCCCCACCGCCATCCCTATTCCTATCCCCTTACTGCCTTGCACTTACTACTAATTCTTGCCCTATTGATCACTCTCCCAGGCCATGCCACAGAGCTTTCTGGAATGCTGCTTCCATGATATGATGATGATGATGACGACGATGATGACAGTGATGATGACAGTGATGATGACAATGATGACGATGATGATGACAATGATGATGACAGTGATGATGATGATGATGATGATGATGACAGTGATGATGATGATGATGATGACGATGATGATGACAGTGATGATGATATGATGATGATGATGACAGTGATGATGATGATGATGACAGTGATGATGATGATGATGACGATGATGATGACAGTGATGATGATGATGATAATGACAATGATGACAACGACGATGACGATAATGATGATGACGACGATGATGATGAAGTAGAAGAAGGAGGAGGAGGAAGAAACAACAGCAATCATTTATTGCATTTATATTTATAAGCAATATGCCAGGCCCTGGCCCAAGGGTATCACACGATCATTTCATTCAACCCTTTTGTTATGGATTCAATCATGTTCCCCCAAAGACATGTTCAAGTCCTAATACCCGGTCCTGTGGATGTGAGCCCGTTTGGGAATAGGATCTTTGAAGATGTTTTCAGTTATGGTGAAGCCAAACTGAAGCAAGGTGGGCTATAATCCAGTAAGACTGGAGTCTTTATAAACAGAGGGAATTTAGACATAGTGAGTAGGAGAGAGGTGGCCATGTAATGGAGGTAGAGTTTGAGTTGTGGAAACTATGAGACCATAAACTCCCTGTTGGTAAGCCACACAGTTTGTAAGATTTGTTAAAGCAGCTCTGGCAGACTAAGACACCCCACACAACCATAACATGTAAGCACCATCATAACTCCCATTTGCCAGGGAAACTCAGAAAGATTAAGCATGTTGCTCAAGCTCAGAGAACCAGGGCCCTTCCTGATGGGGGCTGTAGGCTCCATGGCCTCCACTTTACACCCCTTCACTCAGAATTCCAGGACAGGATTGTCATCACAGCAGCAGGCTTGTCCTCAGTACCCATAAATCCCCAGCTCTGCCCATGGCCACCCCTCCTCCCTATTTCCTGAAGACTTCTAAGGAAGTTATCCCAACTTCCTCTCTTGGATAAGCCCCTTCTGGCTGTTCCTCTCCCCCACCCAGCCCAGAATCCAAAGTGGTTCATCATTGCTATCAGCTGGACATCCAGTTATCTCACCTCCCCCATTTTTCATTGTCATTAACCAAGAGTGACTCAATCCTCCTCCTAAACCCAGAAGACTGAACATTAATGCAAAAAAAATCACACCAGGGCGGGCCACGGTGGCTCAGCAGGTAAGAGTGCTTGCCTGCCATGCCCGAGGACCTGGGTTCGATTCCCATGTAAAAAAAAAAAATCACACCATGCTATACCATGGAACCTTGCAACTTTATGGTCCCCACCTCAGTTTCACCTTTGATCCCCTACCAAGGCTTCCCTCTTGTTTTCAGCTCCCTCTTTCACTCCTCACATTGGCTTTTCTGGCCCTGTACCCTCATCTGCAAACCCATTCCTCCAACCTAAACCCTGCCTACCAGTTATTCAAAGTAGTCAGGGACTTCTGGGCTCCCTCACCCCACCCTCCTACCTACAAACTTAGAAACATTCACAACAATACCTCCTTCCTGCCAGTTTCGCCAAACAGTGCTTCTGCTGATGTCTAGCCTCCTGCCCTGCTCTTTCCTGCCTCTCATTTTTCTCTTTCCTCTATACCAGTATTTCTATCACCAATGGCTCAAACCTGTCCCATCCTAAACAAACAAACCACCCTCAAACCCTATTCCCCTTTATGTGCTCAAGTCAGCAATGACTCCCATGAGGAGCCTTTTCCAGCCTGACACCGCTGGCCATCTACCACCGTTGACCTTTCCTGCCATCTTGAAACCATCTACTCTGCTTTTCTTCCTCCCTCCCTGACAACTTACCTGCCCCTGAATGTTGGTGCTCCCTAGGATTCCCCTAAAAAAAGCCCCTGTGCATCCTCCACCCATTCTCACCACATATAGATTTAACTTCCACCTCAGGTTCCAGCCCAAATTCTTCCCAGAAACTTCAGGCTTATGTTCCAACTGGTTGGACATCTCTGGTTGACTTTGTGTTCATGATAAGGAGCACAGTGTCTGTGATTTTTTTTCCCACGGTGATTTGATAATGTGGTTTTAGATTATGGTTTACGTTCTCAGGGTTACTGATCAGGAGGATAAAGTGAGCTAGTAATGCCAATGGGTGCGTTTCCAGGTCAGGATCAGTATAGTTCTCATAGAAAATTAATGATTCGTTGCCACAGCACCTGTGGGTGTTTAGAGTCAGTCTCAGCTCTGATGACCGAGGTGAGACCTTAGGCTCTGGAGGGAAGGTCAGAGCCAGCCACCCCTTCCTATGATACCATGCGGCCACATTCTGTCCTTGCTCTAAGCTGACCTCCACTGGAGCTCGTTCTGAATCTGGCTTCTTGATTCAGAACAAAGCCATGTATTCACAAATTGGCAGAGCTGGCCTCCAGCTCTTCTGTGACCTGTGTTTCCAAGGCACACACAAGTACGTGTAGCCATAGGGTGGCTCCATCCAAGGTTCATGGGGCAGGACCCCCGCTTGCATGGAGTCATAACCCTGAGAGAGGCAAAGGAGCAGCCTCCTCAAACAGGGTTGATGTGACCCCATTCTCAGAATTGCTGCCCCTGGTTTACAATGTCATGAACATGGAAATGATGTGTAGACATTGCTACCTACTGTCACACCTCTTGGAAGCTCAGTTGGAACCTAATACCACAGAGGGGGCGGTGGGAGTCACTCTGAACCATGGAGCCTGCATTCACATGCCCCATCACTCACTAAGCTTGTCTCAATCTCAGGATCCTTATCTGTAGAACTTTTGTCACCATCCCCATCCTCCTTCTTCACCAGGGTAAACCAAGGTTCCTATATGGTTTTCATTAGAATTATGAGCAAGCCAGAGCAATGGAGGGTAAAGCCAGAGGGATCCTAGCTCCACCCCTCTGAGGCTGCTCATGCACCTGTGGCCAGGTCCATCTCATCATTCAGGCTTCAGCACAGAAGTGACCTTCAGGGAGAACTTCCCTGCCACCCGCTCTTCCAAGTCACACTGTTTTATTTCCCAAAGAAATTATGAATAGCAGTTACCAACAACTGGAGTTTTTATTCCATTTCTTACTTTATTTTTTATGTCATCTCACCTAGGTGAGGTCTGCATCTAGGTTTGCCTTATCCATGTTGTAGGATCTCAATAAGCAGTCACTGAATAGAGAATGAAGAATGATGGAGTTGACCTCCACTGCTAGAAGCTAGAGCCTCAGGATTTCTAAGAGCCTGATTTCCAGATTTCAATGGGCTCTGCTTCTTGCCACTTCCTCCCCCAACCATTTTCTCACTGAGCTCAAGAGCTGGGCTTCCTCTACTGGACAAATGCCCACTTTGAATTTAGGAAACCCAAGGCAATGTTAGACCCAACATGGACCTCAAGTTCCTTCAGAAGAGCCCAAGCTGGATACAGTCTCCCAGACCCACCCACCCCCTACCCCTTCATGAATTTAGAAAGTTAAAATCCTCACTTCTAGATCTGGACCAGAACTTACCCCAGAAAGATGTTTCTGTTGGTGCCTTCTTGGATCTGTGTGCTTACCAACAAACAGAGCCACCGTTGTTTGTCCTCCTGAAGCCCAGCAGTGCAGAGCCCGGCATCTACCGTTTCACAAAGCTTACCCTTCCCTTTGATCCCATTTGATTCTCCCAAAACTCATGAAGAAGCAGGGGCCTAACATGTTACTTGACACACACAGCAAATCCTGTTTGTATCCTGTATCATTGCTCCTGTACTGTCCTGTATCACAGTTCTTCCCAAACCTCCAGCTTGAGAAGAACCCCTGGCCGCCCATTCTCTGTGCCCCTGGTGATCCCATCTCTCTACCTTAGTCTCTTAAATTTGGGCCATCTCCCTTAGCACCTTGAGCTGAGCTTGCTCACAGATGGTTTGTTTGGCTGAAATGTGCATTCACTCTGCATTTTGACCCACTAGGGGAAGGTGAGAAAGAAGAAAGACTGAGAGAAAGACAGACAGAAACAAGAGACACACCAACCAGGAAAAAAGAAAAGTCAGGGGGAGAAAAAATAAAAACCTCATTAGGAAAGAGAAAGAAAAGGGGTCCTATATAGAAATAAAGAAAGATTATGGTAGGAAATTTATTAAGGTCTTTCAAAAGTTACTTTGTTGCTTGTGAGGCAGAGAGGGAATATGAGCCAAAGTTTGAAGAGTAGAAGGTCACTGTCCATTAAGAATTTAAAATCTTAACATCACCCACTATCTGCCATTGCTCTAGGATGCAAACCATAAGAAGCTCCATTCCATTTCAGATAACTCAGCAGCCCAAAACTGGAAAAATCATTATCTCTGATGTCATTGCAGATGCAATGACTGCTGTCAAAGCAATGTCACCCTGAATCTTGAGGAAATCCAGCCTGCAGGCTATCCCACTCCCTGGACGGAGTTTTGCCAAGCAACCTCAGAAGACTTAAGATTGTCCCCTCCATCCTCATTGCTTTTGATTCAAGCTTCATCCCCCTCACTCCACCACACCCTCTTGAGAAGTCAATGGCTTGAAGTCATAGGAAGAAGCCCCAAAAGGTGGATATGGGAGCGACCTGACATCCCCACTTGAGTCCACTCTGAAATCTAAGACAGACGATGCCTGGGTGACAGTAGAATGGGACTCCAAGGGTCCACTGTCATCTCCACGGACCACACCCGAGTTCAAGTACGGACCTTGGCTCCAACGGCATAGAGGTCTCCAGGAGGATGCCCCCTTCGGCACAGAGAGCCTGGCCAGTTTCACATATTTTGAAAGGGGCTTTCATAAACACAGATGCCTTCATCTGTGGGTCTGAATTTACAAACAGTTCCTGCTATCCACAAAAGCAGCGATGAGCAGTTTTATATAAAAGTTACATCTCCATTTAAGAAAGAATATATAATTTCACATTCCACTGTCCCTCGAACTTTATTCCCGTTTATGTAGATCTTAATACGGTTATATAGTTGCGGGGCCAGCATCCCTCCGGATGGTAATGAGGTCTCCTCGAACCCTTTAGCTGCTATAAAGTATGCAGAAGTTAAATGCACAGATGGAAAAAAAATTTGTCTCAATTTTATACTTCTGCAAAATGGTAATTTTGTACTTAAAATGTACAAGATGGATGTTCAGAAATATAGGCTGATAGCCTAAATTATATTTGGTCATAATTTATGTAGTACAGTCCCAAAGAGATACAAAAAGGCAGAGCATAATTTATCTGCTGGAATCAGTGATAGCTTTGCTAAAACTCCCATTTATTCCATCCCCCATAGTTTTAAGCAGCCTCCGTCCTCAGGGCTCACTCTATTTAAGTTCCCCGTACTGCTGTTTGATCACATATTGTAGTCTATAATTTGCCTATCATCTGAAGCAAATTTAGGTCCCAGAAGTTATGATCTCTACATAGCAACCACTTTATTTGGTAAATGCAAAATATTTATAGCAATATAAAGACCAGATGAAAATAAAATTCCTATAATCATTGGAACATACATACTTTATCATTGGGGCTCATAAAGACCGCTAGAGGAGAACTAGCATGTTGCCTAATACAATTACCTTTGGACACGCACTCAAATTTGCTGATGCTGGGGAACAGAGAAACTTTTTTTGCCAGTGTTCCTCCCATCTTTACAAGAACAGAAACATCTGGATGTGGGCTCCAGATAAGGCTGCCCCAAAGGAAGTTAGATGAGAAGCAATGGCCAAATGAGTAATCAATGGCTGTCAACTGTGGAGTGGAAGCAAACTGATTGGAAAGGACGCTGCCCTGGACAGTTTCACCCCTTTCCTCCCAGGAACATTGACCCAACCAGGGAGCATTGACCATGGCCCCATCTTTTGAGCCAAGATCAGTGAATTCCTACATTAACCAGATGGCACGGCTCCTTCTTTGAGTTTCCCTCCAATGCTAGTCTTCTCACACCTCTAACTCCTTCTCGTCATGTTTCCAAACAATCACCTGGAGATGTTCAGGCTGGAACTTCCAATATAACTTAGGCAAAGTCCATTTACAGCTTCTTTGAAAAACATGTAGCTCCTCAAAGAAGTGTGGGGAGAGGCAGAGGAGGCAGGGAAAGGACCAGCTGCCAACTGAAATGGACACTTAAAAACCAGAGGAGATGACATTAATTTGAGTAATAACCATGCGGTTGGTGAATGCCCACTCCTTGGAAGTGCTGAACAAATATTATCTCTATTTCTCATAACAGCCCTGCAAAGCAGATCTCATCATTCCCACGTGATCACGATGCAAGTGTGGAAACAGAGGCCCTGAAAGGTCAGGCAGCCACGTCACAGGTGAAGGTGAGGCTCCCATCCAGGACACATGTTTCCAGATGGCATTTTTCCACAAGCCAACGCAACACACCAAGTTTCCCAAGGTAACTGTGCAGGGATATTGCTTCTCTATCCTCAGACCTCTCTCCGCCTACCTCAGCCCTTTCCATCCAGCCCTCAAGGTTGCCTTCAGCTGAGTGAAGATGAAATAGAGCCCCAGATGCATCTCTCCGATAAAAACTTCAACTGAAGCCTCATATATTTTGTAGATACTAAAGATCTCATGGCTCTTTGAAGACAAGTGTTAGTATTAATCATTGGGTTGTTCAGATTATTTCCTCGTTTTTAACTTCACCCCAGCCCTCCCACAAAAGAGCCACCTTTTCTGTATCTTAGGCAGCCAGACCCGAAGTGATGCCCTGGATTCCTGTGACATTTTCTTCCTTCTGCAATTCATCCCCAGCTCTGGCTACCCCAAGTCTAAGGGTATCTCCCCATTGCAAATTTTTCTTCTCCCTGAATGCATATTTGGATACAATGCTATTCAAGGCCAAATATTATCCCACAAAATCTATTTTAAACAGTTTTCATTTTTAATACATCATACTGAAGAGAGAGAGAAAAGAAAGGAGAAAGATGGTCCAATATAAATGTGTAACCAAAAATTAAAGAGGACGTAATAGGGCAAAGCAGATACTTTGGTTTCATTTATTACCTGGTTCGATAAATGTTTCAAGACCAGAGGTAGGTGCAGAAAGATGTAGAGCTGGAAGGAATCCTAAAGACAAAAACTGATCGTTTTGCAGTTAGGGAAACTGAGGTTCAGAGCAGAGAAGTAAAGAGACTAGCTAGAATCATTATTTGAGTCTTCCTTAGTAAAATGTGGACAATGAGTGTGTTCTCAGAAGGCAAGAATGACTGCAATCAGATATGATTTCAAATATACCTGACAGGTAGAACCATCCATGACTAGCCACTAAGTCCTCTTAGAGTCTGGGCGAGAAGGACATTAAGGGGAAACTGGGGGGAGGGACATGGATCTTATTTGTCTGCGGTCTGCCATTCAGCTCTGCCCCCCATGCAGGGAGGGAAGGATGTAGACTTTGTGCTCTCTGTTTTCCTTCGAGCAACCTCGTGATTGTTGCCGCCATACAGCAGAGACTCAGTAAAGGCCAGTTACTTTCACAAGGACACACAGAAGCAGGTCACGATAAGACAAATGCTACCACTGAGTTATTTCAATGAGAGGAGCAGCTAGAGATACCCGATGAGCACATGAATGAATGAAGGGGAAGGACAGTCCAAGGAGGGGACGAATGTGCAAACTGGTAGAAGAGAAAGGTTTTGGAATTCCAAAAGAAGGTCTTCTCCAGGGCTGAGCAAAGAAGCTGGTTGTTCGTCACCTTAACAGGAAATATTCAAACCAGCCTGCTCACAGCCATCCTGCAGCCAGGAGCTCTTGATGTGCAATATCATAGAGTGCTGGAATATGGAAGGCGCCACATAAAATCAAATTCTCTTCTATTTTAAGTTGAGTGGTGCACCGGCTCAGCTTTAAAACCTAATTTCTTAAAAGTTTCAGAGAGAAAAAAAAATGTCCCTTCGCAATTGGAATCGAGTCCACATAAATTAACAGGCCAGCTATACGTTTCCATCTTTCAGAACTTTCTTTGATTGTTCATTTTAATCAAGCAGCCCACATTCTTTGACTTTTCATCCTTCACTGCCCAGGATGATGCACTGGTGGCTACTGATGACACGCAAATGTTAATTCTGTTCAAGTTCAAACACCATCCGAAAGGACCTATTTTAGAGATGGCTTTGTAAACACCAGCTGAAAATGAGGATGACCTGGATCAAACACTGCCGAGAAATTCAGAGGGGCGAAAGCTCTGGTCTTAGGGAAACGTACAAGCTTCTCTAAATCCTCCATCTTTCCAAGGTCAAGAGTAGAATCATTGGGTTCTGGAGTCAGAAGGGACCTCCAGATGTCACCGCAACACTTGCCAAGTTTATTCAGCCTGGTAGTGGAGGGACTGGCTAGTTAACCCAAGACTTCCTTGGTAGAGGAGCCTTTCATAAAATATGACACCAGGCAACTCAAGTCATTCTGTCATTGAGCAGGTTTCAGGAATAACAGGGCACATCAAGCACACATCACACGAGCAAGCTTATATTAGAACCCAGGCCCATCCCTTTCAGCAGCCCCCCATTATCTCTAGCCTGCCTCCTCCAGCTTAGAATGGGCATGAGTTCAGAGGGCCCACAATAGGGACCACACACTTGAATAAGAATCCATCAGTCAGCCTGGTTCTTTTCCAAAACCTATCAAACCTAAGAACGTGCATATCAGTCTGATCAACCAAGATTCCGATTCATATCTGGCAGTCATTTATTGGTCATCAACTATTTTCCAAGAAGCTCCATGCTAGGAGTTTGTGCAGATATTGTGCCATTTAGTCCACCCACACACAAATAAATTATCCTGCTTCATATTAAAATAGAATGGAGTGAATCTGGAAAGCAAGCAGGACTCTCCAGTCTCCATCAGATTTTTATTTTCTTCATAGCTGAAACTGTCTGAAACTTATCAGAAAAGTCAGGGGTGTCAGGGTCCCCAAACCTCGGAGGACCATATCACAGCACCACAGGTCAAGAGAAGAAATCTGGCTGAGCTCTGTGTTCCCGGGATTCTCAGTGGACACCAGGAATCTCTAGGCCACCAGCATCAGGTAAAGAAGCCATCAGCAGTGACAATTACCAGTTTCTATAGCCCAACAGATGAAACAATTCCCAGGGTTGGCCCAACTTGTGAAAGAACAGGCGATGTCAAAAAAAATGACTGCAGCCACCACCCGTCCCCAAGTGATAACAACCAATCTTGAAATGCAGAACATGTTTCATGTGGCTTTTAATAATTGCGTTCTATCTTTTAACCCTGAAAGTGTTAAGCATCGTCATTTCCTCTGGGGATGAAAAGATCTGGGGTTAACAACTTTCTCTTTTAAAAATTCATAAAGGTACAGACAAACAGTATTGCATCCAGGGGTTACACACTGGCAGAAGCCAAGGGAGAAAGCGGGGGGAAAAGCCACCACCAGCACATTACCCCCCACAGGAGACTTGGCAATTAACTCCAGCTATGTCAGCAATTTTTTTGAAAAATTTCCTAAACATGGAGAAGGCTCATCCTCACCATACGAAAGACAAAGCTACTGCAGTGACTCTCCAATGCATTACAATGTGTGTGTCTTACTTCTTAACCAAGCCACTAATCACGCAAATTATTGCAACTAATTACATCTGAAGGTCTAATTAATTCTTTCAGTACCACATCATTTAGTACGCATTCACAACACAGCACCTGTTTTGAAAATCCTTGCAGTTAATTTGTTTATAAACAAACACTATTTGCATAAAATGTTTAATGAATGGTTTAACAGTTAGTACAATGCTCCAGTTTTGTCTTAGTAGATGTGAGGTCATCAAAGGCCACGATAAATTAATTTTAAACTATACAAATTAATTTAAATAGAATGTGTGAGTTTCTCATTAATAAGGAAAACATTTCCAACATGTTAATTAATATCACTGTAACAGGCTAATTACTGCCTTCACAACAAGTACATCTTGCAAGTAAACCTTAAAGATTTGGGGGGCAAGGGGTGGGGACTATTTTCAAGCTGAATTTATAAAGTGCAATTCAAGAAAAAAACACACACACACATACACACAAAGCCTAATTGTATGGGGGAATTCACTGCTTTGGGGAGGCAAATCAGGAAAAGAAGCCATCCCCTTATTTTATGGATACGACACATTTTAATCATCAAGAACAAGACCTTTGAAAAACAAAACGTTCCTATCACTGCTGCACTTACTCTGCAAAGAGAATGCCTGCTTCCTGGTAGAAACATGCAATTAATGAAAATATTAGTTCTTCTGAAAATGAAGATCTCTCTTCTGAATTTAGGGCACATTAGCTGTATTTGTGCCCCAATGGTAAATATGGATTTCATTAAACAGATCTGCATCTTAATGCCAGAATCTGAGGCTCAACCCTCATAATTCTCCCTGTGGCAAAGCATGGAAAGACACTTCATGTAGAAACTAGAGAGAAACAACGTGATTGCTTTGCATCAAGCACAGCCCTTCCAAAAGCCATCACTGAAATATGTTCGCAGCCCTAAAGTTTGTTTCTGATTTGCAAGCATTTTCACATTTGATAAGCACCTGTTGTAAATTTACATCCACTCAGGAAGTATTCTTATGCTAGGAAGCTGAGAATTGTAAAGTATATTTATATTCTTACCCTTGTGTGGCGTTGCCCCTTAATGCACAGGCTGATGAAACCACTGGCTACGGGACCCAGAGGGGGTGGGTGGAACCACCTGGTTCTTGCGGACACGCCGCTGAGGAGCCTCCGGTTCCTTCCTAGTGCAAAGAGGTTTATGGGCACTGATCAACAAGCACTTGGCTTTTGTTTTAAGCCCATTAACATGAAGAGTGCATGTGTGCATGTGTGTGTGCATGGGTGTGTGTGTACGCAGAGTGTGGGGGTAGAACAACAGAGGGACAAATAGAAAGTCTTGCACAACCCTCCCTTGCCACCTGCCAATAACCCTTGAAGAAAACAAAGGGAAAATAAGTAGGAGTCCCATCATGACAGCTCCAGGGACAGACAGGCACTTGCCCGGCCTCGGTTGGACCTGGGTCTCCAGTTTGGTGCCTGCCCGGAAGGAGGACACTGGCCACCTCGCCCCTCGGCCCCGACTGTGTGTGAATCATGAGACTGTGCCAGGCAACCCCCCGCCAAGCAGCTTTGCTGAGCCCAGTGGCTCACCCTCCTGGCTTTACTCTTTTGCCAGCTAAACTTGCCAGTCAACATCACCATCCCCCGGGGAGCTGGAGAGCCTTCCACAGGCCCAGATCTCACTGCCCGTTGGCTCCACCAAAGAGGCCAAGCGTTTCCTATAAACACCAGGCATCGAATAGTGAAGCAGCTGAATGATGGATTTCAGAGAGGGCAGCCACTTCCCACTGTTTTAAAATTCTTTTTATTCGTTCCAAGTTTCCCATCAACAGTCCTGCAGTAAAATTCAGTGCTTGAGAGACAAACATTTCATGAGCACAGGCTGTGAGGAGGAGAAACAAGCCATTCCCCCTCTACCCATCAGGACACAGATGGAAGCTGCTTTACCCCTAAAACGCAAATGTAAAATGAATAAAATAAAATAAAAGTAACGACTGTTGACACAACTCTCAGAACTAAGGCCCATTTCCAGGCTGACTTCCCTTTGGGAAAAGGATACTTAGGAAAACCACGTGAGGAAGTACTCAAAGTTCCAGCCCTGGAGCCAAGTAGGAGAACTGAGGCATGCTGCCCTGGGGCTCGGCGCTTGTGCAGGGGGGTGTCAGAGACAGCACATCCATCCCAGAGCAAGCAGGAATCTTCCCAAACCCTACACTTCAGCAAAAAGTCAGACCCTTACAGCCCAGTTGGAACCCTGGAAACCCCCCAGGCCACTTACCGAGGCAGCTGCTGGGGACAGCAGGGCCGTCTTTAAGCCTAACTTGGTCCCAAGCTTTTCTCCTAAGTCATCTACAGGAACCCCACCCAAAGTGCCCAGCTCATGCCCTCATGCCGCCACTCTCACATGAAACCATTCTGGGATCCGGAGCCTAGCCTTGTCCCCCCCAATAAAAATCACCAGCATTTTGCAAATAAAGGCGATCGCCATGTGAAAAATTATCTTTTAAAATGGAGTTTAATTTGCATATAAGGAACGAGAGATTTATGACGAGCCACATCGCCCAGTACTGCATCTGCCTAGTATCAGTCGTAATTTAGATTGTTTGTGACTGATCTTAAATTCTAAAGCTTGGAGAAGATGAAGTACTCTGTTGCTGTATTATTGTCAGGAGTCTAAGACTTACCAGAGATTTATTAGTAATCTTATCACAAACATGTCTCAAGTTTTTGCTTTTAATATGTGCCAAGCTCCTCTGAGGAATTTTCCTCACTGCAATTATATTCCTCAATGCATGCATTCTGAAGCTGAGTTGATTTCCTTCCCAAAATAAAGCGACCTATCATTACACCATAGCAGCTCGGGTACATTTTTCCTCTGCTACTTAATAATCAATGTATTCATCATTAAAATCTGAGCCCTGAAGCGATGGTTTTTAGCATATTCTAATGACTAGCGACTTGCAAATTACAATGACCTTTCATGTACATTCTGTAAGCACCTTGTTCTAATGTGTACTGTATTTATAGTTTGCCAATACAAACTAGCCAAAGATTGGATAATTACTGTAATCTATTAGCTCGATTGCTTTCCCTGCTCATTTATAGCATGTGCCACGCAGGCCATTTTCAAAAGCTGGCCTATCTTTCATCTCCCGCAAGCTCAGAAAGTAAGGGATACTTCATCTTCACAACATACACACTTACTAATGTCTGAAGAGCAGCCCATCTCAGCTCAAGGAGGCTTCAAAAATAAAGAATCTTTCTTCCTATTAGTGTCATCATGCTATTTGTGACTGACAAAAAACACCGCACCAAGAGTGGAAACTTTCATTGAAGAATGTCAAGGCCAGTTCCATTTTCTGCCCAGCACTCTGACCTCCAAATAGCATTTAATAAGATCTGCTTGTTTCTTCGCTTTGAAAGAAAAAGATAAAGGCTCTTCTCTTAAACAAGAAACATTTTTTTTTTTTGCTATAAGTAAATGTTTCAAGTGAAGCATTCAACTTTTTTCTTTCTTTCTTTCTATTTTTCAAGTACACAGCTGCGACTCCGAGAGCCGATAAGAGAGATGTGAGGAAGGACGGATTAGCTCGGATCACCTCCTGACCCTCTGTGACGGTCTCTTTCAGGCAGTTATGGATAGATAGCATTACAGACACTGGTAATTAAAACAACACTAATTTTGTCTCCGTGGCCACGCTTTGTTGTTAGAAGCCATCTATCACGGCCTTCACGCATCGCACAATGAGAAGACATTTGTCTACGTAGGATGGGCTTTCGTCAATGGTTTTACAAACCTCCCTGTGTACCTGGACGCAGAGGCACTTTTAAAGACGTAGTGCTTTCATTTCCACTCTATCGCCCTGATTAATAAAACATTTTGCATGCTTAGTCAAAACACACTGCGATCTTTTCACCACATATATTCATAGGGGAAAAACCATGTGAATCTTCTTCCTTTCAGGGAGAAAATAAAACAACAAAAAGGAAATTCTCCTTTGGATTGGAAGAGAAGGAAAATATCAAATATGGAAATAGTCCCCTTTCTCCGTAAGGCTGAGACCAGCCCAATGGAAAGCATACTATTAGAACACACACACTAATACAAAACCATCTCCTTTAAGGGGATTTCCGACTTCTGGATATTGCTGATTCTTTTCTGTGCATCCGTTTGTTTGGTTTATGGACGCTCAATTTCTCCTCACCCTTTATTACAAGATCTACAGTTGCATTAAGAGGGATAGCCCACAAGTGTTTTTATTTTTTATTTTTATTTGTTTGCAATAATAAAAGAAAAGATCTCTACCACAGGCCCTTACAGGGAATTAGGGGTCACCGAAATGCACGCTGAAGAGTTTAGTTCTATCATAATAAACTGAAACAAAACTGTGATGGTGCATTTTAAGGGATCTTTAATAAGTGACACAAACAAGAGAAGAAACAGACAAGACCATTTAACTTCAAACTCCACCAGACAGCCGAAATGTAGACTTCCTACAGCAAGCTCAACCGGCTGCTGCGTGGCAATCTTCCTTTCTCAGAGGAAAAGCCAGCCCCTGGAGACTCTCCAGGCACCCCAGCTGCATTTTTACCAAGTGTTTAAAAGGTGGGAACTGTTAGAATTCTTTTCTCTCTTCACAGATGATCACAGCCCTTTTTCCCCCTTTAGCTGCAGATGTACACGTAGTTTCAAATATTAGCTGGAACTCCAACCACCACCAGCCCTAATTGCTCTCTAAGGGAAGGTATCGTAAACGCAGGTATGGATGACACAGATGTAGCTTCAACTTTATGCAGGCAGAAATCCTACATCGAAGCTATCTGCAAAGTGACGGAAATAGTTATTAAAAAGTACATTGTTATTATATTCCTCCGAGTTTTCATTCTTCAGAAACCAGGTGTGTGCGTGCATGTTTTTTTTTAATGTGGCCACAGAATGCTGGGGTCATTGGCCATTAATGGCATCTGCCAGGAACAGGCACCTAAATATTCTTCAAGCCAGTTTAATAAATTCGAGCGCTTCTGCCACTAAAAGTAACCTGATAATTTAAATAACTTGATATGAGCAGACTCTGCTAGCGGCTGCTACCCAGCAGTCCAACTGCTGTCAGTAAGCAAAGAAGCCAAGAAAATGTGAGTTTATCCAGTCCTACCTGCATTTCTACCCCTGATTCTACGGAAACAAATGGGAAAGAAAAACGTACTGACTTTTGGCAAACTACAAAGGTTAACTCTATTCATCATGGAGGAACCGATGCTAAGTGCTTTCTGTCTGTCCATATATTTTAAAGATTTAGAAGGCACCTGGTAATGTGCTCATGACAGAGAGCATGGGAGCGTCCGTCTTTGACATACGCAGAGTGTCTCTTGCAGTGTTCTTTTACGTTTGCTGGCACCACCGAAATCCTTTTTGGGCTGTGGAATTTTGGAAACAAGGTTATTTTTCTATGCTATGAAAAACCAAAACTTTTCCTTCATAGGACTTCTATTTAGTCTTTTAAGGTAAATAGCAGAGTTCAAAGGTGCTGTTAACCCAAAGCAATATAATATTTGCAGGGGTAGGATTATAATGGCGTCATAAAACATGTGTCTTCTGATACTGATAAAACCAAACCTGGAACGGAGTTCTAGAGACTGTTGGAAGCACGTGAAAGGTAAATCCAAAGGAAACACAGGTAAAAGGAACCGGTGGCCTGAAACTACCGAGGGGGTCCATATTCCTCTCTGACAGTTCTTGAAACAACAGCTCTGAAGTTGAGAACCCAAATTGCAATCTCAGGGCACGGCCCAGCGGGGGGGAAGGGACCAGGAAGTTCAGAGCCTGGCAACTGCCAAGGCAGCCAGGCGTTCCCCAGCCTCGGAGCCCACCGTGTGCTGCACAGAACAACAAATCTTTTCACTTTCTATAACTCATTTGCATGAATTTACTTTTTTGCCTTAAGAGGTTGTTGTAATGTGTGTTAAAACACACAGTGCAATTTTATCTCCATAATATCACAAAAGAAATATTATGTTAGTATAAAGTTAAAAAAAAAAAAAAAGAACACTGGGAAATTACACGAGGGCTGCTACCAGCATAGCATTGCTCAAAAGCACCACCCAAAGGCAGGAGGGGTGTAAAAGCATTCGGGAAATGATCTTTTTTGGTTAATTTCAGCAATCCAAATGTAAAAAATGACAGCGCCACGCAAGTTGACGGAGGCTTTTGATTGAAGTGACTGATTGCCTCAGCTGCACCTGTGGAAAATTGATGACAATGCTGTCTAAACCGTTCATTAGGGCTTGGAACTTCACGCAGATGAATGCCGGATTCATAAATTTGCTAGACATGTGTTGTAGATAATATGACAAAGCACTGTTTTCAAATGAACATTTCTTTGACCTAATTTTATCGAAATCATGCAAAGGAATGAAAGAACATTTGTGCCCGAACTCTTCTGAAACAGCTGCAACTGAGGTCACTCCTCTCTCTCTCTCTCTCTCTTTCTCTGTCTCTCGCAAATGAATTTAAATGAAATATATTACTTGGAAGAGAGCTGCCTAGTTTGGTTTAAAATATTTGTTAGAATGACAAAGCATTTTTTTTACCTGTTATGGACACTGTTACTCTCTGCTGGATAAAGGAAAATTATGTGGGGGGCTTTCAAGCCCCAGATTTGCTCAATTGAACACAAGTGGAAAGTACATTTCAAAAATAATAGTAATGTCATCTCTGCATACATCCTGGCAGGAGTCATTTCAGTACCAACTGGACATGCATTTTGTGAGAACTAGACTGCCTGCAGGCTTTGAAGGGAAATGAGATCCCTTTAAAATATTAACTCTTGTAGCCAAAAAGGAGAACAGGAAAAAATACAATGCCTCCTGTACACATTTTTTTTTTATAAAATGCCTGACTTGCTCTTGATTTTAATGTATCAAAACACTATTAAAATTGAATGAAGCTTTTGCTGTGTGTCCAAAAAGAAGGTGGCTGTAAAGGGAAGAAGGCACTGCTTTTATACCTGCCTCGGCTTAGCTGCACGGAGGAAGCAAAAGCCGTGGCTGAATCCATCTCCGGGAGCTGATATCCCAGTAGAGGTTTGAATTGTTAGGAAAGAGTTACATTTTTAGAAAAGAATACCTGGTACTTAAGAATACAAAACTCGTGCTATAGAAATAGATCTTACTTCTACAACAAGGACCCTCTGCCTAGTACTTGGAATACCCCCAAAAAACAAGATGAATATTTATTAACATAAGAAGAACCTGGCGCAGGTTGGCCCCGCGCATCTCAATCTGCCAAAATGCTTCCAAATCTCTTCCTTAGCATTTAAAAGAAATCTATTTTTATAAATTCTCATGAATTTAGGTTTTACTACCAGGAAGGTAATTTCTGATTCTTGGTTTTTTCTTTTTTTTCCCCCTGCTGAAAAATCTCTGCAGATACCTGAGGTGCTTCTGTTAACCCCACACCTGGATGGAGAAAAAAATGCAGGTGTGACCAAGGCAAATAGATCCACATTTTTTGCCAACCATATTCTTATGCTCTGGCAGTAACTTGGAACTGGAAAATATTATCCAGACAAATCTACACAAGGTTCTTTCAGGATGCTGTGTCCAAGCTACCAGATATGAAATTAGGAAACAGGTAAGCAAAAACCCCTAAGTACAGAGCAACCCGGGTCATCTTCTAATTGCCTTGTTTCATTTTCTAATGAACAAGAATGTGTAAAATAAATGCGGAATGGGGACTCTTGAGCAGTAACAGCAGGATGTTTTTGCATTGCCGAGAATCCCTGAACTCTGCTGCAGGATTTGAAAAGTCTGAAGCTCCAAACATCTCTAGACTGTTTGGACCCAGCCTAGGCTTCGAATTCTGGGCAACATGTTTAAAGCAATTTCCTAGGTCTGCTTGGATGACCTCGTAATGCAAACGCCAGACCTGCAAAACCTCTGTGGTCAAATATTCAATGAGCCAACTCATAGGACTGCCCAGCCGAAAGGCGATACCCAACCTCACGCTGGAAGATGTTACTGTCTGGTCAGTGTACCCGCAGGAGGGGGCAGGGAGAATGGCAAAGCAGGGATAAAGTGTACGTAAAATCCTGAGAGCACGAGGCCGGAAAATGCAGACGCCCAGAGTGACACCAGCTTTAGGTTAATTAGTAGCTCTTGGAACACGAGCTTGGGGACAGTTAAGTAGTAAAGGCTTAGGGGAGTAGCAGGGGAGATGCGTATGAATGTGAGTCTCCAAGGACACGTACAGACTGTACCTGAGCCTGGTCTTTCCTCCTTTAATTGTTACCTTCCTGACTGTTTCAGGCGGGCCCAGCCAGAAGAGTGAACCAAGGACCTTCCAGCTTGCCACCCCCATCCATGTGCCCTGCCTAGCCTGTGTGAGCACCAAACGTGTAAACCCCGACCAGGTCAGGCCCACAGCCTTTATTCTATTCTGACCCCTTTTCAGGAAGCCTTTAGAGTCAACAACCAACAAAAGGATTTCCTTCCTCCAAGTCAGTTAGCTAAGAATTATGTCACCCATCCTATGCCTTATGCCAACGCCTTTTTCCAATCCTCAGTCTCAGAAGCCTGGTACTGCAGATTTGCATAAGGAACCTATACTTCTTCAGTGGAAAGCTCCGTGTGCATGCCCCCAGAACTCCCTCCCAACCCCCTCCTCTGTGGTCTGAATGGGGCCCTTTGGAGACTGCGCTGAGACAGTCTCAATCTCTGTCCTGGTTGAGGTCCCAAGTGCTAAATTAGCATCCATTTCTCCTCAGACACAATGAATAGAAGCCAAAGTTTTTGAATATGGATTTCCAGGAAAACCAAACTCAGCGTGGAGCTGATACTGCTCTCAAGTGACAGCCACCATGGGGGGAGAAAAAAAAAGCTAGCTGTGAACTTCACAAGGGTGTCTTAAAGTCCAGCTCAGGGTGGAGATTCGGCCCCCTTCACTGGGGTGCGGAGTCCCAGGACCAGGTCACACTAGCAGCAGGGATCAAGTGCAGGTCCTCCATGGAAAATGCAGGGGAAAATGGGTCGAATCTAACTCCAGGGTAACAAGTCATCCTTGCTAATGAAGGCTTTGCAGCATCCCTCCCCAACTCCCAGGGATGGGATGGCACCTCCAGCTCAGGACATGTGTGAGGTCTAGAAGACCCTTAAGAAAACTGTGGTGCAGGGTCTGATGTGGCAAGTGTGTTAGGCAGACAATACGGGAAAGGGTAGGGGGAGGGAGAGGTCCAAGAGACTGAGTAACTTGAAAAGTCTGATCAGCCCCTACTCTTTCATTTATTTATTTATTTATTTATGGTATGCTGTATGGCAGGGGTCACATTTCATTCTTTCTCCATATGAGTATCCCTTTATTGCAGCCCCATTTGTTGAAATTTTCGTTTGTTTTTGTTTTGGGTTTGCTTCCTTGTTTATTTGTTTGTTTGGGAAGTGCATGGGCCGGGAATCGAACCCGGGTTTCCCACATGGCAGGCGAGTACTCTAGCACCTGCTATTTTTAGATAAGGAAATTGCCCAAATGTGGCAGGGTTGCAGTGAGGACCCAGGCCCCACAGACCCCCTGGCTCCCCTCCTCCAGCCCATACTGCTTCCCCAACAACCTCACTGCTCTATGATAGCCAAACTAATTCGGCAACTCCCCATCCCAGACGGGGATGATGACAGAAGCACGTCACTGTTAGTCTCTTCACCCAGGTGTTTTATTTAATCAACACTAGGGCTCTGGGTACCTGTAGAGATACAAACATGGAAATAACACAGGCCCCATCCTCAGGGAGCTCCCCGTCCTGCAGGGGAGGGTGACTCCAAATGGGAACTTTAATTGTGTCCCAGCAGCAGGGATGAGTCTGCACAGAACCATCCATACTCTTGCAGTTCCCCTCTTTGGGCCAGGCAAGGACATAGTTAACCGGGCCTCCTGGCATTGAGACCCCCCCCCCACCTGTGTTTCCTTGGCCTAGGGCTCCACCCTGCTGTGCAAGAACACATGCACATACTCACGGACACAACACACACACACACATATAGACACACGTGTCTATCTTACCACTATTGGGAGAGAAAGAAAGAATAAATCACTGGGCACAATATCTTTGCAGGACCCCCAGACTTCACCAAGCCCCAATTTCAGAGGGTTCCAGCATTTTTAAATGCCGTCCTTGCCGAGGCAGGTACATGGCTCTAATCTTCCATCCCCGCTGTCATGGATTGCATGGGAGCCTGGGCTGAAAGAACGTCGTCCCAGCAGATAAAATGAAGGATGCCACCTCTGAGCAACATGGCTGGCACTCTTGAACCTGGTTGTCATGCAACAAATCCCAAGGGCCACACAGTGAGGTGAGGCCAGACTGTCCGAGGCAGGGGCTGAGCAGTCCCAGATTGCAGAGAGCACTGTTCCCAGACACACACCAATATTTGATCTTTGCCTCCAACAGCAGATGCTTAAAGAGTCAGGTGTCTACCAGGGCCAGGAAGATAAGCCAGGTGAGGAAGGCTGCCAAGGTGAGGCCACAGAGAGTGGGGGCCGAGGAGGCCTGGGCAGGGCCACGCCACGTAAGGGCTAGGGAGTCAGCTGTGATTAATTGTTCTGTGTGTACACAAGGACCCCAGGCTCCCAGCTCTTCCAACTATCCAATGGAATCCAGAAACCCAGGTAAATATGTAAAATCTCTGATTATTAAATGTTGGCCACGAGTTCATACTTTGCAAAATCATCTGAGAACCCAACAGAGCACATCTGTGGGTCGAATGAAGCCCCAGACTTCCACTACAGGGTCTCTGGTGTAAGCCCTTGCCCCCAGGATTCTGGAAACACAAACAAACTCTTTTAACCCTGCCGTACCCCCTACCTCCACCTCCCCCAGCCGCCCTTTCATTAAACACACTGGACTGGCAAGCTGGAGGAGTCAGGGCGGTCCTGGTAGGACAAGGTTGGGGACATCCTGAAGGATGCCTGTCTGTGGGGGGCTGCAGGACTGGTCTGTGGGACTAGATCTTTTGGCAACATTCAGAGACTTTCCCTGAGCGTGTGACATCAGGCGTCAGAGAAGGTGCAAGGATCAGCCTCCTAGCAGGGCATGGGGCTGTGTAACCTCTCAGGGGAGAAGTGTTGGCAGGAGATTCGCGTAAAGGCAAACCATTTCTGCGTGCTGTTTCTCAGCATAGAAAAGGAAGACATATCCCCTGGTCATAAGAGAATCACATTTTCACAGCAGGCACATCGGCATGGGAGCTGGGTGATTTAAATTTTAGTTTTTGTCAAGATTTGTTTCCATCGATTGTCCTTTTCTTTTAATACTTTGTCTCGTTTTTTTTTTTTCTTCCGCAAACAGATTGAGCCCAATACAACAGTTAAAATATCACGTCTCCAAATGGACTTCTATATATTGCAAAACGTTGGCTGAGGCTTGGTAGGAATCGGTTTGCTCTCAAGTTCCCCAATTCCACGCCCTCTGATTTCAAGAAAGAAGCTCAATCAGAGACAGGCACCAAAGCACCTCCCAGTCCTTCACTAAAGGGGCAACGTTGGCCAGATTCGTTTTATTCTCTGGCATGTATCTGTTTGTAGGCACTTCCATGAGTGTTTGCATCTTGTGTATTTAAAAATCCTATTTAAGAATGCAGAGGTCCATGTAGTGTCACTAAAACAGATGAGTATAACCTTTTGGTCATCTAGGTGAAAACGTTTTTGTTGGGTTTTGTTTTTTTTTTTTTTTTCAAATTGCTATTGCTATATATAAATGTAATATATAGCAATAACCATAGAGAGATATTGTGCCCTTGTGTATGGATAATTAAAATAGGAACATCTCTGGACTAAATTAAAATGTGTAAAAACCAAATCCTTATAGCATCCATGAAATTACAGAAGCTACAAGTGAATCACTAGCCCAGGGATGTAACATTTCTCTCATTACTTCAGGACCCTCTCCCATGATCACAGTCTTACATTTTCACAAATTTACATGGTTCTTTTTATGTCACTAAATATCTCAGCTCATTTTTACTGCCCTCCTTATATATATGCTACTTGGTAACAGCATGCAAACAGTCTCCAATCATTTAAGAGGAACCAACACTTTTAGTGCTTTCAATGACACTTATTACTACAAATTATGAACGAAAAATCTGAACAGGATATATGAAGATAAATTATAATCTTTATGAACATAAAGTAAAAAGGGCATGTTTTTCAGTATCAGAAAATCAAACCCCACGGATCATAATCTATGAATTAAGAGGACACAAGTACCTGAGATATGTAGATTTCTGCCTTAACCCATGACCCTTTCAGTCTGTGCCATTCCTTTCAACAGAAAGCTTCTGATATGCCCTTTTCTCCTCTGTACTTTGAGCATAAGAGGTGTTATTACCCATAACTTTTTATTTAAAGGAATTGTGCAGCTGGGAAAATGAATGAATTTAATTATCAATGCAGTGTGAAAAAAATCATTAGAGCAAGGGCCTGGAACGCCACATATTAAAAATAAACAAAGGCTATTAAAAAACAGTTCCAAAAAAGAATGTCAGTTTTTCTTCAATTCTTAAAATGTAAATACCAAAAAGAAAACCGTATGTAAACATCCATAGTTACAGAAGAAATTACTCTTTAAGAAAATGTTAAATGACTGACTGGATCATTTAACTTTAAATCTATACTTTATGTGGCACTATAGGAAGGTCATTTGATTACTATGCATAGAAAAATGAGAATTCTAATATGTTCTCAAAGTTTCACCTTCACAAGACAAAATTTTCATTATAAAATTTTATTTAACGGTGGGCACTCAGAACTTCCCCCTCGGTTATACAAGATGCCCCGCTGATAGCCAGACAGGAAAGTCGTCTTTGTCTTTTTAAAAGACAGCAGAACTCTGTCTTTTAACTACATTTTAAAATGCAATTCTATATTAATGCTTCCTTCATGATGGAACAGTGGAAGCATTTATTTAGACGGAGCATTTATATAAACATTAAAAGGCGGTACCTCGGATAGGCCAGTCTGTTTGAGAAGGATTGCAGAGAATTATGTTTTCTAAACAAGCAGGGAAGCTGAACTTCTCATGTGAGATTCAGGAGTTCCTGGTTGGGACCAAATTTGACCTGAGACTCCCATGCGGCGTTTGACAGTAGGGTCACTTACAGATTCCTGTCTGGAGGAGCTCAGGCGAGAAGGACGGGGCTCAGTTGTTTCCCACTGAGCAGTCATAGGGTAACAGATCTGCCCCAGGACCCAGCAGCTGGAGCCCAGTGAAATGGAGGAGAGCAGCACATCACCAGCTATGTAGAGCAGAATCAAAAGGTAGGGGATGAAGTTGGCAGAAGACAAGACGATTCAGCCTGGGAGAGGAGGAGCAGGGTACCTTCTCTTCCATCAACTGATGGAAGTCCACTTACTCACCCTGACCACGAGAGCCAGAACACTGAAGGGCTCAAGGAGGATTCCTATTGTCATGGAAATGAGTTTGTTTCTAAACAGTGAAGAATCTAGTCTACAGTCAGAGGGAGAGTGGCCCACGGGGTGCCATGTGTCCTCAGCTGTGTTCTAGCCACCCTGTGAACCACAGCCACCAGTCTGTAGCTGGGAGGCAGATGCAAAGGCTGAAACCCACACCAGACAGTGATCACTAACCAACATGCATGCTTCTAGTTACATTTGCCAGTAGCTTTCATTTGTATGTGGCTCCCACTTTCAATTGTTTTCTTATATCTCGCCTCTGCTCTGAGCTTCACAGTGTCCCTCTGGAAATTCAGGCTCTAGAAGAGTCCAGCAGGGCTTAACTGGTTCTCCTAGCCTCTCTTCACCTGAGTACCTGGTCAAATCTGTCTTTCCAGTGGTCACCACCAGTTCTTTGCCCAGTGTCCCTGCTCATCCTCTCTCTGGGCCTCAGGGGGCCCATCTTTAAGTCAAGGGCTTGGATAAATGCACCTGAATGCCCATGGAACCCTGAAGGGCTTGGATAAATGCAACTGAATGCCCATGGAACCCTGGAGGGCTTGGATAAATGCACCTAAATGCCCATGGAACCCGGGAGGCTAGATGAGAGCCCCAGCCTCCCACCTTGCTCTGAGGTCAGGGGCCTTCTATGCCAATGAGATCAATGAGGTTTTCCAAAAGGGAGCAGAGAAGGAAGAAGACCGAATATATCAGCAGGAGAAGAATGGAAGGCCATATAGGGCCTTCAGAAACATCTAGAACTGTGACCCAAGGCCTTTTCAAAAGCCAATAAAAGTTATGGACTTTCCTCTCCCAGAGAACAATGTACTGTCACTTACAATTTCAAGGGATTCATGAACTCTCCCCTGAAAGCTCATGCATGAATCCCAGGCTAAGAGCCCCCAAACTGGTACAAAAACACCACCTCCACAATCATGAGTTTTAATATAAAGGAAACTAGCACCCAGAGAAGACGACAGGCTGTTCCAAAGCCACCCAGAAAGTTAGTGTCCAACTTGTGATGAGAGTTGGTTTTCCAACAGGCAAGGTCCTTTATGGCCTTCTGTGCTCCACTCCCCCTCATGAGCAGTTTTCCAATTCCCTGCTGTTGCCTTTTTTTTTCTTTTGACTGCCCAGGAAGGATTACTGGAGGCACTCAGCCTGTCCAGTCCAGCCCATGACTGGGAGTCTGATAGCTCCTCTGGCCGCTCCAAGTCCACAGTTCATTTCCCAACAAGGGAGCATGATAGGGATGGGGGGGAGGAGTGAGGAAGGTGGAACATGGAGCCAAGAAAGGCACGATGTACCCTGAGACATCACTGCCTGGATGACCACTACTAGGAAAGGGGAGCAGGTAGAGATGATGGGCAAAAAGGGGTCACCCACTCAGAATAGGTGGTCCTAGGCTTTGGTTTCAAAAAGCACATTTACTATCTTAAAAAAAAAATCTGTGGAGGAGGAGGAGGAGAAAAAAAGGATGCTCAAGCTAGATAAATTCAGAATGATTTAAATACATTACTGTAGTTAAGTTTAGGACATAAAGTACTGGGGATGGTTCTGCCATGCATTTCAATGAAGCCCAAAATAATGAGGCTCTGACTGGGTTGTTCCTACTTTGTCAGAGCAATTCTGCCCTAATGAGTGGGAAGGAGATGTCCACTGGTCCAGGCCTATGACTTATCCTCATAGGATTTGACCTGGGCTCTGAGGGGAAGACAGACTGTGTTGAGAAGGAAATGCCAGCATTTGGGATGAGCCACTGAACACCTGTAGTGAAGTGAAATGAAGTGAAGGGCTATGCAGGTCATTTCCAGGCCTGAACCAGCCAACGAGTCCTTCAAGTTACAGTCAAAATCCATCCCTTGAACTTCCAAGGAATCCCCAGGGTGGGCCAAGATGGAGCTGCGGAATCTGAGTGCCAGTGGGAGGCTTCTGATATGGGTCTCCCAGCTCTTCCTCCTCCAGCCTATGACCCACCTAGAGAAAATGGAACAATGACATGAACCAAGGGACAAAGAAGGTACCAGGAATTCCTTCCAGGACAGATCAGAGGAAGGAGTTTAAGAAGAGAAAGAGGGACAGATCGAGATGGAAAGGAATGAGGGAAGGTGAAAGAGCTGGGGATAGTGGGAAAAGGGACAGGAGGGAGAGATGAGAGGGATGAGAGAGAGGCTCCCAGCCGTAGCCTCCTTGACCCTGGAACAGAGAGATATCTGCCTTTCTCTGGCATTTCCAGGACCCAAATGGATAAATCTGCAGAAGTTTAAGAAAGCACTGACTCAATAGTCACCCAATGTATCACATGTCCCAGGAACCCTCCCAAGAGCCAACATTCCAGGACATGAGGATGGGGGAGTGCAGCCATATCCCAGAAAAAGAATGCTTGAAAAAAAATGGTGGCCATCTGGGAGGACTCATCATAAAACCCAGTCTCTGGCTCCAAGAGCAACCATTTGACACTCAGAAAGCTGGAGCAGAAAGAGCCCATAAAAGTATCAGACCTACCTCAAGCCAATGAGAGAGCAAGGCCTTGTGTCCAGTCTGTCACCAGTCAGAGGAGCTTGGAGATGGTCAGGTGAGCCCAGCAGATGATATGAGCTTGCAAATAAGGGGTGAAAGTTATTAGCCTCCTTATGAAAGGAAACCCACAGACAGTGGGCCAGCCTCTCACCAAGAAAATAAAAATAGTTAAATCAGTAGAATCAACCCCCATTTCTGTTCTCTGGATATAACTTGCTTCTGGACTTCTGTGAATAGCTAACTGAAAAGCTGTTGGGGTGGACATCTGTTGTTTTTGCCTGCCCAGCCGCTTCCCTCCTTTTACTGGAAATAGCATCCTGATCTTCCTTGAGGAATCATTCCTCCCCCATGCTCCATCCATGAGGTCTTGGGTGGAGCTGAGCCTGGCCCAAGCTCCACAGGTAGACAAGTGACCCTGACCAAGCCAATGAGGGCATCATGTCACACTGGCCACCATGATTGGCTCAGAGTAGGTAAAGGTAGGTCAGCTGTGGAAGAAGATGGTCTTCCCACTGGGGTTCCTGAAAGACAGAAGAGGGCTTGAAGCTGCTCGCCAGCTATCTTTCCACCACAAGGGGAGAGACCAGCTATCTGAAAATGGAGTTAAGACCAAGGAAATTACACTTCCCTGCTGACGGTGTTCTTGCCCCTGGATGCAGCCGCATCTGAAGCTCTACCCCTGAGATTTTAACTACCGTGAGCCAAGATGATCTGTGGATGATAAACCCACATGTGGCTGCCTTCTCTGAAGGAGCCTTGACTGAGCTAGTCACAGGTGGAGTCACTCGATGGTCCCTACATAGTCACAAGACAAATGGGAGGTAGAAAAGTTTCTTCTCCCAGGTAAACTGGTGCCCACCAGCTTCCCAGGGTCTCCTGATAAACCACCTGTACTGGCCCAGTTGCATTCAGGGATGCACTGAGACTGAAGGACTCCTCACTCAGGAACATATCAAGCTGTGCAGTATTCAGTTTTAAAATTACTCATCAAGAGCTGGATTTTTTCCCCCTCGCTACCTTAGTTACTGATTATTTCCAGATCCATCAGATACACAAACTCTTGTTTTTAAAATGCAATCAGCACACCCACACGCCCTTCTATAGATAGTAAAGAATAGGTAGCTGAAGCCCCTGGAATGTAATTCTAGCACACAGGATGAAATAGATAGCATTACAAATGTACACTCAGCAGGAAAATACTATTTAGCTGGTAATTCAAGCTGGGGATGATTAATCAGTTCATTTTGAATAATGAACCAAGAAAGCACTGCCATTTGGAAAACTTGGTGTCCATTTTTGTCTCTGAAAGCCTGGTCTCCCTGAAACAGGTCACCACCCCTTCCAGAGGGCCCAAGCCATGGTCTCCAGCCAGCCGGGCGGCCAGGTTGGAGACCACCCAGGCAGACTCTCCAGGCTCCAGTTTCATGTCTGGCTCCAGGAGTTAGGGAACCCACCCCGAGGCCTCTCATTTCTGCAGAAGGGCAGACAGGGCACAACTCTGTCTGTGGTCTCTGCACAGGTTTAAAAGCCTCATTTGTTGATTTCCTCTCTTCTGTGCACCAAGTCCCATCACCGGACTGCTTATAGCAAGAGAGGTCCTCTCTGAGAGGGATTCTTCCATTTATCCTGACGTGGCACCAGTAAACGCTCAGATGAATTATGGACAATGCACTCATAAGGCTTGGGACCAGCTCCTTGAAGTGTATGCCTGGGCACCAGCAGTCCAGGAAGGTATTGTAGAGTGGGAAAATTCCCGGAGAGCCCCATCACAGCTGATGTTCCAGCTGTTTTGAAGGAAGATGCTCCCTTTAGAGTTGGCACCTGCGGTGTGTGTTTTGGCCTTTTTCCTGGGCATGGAGGAGAACGTACATGGCATCATCCACACCCTCCTGCCCTACTAGCTGGGCCACCGTCTCTTCAGGCAGGGGGCCTGCAAACTCCCTCATGTTGTTCAACCTTTTGAGCCAGTAACCACACACTCCAGCATGGACCTAAGGCCTGCCTGGCCAGGGAGTCTGAAAAGTCCGCACGTTCTGGGCTATGGCCCTGGGCTTCAGCCATGCCCATCCATAAGCCAGATTCTCCACTGGAAGTTTTGGAACTTTATTCCCATGAAACCTACTGACCTATTGCTTGCATTAAGACTGCTATTTACATTAAAATTGGTCACAGAATGAAAAAAAAAGTAGTTCATTAATATGCTAAGAAGTGCTAATTTGAACATTGCTGAAAAGCAATTGCAAATTCCATTTTGCAACCTGCAAATGTGATGCAGTGCAAATTAGGGCTGATGGACCCATCTTTCCACATTCCAACTTCATCAAGATGTTCCTGGGCTTCCCAAGCCCCAGCTGCAGGCATTGGCTTCAAGACCCAAGGCGATGATTCCTCCTTCATTTGAAATGTAATGGAGGGTCCTGCTATTCACTATTTCCACACTGACATTGAGTGAGCCAGAACAAGCACCATGAGGACTGATGCTGAAATGTCCCAAATAAAAGGATAGAAACGACTCCAAATTTTCACCATGACCTGTATTCACTCAGATGAAGCTGTACCAGAACCACACCTTCCAGCCAAGACAACCACCCCCAGCTACCAGCCTTGGCCCCCTCTTCAAGGGGTTCTTGCACTGGTTTGAAGCTGTTAGGTACCCCCAGAAAAGCCATGTGCTTTCAATACTGATCCAATCTTATGGGGCCAGGCCTATTGTTTAGAGTGGAACTTCTTGATCAGATTGTTTCCATGAAGATGTGATGCAGCCAACTGTGGGCATGACCTTTTGATTAGATTACTTCCCTGGAGATGTGGCACACCCAAATGTGGGTATGACCTTTTGATAAATGGAGGTATGACCCCACCCATTCAAGTTGGGTCTTGACTATTTACTGAAGTATCTTAAAAGGGGAGACATTTTGGAGGAACCTCAGATGCAGATGCAGACACTGAAGTTTGGAAATGCAGATGCCCCAGGAGACATCTGGAGCTGACAGAGCCAAGAGAAGCTAGACAGGAACCAGAAACAACATAGATGCAGACATTTGGAGATGCTTGGAGTGCTGAAGGAGATGCTCAAAGTGTCAACAGAGAAAGTAGACACCTAGATATGGATATTTGGAGATTCAGAGCCCAGCAGACATCATCGTGTGCCTTTCCATTAGATGCTAAGCAAGCCAGAATCAAGAAAGACCCACAGGGGCTGAGAGAGCCATTTGAAATTAGTAGCCAGGAGAGGATGCAGACGCTAGCCACGTGCCTTCCCATGTGACAGACATCAGCCTTTCTTGAGTCAAGGTATCTTTCTCCGGATGCCTTAGCTTGAACATTATTATGGCCATAGGACTAAAACTTGTGACCTAATAAATCCCCTTTATAAAGGCCAACCCAATTCTGGTATATTCCATTCCAACCATTTTAGCAAACTAAAACAATTCTGCTGACCCAACATGGCTTGAGAAGTAGCCCAAGGGGCCCTTTCAGTCAGAAAGACCAAGGGTTGGCCAGTATCCTCACGGGGGCATAGTAGAGGAAGCTCTGTCTGTGGAAAACAAAGCCCTGGGAACCATAGTGTGTCCAGCAGTCCCTACCATCTTCCTGCCATTCTCCCACTATCTTCACACAGTTAGTGGAGTTGAACTTTATGATAGGTCCAAAAGTGAGCGTTTATGAGGAAATGTGTGTGAAGGTCAGCACAGGTTTATGGAGGTGCGTACTTTCTCCTAGTGAGGGCACACAGACAGTTTTTCTGCCATTGTTGTACAGGTCTCTCTGTCTTTGTTTGCATTCCAGATGAAGTGGCTGACTTGCCTTTGTGGCCATTCTTTAGTTTTTTAAAAGTGCAAACCTTTGAACATAAAACAATCCACTATGCATAGCAAGCTGCCCCAGCTCTGAGAGGCACCTGGCCAGACCCTCCAGGGCCACGCCAAGGGCCACCAGCTGCAGAGCCCAGCGCCAGCAGCAGCTCTCCCAGCATTTCACCCCACTCCAGTCTGAGGACTGTTGTCCCCTCCTGGCTTCTACCTTCAGGACAGGAACATCTTATTCACATCTGATCCTCACCTATTTGGTCCATCCTTCCATCCTTCCTTCCTTCCTTCTTCCTTCGCTCCTTTTCCCATTCTCAAAAGGATGCCTACATAACAAAAAGAAGTAAACCAATGAAGGAATCTTGCTAATAAGAAAACAAGGCAGTAGTAGAGCCAGAACTAAGATGAACGCATAGTCACATAAAGCTACAGCACCAGAGGGACACTGGAAACGTGGCTCTGAGCTTCCCAGAGGGCCAAAGCAAAGAGCGAAACAGATCCTTTAAGGAGTTCCTTGCCCATAAACTAAATAGCATAAAAAAACTAAAATAGCTTTTCTGCTTCTGAAGCCTAAGACAAAACTTCTCTGCTGGGTCCCCTCAAAGGGACCGCTATATGTGGGAAGGACAGTGTCCTCTTGGCAGAACTACACTGGATCTAAACAAAGCATTCAGCAGGTTGGTTTCCTGGGACATCACTCAATACAAGCCCCCAGCAATTCCGAAAGGTGATTTTATGAGTGGGTCTTGGCTGTGAGCAAGAGCCTGATATGTACTCAGTTCTCAAAAGGCATTTGCTTGCTGGGAAGTGTTTCTGTCCATAGATGAAAGGGAAGGACGGAAACACTGGAGCGTCCCCAAGCACACCTAGCATGCCTCCCAGGCCTCAGAGACTTTCCAACATGGCACACGATGCTCTCCCCCCCCCCCCCAGCCTTCCATCTCACCCCCTCCAGACCCACCGCACTGGTCACCCATGAGGCTTTGGCACATGGTTCCTCTCCCTAATCCTCACAGGCCTGACTCCTTTCAATCACCCAAGCTTCCTCTCACATGTCTCTTCCCGGGGAGGCTGGTATGACCTCTCTGTGTAAAGCTGATAGTTCTTTCATGATTTTTTTGGTTTCCTAAAGCTGACAAAATGCCATAGACCAGAAATGGCCCAGCTTTTAACAACAGGGATTTATTAGCTTACACATTCATCATTCTAAAACTGTAAAAATATCCCGATCACAGTATTCACAGGACGATGCCTTCTCTTAAGACTGGTTACCAATGAGCTTGGGCTCCTGTGTCAGAGAGAAAGGCACATGGCAGTGTCTGCTGGCCCTTCTCTTCCGGGTTTCTTCTAGCTTCTGGCTTCCCTGCCTGTGGCTTTTTCTCTGAACTTCTCTGGGCGTTTCTCTCTATTTCATCTCTTAGCCTCTGTGTGTGTTTTGTCCTCTTTTTTGTTTGTTTGTTTTTGTTTTTGTTTTTGTTTTTTGATATCCCAAAAAGGGACAGGCACCATTGCTGGAAGTACCAGAATGACCCGTGGAGTGGACGGAGCAAGCTCCTTTTCCAACTCCCTCTTCTAAAAATCAATTTAATACGTTGTCCTCAGATAGAGAACATATCAGATATTAAACTGATAAGAACAGATACCACACTTGATCTTAGCCAAAAGGCTGAGAAGCGATGTGTTTTGTCCTCTTATAAAGGACTCCTGGAAGAGAATTAAGACCCACTTTGAATGCAGTGGGCCACATCTCAGTTGAATAACCTAACCAAAAGTTCCCACTCACAATAGACCTACACCCACAGGAAAGGATTAAAAGAACATGACCTATTCTCGGGTGCGTACAGCTTCACACTACCACAATGGTGCTGATTATAAGTGGAAATTACCCCTTTCTTATCATTCCTATTGAAATGTAATCACCATGCTGGCAATCACTTGTCTTATTCATGTGGAATCCCAAGCACTGAGAGTTTTGCCTGACGTGGTAGATATTAACTAAATCTTTGTGGAACAATGAATTTGCACAACAGATCCTTTTATAGCACATTCTGTGTGCCAAGCACTTGTAAGCGCTTTGAAAATATGAACTCACTTAGCCCTCCTAGGAGCTTTTGTTTGTAGATGCTTTCACTGTCCCACTTCAGAGATGAGGAAACTGAGGCACAAAGAGGTGAAGTAACTTTCCCGGAGTCACGCAGCTAGTGAATGGTTCCGCCAGGAGATCTGGCTGCAGAATCGGTGTCCTTCACCGCCACATGCCTCATAGGTAAAATTTCCATCTCTTCCCAGAGCCCAGAAATGTCCACCTGTTGTGGGCCTCCTGCTGTGCCTGAGCACTTGGTCTGATGCAGGAAACAAGTAGTCTAATCCATTAAAATTCCTCTTTCTTTAGCATTGCTGATTTTAGCTGAAGTGCATGGTACGGGGCGGAGAAGCCCAGGCTGCATCCACTGGAGAATCTGGGATTAGTCCATTACTAGGTCCAGCTGCTGCCCATGGGGCGGCACAACATCAGGAGCCGACTGCTCCTGACCCCACATGACTTAGAACCATGCATCTGCAAACCAGCGCGAGACGCATGCCACTGTGAGCCATGACAGTGTTCAAGAAATGCATTTTTCATTTATTCTATTAGTAATACCTATTACGGAAAACAATGGAAAAAGTAGTTTTTCTTGTGCATTTGCTAAGCTAGCCAATATACCCCATTCATACCAGCCTTGCTCCAAGGCCAGCTACTGGCTGTGGGCACTTCAGATGGGGGCCCACCAGGAAGGGGTTTAGACCAATGGATCCCATATACCCCTGGCCTGGCCTTATCTCTTTCAGCCCTACCCAAAGCCCGCACATATGCCCAAGAACAGAACAGGGATTGCTGAAAACGTTTACAGTCCACATGAAACTCCCAGGAACTGAATGCAAATTTCTAGGCCAGGAGTTCCCTCTCTAGCAGGGGGAGGCCTTGCACCTTGGGTGAAACTCTCCAAAGCAGCCCGCCTGTCCCTGAGATGTAGGCCCTGATGTGATTGTGCTGTGTTTGCAGTTGCACAAACATCCAGGGTGAAATCCAAGATGCAGTGATACATTGGCAAGTGGGCTCTGGAGAGGTGGGGAAGGGCACCATGAGCATTCTGTGACACGCCTGCCACTCTGCACATCACCTCTGTCCCCACAAAATACTCCCTCTCTCTCCACTGCTGCTGCCCAGACATTCTCTTTGCCATGTAACTTCTGCTTCTCCTATGCTTTTGCTTCCTTGTAACTTCACTTGTCATGACTGCCCGTGGCCCCTTTCACCTTCTAGCTTCTCTGCTGCTTTCAACTTCAAATTCAAGAGTGCTTTCCCACACAGTGAAGGAGTAAATACCTGGGAAAATAACCACAAAAGCCAAGGCTCTACCCTGCTCCCTGCTCTGCTTTCCCTTCTCCTTTCCCTTGTTCCATCAGTGAGGCATCAAGTCTCCCAGGATTCAGGAAGGCCAAAGAAGCCAGCACAACCAGTTTTCCCTGAGAAAATGTTAGCTTACCAGGTTTGCAGGAAGTCAGAGCCAAAACATCAAACTACTTTGGAAAGGCCCTGCTGAATGAATCTGTCCTTTGGAAGAATGAGCTGGCCCACTTCACCTATTTGTACAATCGCTTGCAGAGGGTGGGAATTAAAAATGCAGTTGCGATAAAACAGCCTGGTCCTGAGAGAGACCAGCTCATGTCCAGGCAAGAAGCCCAGTTTTTATACCATTTTATTTCCTATGGTCAGGATTTCTGACTCATGAGCTTGCCTAATGTGAGTTTACACCAAAAAGGCAGATCCATTCTCACAATCAGGATGAAATCCAGTGTCTGGTTAAGACTCAAACCTTAAGCTGTGATAAGTACACCAATGTTTTTGTTTGTTTGTTTGATTGTTTTCTTTCATATGGGCAGGGACCGGGAATCGAACCCAGGTCTGCAGTATGGCAGGCGAGAATCCTGCCACTGAGCCACCATCCCACGGCCCAGTGCACCAATTTTTAAATGCCCTCCAGCAGAGGTGGCCACTGGTAAGTGTCCCCCCCCCCCACTCCCACCCAAGGAACTTGAGGGAGAAATTAAGCACAACCTAGAGCAGTGATTCTCAGCCCTGGTTACTGTGGAATCACCTGGGTCTCACCCGAAAGGTTTTTATTTCATTGATGCTTGGGTATTGGGCTTATCTAAAGTTCTCCAGATGGTTCTAACTTGCAGCAAAAGTTGTGAGCAATTGACTAGAACTTGGATGTCCTAAGGCCACACATGAGTGGTTCAGCAGCAATATAAGATCTGAATAAGGACCTGGGGGTAGAGGGGAGAAGCAACCAACTGGAGGCCTAAGAAGAAAGAAGCCTCCAGAGACAAGAGCATAACTTCCACCAAGGATATAACACCCGCTTCTTTCTCACCACATTTTTGCTGCATTCCTCCATGATGACACCTCCACATAAGTCAGGCATCCGTGTCAGCAGCCAAGAGTGACCGCCCTCACTCAAGTTCCTAGCTGCCCACGGATGTGCGTTCAGACTGATAATTAGAATTCACTACAACTCTCGTAATACAGGGCCCCATCCATAGCCCAGGCCTTCAACCACATAAGCTCTAGCCCAGTGATTTAAAACCTCAGTGGACAGATTCTCCACGCCTAGTGGGCATCTCCTGGTGGACTGCCCCCTCTGATGTCCACTCAGGAGGACCTGAACTGTGGCCTCAGATGCAAGACTGAGACGTTGCAGGAGGAACTCGCAATTATGCACAGACTTGGATGGGAAATTTGAGGAAGAGGGGGCAAGGACAGCTAAATCTGTCTCCCCTTTGTCCTTCAAATCTCTTTCCAGAAACTCAGCTTAGCACCCAGCCCAGCATAGATGCAGCCTGCAGTACTTATAGCCAGTACAAGGCGGGTACGCTCGCTCGTGAACCTCTCTCATAATGCCGGAATCAAGACAGCATAATTAGTCTTCACTTTCACAAGTAATAAATACACTCAAATTAAAAATACATTTGTACCACTCATTTTACCCCTGCATATATCATAACATGTAAATACACATTCCACTTGTCTTTTGCTAATCATTTACTTTATATTCTCATGTTGGTCAGCAGGGTAAATAACCATCTCTTATATCTCAGTATCATTAATATTCTTTAAAATTTATAGGTTCTTGCTTAAGGCTGAATGAGGTTGTTGCATATGGCGGTGGAAACAATTGGAAAATTTGCAAACTCCACACCCGGTTGGCTTCTATTTGCCATGCTAAATACACATGTAAGCCCTCCTTGTTGTGAGCACCCAAAAGTTTCTAGTCAGCTTAGTACTTAGTGAGAGGTATTGTTGAGATAGGGCCAAATTTGTAATTAGAAGATTTTGATTTGAATCCCAGCTTGGCACAAAATTGTTCCGTGACTTTGGCCATCACCAACTCCCTGGTTTTCATTTTCTCAGTAAACAAGAACACTCCTATCTACCTTACCTACTTCATGTCAGGATCAGGAGGACCTGACCAGGTCTCCACCAGGTAAGAGGGGCCAACTGAGGCTGGGAGCAGCGGGGAATGAGAGTTGCCACCAAGGAAAGAGAGAAGGGTACAAGAGCTCTTGCAAGAGAGGGAACAAAGGACAGGAAGGCTACCAGAGGGTCCAGGGAGCAAGCAATCTTCCTGGACCCCAGTGAGCAAGGGAAGCAAGGAAGTATTCCCTGGCAAGAGCTATAGTGGTGAGGGATGCAGGCACTGCCAGGGACATGACCCCGAAGCAGGGAGAGAGCTGAGCAAGACATGCCCACCTTTTGCTCCTGCCTTCCAGTTTCCTTTTGTTGCCTCCTAGTGGACACTGGAAACCAGCCAATAAGGGGTCAGCTTAGTGGGCCTGGGGAAGGGCAGCAGAGGAGGGAACATCATGGTGGACAGGGGTCAACAACCAGCACCTTCAGCCCCAGGGAGGAAACAACCTGCTGCTTCTCTGCATGCAGTTCTGTGGCACCCAAACGACAAGACGTCCCCAAATGCTTGTTTAGTCCCAGATGTCCTCAGGAAATGCCCCAGTCATGTCCTAGAATTTCATTTTAGGAGAAAATTGTAATTTGGGAGCTGGGTGGAGCTTGAAGGGTCAATCCAGTTCAAGCCTCTGTTTGAATGGAGACCCGAAGAGAGAATGTAGCTTCTTCAAGAGCACATAGCAAGTCAGAAATGGAAGAGATCAGGTCTCCTGGCTCCTAGTCCAGTGTCCTTCTCCCCCATGGGGCAAAGTCCATGTTAAATGCGTGAGAACAGCAAACAAAAATTTGAAAATAAAAAAATAAAATTCATGAGAATGGTGACTTTGTGGTACAGAGAAGCGAGGAACACAGACTCTAGGGTGAGATGGCCTCAGTTCACACCCCTGCTCCTACAACTGGCTTGCTTTGTGAGTGAGGGCGAGATAGCTAATCATGCTAAGCCTCAATGTTTTCATCTATAAAATGGAAACTTTAAGCAGTACCTACTTCAGGGAGCTGTTAGAAGAAGGAAATAGAGCATTACAGTACTTAGTCTCTGGAAAACAATAAGAAACTTTCCGTTGCCAGCTCATCAGAATATTGCTATTAATGACACTAGTTCTACGTTCTGTGTTTTCTCAGCCCGAGCATCTGTCCCTTGCTGGGACGTGGAATCCAACTTGGTTAGAGAACTCAGCTAGTTAGCCAAGAGTCCGGCTCCTTCCATCATTTCTTGGAGAGTGAAAGTTCGTTTTGGTGCCACCCTGGGGATCCAGGGATCATGCTTGTAGGAGCAGGAGCAGGAGCAGATGGAAGCCCACAGGGCTTGCTCCAGCCTGGGCTTGGGCAAGGTCATGAAACTGGTATCTCCACACGCCACTGGCATCCAGGAGGCTGAAATGAGTTCACACTTACGTTAAATATGCAAATCACGACGACCGAGCCCCACTGCCTTGATTCTGAAACCCAGCTCTGTCTCCTCCATCCCCCGACTCCCTCCACAAAGCATCCTTAGCTAATCCTAGGGGTCCTTAGTGGGTGCCTTTCCCATGCTTACAGATCACTCTACCGATCCACCTACTACAAATACCACCCAGAGGCTGCCATGTACTTTCCCCTCTTCCTGGCTCACCTGGCCCAGGTCTGTTTCCATGGAAACTGCCTGATGACACCCTGGACCAAGAAGTTGTTTCCCAAATCCAGGGGCTGTCATAGCAGTACCTGTTCAGTGCAAAAAAAAGTTGAGACTCAGGCAGTCTCAACTTCACAGAGGCCCTTGGGCATCTCCTTGCTACTTACTCACCCTTCAGCAAGGCTGCAGATCACTCCTGCCCCCTGCTGCCCTATCCCAAATGTTTCCCTTTGGGGTCCTCACCTGTCCAGGTACCCTGTGAGGTCAATTCTTACACCAAACAGAGGTTTGAGTTGTTTAGGAGGGAGGCCACCGGTCATTCACTAAAGCCCTGATTTGGGAGCCCCACCCCCACCCCAGCAGGCTGGAGGACTCAGAGTAAAAAAATAAAGTTGCTCTTTTTTGGATGAAATAGCCTGATAACTGCAGAGAAAAAAAAAGGCTTGAGAAACATCATCACCATCACCTTTGGTCTTTGCCTGTGTAGACCTGGCTTAAGGCTTAAATGTAAACCCATGGTGACTCTAAAAGCTGCATGAATAGTTCATTTCCCAACAAAACTGCCATACAGGGAAACAGATAATTTAAGCAGGGACAATGCTTCACCAGTATGCACATATTAAAAGTTTAAAATGACAACCCAGGGAAAGTCAAACAGAGAGAGAAAGCAGGGAAACTGAACTTTTATTTCATTTCTTCCAGCTGGAAAGACTGCTCCATTCTAAAGCGGCCAGAGCCCTCTTCTCTATCCTTGCTCCAAGCTTCTCCAACAAAGAGAGAGAGAAGGAGCTGGGCGGGAGGTCGCTGCCACAGATGAAGTGTTGTGGTAGGAGCCTCTCCTCAGAGGGGCAGAGGGGGAACAGAGAGAGAGAGCGCCATAAATCCACAATTGGAAATTTACTCTACAGTGGATGTATTCCTGCCCCAGAAAAGCAATCAAATGCTTATTGTTGTCAGATTCATGTAAATGAGGTCTCATTTCTAACCCCAGAGCATGCCACACTTTGGCACAACATATTTTCTAAAGATTTCACCAGCGATCCGCCCCAGCTCCAAATCAATGTATGGGCTATAGATTATTGATCACTAAAGACCCAGAACACAGCCTCTCTTTCACTGTCAGAAAGAGAGCTATTGTTCTCTTTCCCAGGCTTTTAACCATGAGTCATCATACATTTTCAGACACCGAGCAATTATTCACAGTCAAGTTATCCTACCCAAGCTTATCAAGAATTTAAACTGAAAAATATGTATATGTGCCTCCCCGTGGCAGTGCTCTAGATACATGAGAAAAGTCAGAAAAACGCCGTTGGTCCAAGAAAGAACTCGGAGCCTTTGGCTTTCGATTCTCTTTCTAATATAGAGCATTTTCAACGAGACTAATATCACAATTCTGTAAACCTGCCAGCAGATAGAAGTTACCACATTATTGTGGTCTGTTTCCGAGGACAAATAAAGCATGCCGCTCTCCAGTGTTCTGCAGAGCACGCCACGCTATAGACAGAACTGTTTCAAGTCAACACAATATGAAAAAATTCAAAATAAAATGAAAAGTGTCTGAAAACAAACCAACATAAATATACAGCAGTCCTGTTAATTATGATTATTTATGATCATAAGAACTGGCACAATTACCGTGGCTTCCTTTCCAAAATCTCACAAACTTGTTACTATACAGCAGTTTTGAGTTCTATAGGCTTTCAAAGGTGGCGTCCTGGAGGCAAAAGTCGCTTTGGGTATGGATAACGCACGTTCCGGGTGTGAGGGCCGCGTGCAAGCGTGCGCACGCGTGTGTGTGGTGCTGACACACGATGAAAAGCCTGCTTGGACCTTCCAGCTTCGCCCAACGTTAAAAAGCACCGGAAATGCCTTACAGAAGACTCTGATGAGACCCCCCACCCCCCGCCCCCAGGCCACGACCCACTCCCCCACCCCCAGTCTATTAAACAAAGTGCTCCAGTCACCTGCAAGGGACCTGAAGAACAAACCAGAAATCTGTCCCCTTGGGGAACCGGTCTGTGTAACATCACCGCCAACACTGAATATTTCATCAGAGATGACAGGGCTTTTCTCTTCGCAGCCCCCCCCCCCCCCCCCCGCCACCACCGCTCTGCCTTCCATGCCACTCCCCCACCCCACTCCCCCTTCCTGGTGTTTCCTCCCCTCGCTTGACAACTAGTCACGACCACATCACTGTCGTGCGCTGTCCTTGCAAACTGACCTCTGTAGTGCGCGGCGCCCAGCGGTCATGCTGTCCTCCTCTCTCGCCAACCACATCTGACAGGAGACGCGGCCATCACGGCAGCGGCTCCTGGCACCTGAGACGCCCTGGGACCACACGGGTAGACCAGGGGAGTCCGCGTTGTCTCCGGACGAACGGCGGAGGGAAAGACATGACATCTCCGCCCAGGTGCCCATGTCCGAATATTCAAGAGGTTCGCCATGCGGGTGATGACGGCAGCCCTCCCAGCCTGCCAGGGAGGGGGGTGCGGGAGGCAGGGAGGGGCTCGGGGCGAGCATCTGGCCCTGTCCTCAATCAGGGAAGAAGAGGAGAGCAGGTGTAACCGAGCAGGGATGGCAACTCGGGTTTGGGGGAGAGGGGAGTCCTCCCACCCACCTACTCCTGGAACCCCTCCATGCAGACTCCAGACCCCAAAAAACGTGGGTGACCATGCAGGAAACCGAGAGCCCAGCTCTTCCCCTGGGGCCACATCTGCCCACAGGCAATCCCCCCAGGAGACAAAAAAAGGTTTTCATTTGTCGAAAAGGAAATAATTCCTTGAAAATACGACTTGGTGGCTTTGCATTGTTGTATGCTCTTGCAACTCCGTTTTGGTGAAGTGTCGAAGTGGAGAAAAACGTGAAGTATTTTGACTGAACTAAATGCTTCCATGGAAAACAGAGAGCCCTAGAGAATATCCTAAGACTTGAAGAACGTCATACTATTTTAAGCAGGTGACAGTAATGTCATTGTCTGAGGGGGTAGGGTTTTTCTCTAGATTTACAAGAAAAAAAAAAGTAAGTTTGCTTCAAAAAGAGAAAGTTAAGTTAAAAAAAAAAGAAAACATGCAAAAACCACCTTTCCCTGTTGCATGGATAATCCGTAGACTGCAATCACACATTTCCCTGCTCTTGGTCTTTGGCAAAACTAACCAGCCCTATCAGGAAAAGAGCATTTGGTAACTCCAAGCAGAAAACTAAACAAAGTATGACCACACTCCCCAAATCACTCTGATTTTTCCAACTTTCATTACACCACCCACTTCAGCATGGTTGTGTTTCATTCATTCACAAACCTGCCCCACGCCATCCCTACCAGCCATTGGGGATGTAAAAGATGAGGACAAACCCAGCCACACACTTTATCTAACCTTGAGCTTAACGTTTGTTCTGGCTCTCTCTCCTCTTTGCTTTCCCTTTCTTCCTTGGTAGTACTGAGTAGTCAATAAAAGGCTAAACATCATCTTGAAGCTACCCCCAGTCCCACAGCACAGGCATTGGCAGAAAGCTTTCCTTTTTATAAGTGTACACCATAAAAATCTCTTAAGAGGTGTCTTGCAGACATCTCGTTAGAAGACCCCACCAGGACCACCTCTGCTTGCTGGCACCCTCTCATCTCAAGCTGCTTGCTGCTTCCTGCCATTTAAACCCCTCATTGAGAAAATTCCTGGAGGGTGGGACCAGTCCTGGAACTACTTGGTTTTCTCTCAGGTTCCTTGTTGAGGACAGACAAGATCCCCCTTCTTTAGGAGCTGGAAGAGACTAAGATGCCTGCTCACCGGGGCTCTGTGGTGTGTTCCCATGCACATCATCCCCACTTCTCACCTCCCCATATTCAGGTCCCCAGGCTGAGACATCCACCACAGAATCTCTCCCCAGGGCTTTAGGAGAGGTCCCTCCCACATCCCCTTCCCACGTCATCCCCAGATGCTCAAGTTGGGCCACCAGTTCCAGGGATTCTAACTGCACCAGCTCTCCAAAGAATGTTCTGCTCCCAGCCCAGAATGCCAGCCTCAGAGTTTCTCTCTGTGCCTGGCCAGCTGCCTAGTTGGGTCTTAGCCTCATTACTTGGAGCATCCTCCTGGTGCATGTTCCACTCTCAGCAAACTCTTTCATTCAGAAGGCGGAGCTGTGAGACAAATGTTAGAACCAAAATGCTTCTGGTGGCTTGTGCTGGAAGGAAAGAATAGCCCCGGATATCCTGGGCCCACCAAGGAGGAGACATTTAGACAGAGATGCCCATGACAAGGAGGAGGCAACTGGTCACCTCCAGAGGACATGATCAAGGGCAAAAACCCCTGGCAGGACCAAGATTTGTTTGTTCAAAGTATAGAAAGAAGATTCTTGTGGTTGGAGCATAGTAAGCAAGGGGCAACAGTCAGATCCCATGGGGTCTTGCGGGCATGGCCAAAAGGCAATGTGTTATTTTAAGTTAATAAACTCTATTGCAAGGTGTGGAGCAGGTGAACCATATGCTTTGTTGCCCAACAGCCCATATGGGCTACAATGAGCAAATGGGCTGCGAGTGGGAAAGAGTGGAAGCAGGGAGACCATCTGGGGCTGCTCCAAGTGTCCTGGGTAGGCAGTACCAGCAGCTTGGGCAAGGGTACGAGTAGGGGTGGTGGACAGAAATGGACATGATCAGGGTGTTTTGGGAGGTGGGGCCAACAGGATATCTTGTTGAGCAGATTATGTATGTGATGAGGACATTGGCTTTGCAAGGAAGGGAAAACTCCAGGATGGTGCTTCGGTCATCTGTCTGTCTACCACAACACCACCACATGAAAAAGTCCCAAATACATGGACTTCAAACAGGAAGCATTTATTTAGTTCACAAGTCTGAGTTTGGCAATTTAGGCTGAGCTCAGCTGGGTCTTCTGGTCCAATGGGGCTCATTCATGCATCTGGTGGTCAGTCGCTGTTGCTGGGAAGGTGGGGGACAGCTTGGTTTTCGTTCTCCAGCAGGTCGGTCCAGGCATGTTCTCACAGCAAAGGCCAAGGTGGAAGAGCAAATGAGCACAATTGCTGCTGCCATGCTTCTTTTTTTTAATAAATGTTTTTATTGATAAATCTCCACACACATACAGTCCATACATAGTGCAAAATCAATGGCTCACTATATCATCATATAATTGTGTATTCATCCCCAAGATCATTTTTAGAACATTTGCATCACTCCAGAAAAAGAAATTAAAAGGAAAAAATCATACATCCCATCCTCTTACCCTTCATTGACCACTAGTATTTCAATCTACCCAATTTATTTTACTCCTTATCCCCTTATTATTAACTTATTTTTATCCATATTTTTTACTCATTTGAGCAAAAGGAGCATCAAGCACAAGCTTGTCACAATCACACAGTTTTTACAATATGTGAAACTATATCGTTATACAATCGTCTTCAAGAATCAAGGCTACTAGAACACGGCTCAACAGATTTAACTACTTCCCTCTAGCCACTCCCATATACCACAAACTTAAAAAGGGATATCTATATAATGCATAAGAATAACCTCCAGGACAACCTCTTGACTATGTTTGAAATCTCTCAGCCATGGAAACTTTATTTTGTCTCATTTCTCTCTTCCTTCTTTTGGTCAAGAAGGCTTTATCAATCCCATGATGCCAGGTCCTGGCAAATCCCAGCAGTCCTGTCCCACATTGCCAGGGAGATTTACACCCTTGGGAGTCATGTCCTATGTAGGAAGAAGGGCAGTGAGTTCCCCTGCTGAGTTGGCTTATAGAGAGAGACCACACCTGAGCAACAAAAGAGGTTCTCTGGGCGTGACTCTTAGGTGTAATTATCAGTAAGCTTAGCTTCTCCTTTGCAAGAATAAGCTGCATAAGGACTGTCATGCTTCTTAACACCCAGTGGGTGAGAGCTAGTGGTAGGATGGGTCCCGGAGTCACGGCACTGCAAAGACATATTGCAAAGGTGCAGATTTCAGCCCCAAATGTGATCAGTCTTCCATGGATGAGTCCCAGATGTTTGGATGAATAACTGGATATAGAGGTGCTTTTTATTGCCATGTGGACTGGGAGAGAAGAGGAGTCAGGCATTCCAGAATCAGGAATTCTATTTTGGTTTAAGGAGAGGGTCAGTCTCCCTAAAGCAGTCAATGAGGGTTCCTGAGAGTTTCTCCATTCCTTCTGGATACTTTTTGTTTTCCAATTTTTTAAAGAAAATACACTAAGCTAGAGGTTCAAAGTCCCAAGACCACAAAACCTTTTGATGATGAAGCCAGTGAGACCATGTTCAGGAGACAACACGACCAAGAGCAGTTCCTGCCCGAGGCCAAATGATACCAGTCAGCCAAACTGTCCTGGACGTTTGTCATTTAATAAACAGGTTCTTCCACCCACTCTGTCCACCCTTCTGTCTCCACTGCCACACAAGCTAGAGCTTCCATTCACTCTGAAAGACTTGGTCTTTTGATTTTTATGCTGATCGTTAACTAAGAATATTTCTCTCCAGAGATTTATTACGTTAATAAGCTCTGAAATTACTCATAGCAATTAAGAATATTGTTTTTAAACTCTTCAGCAATCATCAAAAAACTTTGCTTGTTTTTCAGGGAAACATAAATAAGGGGTGCAATTCATTGCCCAAACAAACCCAGCAGCCAGTCCGCTTTCCGCTCAGCTTGTCCATTTCACTGTCTCCAAGGTCAATGTGTACCTGCCCAGCTGAGAGATGCCCCATGTTTCCTTAAAGAGTGAAATTGTCTTTCTGGAGGGAGGACTGGACTCTGAGTCTGGGTGGCCAGGCATTGAACGACTCTGTTTCCGGGACAGTCATGAGGGTTGGGGATAAATCTTGGACACATACACATACGTCCCACCCCAAAAAGTGGGAAAAAGCAGCCACAGGCCAAAGTCCTCAACAACCTGGCTAAGAAAGCCTCTCCTTCCCAATAACTAGTGTCATTTACACACACGCACACTCACTGCATCCCCTGTCAATCCGTTCCACAGGGCACCCCCACCTAATGCAGGTGTGGTAGTTAGATTCAGCTGTCAACTTGGCCAGATGAAGGCACCTAGTTCTGTTGCTGTGGACATGAGCCAATAGTATGTAAACCTCATCTGTTGCTCTTTACATCTGCAGTTGGCTAGGAGGCATGCCTGCTGTAATGAATGATATTTGACTCAGTTGGCTGGTGCTTAAATGAGAGAGTGCAATGTAGCACAGCCCAAGCAGCTCAGCATACCTCATTTCAGCACTCACAGCTCAGCCCAGGCCTTTGGAGACGCAGAAAGGAATCATCCCGGGAAAAGTTGTTGGAACCCAGAGGCCTGGAGAGAAGGCCAGCAGAGATCACCCTGTGCCTTTCCACGAAATAACCTCAGATGAAAGTTAGCTGCATTTCCTCTGAAGGGCCAATGAAATAAATCCCCTTTTGTTAAAAGCCAATCTGTCTCTGGTGTGTTGCATTCTGGTAGCTAGCAAACTAGAACAGCAGGCCTGTGTGTGTTACTGCCCCCAGGTCCCCACAGCCAGACCCCATTAAGGCCTAGATCTCCAGACAGGGTCCCTGAATCTCACCCATAGCTTGCTCCTACCTGACAAGTCACCCTACTGACACTCACCCTCATGAGCACCAGGTACACTTACAGGCCAGGGAAAGGACACTAAATCCAGAACACAATGTTAATTAGCTATTGCAACAGGCGGCAGTAAGGATTAGGATATAAGGAAAGCGCATTGCACACAGTGCAGAACTCAGGTCCTCCTAAATAAATATTAACTCTTCATTATTACATTGAGGCTCAATTGGCCCTCACTTTCTCATTTGGATTTCACAGCTAGGAGATGGGAACTATTATATTCCCCCTTACTACAAATGAGGAGACTGAGACATGCAGAGGGTAAGCGATTGCCCAAGTCAGCTGTGGGAATAGTGACCCCCAGCTTCTCTCTCCTCTTGCTCTGTGCCCTGGAGGCATGCACTCCAGTGCCCTTCACTTCCCATCGGGTTCAGCTGATGGGCACACCTGTAAGAAGCTGGAAGGAGGAAAAAAACACAGAGGGTTCCCATCAGGGACCCCAGCGTGTGCCCAGAAAGCCAAGCGAGACCAGCGAGTCCTGGTTACTTGCACACAGCTGGAGGGCACAGACACAGAAACTTTTCCCAGCACTGCGTAAGCTGTACATTCCTGGAAGAGAGCTGACATTGTGCACACAAGGGGAAGGAAAGCACAGAACCCCTGAGCCAGGTAAACCCTCCCTGGAATCCTCATGCCAGGAAGCCTGCTTATATTCAACAGGAGTCTTCAAAGGCCCAAACCCAACTGGGTGTGGCCTGGGTATTCCAAGCCCAGTGGTAGCTGGAGAGGGTCAAGTTTGGAGATGAGAGGCCTCTCCCAACACCCCCACTCTGCAGACCCCCACCCACACTGCTCTGAAGCCCATATGGATGGCATGTCCAGAGCCAGGTCACTGAGGCCACAGGGACAGGGAAAAAGGAATGGGAGTCACTCCAGCTAATTTCCTCATATCTTCCCTTCCCCCCAAGAACTGTAGGCTATCTGACGAGTCCTTCTCCACTACCCTCTGGCACCAGCCAAGCCCACCTTCACATGGACATAAAATATGTGGATGCCCATACTTAGTTTTAGCACCCTTAAGGGACCACATCAAATCTCTTTTCCTCCAGAGAGCAGGGCTGTGGCTGAGTCCCTACTGAATTCTGCTTAGACATTCTCTGGGCCTTATTCTCAGCAACTCCTTTGGGGCCACCTCACATGACTTGCTAAGATGTCTCTTGCCATGGCGTCCACCAAGTGGAAACCCCGTGAAGGCAGGGACTCAGTCTCAGAACCTCTCATGTCAGCCCACCCCACCCCTTGACACTCACAGTCCTGCACACTCAGCCAACAAACTAGAAATACCTGCTGGTGGATCCAAATGCAGTCAAAACAAAGTCACAGATTTTGGGGAATAGAAGGGACATGGGGAATATTCAACAAATGGAAAACCTGATATGCTCAAAGGAGTTGGACTTTACCCAGGGCATGGTGTTAGTCAAAAAGCCAGGTGAGATGCTAGGAGGTATGACTTCCAGCCCCAGACTCCTCAGCCCTCCAGGCTGTAGCAGCCCCATTGTGTGTATCTGTTTCCATCACTTTCATTTCCATACTGCCCCAGAGCCTTTTCCCGGCCCCAGGAATAGCCAAGGAAGGTCAATACCATTGGACCTCACAGAGTCTGCAGGATGCACTCAATAGTACCATAAGCAAGGTGGCATCAGGATTTTTTTTAGTAAAGTACTAATCAATGTTTGCTGCCACCATTGTTTCAAGAACTAGAACCCAGGACCCAGGGCCTATTGCGAGCATGGGACTGTGGACCCCCAGACCACATTGGAAGGGCGGAAAATGTAAGAGGACATTCCCTTTAAAAAGTTTCAGTTAAAACTTCCAACCTCTTAGGAGCTTAATGCCAAATGTGCAGATTCCATCTCCCCCATGCTCTGCCAAGCATTTTGCAACAATAAAGCATAATGGTTTTAATATCCCTTCAGATTAACATCAACTAAAGCAACCATATTAAAGTGGCATCGAACCACCCCCGCCTCCCACAAAGAAGCTAACCAAAGGGGAAAATAAGGGTCTGTTTGGTGAAGCGAGCCCTGACGGCAGGACTACTTGTTAATTTAGGGTGTCTTTAAGTGCCGGATGTGGCAAGAGTTATTGGGCTGCAGTTAGGAGGGGCTGGGGTGTAGGTGGCAGGATCTTTTCCAAAATCAAAATGAGAACTTCATTTTCAGAGTATGGCAAAAATTTACCCATTGAGTAAAGCGTTATCATGCCATCCAGAGAGCTCCCAATGAAAGCACAGAGCAAACCACTGTAACCTAAACCCTGCTACTCTGAAGGACCATTAAAATTTAGTCAGTAACTAGTGCCCAAGGCAGCAAGGCTAGGAAGAGGAGCTACTGAGCGGAAGGGGGGGCCTCTCCCATCCTCGTGCTCAGCACCAGCCCCTCCACCTAGTTCTCTCAAGCCACAAAACCCAAGATTCTGAGCTGCCATCCATCCACACGCACCACCCCCCACGCTCTGCTGCACCTCCACCTCCGAGCATGCAGTGTCCTCATCAAGACGATCCTCTGATGGATGCAAATGGCTAAATCGGAACAGAACCAAAGATCAAAGTAGGGGAAGCCCAGACCCAGATGATCAAATGTAGCCAGAGTGCAATGTCCAACGGAACCCCATGCTAGGAGAAGCTAACGATGGCGCCACCGACAGACCCTGGCCACGGCCGGGCTCACGGGCACCGTGGTAAGACAGAAATAAAACTAAATTACATCACTTGTCATCATTAAGACAAATTTTCATCTCAGTTCTCCATTTGAGAAGCACTATATTTAATGAATGAGTACTGAGTCATGACACGTAAATGGCTAAAATATAGGAATTATACTGAGGTCAACTAACGTATTTTCAAACCATGAAATTAAGGAATCTATTCATGCTTGACAACGAGGCCCCGCCTGGTCGTTACAATCCTCTGCAAGTCTGGCTGCCTCTGATCACCGGAAAAGGGGGGATGGTCCTACAAGAAGTTCACCTAGGTTCCGTGCAAACTCTTGCTTGAGCAAGACGAAGACATTTTCCTGACCTGCGTGCCCACATTCTGAAAAGGCATGAGTTTTGATGAAGTTGTCACTGGTTTCAGACAAAGCCATCCCCATTCCAAAGGAGCATCTTGTGAATTTATCACTCATGGAGGATGGTGTGTGGATATTCCTGTGCTTTAAAAATGATGGTCCACACAAGGTATGCAGCGGGAGAATAGCTCTTTCTCAACTGCATTCATCTCCTTTCATTTCCCCCAGAAAATTCAGATGCCTCAACGTTGAAGGCCTGAATTCTGCAAAAGTTTGGATGAAAGATGGCAAAGAGAAAAAAAGATGCTGAGTTCTACTGGGAAACCTGAGACAAGAGCATTCCCTTTGGGGAACCACATTCCAAGGACTTGACAATTTCAGGTTAAAGCAGGTAAGTTTTGATTTTTCCCATCCTGCGGCCATCAGCTCTGTTCTGGTAAAGGAGTGAGTACTCCGAATTTCCTCTGGGAAAGAGCCATCCTCCTTTGGTGAGCTTGGCCCACCCCACAGCACCAAAGTTGGGTGCTATTGGCATAAGACATTTCACATACGCCTTCTCCCGGACCCACAATTTCTGACCGGGTAGTTGATGATTATGTATAGATAGAAAGTTACAAATGCCAAAGACATATGCATTCATGAGAGCAGAGTTTAGAGCTGCTGAGAGAAGGAGGTACTATCATATGGGGACTGATGATAAAAGCCAAGAGAAAGAGAACCTGGGTCCTCACTGGCATTATTTAATCTCTTGGATCAAACCTCACCTGAAGCAGATAGAACTACCTTAGAACATTTTGCTTAGAGGCCAAATATGTTTCCTCTGGCCTCATCCAACAAAAGTTGGGTGGTTTTCATGATATGAAGTGTTTCCAGAACATGGAGGTCCTCCATAGAATCCTGTGTTTTAGAAGGCAGAGGACTTTTCTAACCTCTTCCCTTCAGCACGCATCAAAATGTCTAGGCTAGAGAGCTGATGATGGCAAAGAGAGGCAGCTGTGTTGGTACCCTGAATGGGGAACCCGTCACTTCCTGAACCCTGGGTCATCTAGGACTCCCCAGTGGTTGCACTCATTGTTTGAGCCTCACGTCTGTTTTAATTCACCAGATCTCAGGTGTAGCAGTTTTTGATACTTGGAAATTACCCCTGCCTTGAGCTGTCTGAAGCCTGTCTTTGACTCACCGCCTAAGCCAGCCAAATTTCTCTGGGATTCTGTCTAGAGCATGCAAAGAAGGAAACTGTTTAAAATGCCCCTACCCAAATATGAGATTGCAACCCTCCCTCTGAATTTGTTCACATGCTATGTGATGTCTTAAAGCTGAAGACTTACAAAATAAGGAAGGAGAGAAACATGGTAGAGGAACCTTATACCCTTGGGTAAGGCTGCAACCCAGCAGCAGGAAAGAGAGACTGAGGAAGATGTGCACTGCCATTCTCTCTTTCTAAAATTTATATCAGCTCTATATTGATGGAAAGGACCTTCAGTGTCATCTACTCCAGCCCTTAATTTAATATTTAATTTCCTCCCCTATCTTTCCTACAAGTGGCCACATAACCTGCACTGAATACCTCTGGTGATGGGGAACTCACTTCCCACTTCCCTTGGAGGCCATTCCATCTTTGTTCAGTGCTGAAAGTGTCGATTTTTCCCTTGATCTGGACTTGTACCCATATCTTCAAAGTTTCTGCCCCTTGGGGCTGCTCAGAATGCACTGTCCTCTTTATTCCTAAAAGTTCTTCAAATGGGAAATGCCAGAAATCATGTTCTCCCTGGTTGTTCAGGCCTAGGTTCCAGGTTCTTTCCTCACATAGCCTTGGTCCTTCCTATCTCACCTTGTTCCAGTCTGAACTGACCACAGTACTTTCTAGTGTGGTCTGTTCAGCATGACAAGCTAGAGCTCCTTCCCATCACCTCCATTATTCTTTACACTATACTCCCATTAATGCAACCACAATTGCATTGTCGTTGGACAGAGCTATGAGATGGGGGAGTCAGGCCAATGGCATTTCTCCCCCTCATTTTTCAACAAAGGTAACATATGCCCTGCTTCTAAGCAATCCTGCTTCAGAATGTCATCAGTGAAAACAGGGTCCTATTTCCTGCTTTTTTCTATGCTTTTAGTATTCCCCGCCCCCAAAAGCATATTTCCTCATGGTGAGTTAACAACATGCCAGCATCTATATAGTGAAAAAAGGAAGAAAAAAAAAAGTGTTTCTCAGCCTCAGAGATGAATGTGTAAGTAAAAGTGAAGGCAACCAAATTGAAACTGATCAATGTAGGCCACCCACCGCTAATTGTCACCCAGCTATTTTGCTTCTACTAGTCACGTGGTGGGTGACAGCCACAGACGTTGATGGATTCTGACCGGGACTAGAAATCTGGTTTCTAAAAAGGAGCAAGAGGAAAGGGAGAAAGAGGCAATGAAGTTAGTGGCCCAGCATGAGGAGAACGGAGTGGGAACGAGGGGGCGCCTCTGACAGCTCAAGCTGCGGACGAAAATTAGAAAAGAAAGCTGACTCCCCCACCATATGTGTCGAAGCTGGCCAGGACAGCTGGAAGAAATATCGCCCGACTCCAATCCCTGGCCAGGGCTGTGATACATTCCTGCATACGGCTATCAATAACCCGGCATGATGAATGCTAATGATTTATGTTAATTTTGCCATAAGCTTTATTTGTGCCTGGTGTTGAACTTAAGGATGTCAAATCATTCCTTAGGAGGTTGTTAGAGATTTTTAAAAGCAAAGACTAAAATACAACGTCTCACGTTCCATATATCATGGCCCCAGCCTCCCCAACATTCTCTGTGAGAGGAGGGTCAGCATCCCTCATGTAATTGCCTCTCATCCGGCAATAAGTCCTGGGAAAGGGATTCAGTGTCACGAGAAGGACGGCTCCACAGGGGCCACCAGGTTCCCCTTTTGGGGAGGGAAGGCAGATTTCGGGGCAGCTAAAGAAGGCAAAGTCCTTCCCTGGCATCTTCCCCAGCCATCCTTGGGCCCCAGCTCCAGGAGGAGGGAAGGCAGCTGAGTAGAGAAGAGCTGTGTAGCAGTTGAGTGTCCACTTCTGGAGGCTCAGTTTCTCTTCGGTTAAGTGGGGAAGGAGGAATGCTCAGCCCACTTCACAGGTCATCTGGGAAGTTCGAACATTGTGCTTTGTACACTATCACATTCCAAATGCACAGTATACTTTCTCCAAGAGTGCTCTGAGGTTCCCACTGCTGCCCCAGGACCAAGGCATGGGGTGGGGGTAAAGAGCAGATGTGGCCTCCCAGGTCCCTACCTGTCCCACTTGTTCCTGTCCAGGAGGCTCCTTGGATGCCTCCTTCATTCATTCTCCAGAAACTGGTTTAACGCCATCTGCAGCTGGCCCTATGCAAGGGAGATCCTGGTGAACAAGAAAGGTTCCTGGACAGACTCAACTTACACCTCAAATACTGACCAGATCACAGCGCATTATACTCAGTGGGTGGGAACAAAGTGTGTGCTGCCCACACAGAGGACAAAGAGAGACCCGGGTCATCGGATACATTAGACACAGAACAAAAATTGCTGGCCCAGTGCAGAGTCACCGGATATGACAACCACCCGACATCACCGCAGCTTTCTCAGGAAGTCAGAGGCCCAGGAGCTGCAGTCCTACACCACTGCCCTGTCTAGCCCTTGCTCCTCTCCTGAAATCCCAGCCAGGACTGGTGCCAGCCTCTACAGCCCCTGGCTTCCTCAGCAGTCAGGGTTCTTTCAAGAGTCCACTGGGAAGGTGCATGGGTGGTTGGTTCAGTGGTAGAATGGTCACCTTCCATGCAGGCGACCCGGACCATACACCCCCCAAAAAAACAGAAAGAATCCACTGGGGTCCAGGGCACCCAGTGCCCTTTTCCACCTATAAACCAGCCACCCATCAGGAGCTTCCCTGCCGTCAGTACCAAAGCCATCACGTTCTCCCCTATCAGAGCCCAGATCCAAGCTAGGACCCAGCTAAAACCCCTAGCCACAGGGAAAGTGAAGTAACATGTCATCCTCTCTCCCTTTCTTGCTAGAAATTCATTATCTATAGCTTAAAAGCAACCATTTCTATACAGGTTTGTACCCAAAAGGAAATCTTCTGTTTGCTCCCATGGCTTCCTGTGATGGGACTCCACTAAGCCAGCTTGGTCTGGGCTGTTCGGCACACACCTGTCAAAATGTATGGACCACACCATTTATCAAATAATCTGCTCCCAGAACAGATAGGCACTATCAGCAATCTGGTATTGATCTGTACAGGTCCCTGCTATTGTTCATTCCTGCATCCCAAATGGCAGGAGGAATTAATGAAAGAAACAAAACAATGCATACCAATCACTCAGCCCCATAACTTTGTTTGCTGCTCTCATTAAGTTGGGCAAAGTTTCCCCAGTGAACCCATAAGATTTCTTGGGAAAGGTGAACCCATCAGATCCTCTGGCGGCCCTCTCCTGCTTCTCTATGGTTCCCAGTTGGTTCAGATTGGTCCTCGGAGCCCTTTGGGTGGATGTTTCCACATCTTGGGAGCCTATGGAAGTGAATACACTAATGGCATGCACAGGAACCCGACTAGACACAGAAGGGGCTCTCCCAGGGCCTGGGGTGGAGATGGCCTTTCCTCTATCCACTTTGTGCTTAAGCCACCCTTGACCACACAACCCATTTGCCTTCCACGAGCACAGTTTCACCCCAGGGAGGGAAATGGCTGCAGATGACACTGCCAGGATGCCAAGGAGAAGCTGAGCACTGCTGGAGAGTGAGAGTGGCTCAGAACCCAGCTCTGCCCCCAGGAAAGTTCCTGGAGAGAGACACCTTCCAACCCCCATTCCGAGGCCTCCCCCTCAACAGTGAGAAGTCCTCCCACTCCTGCCTGTACCCACATCCCAAGCAGACATCAAGGCTCAGCTTAAAGGGCTCCTCCCAAGGCCTGAAGGAGGGCTTCAGAAGGAATAGGGAGCCAGGTAAAACAAGCATATAATTATGAGTGCACCCCTACGAGGGCAGAGACAGGGCCATGGTCATCTTTGCAGCCCCACACAGTGCCTCCCACTGTTAACAACAACTGGATGGGTGGACGAGTGGACGGATGGATGGATGGATGGATGAATGGATGGATGGATGGATCTGAACCAAGTGAGACAAGAACTCAAGAGTCGACTGGTCACATCGCCATAAGCCCACAGTGACAATGTCCCAATGGTAGAGAGAACTGTGGATTTCACTTCCTTCCCAAAACCACAAAAGTATCTCCTCATGCTCTGCCCAAAATTCTTTCTCATCTTGATGGAGCAAGGAGAGGACGAGCACCTTGCCAAAGCCAAGCCTCACAGGGCAGACCTCCTAAAAGGAAAGAAACATAAGCATGTGGTCTAAACTGGAACCATAGCCCCTGACACCCTAAGACAAGCATCCTAACCCCACCACCTGGCAGTTTCAGGACAGCAGTGGGACCAAACCACAGGCCTCAGCCTCACTAAGTCAGCAAGTTTAGCTGATCTCATGCCCCAGTGGAATACCCCATGGTCCTGTTCTCCTTGGAAGGGACCCACACAGGGCCCACTCTGTTTGTCTGCATGGAATGCAAAGGACTCCTTTGTGCCTCTGTCCTGTGGATGATGGTCATCCCTCTTCAGAGGCTTTCTCCCAAGCTTGGAAAAGCCCACAGCAGAAGCACAACCAGGAATGGAACTTTCTTCTGAGCTCAGAACTTTTCCACATTGAGGAGCAGGGCCTCTTGGTGAAAGTATGAACCAAGAGACAGGGCTGGGCCAACCAGGCATGCAGCATACAATTTTCAGAGGGCATGCAGCAGATCTCCAGCCCTGCAGGGCCCACAAAGTTCAGCCCAGATTCCCAGACCCTGCACTACGAGTCCCCTCAGCATCATGCGGACACTGGGTCCCTTCCAGGACCACATCATATGTCCATCTTGCCAGGAAAGGAAGAGCAACCTCACCTTCTGTTTCTAACCCAGGAAGACAAGTGTGGATAATGGGGGGGGGGGGGGAGTTGGGTGGAGAAAAGGATGGAAAGAGGAGAAAATCAGAGAGGAAAGGGTGCCAGGAAATTTTCTGATGGATAAGGTACGGTTTGGGGACAGAACTGTATCCTCTTGAGTTCCTCAAATGCCACAAAAACCAAAGGCAGGACCTACCCCCCCACTCCAAATAACCTCAATGAAAGACTGGTCCATGACAGCTGGCCATGTCACGCTCTCAATGCCACCACCATTCCAGTAGAAAATATGGTATCCATGTGCACACCAGGCCCTGATTCGACCTGAAGATCTAGGAAAGAAGGACAAACCCTTCTTCACAGATACCTGCGCCATTACCGCAGGGTCCGCAAAGCTCCAAGGATGCTGTGGAGAGCACAGGGTTCAGCTGGCAGAGAGGCGGCCTTGCAAAAGAGGATGCGATACACAGGTAGAAGCAGAGAAAAGCATGGGGGGAGAACGTGGCCATTTCCAAAGGCCCCACCCTATGTGAGAGAAGTGTGAATGGGAAAGCCCCAGGCCCTGCAGCAGGGCTGGCCGGTGTCCTACTTACAACTCAGAGCACTGCTGCTCTGGATATGAAGAACCACCCCATGGGCCTGGGGAGGCAGATCTTCCCCTGATTGCACTGGGACCTGGAAATGGAGAAGCTGACCCATAGCAATGCTACTTAGTGTTCCTGAGAAAGCCATTACGTCCGTTCCCCGCACTGTCATCAGCCACCGAGGAGTGACCCCTGTGCCAAGCCTGCAAGAGCCAATGGGCACGTCCCAGCTACGCAGAGGCTCACGTCATCTTTGGAAGCAGAGGCAGTGGAAGTGGGGCAGGCTGCCACGCTGTGGGACCCCATCAGGACTTTGCTAGAACATGAGCAGCTGGGGACAGAGCACACTGTGAGCTCAGCGTTCAGCCTCTCCTGTCTACCCAGCTGATGACTCTGCCCTGGCATGCCAGGCCCCAACTTTGGGCCTTAACCCTCAGGTGTCCACAGTGCCTCCCTGCAGTGGCCATGGGTCCCCAGAGGCCCCCCACCCCCAGCACCCTCAGCCTCGAGGCTGGTGTGCCCAGGCCTTCTTCTTGCTCTAAGTATATTCCAAGAAAGCTGACAGCACAACAGAATCAAGCTTGATGGTACCCGGGAAGCAGTACCTGGCTGAGGTGGGACCAGCTCTGGTGGACCCAGCAGCGCCAGGCAGACACCCTCTGTAGGTAGATATTGCTTTAAAAATAGGTGATGTGTGCTTCCAGCATCCCCGCAGACCCAAATGGGATGGTTACTCGGTGGGTTTTTTATAGGACCTTGCATGCCAACATCTCGATGTTGCTCTCCTGTCCACAGGCACACGTTGCCTTTCACCTTGGACAGCGAGCTGCCAGATTCTCGGCAGGCTGGCCTGGGAAGGGATGGTTTCTTTCACTCTCTTTTTTTCTAATGCCAGCAGCTCATCAGCAAGTACCTCCCTGGGAAAATAGCAGTTTAAATGGAATATCTGGTGCAGAGCTTGGAACAAAACTTTGAGAAAAGAGAAAAATCCCAGTTCCTGCCCTTAAAGAAAATGCTGGAGAAGAGGGCATGGCTAAATCCCCAATACCATACATTCAGGCAAACACAAACAACAAAACCAAAGTCCCCATGCCCAGGTGTGTCTCCTCTTTAGGAATTCCACGGGTGTGCAAAGTGTCAGATGAGTGTTCCAAGTCCTTCTTTTCTGAAATTTAAAACCGCTTTTGCACAGTGCTCACCTGGATGCTGCAAAGCCCCTGAAGCTCCCAGCAAAACCTGAGTCTATGAAGCCACTCCGAGCTCTGGACTCGGCAGCTGGGGTCCCAGGGAGGGTGCCCAGGCAGACCCTCTCATTCCTCCACGTGTCATTGCTGTCATGGTAATGGGGTCACACCTTGGCAACTGGGATGTTTTATGCTGCTCAACTCTTACCTGCACCAAGGCCCAGGAGAACCCATCCAAGGGAGGCTGGATGAGATGGCACCCAAGCCGTTGCATTCCCAGGCACTTCCCTGCAGCCATGACTGAGGACACACGGAGCAAGTCTGGGATGCACAAGAGGTCAGAGGGTGGGTTGGGTCAGTCTGACCATCCCTAGCATGGTTTGGCACACATAAGTTAGTTTTCAATTTAATTAATGAGCCACATGAGAAAATCAGAATATTTTATATTTTTGTCAAGTCTGCATTGCCATTCCTATTTGGACACTGGAGGGTCTGGCATTCCCGGGTCACATTCCTACTGGGCAGAGGTAGCTGTCTGAAGCCTGTTGTACTGATGTGAACTGCCTGCCTCGTCCCCCCAGGTGTCTAGTTTGTGATCCTGCGGTAGAGTCTGGCTGCAGATCACAGCATCAGAAGGAGGATGGAGGCTCCCTGCGGTGACATTTGGCCTTTGCGGTTCCCGCAGCCCCATAGCTGTACAAGTGTGACCTTGGAGAACCCATCACCCTTTGAACCCCACCGGGTCACCTTGGAGCCAGTAAAACTCACCGAGCTGGGAGAGTAAATGCTTAGAGAGGTAAGGCCAGGTCTTCATGAGTCTCTTTGAAATGAGACGGACATCGTGGCTCTCCTGGACTCAACTGCAAGCGCGTCTTCAGCTGGAGGCCGACAGGCTTGCTTTAAATGCAAGGAGGGCGGGTGATGGACTGCCGAGATCCGGTAAACAAAGAGGTTAAAAACATAAAGCCAGGCTTCTTGTCTGCCCTTTGCACACTAACAGCCTCTGTTTCCCAGGCTCCCATACGAATAGCACGGCGCACTCTTTTCTATTACACAGAACATTAATAAGAAGAAGCACTGACCCTCGATGGCCAAGAACCAGGTAAATGAAGGGGAGGGAAAGAGGCCGAGGCACGGCAGGCATTTTACACCGCACGACTTGAAGGGGAATGCGTTGACTATAAAGATGACGGGTGCTGGAGCACTGAGCAAAAAAACATAATTTTTCATTGATGTACGGCAGCAGAGCTGGGAGAAACACAAATACTACAGTAGATCCATTAACTGGATGACAAGAAACAGTGTTCACATCCACTGACTAAACTGTTTTTGATTCTTTAGTACCAACATGCAGAATGATCCTTACATTATGTTGCCACGGAAAAACCTTAAAATGCATTTATTTCATAATGTAACTTTCTTGTATTATCATAATAGAGCTATAACGGTTGCTGCAAACACTATGGGGTCTAAAAAACACCTAAGTACAGTTATTAGATTGGAATCTTTTTTAAAAGGGGAGATTGGGAGTGCCTGCGAGATTATGGCTGCCTGTGGGGCTGGGGCAGGCGGCCGGCGACTCCTCACCCTTGGCCTCTCCTCCCTCCTTCCTCGCTCCAGACCCTGAGCAACTTCCGCCACCCTCAAACAGGACCAGGAAACACCTAAGCGAGGCAAGGGGTAGACACAAAGTCGTTCGCCCAGTTACTTAAAAAGGAGATGTACAGGGAAATGCAGCCGTCACTTTGCCCGGCTCTGCCACTCAGCAGCTCCCATTCTCTCCCATCTGTCCCCTTTCCCTTGTCTGGGCACCGGTGCTGCCCACTCTGTAAAATGGGGGCCAAAACAGCTACTTAGTAAAATGCCTGGTGCAGTGCTTTGGGCTGGGTGTTCAATGGACGGCCCTCAGAGCCTGCTTATTTGTCTGGCCCTCTGCAGCCACAAGGCAGAGAGCACCTGTGAGCAGCACCCAAACTGAACGAGCCATTTCCAGGCTGGCATCTTGACTCTGCTGTGGCCTCAGGATCTCAAGACCAGTGGGCTTGCTATTATTCCCACCGTACCCCACTGGGCTTAGGGCTGGGGGCTCCCCGGCTGCTTCTGCAGGCCCTCCCGTGCAGCTAGTACAGGCAGCGTGGAGCGCTCCAGCAGAAGCTGAAACAAAGCTTTGGGAAGCAAAGGAAAATTCAGAACAGAGAAGGCTTCTTGGATGAAGCAGCAACTACAAATACACTAGAGCTGGGCTCTAAAAAAGAGGGCGGCCAAGGTTGAGCTCATGAAACCAGGTGGCATGTGCTGGTTTCCATGGAGAGCCACCTGGGCATCCAGATCCAGGACACATGTGGAAAATGGTAGGTCCCAAAACCAGAGAAAGGAAAGCTGGGCAGCAGGTGGGACAGCAGGTGGAGGACAGGCCAATTCTAAAGCCAGGTTTCTCGTCACTCCTCGATGGCCCCTGTGGCTGACAGGAGGGAAGGATGGCCCCTCCAGGTATGGTCTTCCTTGGGTGCCCGGGGAGTTGGCATCAACACGGGGGTGGCATCGAGAACAGGGAACGAGGCTGAGGATGATGGGAGCGGAGGCCTCACCTTTGGTCCTTCAGCTGACTGATGGGAAGCACAAAGGGGTCTGTAGAAACTGACAGGCACTGAGCTCTCAGCACTGGGCCCATTTGGGGGGCACCCAATTTGCGTTACCTCACTCAGTCTTCACCCCAGCCCAGGGACGGGGTATTTCTCCCCATTCCCCATTTACTAGGAGGACAGTGCTTGAGATGGTGGCTAGCTATCCTGGCTACACAGCCGGTTACTAGTGGAGTTGGATTCAAACCCAGGCCTTGCTGTCTCCAAAGCTCATTCCCTTAACCGTGATTGTGTCTTTGAATCTTGGCTTCCTCTTTGGCCCTGGGGTAAGAGGTGACTGCCAAGGTGGGAAGCGCGACCACCAGCATCATCAGCACAGACTGGCCATTTGGAAAAAAATAAAATGCATCTTGTCTCACCCATACTTCACACCACCATAAAAAAAAAATGTCAGACAGATTCAAGAGTCAAATATAGCCAAATAAGACCATAAAACTCCAGATGAATATTATTTGAGTATTTTTATAATCTTGGGATGGGGGAAGATTTACAAACTGTCTCTCCCTCCCTCTGGCTAAGAACAGCTTGGTTTTCAAGGCTCTTTATTAAGAAGCAGATTCTCCCCGAGAGGGAGAAGTAACTTATCAGCTCTTCCTCCAACTTCAGGGTATGCTGGCTCACAGGTAAATATGTCTGGATTTCAGGGGGTTGAGGAGCGTTACCCTTAGGACCCTGAAGAGGGAATGCCACCTACCTGATTTCCAGGTTGTAGGGGGGATTTCCCGCAGCCCCCTCCCCACAAGCGACCTAGCCCTTGAAGCTGAGGCAGCCAAATTCAGATTCTACAAATCCTTAGAAATGCTTCTGCACAACACTCAGAGTCGGGGAGGGGCGGCAGGCAGGGGGGTGGTGAGGGTGGAGGGCAACACAGCCTTAAACTTCTCAAATCCAGTTAGTCACGGAATCATATATACCCTCACAGAGATAGTGCCGTGAGGTTTCAGGGGATGCTGGGACTCAGAAGCCCCGCCACTGCCAGCCATCATTCTTTCCAGTCTACACAAAAGTCCCCCATCGACGTCACTTACTTCTCCACGTTTGAATTCTGTCAGATTAGTTAACTTCGTACCAAACGAACCTGGCTAATTCTCCTTTTCCTGCTTGATGGCTGTAGCTTAGGCCTGCATATTCCCAAGGATGATAACGAGATTTTGGCAGCCAGACTTCAGCCCAGAATCACTCCTGGCTGCCTAAAGGAAGACCCTGAGGTTTGATGGCCAGTATGCATCCTTTGGAGCAGAAATTGCCCTGGGCTCCATTTTTTGTTTTTTGTTTTAAATGTTCCAGTGAACATGGTTTGCACTAATGTGATGTTTGCAGTGAATATATACATAACTAACATTACACTGTTGCTTGGTGTAAATTCCATGAATAATTCAATATGAGGGGTAAGCCTTGGAAAATCATCCGGTGCAAAACATAGTGAGGAGCTAGAGCAAAGTTGGAGGGTCGACTGTCTGACATCTTGCTATCTATCCAGAACAGCAGTGAATTCCCTGCAAAAAACAAGATCCACATTTCCCGGGAGCCAAGGAAGTACGTCAGGAGGGTATTGCTTTATGTAACTGAGAATTAAATATCATGTGGGATGGTTTTATTCTCTGCAAACAAGGTCACTTTGCTGTACAATCACGTTAACATCTCTTCCATGGCACTGTCCCTTGATTAAACCCAGATCCCCTCTCTGCATTACAGGTCCCTGCTTCTGTAGTACAGAGACACAACCTGCCAAGTCAATATTTGGATTTCCAGCATCTCTTCCCAGACCCTCTAGCCCATGGTGCCTCCTTCTCCTTTTCAGCAGGTACTCAAAGGAACTGAGGGCTGCACTCATTAGACACAGAGTCACAGAGACTCGCATGGTATTAAGATGGCAATATCATCTTATTGGCTATTAACACAAATGTGCCAATAAACATAGTGCATAAAAATTATACATATTCCCTCGGAGTCCATAATCCCGAACTGATATGGCATAATGCAAAACACACTTCCCCAAAAGTAGTGCTTAAAGTCACGATGTACAAATTGAATTTTAAATAAATTTCCTGAAACATCACCCATGGTTCTAGCCACATTAGCTATAAACATTTGCTAAAAATAAAGAGCAGAATGCTCGTGCCCACCCCATTCCCAGAAGGACTGGAACCGGTGGGCATATATCTGCCTTGCTCTCACGTTGTTTCAGAGGTGGACTCACTACACATGCATTTGGGTGCAATTGTTAAAACAACCCAATATATTCCCCTCAAGGGTTTTCCTTAATTATCAGTAATCATCAAGTTCCAAAAAGTCAGCTTGTCTTCACCTCATTCTCTATCAAAGAGAGAGATGTTAATTGCATTATCGCCTTGCCAACACCCTCTGAAATGATGGTAGTGATCATTAGCAGCCTACCATGGAGCCAATCAGAGTCTTCCCAAATTCAGAAACAGCCCGTTAAGTACTGCCCAATTTCACATGTGTGCAAATGCTAAAAATACAGGGCAGCCATCATCAGAAAAAGGGAGCCAGAGGTGCTTAAGAGCAGACCTCCTGGGAGCCAACACACACACACATATACACACCCCTGCCCACATAGGAAAGGCAGTGAAAACTAAAATTTCCTAAAGCCTGTCCATTGTTTCCCAATCCTTCCTGACCAAGCTGATTGTCCACGGAAGAAAGTCTGCATGAAGTCAAGTTGTCTCGTCTTGTTTAACGAAGAATCTCTGCAGGCAGGTCATCAGCCATGCCTTGTTTCATGGATAAGAGCGTGTGGTTATTTACACGTTGTCTTCAGCAGAAACCAGAACAAAAATAGTTTGCCTTTGGTCTTGCTCGCTCAATTTATTTTCTCAAATGTACAAAGTGACATTACGTTGTCCCAAGAGTCTTCCACGTGTGAGTCACTTAAGTAGATACCTTTTGGACTGATGTGCCCTAGACTCATCAAGACCTGGGGGGGTTCAGAGCGTGTTCTGACCTAACAGTCTGTTCTGACACTAGAGAAAAACAGGCTATGTCAGACTGAGGGTCATTCTCTGATACAGGATCTTCCCAGCAGGCTCACAAGGAAGACTCTCAGAGCCCTGGATACTGTGCCCCTCCCTCCATTCCTTCCATCCTTCCCTTGACCAGTGATGGATGGCCAGCTGTCCTAGATGACAGCACACACCCAATGGCAGGAGGGTCCCGTCACCTTGGTCATCATTGAGTTGAAACAGGAAGTGCCATTGTGGAAGGAAGAGAAGGTCTTCTCTCTAACAAATCACACACTTTCCCCCACTGGTCTTACCATGCACTAAGGCATGATCATTTGTTACATCACAAAGACCCTTGATAGCCACTGGTTATTCACCCAAATGGTTATTAAAAATTGCAATTTCAGTCACCAGGAGGTCCCAGATGCACACAGGCTCTGGCTGGTTGAGTGGGACAAATCAATCACCCACTCTTTGGCTGTAAAATGTATCTGAGCAGGTGAGCGGCCACCCGATGGTCTCCTCCAGGCATGAAGGCTTGCAGGGAGCAAGTCCAGGGAGCCACCTTCCATCCCCCCACACCACCACCCAAGCCAAATGCTTCTGCCTAAACTAGGAGATAAGAAATCGCCTCCAATAGTTTATGATAACACGCAGCAACTCCACTCTTAGCCAGGGCTGGTCCCAACATGCCCTTCCCATCAGAGGATGCTCACCCTGAAAGATGGCTCTCCTCACCAAAGGTGAGACAAGAACCAATTTTTATTTCTTCCCAGTGGTTTCTGACATGATGTCACTGTCTTCCCACTATCTCTCAAACAAGGTCAGGCTGTTGACTCACCTCCAGTGCAGTTAGCCTTACATGACTTGGAGCCTCAAAACAAATTAAACAGGGCAGGGAGGCCAGGAGGTGATCATTCCATCATGTCCTCTGGGCTCTTTTCCCCCCTGTGACTCACACTGCACTTTTAGAAGGTGTGGCATCTCATCAAAGCAACACTTAATGTCCTTGGGGTCTTGCCATGGAGGAGGGGTGAGGGACAGTGGGTACATTTTCCCAGATGCTTTGATTTGCAGAGGATCTCATTGGAGATGGCCTGGGTAGGGAAGATGAATCGTAGGAATCCCTGACCCTGTTTCAGGTAAGCTTCTGATTTACAGTTCATTGTGCTTTTTAACGAATAATTTGTATATAATAATTCCACCAGTAAGCACCAAACCTTCTTCTTAGAAATGCAATTAAGGGAAAAATTAGCAATAAATTGTTTTCAGTACTTAACCCAGCTCCAAATTTATGGTTGCTACAATTTATTGTTTCAGAGGCCTGAAAAATGGCAATTAATTTTATCCCATTTCCTGTCATTCACCCTCAAAACTGAAATGTAAATAAGGAACTATCTAAGGCCTTGGTTTTTCCAGCTTATTACAAAGCCTCAGTATGAAACCTCTCTGCCAGTTACCACTGGCAGCTGCTAAACTTTAGAGTGGAAAACACTGCTTTTATCTCCAGGTGTCTCCTTTTCCTCTGCCTTCTGCTCTTGCACGCAGCTCTGTGAACTGCCCCCAGCAATGTGATGGGCTTTACAGAGTGAGTGTAAATGAGAAAACACTAAGTTAGGCTCTGACAGCCAATGCTGGATGTATCAGTTTGCCCTATAAATAAGCACTGATCACCTCCATTTTATTGAACTCATTTTCCAGGCAAGCAAAGACCACAAGATTCTTCTGCACATTTTCTTTTTACACCCTCTAGTACTGCTGCTAGTGTCAACCCCGACAGATTTATAGCCCATTCATTCATGGGAACAAAAACCCTGCCACAGCTGGTCATGGGACACGCAATAGCAGTTAGTTCAAAAGATAACAGCTGCAATACCTCACCTCTCCATTCACACTACAGAGCCAGCACTACTTTGGAGGTAATATATGCTTCTTGTTTGTGTGCTTTGAGTCATAATCCAGGAATGACTGTGGGTCTGCTCACCCCAGGCCCCGCCCCATCGGGAGCCACTTTACCCCACCCCCAACCCTCCTTAACTCCAGCCCCTCTCATCCTGACAAATAGGCGCAGACCCTGCTGTCACCCAGAAGAAAATCCAGCCTCTTCCTTCCAATCTTCCCAACATGGGCTGTGACTGATTTGTGGAGCTTTTGCCACCCAAGCAATCATGCCAAGCTGGGAAGCCGGGATTCCTCGTGGCAAATGGCAAAGTGGGTACATGCCTGCTCTCTGCTTGGGCAGATGAGTTCATGGGTCCTGGCGTGGTCATGCATTTCTTCTGAGCACGCTCTCTCAAGCAGTGAACAAGTTCTGCCTAAGAGACCAGACTTTCTTAGCAGACCCACAGTGGCCACGCTTGCTCTTGAATGGAGCCCATGAGCCAGACGGAGAATCAAAGAAGGGATGACCCTTGACCTGAAATTGGGACAGAAACAGTCAGAGGGGCATAAGCCCCTTCCCCAGAACGAGAGGTGGCTCCTCGGATAGTCCACCACCATCCTAGAGCCTGAGACAGATCTAGGCACGAGCATGTGTTGACACAAGTGTGTGTCAAGGAAGGTGCTCCCCAAGCATGTGGATGCATCAACGGATAAAAAAAGTGAATGAACTAGAAAGGAGATTTGTTCCAAACTTTGTTCCTTTAGATAAGGAATCAAAAGCTCAGGGCAGGAAAGGTTTGGACATGGATGCGATATAGTGATTAAGCGTTCGACCTCAGTTTGAATTCACCTCTGTCATTTATAAGCCTCGGTTTCCCCACCTGTAAAAATAGGAGTAACTATATTTTTCCTAGAATTAAATGTTGCATATATAGTTAAAAGCTTAGCACAGTGCCAACCAAATAGTATGTATATATTACCAAATAAATAGGTTAGTTTTGTTGGAGAAAGAAGATATGCACATAAGAAAATGTTAAAAAAGAGTAATATAAGTTAGGAGGTGGATGAGTACATGAGATCATGCTTTAAGGTAAATGCCTTCGGTTGCTGAAGCTCTAACAGGAGATAAATACCTGCCTCCAACCCTATCAGCACTCCTTGGCCTATATTCTTTGGGAATGTGTCATTATTACTGTTATTTTAATGTTCTGACAATTAGACACCAAAGGAGGTCATGAAAACCAGGAATCCAATAGCCTGCCCTCTGGAATTTACCACGCTAGCCTGTGGGTCACCCTTTAGGTGGGAGAAGCACAGGAAGGAAGGTTGGGCAGTTGAGGTGGAAGTTGAGAGCCTCCACGCTCTAGAAGTTGCCAGAAGAAAACCAAGGTTAAATTCCCCATGAAAACACAAAATTCAAGGAGAAGAGGGAGGCTGCAAAATGCATATAAAACGACACTGGGCATCAGTTGTTGTAAGTACATTCTTTGCTAATCAATCAGCTTTTATTGTGACGCCTCTAGCTCAGCTCATAACGCCAGAAAGCAGCTTCGGTAGCAGTTTAAAATGTTTCCAGTTTAATAATCCCTGCTAATTGAAAGCAGCTCAGGGACTGGGGTCAGGTGGGGGGTGGGGGGCACACCCGGCACAGTTTATGGCAGCAGACTTGTTCCACTGGGGAAAAAAAAAATAACCTTTGGTGCTGAAAGGGAAATCTGTTTTCCCACCCCTGAAACAACTAATTCCTACAACTGTCTGCTTTGGCGTCGGAACCTTTTCTTCTTATATTTTAATTGTGGAACGTTATAGCAGCAGAATTGCTGTGAAACCTGTTTTCATCGGTAGAAAATTAACCACCCCCTGCTGCAAAAACTGGATTTTTTTTCCTTCAACAGAGAATTACATTCATTTTTATAATTGTTCTTTCCTTTCAAATCACCTAATATGACAAATGCCTGGCAACGTTATAGTTCATCGGCTAAAGAGTGTCTTTATGAGTTGAGGCTTCAATGCTTTAATGGAGAAATTGCCTGATTTAAGTAAATCATGTCACCTTCACCCTTGCAATCATATTTGTAGCAGACGTCTGCTGACCTAACCTGCAGAGCAAAAACAAAAACACATTTACATTTGCAGGCTGAGATATTTGGTTCAAATGATGTACAAATAGGTCATGATGAAAAGTAATTTTAGCACATGGCAGAGGTACGATTTAAGTATACTTTTTGACAGTTTTTACACATACATAATTATTCCGTATTGTAATTTAAACAGGTAAAAGACAGATTTTAGCACCAAAGCCGCAGATTCCCCAGCCCTGGTTTCTCTGACTTCCCAGGCAGCGCTACCATCCTGAATGCAGCTACAGCAGAGAAACATCATAACCACAAAGCAGGGTTTGTCCTTCTGCAGTCAGAGAACCTACCCTAGAAGGTGGATCCAAGCACCAGTTACAGGTTCTGTGAATTCTTATTCATATTAAACCTCCCCAGCTATTTTCTAAATTATATTACCAGGAAAGAACAAAAAAGCGCAGATGCTGAGTTCACTCAAGGGTGAGACTGTATGATCATGAGGATGGTTTAGTGGGGGGAGGTGGGGAGAGAACAAAGAACAAGTGTCAAAGGCTGTAGCTCCGCAGAGGTCAGAAATGCTCCTCTCCAGCACAACCGGGCACAGTTCCCCTCGTTCCCTCCCAGCCTTGCCTCAACTTGGACAATTCGATCGGGAGACACTGTTAAATGGGGAAATCTAAGATGGCGGTGATGGCCAGTTCCAAGAATTGGTTCTTGGGAAAAGTAGCTTGTGTCTCGGGTTAAAACCTTTTCTTCTCAACCGAGCTATCCTAAAGAATCCTTTGCACTGGAAGAAATTATGGTAGTTCTTCAAAATCCTAAGATGAGTCAGAAGCAGAAAGAATAATACTGAGATCATGCTATTCAGTGAGTCTCCTAGCTGGACAGAGGGAAAAGGCTGAGATTGAATCATAAGAGAAAGACAGAAAGAAGGAACTATGTGGTGGACACATCCTACATTATCAGATAAACATGCCCTGGATATAAACTTGTGGCCACAAGAGGCTGTCCCTGTAATGGGGAATGTAATTTATAGCAACATAAACGTTAATTTGGAAATCTGAAACAGGAGGGCGCTGAGCCTTTTTAGGGTGATGATAAGATGTGTTGATTAGTGAATCAAACATTGGCTGTACTCACAGAATCACAAATGCCCAGCCTTAGGAGGTCTCCCCCACCCCCCAACCTTCTGTACTGGCTAAGCATACTTGGGGGTGTTTTGCTTAGGGGGAAACAAACCAACTGGAGAACGCTGAGAGGAGAGCAAACAGGGTGGCAAGGGGGTTAGAAAGTGTGACAGCTGAACAACAGACGAAGAAATCGGGGGAGAGAAAACTTCAGGGAAGCAGGCTTGCTGTCTACACATCCCTGCGGTTAACCGCTCTGGAGCCCTCACCACCTGCTGGGGTTTGCCCTAAGCTCCACAGATCCCTTTGAGATAAGCAGGGCTGTGAACTCCATATTACACACCCTTCTTTGTGAACTTTTGAGCCCTGGGAGCCTGAAAGCAAAGGCAGGTACCTGCCTGCTGAGGATTTTGTAGAGGACTGAACTATAAGTTTCCCTCCAATTCTTTGTGAAGGCAATATGCTACGCTGCCTTACTTCCTTCAATATTGTGTCTCAAAATTGCTTAATGAGATTTCTAAAATTATCCACGGTGGCCTTACATATGTAACAGAGAGTACACTTCTGCCAGATTCTCCCCCACTGCATGAATGGAGTAAACACATATTTACTCCATTCATTCATTCATTCATTCAACAAATATTCCTCATTCTTTCATTCATCCGTTCATTCAAAACCAATACTCCTTGAGGGCCTTATACCTGCCAAGGGATGGTGCCTTGGGGACATGTAACCCTCTGGGATTGATGATAGAGACATCTTTTCCAGTGCCACAAGCAAGGTCCACCTTCCCAGAGGTCCGAAGCAGGGGATTCTGAAATAAATGCCCTTCGCAGGGCACCGAACCCAGGTTCTTTCCCAGTCAGCCTGGCAGCAACTGTTCCTGTGCTAAGGTGGGAAATCAACCTGTGGAATGAAGGAATAAAAATGACCAAGATATAGAAAAATCTAAAAAGTCAACAAATGTGAGAGTGAGGGGGAGCTTTTCTCTAAACAGAGGCAATTAACAATCCAAGAGCGCAGGAAGCAAGTAACCTGGTCTGTGTTTGAGCTGGTTCTACTCAGCGAACATTCACTCACCCAAATTGGGCAGAGTGGAGAAAGATTCTCCCTCGTTTTCCCTCTGGAGAAAGGGCCTCCCTCATTTTCCCTCAGCTCCTTTCCAACTCAAAAGATTCTGAGTATTGAAAAGTGGGATCATGTCCTTTATTTTCCTCTGATGCCAACTGAGCCTTCTCAAGTGTGCTTCTCGTAACTGCCAGAAATCTAGAGAGAACTAGAGTTCTTCTCTGGCAGCAAAGCTTAGATAGCTCCTTTAATAACAAAATGTAAAAATTATGTATAGATTTAATTGGTTAAACTTTAAATATTGCCCAAATAAACTGTGCCTTTATATTTAGCTGAATTTTGCCATAAACTAATACAGTCCATCTATAAGGCACCATAGAAGGGATTATGAGTATTATATTCCTTATTCCTAACAACGTGATTTTAATTTTTGTTAAACTATTACACACACTTCATTCTTTCTCCTGCCACCATTTCCTCCAATCATTCCATCTACTACCCCCACTCCCTAAGAAAATCTGGAGTTTAGGGATATATTTTTCTTTTAATTTAAAAACTTTTGGCATGTTCATGTTTCATCCTAGGGCAAGATCATTGCTTAGAGAATTAGATTTCTTTCCTGAAAGAACAGCTCTTTTTTTAACCCCCTCCCCCCCCCCCCCGGGGAAATGATGCTGGTACCATGACACCTGTCAGCAATTGGAGTTCTACTTAGAATCATGGTAAGAGGTGGGCTCGCTGGGCCAAGAGTCAGAGAGGTCCTAAAATCAGAGACTCTTCAGCATTCAAGGTGGAGTCAGCAAGGCAGAACAGTACCCAAACAGTCCCTTGGGAGCCTTCCGTCTCATTCAGGATGGAGAGAAGATGCTGGCACTGGAACCCAGCTCATCAGTCATGGAGGCAGGACCAAGAAGAAGGGTGGTCATTTCCATAGCGATAAACTATGTGTGTATCTGTACACACACCCTGGGAGACTCTGTTACCTCTCTTCTGTCACCAGATGCTCTCAAGCCAAGAGCCCCCTGCCCAGTCATCACAGCCACCCAAAGAACAAATTGTATATGAGTTGGTCATGTTGAATTTCATCTACATAAATTGCTGAATACATAAATAAATGGGGACAAGGGACAGCTCTGCCTTACTATAAAATTTCTATTAATAATTATGGAAGGAAGAATGGAAATAGGAAATCACCATCAGGCAAACACAATAGTAATAACTGTTGCAAGCAAGAATCATCAATGGATGCTAAAATTAGTAGGCAAAAGTATGATAAAAAACAGGATATCTGTATAGTCTCAAAGTAATACCCCACTAGATGCTTGTTAATTGCAAAGGGAAAAGCAATAACTTTATGAGGCAAAACCTGGCAAACATCACCTTGCCCAAGTGATTGAATTTGACATTGCTATTAATGAGATAGGGCCTCATCAGGTATCACCTGATACGGTGCCCTGAGGTACCAAAATACCAATCTTTTCTCTTTAAAAAATTTTATTCCTTATAAGATGTAGAAAGATAATAGTGATACATGAGTAACAACATAATATAGCAACATAACTTATAGTAACAACCTAACTTACAAAAAAAAAGTATTTTGGCCTCATTTGATATAACATAATAATACCTTATTAATGTGATATTTAGATTGATTATAAGATTTTTTTGGTTTGCTTTTCCAAAAACTTGTGCAAATTCATTTAGTAAGTCATCAAAATTTATACTTGCAGCAACTTCTTTTTCATCCAATACAATTGAAAATGACATCCCTCAACCTTGGCAAATGCAAGATGGCAAATATAATTTTTCACTTGAGATGTATCTTTCTTCTGATGCAACTAATACTGGGGCTGTTGAAAATATTGGAATACATTTTTGATAAAGTATGTCCAAATTCAAATTTTAGTACTTCTAGAACTGATCAATCCTCATGGAGCAATTTTTCTAAAACGATTTAACTCTTTCTACCAATCAGTTTCATGTAAGTCTGAATTTAATTTTAAAAATAAATTTACACGATGGCATTTTAATGCTTCCTCTGACATTTCCTATAATTGTGAGGTCATACAAAGAACTGAAAGTGGCTTAACAATTTGTATATAATTCAAAATGCCTGTTGATGCCATTTATCTCTGTATCTTCAATTAAAAGGAATAAGTGATTTAAAAATTGTCTTCATTAATAACTGGTTTATCCAAAACTTCATATGAAGGTGGGCCACGGTGGCTCAGCAGGTAAGAATGCTTGCCTGCCAAGCCCGAGGACCCGGGTTCGTTTCCTGGTGCCTGCCAATGTTAAAAAATAAATAAATAAATAAATAAACTTCATATGAAAATAATGTTATTTTCCATAGAGTGCGACCATCTTTAAATCTAATGTGGTTACTTGCTTTGCAACGTGGCAGCAGTTTTCAAAACCAGAAATTCTTAACTCTGAAGAATTCTGGTAACTCCCTGATATACTTATTGCAACATCCATGTGCATGCTTTGACTTTGTGATAATTTCCTGACAAAGCTTACTGCCTGAACACCAGCAGTTCTGGTCCTGTTCATGTGCTTGCTCCATTGTCCCATCAGACTTCACTTATAAACATAGTTCAAAGATAAAATTAGTAAGAATTTTAAGACATATGGGATGTATGAGTTTTTTTCTTTTTTCTTTCTTTTTCTGGAGTAATGCAAATGTTCTAAAAATGATCATGGTGATGAATACACAACACTATGTGATGATATTGTGAGCTACTGATTGTACACCATATATCAACTGTATGTGTATGAAGATTTCTCAATTAAAAAAAAATATATATATATATAAAGAATTTCAAGACAGTGACAGCCATGCATGCTCATGCCTGTCATTCACAGGTCACACTCCCATGAAGTTCGCCGTGCGTGTAAACTCACTTTATGGAGGTTTCTTATGTAATGGTGTTATACCAAACGACGTGCTATCCCACAACTTCACTTTCACTCATCAGTAGGTCTTTGAGCTTTGTCCCTGTTAGCAGATCCAGAACCACCTCATTCTTTTAAGTTGCTACATAGTATTCTTTAGGAAGATACACTTTCATCTATCTCTCCATTGCCCCACAGAGAACATTTAGGTAGTTTCCAGTTTATCATACAGTATTACAAATAACTCTGCAATCACGTCCATACATACTTTGGCTACTTCTTGCTTGGGATGGATACCAAGAAGTAAAAGTGCTAGGACTTTTAAAATTAAAAACAGATAACTTTTATCAAGTTGTTACTATGTGTCGAGTAGTACTTTGGGCGTTTTACATACATTTCTCATTTAACTCTTACCAGACCTATGAGGTAGGAAGTAGTTTATCCACACTTTACCAAGGAGAAGCTTGAGAATCAAAGAGGCTAAATAAATTGCTCAGAATTTGTGACCAGCGAGGACAAAACCTGGATTTCGGCATCACGCAGCTCAACTCTAGAAGGCATCTTAACTATCTACCATTCTTCCTCTCCTATGTGCATTTAGGAATGGAGAACTTAGTCATTTATTGAACAGTGAGAAGTTTGATGATGTCGTATCACTGAATCACCCCAACAATACAATGAAATAGAAATATTGATCCCCATATATTAGAGGGGAAACTGAGGCTTGAAACTTGACCAGATTCTACCACTTATAAGCAGTAGAGCCATGATCTGCCCCAGAATCCCTCTGCTCCCCAGAATATGAGGATGTGTCACTAGAGTGTGGAGCAAGGCAGGTCTTGGGCTCAGGACGCTACAGATGTCGGGGCTGAAGAAATGAGGGTGCCTGAAACATCTGCCCAGCCAAGTCTGGCCTGGAGTCATCAGTATCCAGCATACACATCTAGCATTTGTCCACACTTCCTGGGTCCCAATTCTAGCAGCAAGAGACCTCAAGTCCAAGGAATCCCTCATCTTTAGAGAAGGCTCAGGAGAGCGCAGCTTATCTTTGGCACCCCTCAGGCAATCGTTCCCCACCAACCAATCTCAATATTAAGGGAGTCAGGGCCCTAGAAAGGGCCATAAATGATGCTTTGAGAATTCGATTTGAGCAGGTCAGCTTTCTGTGTTCCAAAATAAAGTCAACCAAACTTAACGCTTTAACCTTGGCACCTTGCAATGCCGGAGTTTTTGAAGTTTGTGCTTCAGGCACAAGTAGGAGAGAGGAAATCCAAGGAGAAAACCCTTCAGTTGAGCCACTGTGACCCTGATCCTTATAGAGAAGTAATCTGGAGGTGATACATTGATGTCCAGACAGGAGATGGTGGCACTCAATTCTCAGTGCAGAACTACCCACAATCTCATTGAATTCTCTCTCACAGTCTTTAAATTTAGTTTTTCTTTGCATATGACCAAAACACTACAAACACACATGTTCTGGAAGACTGAGACCAGTAAGCACCTCTCTCCCTCACCTACCCGTGGTCAGTGGAAAGGAGGGATCACTCCCATGAACGTGGAGTTACCACAACAAATAGGGAACAGAAACTCTTCAGCACAGAGGTGAAACCCTCTGCCGGGGGCGGGGGGGGGGGGGCTCTAGCTGTGGCTCATCGAAGCTAATTTGGCAAAGAACAGCCACAGTAAATCTTAATGTTTCTGTCCTCCCATTGCCCAGGACTGGAAGATTTAAGCAGAAGACCTCGCACCCTCTCTTGGAACCCCCTATTAGATAACCCTCTGACCTCCCCTGGTATGGGAGAGAAAACAGAGAAATTATGAGACATATGGAAATATTTAGCCATTCAAGATAGAGACATAAATCTGAGCAATTAGAGAAAATGTCACATTATATGACAGAGTTAGTGCAAGAAATGGGAGAAAAGTGTAAAGGTTCTCTAGGTGTCTTCCCAGAGAACATTGCAACTGTGAAACACTGGGAGACAGTAGTAAAAGGAAAAACCTGAAAAGATTGCTTTGAGGGTGAAAAATAGGATTAAGAATTTTTTCATGGAGGTAAAAAACTGCAAATTGGAACTGCCAGAAACCAAATCTGAGAATTAGAAGACCAGCACAAAAGATATTACCAGAACTCAAAAAGGGTCAATAAATGAAAAAGAGAACAAAATTAGAAATGGAGAGCACTTAACTTGGACATAAAAGTATTTCAAAAGGGGAAAAAAGAAGAATGCAGAAGCAATAATTAAAAAGAAAGAAATCTTCCTTAGGCTGTATAAAGTTGGAAATTTTCAAGGTAAGAAAATTTCACTGGGAACAAAATCCTTACCTAAGAAGAACTAGTATAGAATATGCTTGAACTTCACATAAGAAGAATAAAGAAACATAAGCAGCAAAGCATAAAATGTAAATGAGTTAAATTTCTCTATTAAAAGACAATTTGGGTCAAAAACCAAATCCAGCTGTATGCTATTAAAAAAGAACACACATCTAAAATAAAATATCTCAGAGGTTTTAAAATATCTTTTCATGCATTTATTTATTCAAAAAATAAATACTGAGCTCTTCTTATGTGATAAAGAGAGAGACAAAAATTCACCAGGCAAACATAAAATAAACCAGAGATGTTAATATTATTTGAAAAGGTACAGGGCAGTGCGATGGTCGCTCAGTGGCAGAGTTCTCACCTGCCATGCCAGAGACCTGAGTTCGATTCCTGGTGCCTGCCCATGCAAAAAAAAAAAAAAAGCCTGTACTATAAAAAGGTACAGATTGAAGCAAAATGGTAAATTTTTCACAAAATGTTCACAAAAAGAAAGAGAAAGGATTTGACCAAAATATTATTAATAAACATGAATATATATATATATACATTTATCACCTTTTATCCAAAGGTTCCAAAGGTATTAGAACAATATGGACTTGAGCAACATTTTTATTAATCTTGTTTATATAGATGGGTAGATAGATCGGTAGGTAGATAGATAGATAGATAGATAAATAGATAGATCGATCAATCAAACCCTTCACCCAAAGTCTAATACGGTAACCACTAACCACAGTCACTATTTAAATTATAATTTTAATTAAATAAATTTTATTTTAATTTCAATTAAATAAAATGAAAATTCAGTTCTTCAGTCCCACTAGCCACATTTCAAATGCTCAAGAGGCACATGTGTCTCAAGAGGCATATGTGTGCTCCACTTGGGACAGCGCAGATATAGACATTGCTCCAATTGCAAAAAGTTCTATTGGGCAGTACTACTAAAGAGAATGCAGTTTTTTAAATGTTACATAGCATTTACTAAGTTTCCTGTAATATAGCATGCACAAAAGAAGGATAAACTTTTTTTTAACTAAATGAAAATTATGATTAAAATACAAAGATCTTGGCACAACATATGCTAATTGCTGGTGGTGTGTCATTGTTTCTAGACCTTCTCAGCAGACAGACACATCCATATACGTGTGCACACACAGGTATCAATATTTATTTCTAGATCTCTAGATGGATGGACAGAGGGATAGATGCTAAAAACCATGAGGTCATCTGCTGCCTCCAATTCCAATCCAGTAACACAGAGTACAGCTCAAGCCTCCCCATTTTCATATTTTCCAACAGTGAGAAACTCTCAGTTCCCATTAGCCTCAATATATTTATTCATTTTCTCAAGCCTAGAACTCACAGAAGCTAGGCTCAAAATTCTAACCCATTATCACTGCAGAAAGGGAAATGAACTCAAGTGAAACCAATAAGGTATCAACATCTGTTTATAGTTGATAGTTTGCTTGTATATCTGTTTTTGGTAAGACTCCTTGGAGAAATAACTGAGTCTAGAGCTGGGGCAGAGAAAGTACAAGATGCAACTAAAACGTATTTCTGCACCAGAAAGTAAAGTGCTCAGTATCATGTGGACATGTCAACAGGACACAAGACAAGCTCGAACAGTCCACTTTCCCAACCCCTGCAGAACTCCACATCTCTGCATATAAACAGCAGATTCAAAATAAATAACGGCCCCACAGTTTTTATAAAGACAGAGAAACAGAACTTATGTGACTTCAATTCCGTCACCCGAAGTGATCAATAAGGAAATTGTTTAAAATTTTAAACAGGGTATGAAATGCATGTTACTTTGTTTGATAAGTGCAAATTTTCATTCAGGGTGATTTATTCAATTTGAACAATACCTGGAAGATTGAAATTCATTATTTCCAACTGTTAATAGTTCATTTGAAAACTAAAAGAGAACCAAGGAAATACAATTTTACAGCAGTGGTACATTTTAGTAGTCTTTTCCTAGTGGGAAATTATAGTTGAGGTTAATCAGCCACAAAAGTATTTGCAAAACAGCTGAAATCTGCCTTGAACAACATACAGTGAAAACATCAAACTTTAAATCTGGTCCTCTACTTCTGGGCACAGAAGGACCAGAAGTAGAGGAGGTGACCATTGGCAATGCAACAAACAAATGTAAGAAAATGGACATTTACATAGAGATAGAACCAATTTTGAACAAGAATATTAGGGGAAATGATGAAAGATACAGGTCTAACATTGCCGGAAGAAAGAGCAAAACTCAAAAGCTTCAATCATTTTCTCCAAGAACCAGATGCTGGGTCTACGGGGACAGATCCCATGATGTCATGCTCACTACCATTCAACTATTCCTTCTGAATTTTGTAAAAGAAAAACTTTGGAGACTTTTATGGAATAGCATAGACATCTATACTGAATTGTTCTGGTGATATTTTAGTGAAAAAGTTCCAAAGAAGGGGGACATATGAAAAGGGGATTTTGATAAATCTCTGCCCAAATTACTTTAAAACATTTTCATCGGGGCGGGCCGTGGTGGCTCAGCGGGCAAGAGTGCTTGCCTGCCGTGCCGGAGGACCTCGGTTCGATTCCCGGCCCCAGCCCATGTAAAAAACAAACAAACAAACAAACAAACAAAATATAATAAAACAAGAAAATGTTTAAAGATGTTTCCCTTTCTTCCTTCCATCCTTCCTTCCTTCTCTGTCTTTCCTTCCCTTCCTCCCTCTCTCTTTAAAAAAAAAAAAAAAAAAAAAACATTTTCATAACTCTGTATATCTGTTGCTCCAAGCAAAAGAAATTCTTTGAAAGTATATGAGTAAAGACATCTTTTTCAGCCACCTAGGAGCAAAGGCACGCTGACAAATCTGGTGATAATGGCTGTTGAACATGACTGTGTGAAAAAGATTGGCAAAGCCAAATTTGCAAAGTTAAAGCTCGAAAACAGAAATCCTAATGTTACTGTTCATCACTGCAAGAGATAATATGTAGGAATGAGGTTTTTCCTCTTTTTCAGAAATACACTAATGTTAACAATATTAATTCATTACTTAATGTTCATTTTGTATTGTAATTTTTTCTGGAATGATTTCATATATATATATATATATATACATGCATATATATATATATATACACATCTCACACATATAAAGTTCAATAAAATAATGTTTTTTCTCTCTATGTCTTTTTTGCAGCCATTAGTATTACCTGTTTCATTTATAAATTATTATTGCTGGAAATCATTTTAGCATAGGGAGGAAAGAGGGCATTGGACATCTCTGGAAACATCTGGGTGCCCAACGCACCAGCCTTGCCTCTCTCCTGCTGAGAACTCATCAAGCTTTTGCTTGACTCTGAGCCTTTCAATCTGCTGGAACATTCTCATTGCAGATCTCTGTCCCAGCTCAAACGTCGCCACTCAGAGTGACCTGCCCTGGCCATCATTCCAGTGGCCTCTTCCCCAGTGCACATCCGGAAGTCTTGCATTACCCAGCTGCTTTCTAGCTTGTTCGCTGTCTGTGTCCCAGGGTTGTCCTGCCCTTGAATCTCAGCACCCAACGTATAATAGGTACAAGTTAAAAATCTACAGGATCAATCCAAGACCTCAGCAGAGAAGCACCCGACCCAGAGCAGCAGATGAGCAGGGTCAGGACCGCTTAACGCAGGTCCCCGAGGCTGAAGCTTGAAGGATGAGAAGGTAAAGAAGAGCAGGAGGGAGGACGAGGGAGCACTTGAGCCCAGGGCTTTCAGGGAACCACAAGTGGGCCGTGTGCTCTGGAGGGTACTGGAGGCCCTCACACGGTCATCCCACCACAGGGCAGACTGACGAGGGCCTTTAGGTGTGCGGGCCCTACACCCCAGAAAATGGGGAGCCAGTGGTCCCTTTCAAGTAAGGGCGTGGCATGATCCAATCTGCTCTCTGGAAATACCACTTTGACAGGAGAGAGAAAAGGAGTGGAGGGGTAAGAGCGGGGCCAGGGAAGCGGTTAAGCACCGTCCTCTTCAAATCTGCTAGAAAAGAACTGGAGCTGCGTGCAGCATAAGCACCCCCCACCCCCACCTCAAGATAAATTACCTCCACTTTGTCCCCCCATAACTGGGATTCCTACTGGTCAACCAGGAAAGGGGGGGAGACAGGAACTTTAAGAGTGTGCAGATGTCATAACAAGAATGTTTGTATGTCAAGAATGTTTGTAGGTTTGTTTGTTGTTCATAATAAAAAAAAAAAACATTAAGAAAAAAAGAGTGGGCAGAGGGCAAGCCAGAGGACTTAAGAAGGGAATAGGGTGCTGGGGCAGGGAGGGGCAAGGACGGGTTTTAGGAACAATGTTGGTGGGTGTGGGTGCAGAGGGATTCTAAGATGATGATGGGGGATGGAGAATGGGGTGAAGGAGAAACAGGAGATATGACAGAGGCTGAGCCCAACATGCTTTCCAGTCACTTTCTTCCCCCACTGGGGATCGTGGCATGGTGCGGGGAGCAGGGGGTGCATGGAGGTCTTTGGAGACTACCACAAACACAGACTTTCCAAGAAGGAACTACTGAAACACAAAGCACCTCTGGTTCTCCTTTATTAACATCCAGTCTGGCAAGAAAGCCCACGTAAAGGCTGCTCCAGCTCTGATCCCCAGAACCCATGCCCCGCTCCCCAACCCTGGGAAGCACAGTCAGGCTTAGGGAGAGAGTGGGCGCTCCAGGGAGCCCCTCCCCGCCCCACACCCAGATGGTGGCCTTGTCCCCCACTCCACTGCTGAAGCAGGAACCCTCCTGGGACAGGGAGCAAAGGGCATGCTTTGAATCTTTATATGCCACAAGGAAGAAAATCAATTTCAAAGCCCAAAGGAAGGAATTACCACAGCAGCAGGTCACCAACCGCTACAAGTTGCTGTATTGTCTCAGAGATTTGGGCCGGGAAAAATGCCTCCAAATGAGGTAAGAATTTTCTGAGGTCTAGAGCAAACCCCCTTCCCCAAGAATAAGATGAGAGTGTCCCAGGGGGGTAAGACCACATGACGGAAGAGGTTTCTTTGTGTATGCACAACAGCGGCTAAGTTCCAAATAATGGGTCATGGCTACTTCAAGCAAGTCATCAAATTAACTATGGAATTCTGACTCGTGTTCAATCTTGGAGGAACTAGGTGACATTTTTAGCATTATTATTGTTACAGCAGCAGCAAACCAGTGGCAACGACCACTTCACTTGGATGAGAGACGTGCTCGCAACCCAGTCTCTGGGCCCCAGAGATCTCTGGTTAATGCAAACTTCCCTGAGGATTGATACAAGGAAAGCTGAGTTTAGACATTAGATGTGACTTCTAGAATCACTCCAGAAAAGAAGGGAGGACTCCACTGTGGATTATGTGACAACAAACATATGCTCTTAATCTTAACCCACATCCCTGTGGGTGTGAACCCCTTATAAAGAGGAAGTTTTGAAGATGTTATTTCTAGTGAAGGTGTGGCCCAACTAAATGGGTATGTGCCTTAATCTGGGTCATTGGAGGCTTTTAAAAGAGAACCAAGAAGTAACAAGAGCAGAAGGAAGGAGAAGACATCACCATGTGACAGGAAGCAGGGATTGAAACCAAGGAACCACAAGGATTGCCAACTGGCAGCACCAGAGCTACAGATTTGGGAGAGAATGCAAACCTTGCTGATATCTTTTGATATTGGACTTCTAGCTTCTGAAACTGTGAGCTAATAAAATCTTGTTGTTTAATACAAAACCAGGTCATGGTTCTTGTGATAGCAGTCTGGCAGGCGGACGCCCACCTCTGCCCAAATGTCTTGCCTTTCCTTGGGGCCAGTGCAACAAAGCACAGTCAAGGCAGATGAGATTTTTGAGGGTCTATCAAGGCTGCTGCTTCCCGTACATTTGCATCAAGTCCAGAACCCTTCCAGAGGATGAAGGTCAATACTTCAACATTGTTTCCTAATATTCAAAGTTACAGAAACCCATGGGGTGGACTGTCATTGCCAGGAAGGGCCATAAAGACCCTGAAATTGAAGACACCTTGAGGAAAAGGAAGGCCAGGTCAGTGGCCCTGCCCACAACAGGGTCACAGTCCTCAGTGAATCTTCTCTCCAATGACACTTCTTACCAGGACTTCTGAGAGATGGCATCTGTGGACTAGCAATTCCTCAAGGCAGGACTTCTAGTTGGTGATTGGTTGACCATGAAGGAGCTTGGTGAGGTGGGTGGAGCAGGAGCCTCCCACAGCTATCTGGAAGCCACACTGTAATGATGACCATAGTCCGAAGACAATAAAAGTAATTAATGTTTAAAATGGCAGAATGACAATCCAAACACAAGGGTCCCAGAATGAGAATGAGGGCTGTTAATCCTATATAACTTAATATAATGCCTGCATACATCCTGGAGTATATTAAGCAGATAATAAAAAAATATTGGCAAAGCCCCTTAAGGGATGGGAGAAAAATATGAAACTATTAAACTTTACTACGGGGGAAACCCTGGATACTGTGTCAAACTTTAGGGACACCCAAATCAATTGGCAAAGCCCTTGATCTTGAGGCTTCTCTTGTGAAGCTTATGTATGTAGTGGAGAAGCTTAACCTACCTATAGGTATGCCTAAGAGTTACTTCTGCAGGACCTCTTTGGTTGCTCAGATGTGGCCTCTCTCTCTCTAAGCCCAGCTCTGCAAGTGAAACCATTGCCCTCCCCATTACGTGGGACATGATATCAAGGGGTGAAATCTCCCTGGTGGCATGGGAGATTGCACCCAGATATGAGCCTGGCCCTGGCACCATGGGATCAACAGTGCTTTCCTGACCAAAATAGGGGAAGAAGTGTAACAAATAAGGTATCAGTGGCTGGGTGAGTTCGAACAGAGTCAAGAGCTTACTCTGGAGGTCACTGTTATGCAAGCTTCAGTTAGACATTGCTACGTATCATAACTTGCCAAACTCCAAACCTAAAATCATTCCTGCCAATCTTAAATAATACCTAGGGCCTTATGTAAGATTCTACAAAGTTTCCATGCATTAGGTTAACTTTCCAGAAACCCACAACCTCCAGATGGGTCACTGGACCAGATAAGCCTTAAAAGGCAGAGGGACCAGCCTTTAGAGAACATAAGGACGTTTCATCCTCCTATTTCATAATATTGACAGTCCCTTCCAACATGAAAAATTTAGAATAGTCATAGTCCAAATACCCCTGAAGAGTGGGGGGAAAATCAAAGGTGATGGTGGAGTTATACAGAGAAAGTAGGGTGTAAAAAATGAATATGAATGCTAAGTTAGTATATGGATATTTCCTTCAGTCTCCTGTACCTTAGAGTAGCTAGAAGTAAAGCCCTAAAATTGTGGAATTGTAACCCACACCAAACTCTGAAACGTGTCTACAACTAATTGTTGCGATGTACTTTGAAATTTATCACTTTTTTGTATATACGTTATTTTTCACAAAAAAGGAAAAAGAGAGAAGGGGAAGAATAACAGAAAAGATAGGATTTAACAAATGAGTATGACTGCTGAATTATTACACTGATATTTCTTTTGGTCTCCAATGTCTTGGAGTAGCTAGAAGAAAAAATGAAAAATCATGGAAATGTAATCCATACCAAATTGTAAATCTGTTCTATAACTACTCATAAAGTGCACTTGGAAACTTACTGCTTTTTTGTATATATGTTATATTTCAAAATTTTAAAAAAAAAGGAAAAAATAAAACTGGTGGAATGACACCAAAGCATGGTCTATTAAAGAAAAGAATGATGAATTAGACTTCATTAAAACTGAAAACTTTTGCTCTACCAAAGACACTGTTGAGAATATTATTCAGCCATAAAAAGGGATGAGGTTCTGATATACGCTAAAACAAAGATGAACCTTGGTGACCTCATGTTGAGTGAAATCAGTAGATACAAAAGAACAAATATTGTATGATTCCACTTATATCAAATAACTAGAATATGTAAAATCATAGAATCAGAAATTAGATTACAGATTACCAGGAGCCAGGGTAGGGGGTGAGGAATGAGGAATTAATGTTAGTTGGTCCAGGGTTCCTATTTGGGGTGATGGGAAAGTTTTGGTAATGGTTAGTGGTGATGGTAGCACAACGTAATGAATGTAATTAACAGTACTGAATTATCATTTTTTAATATGGGTAAAAAAGGGAAACTTTAGGCTATATATATGTTACCAGAATAAAATTAAATTCAATTAAAAAGACACTTTTTTTTGGTGTGCTGTATGACGGGTCACATTTCATTCTTTTTCCATGTGAGCAGCATCATTTGTTAAATTTTTGTTTGTTTGCTTGCTTGTTCATTTTGTTTTTTGGTAGGGTGTGTGTGCATGGGCCAGGGATCAAACTCAGGTCTCCCGCATGGCAGGTGAGAATTCTGCCGCTGAACTACCCTCAAACCCCTAAAAAGACACTTTTAAGAGAATGAAAAGCCAAGCTGCAGCCTGAGAGAAAATATTTGTAAGTCACACATTCAACAGAGAACTCGAATACAGATTATTTAAAGAACTTTCAAAATTAGCTAACAAGAAAACAACTCAATAAAATATGGACAAAAAGTTGACATTTGACAAAAGAAGATATATAGATAGTAAAAATGATTTGAAAAGGTGCCCAGCTTCATTAGCCATTAGGGAAATGCAAATCAAAGCCAAAAAAAGAAACAAAAAATGTGACAAGACCAAGTGCTAGTGAGAATGCAGAGCACAGGAATTCTCATACATTGTTGTTTAAACAGCCACTCTGGGAAACAGTTGGGCAGTTTCTTATAAATAGATAACCCCAGGGAAACTAATACTATGTTTGGATACAAAAATCTGTATCCAAATGTTTATAGTGATTTTTTTTATAATCAACGGGAAAAAAAGAAAACAACCCAAATGCCCTTCAACTAGCAAATGGATAAACAAAATGTAAAACATTCCTGCCATGGAATACTACTCAGCAATAAAAAGGAACAAACTCCTGCTGCACACAACATGGATAAATGGGAAATGTTCAAGCAAAGTAAAAGAAGTTACACACAAGACTACATGCTGTTTGATTCCATTTATGTGACATGCTGGGAAAGGCAAAACCTAAAGAAGCATAAAGCATCAGGGTTGCCAGGAGTTGGGAGTGTGGAGAAAGACTGATTACTAAGGCAGAGTGTGATGGAATTTGGGATGGCGATAGGTCAGGTCAGTATCTTACTTATGGTGATTATTATAAGACTGCTCCATTTGTCTAAATCATAGAATTGCACATCAAGAAGTGTAACTTTTACCACTTAAGAATAAGAAAGAGAATAAATTTGTTTCAAAGGTATTCTAAAAACTGGTGAAAAGAAATGTCTTCTCCACAAGGGTTTGCCCCAAAATTCTATGAACACTACAAGGAAACCCTACCCATTTGGTTTAACAGACATAGACTAAGCACCTGGAGAAGCCCCGGGAAGGCCCTGGCAGTCTGAGAGGACAGGACATCCCACCAGTTCAGCCTTATGGAGTCAACTCTGAAACAAAGTGGGAGCAGAGAGAAAACTGAGAGTGGGGAGCTTATCTGCCTTGAAAAGCACCATAAATCCAATGAGCAATGAAAATGGGGTAAAAACTGGGTCCTGAGGAAAGGGTAGGATCCCGGGGCGTGTACCTGGGGGAGGGAATAGTATGTGCAGGCAATAGACAAGGTCACTTCTAAGATAGGGACAGGCCAGTGGGTACATGAGATGTGGGGCAAGAGCCCAGACCACACTATCTGAGGGGAGCTCAGCAAAGGTCTGGGCAGCACGGCCCCTATGTTCCTGTGGCTGACTTGCTAGGACCAGATGAAATGTAAATAAACATCCAGCAGCTATCTTGTTAAGATCAAATGGTTATGGACAATGATGGTGAGTAAATGTACAAATATAAAAACATCCTTGCATGGGGGAGAACAAATGAACGTCAACATTGCAAGGTGTTGAAAATGGGATGGTATACAGGAAAAGGTACAATCGATGCAAGCTAGGGTCTATAGTCAACAGTAACGTTGTAATATGCTTCCACTGAATGTAACAAAGGCATTGTGTCAAAACAACAAGCAGGGGGATGGGGGAGGGGTATGTATTCTTTGTGGAAGGAAAGGAAACGTCTTCATACAGATTATGCGGCAAAGGCAGGTCCGTTTACTTACATTGGATTATATAATGTGCAAATAAAACTGTTTAAAGAAAAGCATAGAGAAGCAAGTGCTAGAGAAAATGTGGAGAAAGAGATGTACCTATTCAGTGTTGGTAGGGAAGCTGAGAGGTGCGGCCCCTTGGAAGGCAGCATGGTGATTCCTCAGGAGGCCAGGGATGGGGTTGCCGTATGATCCTGCAACCCATTACTATGTATATACCTGGAGGAACTGACAGTGGGGACATGAATAGTGCTTATGGCAGCAGTGTTTGTGATTTGCAATGGATGGAGGTGGTCTAAGGGTACAAAGACTGAGGAACAGAAGGGAAAACCATGATATTTACATGCAATGGACTACTGAGCATCCACAAGAAGGAATGAAGTTGTGAGGCATGCAACTAGGTGAATACCTGCTTACATCACTTACAACATACATAAGAATGTTGAATAAAACAGCAGAAACAAGAAGACAAATATTAGCATGTCTCACTCATATGGACTATAATATTATACAAATGCAGAGAATTGAAGTCAAGAGCATGAGTTATAAGGTTGAGGCCTATTGTAAAGGGTCCTAGATTGTAAACTCTTACAGCAGTCACATATATTCAGGAGTTGTAACTGTTATTTCTAAATGCTGAGATATCGAGCTATTTGTGTATAACCTGGTCAGTCCCTGCAACTTCAGGTATTTATGTGACACCTGAGACCATGAGTTAAAGCACTGAAGCTATGAAAGTCAGCATTACCCCATATAGCAACCGTTTAAAAAGTTGAAAAAGTGATCAGACTTCAACTAGAGATATGAATGAAGCTGACTTGGATAGGACTAAGGTGAATCAGATCACAGGGTAAAGGATGATATGGTCTATATTTTAAAACTTTAACTTCTATGTGAGAGCAACAGGTGAAAAAAATTGTATTTTGGGTAGCGCATTACCTAATTTAACTTTTATGGTCAGTTTATTTGAGCACCATAGTTACATGGAATCTTGAATAAGGCATGAGATCTTGTTGGTTTGTACAGGTTAGAGTGATGCCCCAATATATCCCAGAATAATTTTGGCAGAGAATAAAAATGCATTTACCCAGTCTGCTTGAGGGACTAAGAGAAAGGAGGAAATATTTAACTTCCCATCTGGGGAATTCCTGATATTCTTGACAAACAATTCAATAGGTTGAGCCCTGGATCTTGAGGTTCACCCCTGTGAAACTTGTTCTTGCAAAAGAGAAGCTACACCTACTGATAATTATGCCTAAGAGTTACCCTCAGAGAACCTCTTTTGTTGCTCAGATGTGGTCTCTTTCTCTCTCTCTAAGTCAACTCAGCAAGTGCACTCACTGCCCTCCCTATTATGTGGAACATGACTCCCAGGGATGTAAGTCTCCCTGGCAATGTGGGATAGGACTCCCAGGATGAGCTGGGACCTGGCATCATGGGACTGAGGAAGCCTTCTTGATCAAAAGAGGAAAGAGAGAAGTGAGACAAAATAAAGTTTCAGTGGCTGAGAGATTTCAGAGTCAAGAGGTTATCCTGGAGGTTATTCTTATGCATTATATTGATATCCCTTTTTAGGTCATGGTGTAATAGAGCAACTGGAGGGAAGTGCCTGAAACTGTTGAATTGCATTCCAGCAGCCTTGATTTTGAAGATGACTGTATAATGACATATCTTTTACAGTGTGGCCATGTGATTGTGAAAACTTTGTGTCTGGTGCTCCTTTTATCCAGGGTACGAACAGATGAGAAAAAAATATGGATAAAAATAAATAAATAATAGGGGGATGTCATGATCAGGTTCATGCATCAGCTTGGCCAGTTGGTGATGCCCCGTTGTCTGGTCAGGCAAGTGCTGGCCTGTCTGTTGCTATGAGGATATATCATGGACTTAAATCATGCCCACATTGGCTGTATCCACAGCTGATTGCATTTGTAAAGCTGATTGCAATCAGCTAAGGGGAGTGTCTTCTGCAATGAGTAATGCTTAATCTAATCACTGGAAGACTATTAAGGAGGACTCAGAAAAGGCAATTACTCCTCCTGCCTCAACCAGCCAGCCTCTCCTGAGAGTTCATTGAGGACCTTCATTGTAGCGCCAGCTCGCAGCCTGCCCTACAGACCATGGACTGTACATCCCCATGGTTATGTGAGTCACTTTTATAAATCTTATATTTACTGATATCTCCTGCTGATTCTGTTTCTCTAGAGAACCTTAGCCAATACAGGGGGATAAAGGGTAAAAAAATGGGTGGATTAAAATACTAGCGTTCATTGAGAGGGAAGGGTAAGGGGTATGAGCTGTATGATTTTTTCCTTTTTATTTCTTTTTCTGCGGTGATTCAAATGTTCTAAAAATGATCATGGCAATGAACACAGAACCATGTGATGATGTTGTGGCCCATTGATTATACACTACGTACAGACTATACGTATGTGAAGATTTCACAAAAATATTTTTTTTAAAAGATCAAATGGTTAAAGTAGGCAGGAAAAGACCTTCTTACAAAATGCTGTAATAGCCTATAAAAAGGAAAAAAAAATGTATCAAGGAGACATAATGACCACATTAGCTGACCTCGATGATGTACCTGTCAGGAGCCAGCTGCTGCTTCAAGTGCTTGACACGTATTGACACACTGAATCCACCAGAACTCTAGGGCAGGGCACTTTCATGACCCCCATTTTGCAAGTAAGGAAATCAAGACTCAGAGAAATGAAGCCACATGCCCAGGGTCACCCACTGGGTAAGAGGCCAAGCTAGGGTTCCAATCCAGTCGGTCTGGCTCTGAACCTGCCCTCCTACTGATATGCTAAGCTGCATGTTTGATCTAGGTCATTATAACTACATAGACAGCTTGCGGTGTATTTTTCAAAGCATCTTTTTCTTCACTTATGTGTCCACATAATACTTCCCTCCACACCCAGCCTTCCTGGCTTTTTTGCATTCTGATTTACACCTGCACAGCATTGCTTAGCATGTGCATGCAGACACAAGACACACAGACACACACACACAGTCCAAGGTAGACAGTGCCCCTCAAGGAAGCCCGTGGAATTAAATTGAGTCAAGCTCATAGAAGAATCACACAGTTCTTAAAAACAGTAAGTCCTTTCGCAAACAGGTCAGGGCATATGAGCAACAGCGGGAGCCAAATGATGTCTGAGCAGCACAGCCAATGAATTGATTTCATGTGGAATAAATAAGAACCCATTGACATAAAGACCTCATTACAACACAGACTTCCCTGGCAAGGGTCTCATCTTCTCAAGCTGTTTTGAATCCGCGCTTCTCCAGGGTCCTCTGTGCCTAACAAAGATTCCACATCCAGTGCAGAAAAGACGGACCTGTCTAGACATCCTACTGCATATAAAAAGCATTCAGCCTTCTCTCAGTCACACAGAAGGATGCTGTGTGTAAAGAACCCCCCAAGACGCCTGCAGCCGGCCAAGCCAGAGAGGACTCTGCATTCCTGGACAGTGAAGGCAACTGCAACCATTTTGACTCAAGAATAGTGCTGAGACATTTTATAAGAACTGGTTATTGAGCTTCCAGAAGATTCTGAGGCTTGTTAGTGAAAATGAACGGTGGAAGATTTTGTTGTAGAGTCAGCAACCCCCAGGGAGAAGAGGAGGCACATTGTGGCTCACTGATGAAATGCAGACTCCCCCCAAATCTGAATTTCTTGTAATTCAGTCGGGGCTGAGTCTCCCTTTGGCATTGCTAGAAAACAAAGGGTTCAGTAAGGAAATGGTTAATGTAAACAAAGAGGGGGGATGGAAATCTAGCTTATCTCATTAATAATAATAATATTCAGGCTTCATAAATATTTATTCAATACCTACTCTGGGGCAGGCACGCACTAGGGAGTTGGCTGTGCCGTGGTGGTGGATAAGGTGCATGTCCATCCTCATGGAGCTTACAGTGCGAATGCCAGAACTGGCACATGGGAGAATAGGGGGGCTGACTCCACCATGTAAGCTGGACCTGCCCACCTACCACCCTCATCACATGCCCCCTCCCTAGGTGACAGACATAGAGGTTCACCTGCCTTTGGAACATAGCCCAAGGCCTTTCCACTCACTTGCCTCCACCTGGAAGGTTCTCTATACAGTTCTGGTTCGAATGAGCTGGCTCATTCGGGGGCCCTGGCCCATCTCCCTCTGGAGACTCCCCTCTTCCCATCCCATTCCTCTACCATGAGCTGACACTCCTGTCCCACCTGGTAGTGTGTTCAGATCTGCACACTGATTTTTATTGTCTTTGAAGCCAGAGTGTCAGCTTCAAAGGAGGCAGGAACCTTCCTCTGCCTGGTATACTGCTGTAAACCTGGGTGCTTGGCACGAGGTCGGCATCCAGAAGATATTTTAATACCAAGAAAGGAAAAGTATCCTAGGAGGTATGGAGGCCTGCCTGAAGGGATGGCTGGGGAAGCCCTCTCTGAAGAGGTAGCATTTAAACCAAGACCAGAAGTATGGTGGGACTGTGTCAAGCACAAGCTGAGGGAAAAGCTTTCCAGAAGGAGGAGAAATCGCATTCAAAGAATCCAAGACAAGAGCATCATGGATAAAATATAGACCATCGGGTGCGTCAAGCTGGAGAGTTGGGCAGAGACAGGTTAAGGATTTTCAAGTCTATTTAAATATAGCAGGAGGGTGCTGGAGGGTTTAAAGCAGATCCAGGATATGGTCTATTGGCCATTAACTAGAGAATAGATTATAAAATGACATGAATAGAGGTGAGGAGATAAATTAGAAACTACGGCATTATCCAGGTGAGAAATAATAGAGTGGGTGTGAAGATGGAGACAAGTGAATGGATTAGGATATATCTTAAGGCAGAATCTTCAGACTGGGTGAGGGACAGGCTGTGAGGTCTGAAGGAGAGCAGGGTTGAAGCATAACCACCAGGTTTGGGGATTGAGAAATGGTGTGCATATAGGTGCCCCTTCCCAAGATGGGAAAAAAACAGAGAGACTATGTATGAGGGAAAGATCAAGAGTTAAGTACTGAATATGTTGCATGTGGAATGCTCCTCAGTCCGCAGGAGAAGACGCCAGAGAAGCAGTAGATATTGGACTGTAGAGCTCAGTCAGGAGATCTTAGCTGGGGTTTTGTTTTGTTTTACTGTTAGAGTTGTCTATATATACAAGGTTTTTTAAAACCAAGAATATGAATGAGGTCAGCTGGGAGAAGAGTATACAGGAGAAGAGGATCCAGGATAAAGTTCCTAAGAAAGTCCAAAAGAAAATGAGCCGGCAAGGGAGGCTGAAAAAGAGATCATGAGGGCCTTAGTAGGAGAAGGAGGTGGTGGTATTATGGAAGTGGGGAGGAAAGAGTGCCTTAAGGAGAAGAGAGAGGTCAGCTATGTTGAGAGAAACACTGCAATTAGAAGAAACCACCAAATGTGGCAACAAGAAAGTCACCCGGAGTTGTAGCAACAGATGCTAGTCTATAGGGGTTAAGAAAGAAAATGGGGGACAGGCGGGCCACAGTGGCTCAGCAGGCAAGAATGCTTGCCTGCCATGCCAGAGGACCCGAGTTCGATTCCCGGTGCCTGCCCATGTTAAAAAAAAAAAGAAGACAGAATGTGTTATGAAATGAATTTTATCTTCCAAAAAAGATATGCCGAAGCCCTACTCACCAGTTCTTCAGAAGTGACATTATTTGGAAATAGATTGCTATTAAATGAACTAGGCAAATTAAAATGAGGTCCTAAGGGTGCACAGGTGGTTCAGTGGTAGAATTCTTGCCTTCCATGTGGGAGACCTGAGTTTTATTCCTGGACTATGCAACCCCTACCCCCCAAAATATGAGGTCCTATGGAAGTAGGTGGGCCCTTATTCCAATGTAACTGCTGTCTTTTTTATTATTATTTCCCTGGAAAAAAAAGCTTTATTGTTTACACTTGATTCATGGATTGTTAGAGGGCTGTAAAGTGGTTAGTATAAAAGATGCCTTCTTGGTGGAAGGAGGGGCTCAGGCACAAGCCTGGATGCCAGGGGAATGCACAGGTCCCCACCCCACCCCACCCCCAAAGGTCTCTGGACCCTGGAGGCTCCTGGTCATGTTTGAGGGTGAGCACATGAAGCAGATACCCACCCAGTCTGAGTTGCAAGCCAGCCAGTCTTGCAGATTGGTCAAGTGGTCACTTATCTTTTTGATAAGTCTTACCTCCTCCTCTAGGAAATGGCTCTCAAGGAAGTCACAGAGATGAGGATTCATGTTGGCAGAACCCAGGACATACATATTCAAAAGGTCCTGGTTCAGGTTCTTCTCTAGTGCCACTGTGGCTTCCATGGCATCCCACTCATCTTGGGATGACTTCTGCATGTAACACTTGTTTTGCATCTTCAAGAGAACACTCAGCACACTTGTGCTTCTCCCTCACCAATCTGCAGAAGGAGAGGTCCACTCCCTCCTGGGCCGCATGGAGGTCATCAAAATAGAAGCCCAGAAAGTTAGGTAGGAATAGGATGCTGCAGACGCAGGTTGACCAGGTGGTCGGCAGAAGCTTCTACAATGGCAGAATAATTCTAATGGACCTGGGAGCTCATGGTTGGTCGACAATGAAAAGCTGACCACAAAAACAATAGTGGTGCTGGAAGCAGGGAATGGCTAAGAAGATGGGCCCAGAGATTGCCACTAGAGAGGAAGTTGGAGGGTGGTTGGAGGCTGAAGAGAGCAGCCCCAGATAGTCCCCAGATCTGTTCTGGCCAAACACTGTTGAAACAGTACCACTGGATGCACAGTCAATTAGCATCCTTTCAAGAAGAAGAAATTTGGACACATAGAGACAAACCAAGCAGAGAACTGAGGTAGAGAACACCATGGATTGCTGACAAACTTCTGCCAGAAGTTCAGGGAGGGGCTTGGAGCAGTTTCTTCCTTACAGGCTTAAGAGAAATCATGGTCTTGCAGATACCTTGATTTCAGGCTGCTGGCCTCCAGAACTGCTGATAGAGTAAATTTCTGTTTTTGTTAAGCCACTAGCCCTAGGAAACTAAAACACCATATATAGACAATTCTTTTGTAAGCATTTATAAAAGGGGTAGCAAAATAAGGAGATGGCTGGAGGGAAATATGAAGTTATGAAAGGCCTTGTAAAGAATGGGAGATATTATAGCCTGTTTAGAAACTAATCCGAATGATGTGGTAGGGAAAGAGAGGTAGAAAATGCCAGCAAGAGATGAGTTATGTGAACAAGCAGTGTCCTTGAAGGAATTTAAAGAGGACTCCAAAGCATATGGAGAGAGACTGCTTTTCATTACAGGAGGCTCACATCCTCATCATGAAAGAAGAGAGAAGAAGGAGAGGAGGTATCGAAGAGAGTAAGTTGGTAGAAGGCTGGAGAGAAAGATGAGGGTGCTTGTGACCCACAGCTTCCATCTTCTCAATGAAGGACAAAGCAACTAGATGTGTAGCCACTAGATGTGTAGCCAAGATGGTTTCAGGAGAATGGATATGAACTGAAACAGTGGTGAGAAGCATAGATGACCATGGCTGCTAGACAAACTGCTCAGTAATAATTATGACTTTCTTTTACAAAGCTCTCCATTTTATTTGACCTCTAGAATCACCTCAGAATGCAGAGACAATAGCTTTTAAAAAGCCCCACTTTACAGACTAAAAAACTCAGAAAATCTGGAACCAGAAGGTTTACTCTCTAAATTAAACCCCAAACTCTTCACTGTCCACAGAATATAATTATCCACAATTTCAGTTCCCTCCAGACAGTCAGCACGGCCATTACAATGGGTCTCCTTAAAGCCTATTCCCTAATGGCTGCTCCATCCAACATTTGCCACCTCCAGAACAAATGTAGTGGGGAGGGAAACCTGGAAATGTTTTCACAAAGTCAGATCAACCTCTCATTTTGTCAACAAGTGGTTTTGTCATGAGTCTCCATGTCACTCTGCAAGCCCCAATGTCTAAAACAAGGACCTGGCATCTGGCAGTTAACTCTTACCATTCTGTTCCCAGGTCTAATCTAAAGCCCAGAAAACGGAATCATGAGTTGTTTTGTTGTTGCTGCTGTTGTTGTTGTTGTTTAAAAAAAAAAAAACAGAAAAGGCTCTCATGTTAATTGAAGTGGCTGTTTGTGTGCCCCTGACATATGTTGGCCCCCTTGTAGTGTGATGTGCTGATGAAAGTCTGATCTGACCTACAGAAGTTCTAGAGATTTCCAGGAGAAATGCAAACTTAAATATGGAGACTGAAGTAAGACTCAAGAAAGAAGACAGTTCAGAAGCTAGGGAAGGGAACACAAGCTCACTTTCCTCAGGTTTTCGCTCAAATGTCATTTTCCCAATAGAAACCTGTTGACCACCCAACCTTAAATTGCACACTGCCACACCCCGTGCCAGGTCCCAACCATCCTGCTGCTTTGAAATACCACTAGTACTTTCTAACATGCTATGCAATTTACTTATTTGGTTCAGTTATGTATCCCAAGGACCTGGAACATGGAAGGTGCTCAGTAAAGGCTGCTGAATGAAGAAATGCATGTTCCATGAGAGTCTTCACCAAAAGGACAGATTTTCATCTGGATGGGTGGTTCTATCATAATTGTGAAGGAAATCTGCAAACTTCTTCTGCATGCAACCCTATAGATAAAAAGTTGACCATACACCCCAATGCATGACTTATGTATTCATGTTTCATTTGGTTAATTATATAAGCAACTTTATTATGTATCATTCTGTATATTTATATTTATGGGTATCATGATGTAATTATACATGTATAATTGCAACCATAATATGTATATTATATATGTAATTACATATGTATTATTGTATACATAATATAAGCATACTCTACCCAAAATTTTTAACTGCTTAAAAATATTTTTAATTAAATATAGAGTAAAACAAATACTAAGAGAAGTTACATTTTCTTCCAGAGCCAAAATGGGGCACTTCTTGACATAAGACACTGTCCTAAATAGTATTTGAGCATGTATTACATGCCAGGCACATGACAATTATCTCAATAATCCTCCCAGACCCCTTTTAGATCAGTTATATACCCACTTAATGGCCAAGAAAACAGACTCAAATACATTAAGTAACCAGAGCTATGTCACACAGTAAGCAGCAGCTCCAGGATGAAAACGTAAGGGTGTCCAACTCCAAAATGTATGAGCTCCTGCTGCAGGGGTGGGACAGAGACCCCAGCCTGGAGTTATAGTGAAAGGAAAGCGAAGGGAGAATGACCCAGCATATGTCCCAACTCTCCATTCCACCCACATGTACACAGTTGACACGAGGGTATCCTCAGCTCCACTTCCTGGGTGTAACCATTGAAATAGTCCAGCCAGAGACCCTGTGAATGCCCTGAACACCCAGATATGTTGGCACACGCCTTCATGTTCATGCTGTTACCAGAAACCAAAAGTCTCCCAACACCTGGGCAGCAGTGGTGATCAAAGTAACAACCCAGCCTTGCTGAGATTGTCTATGCCCAAGGTGACCTTACGTCCCAGTTTGACAGGGCATTCTCCATTTAATTATCAGTATGTCCCCTTTCACTCTGAAAATTATCCACATACCCCCTTTCACTTCCCAGACTGTCTCAGTCTAGATCACAAATTACCTGGTCACCGTGACTCAGCGCACACCAGGCTGAGACCAAGAGCTACCCAAGTTAGGATGGAAAATGCTGATTCCTCATCCTGGGGAGCCACCCCCGCCTTGCCTCAGGAGGCAAGGCAGCAGGTTTCGCATTAGCAGCGCCCACCCCGAGGAACCGAGACTCACCTCCAGGACCCCAAGCACCTTGGGCTGGCTGGGCCTCTTATCCATAAAATACGGCAGCTCACTTGGCCTCCAGTGCTGCCTGGGTCTCATGGCAGCAGGAAGACATCACCACAGACACAAATGGAAGGTTTGCCAGGGGCACCACAGAGCAGATGATCTCTGGCTTGGTTTTATTCTTTGGATTTGCTTGACCAACAGAACCAGATACTTACCTGCTTTGGAGCCCAAAGCTGACACCGGATCTAGGAAAAGACAAGGAGAGGAGGGCGTTCAGGCAGCCAAGGTCAGGGCCACCCTGAATGGAAGCTCCATGCACGTGGAGCTGCGCCAGGCAGAGTTGGGTGACCCAGGTTTTTCTTCCTGGTGTCCCTCTCTGGGAAGAGGCTCTGATCCTCATTCTCCTAGGAGAGGAGAAAGACCTGGAATACTACCCCGGTGCGCCAGATGGGACCAAACAGTCCACACGTTTGTCTTCCCAGAGGCTGCAGTTCACACTGGCCAAAACCCAATGTCACTCATCACCAAAGTTACCGCCAAACATCACCCCCTAAATCTTTCATAAATCACCAGCTCTGGGCCCTGAGAAGTTCAGAACCCACATTTATTTTCTCTGCCTGTTGACCATGGTTCCTCTCCCCAAAGCAGTAGAAGTAGAGGCAGTTTGTGGGGGCAACAGGACAAATAAAGGGACTTAAGATGCTTGATAATTTTGCTTTTGGTGGGGAAAGTGCCGAGAGGCTCATGTCACATGACTCCACTCTATCATGCGTTGACCCCTCACCTAAAAGCACAAGCTAATTCTGGGTCCAAGGAAAACAGAACTGCCTAAGAGCAAACAGTTTACAGCAGAATAATTCTTGAAATTATGAAGAATAGTTAACATTTTTTTAATTAGGATATATATATTTTACAGAATAAAAAATTTTTAATACCGTAAAACTGTACAACACACAATTAGCCCTAATGTAAACTATGGGCTATAGTTAATAGTATAACTAGAATAATATTGTTTCACCAATTAAAACAGAGGTACCACACCAAAGCAAAGTGTTAAAAATAGGGGAAACTGTGGTGGGTAGGATATATGGGAACTCTGCATTTTCTGCATGATTTTACTATAGACCTATAACTTCCTAACAAAAAAATTTATCAAAAATACCCAGGGTCCTTGTTCTTCACGTTACTGGCTTCCATGCCTTAGCAGACCAGAAGGCAGAGACCCTGGTTGTGACTTTGGTTCTGCCACTAAATCATCACAAGGCTGCGGACAGGGCTGTGCCCCTCACTCAGCCTCAGTTTCTCCATTTGCACACTCAGGGTCTTGAGCCTAATGGGGCCTGCCCAGGGATAAATGATCCTGACTTCCCATCAGGGGAGAGCCTGTCGTGTCCCTCCTGACTTTGCTTCAGCGTCCCCAGGAAAGCAGGGAAGGGAGCAAGCAGCTTTCCCTGCAGCTCCTTACGGGCACAAGCGAGGCCTGTGAACTCTTCCTCTTCCTCATGGTGCACGAGCTCTCTGCCACACAGTTCCCAGGGACCCAGGAATTAAAAGTTGCTAAAGCTGGAGAATTTGAGGCCAGGCTCCAGATGCCTGGTTTATCTCCCTGGGTCCTGGCCTGGCCTCCTGCTCCCCCGTTCCTTCCTAAGTCTCAGAGGGAGGGTCTTCAAAGCCAGCTGCCGCATCTCCACTGGGCAGCGTCAAACTACACAGCAGGTGAGGGTAAGGCCTGCTCTCCAGGAAAACCAGTGGCTTCGCCCTTGGCCCTGAGAGAGGGGCCAGAGGTGGCAGGACCCTGAGTCAGCAGTGCCTGGGTCCAGGACGAGAACCTCCAAGACAGGCCATGGACACCTGCCCTGAGCTGCTTCCAGGAAGCCAGGTTTCGGGGCAGCTACCAGACGTGGTGGGCTTTTCCCACAAGCACAGGGAGGAGGTGGGAGCAGGGAGCAGGATTCTGAGCCCTCTGTTCCGTGGACTCCCTGAGGCCCCCAATCCACCCACCCCACAACCATCCCTCAACCCACTCCCAGTCCCAACACAGAGCTATGGGAGTCTCTTGATTGCCTCCCCCCTCTTCAATGCTTCGGCTAAAATATAGGTCCAAAGGGGACCCAATATCTATGGTCTTAATTTTCAAAAGCTGAAGATGTTGCTCTGGGATATACTCTCAGCCAGGGATAAAAAATAAAAGAAAGAAAAATGGAAAGCTGAATATGCAGAGCTTTACCCCAAAGACTCCAGGCTTGTGACCACTGTGTGATATAGCAGAAGCAGCCCCTCCCTGCCCATAAAGAATTTAGTCCAAGGACCATAAGACGCAACGCTGAGGATGGTTAAGGTGACAAACGTCAGGTTTGGGGCCCCAGAGCAACCAGCTCCACCCCATCCCACCCCCACTGCCCAGTCCAGGCTATAAGGACTGGAGAGCCTGGCCCAGGGGGCACACACAGCACCTCCTGGAGCAAGCCCTGGCACAAACCTTCCCAGGGCACTGATGTAGCTAGAAGAATAGCAGGTATGAACCAAGTCCCAAGGAGAAGAGAATTGGCCCAAGCGAGACTAAAAAAACAAAGAAACTCAATCCTACCCTGCATTAACTGACGCCTTTTGTAAGCTTTTGGCATTTCTGCCCACAAGAAGTTTATAGATACAAAAGAAATAAATTGAAAGCAGTTGTTAATATCGGCAATAAGAGTAACTATTAATCTGCCCCATGAGATTAAAAGATTATTTCCATTCTATTGATCAGAAAGCTAAAAATAGTGATCATTCATTGGGTGGTAATTATAAATCAGGCAGGTTGAAAGTCCTTTTCAGGAGCATCTCACTTAAGCCTCATTAACGCCCATAGTGTTATGTTCCGTGATCAAATTCATTTTGCAAATGAGCCAACTGGAGTCTAGAGAGGTTAAGAAATGCACTCAAGGTCACACAGCTAATCGGTGGTAGAGCTCCCAATTGAACCCAATCTGACTTGGGCGGCCTCACATCAAGGTCAAAGGTGGGGGGGTGGTCTCCCGGCTGCACAGGTGCTCCGCGGAGAGCCCAGCCTGAAGCCCCCGTCCTGGGGCATGAAGCATTGTGCCCCAGCGCAGCCGGGAGGCCCGGAGGTGAGGCATGGTGAGGAGCGTGCTGTGCTGCAGCCACAGAGGTGGGAGGTATACTCACCTGTCTTAGTCCCTGGGATATTCTCCATGGGCGTGGGTTTCAGAGGCTCAGGAAAGTTGAGGGGTATGATCTGGGGCTTGGCTGGAGCTAAGCTGCACCCCCACATCAGGACACTCGGACACCCACACATCCCCCCTCCCTTGCAGCCCAGCCCAGCCCAGCCCCCAAGCAAGCTCGTCTGCCCTCTCTCCCCAGATCCCTCTACCCAGAAACCCAGCTGCTGTCTATACTTATCCCTCACACCGTCATGGGGACCAAGGGGCATGAATCATTTCTCTCTGTCAAGGTTGTATTTTCTTGCTTTAAAAAGAGCACCTATTCTTCTTATTCTGAGAAAGGGGGAAAAAAGTTGCCTCTGTTTTTGGCTTAGAAGGTGGTTGAATTTTTCAATATATTCATGCAAACGAGATATTTCATCTCATGGATTTTATCCCAGTTCTGTCTATGCACATTTTAAATAAATTAAGATGAAATAAATCCATTTTATTATATTACCCAGTGCCATCTCCATGAAATAATGCCCATATTTGTATTTCCTAAGGAATGTTGACGTGGCTAAAAATGTTGCAGCAAGTGTAATCTTTGAGGATTGTGCTGCCAGAAAAAAAATAAATCTAGGCCTTTGTTTAGAGCCTAGAGTGGCACCACTTTTGATTGAAATGGCTTGAAATATCCATCCCCAAAACATGGACGAGGCAGTAAAGTATACTGAATTGATCACCATTGGCTCAGAAACAAAAGTGGTGTGCCTTCCTTTGTTTTCTTAACATCTGTTCTCTCCCCCCAAGCATAAATCACGCCATAGAAATAAATTACGCAGGCTCCCTTTTTTAGAGAAGGAGAGAAGAGGCTTTGCAGTGGCCAGCCCCAGGTGCTGCCAACAGGCCACCCAAACTCCCATGTTCTCCCCAGTCCCTGGGCTGCAGCCATTGAAACTCTGGGCAATCTCCTTGCTTCACGCTGGCACTGACCACGAACACTCAAGCATCTCCACTTTCCGCTACCTTTGTGAGATGGAGGGAACAGCGTGAATCCTGAGAAGGCAAGCCTGGCTCCCTGTAGCAATTCATTTTCCTTTAAAGGACAGATAAACCAAGGCATGGGTGACACCTGTGAACTCAACATAGACACAAAGCCGGTTTCCCCTTGGCAGCCAAGGGGAAAAAGTACAAAGGAAGACAGAGGCAAAGATGCAGTTAAACTTGCTCACTTGCTCCTTTTGTCCAGGAGACAGAAAGGCTAGAGGGATTGAATGACAGCCCACTGTGTCAAAACTGGAGCCTTTACAAAACCTTGACTGGGACTGGGGCTTTCGTAGGGCTCAAAATGTAAGGCAGAGATAGAAAAAGTAGTGCTGCAGGGGCGACTACCAGTTCCCATCTAAAGCCCTGGGCCATCTCTCCTGCTCCCACACCTTCTACATCATTCTACTACCACCGCTGACACTGCTCTCTGTGTTGGTTTGAAGCTGTGAAGTACCCCAGCAAAGGCTATGTTCTTTAAATCCATTCCTGTGGATGCAGATCTATTGTGGGTGGGACCTTTGGGTTATTTCAATTGAGATGTGACCCAACCCATTCAAGGTAGGTCTAATCCTTTTACTGGAGGCCTTTAGAGAGGGTAAAAGACAGAAAAAGCTGAGAGCTTAGAGAAAAACCTCAGAGAAGCTGAGAGACAAGGACACACCCAAAGAACCCAAGAGAGGAAGCCACTGGAGCCAGAAGCTGAAAGCAACAAAACCCAAGAGAAGGATCAGCAGGCACTGGCTACGTGACTTCCCATGTGACAGAAGTGTCCCAGACACCAGCAGCCTTTCTATGAGAAGGTATCATCCTGTTGATGCCTTAATTTGGACATTTTCATGGCCTTAGAACTGTAAATTTGTTAATAAATCTCCATCGAAAAAGCCAACCATTTCTGGCTTATTGCATTCTGGCAGTTTTAGCAAACCAAAGCACTCACACTCTACTTTGTGCTCAGACTCTAAGCACCTAGACTAATCGGTCTCTTCTGGTGGAATTCATCTCTACATCCCCCACAAACTTAGCACATGACCAGGAGTGACTATAAACTGAACATCTGTTGGATGGATGGACAAGAAGACGACCACTAAACAACCACTCCAGGTACGGTTGACAATGGACATAACTGCTGTCCGTTAACAAAGGATGGGGGCTCCAGACATAAGTGTGCCTGTGCCACGCCAGCCCTCAAGGCCAAAACAAGTGTCCTACCATGCCTAAGGAATGTGACTCTTTCTGTGACTCTATCTCTGGGTATGATTCACATGCTTTTCAGCAAAAATGAGAGGTCACATAAAAAATGAGAAGAACCCACCAGGTTCCCCATCAGGAACTCAACTATACAACAGGTTTCCTATGAGGACAGGCTATTTCCGACCTACAGGGGCTCGAGAATAGGCAAGTGCTTTCACTTGTTAAAGAGCCAGCAGTAGCTGGAAAGACACAGCCAACCTTACGGAAAAGGATTCTCTTTTATTGACGGGAAGTACATCTAGACCCTTCTATGTGTGTCTTCAGACCCAAAGGTGGGCAGCCCTCCCTCCACTAAACATAAGGGGACCAAGACTTCCCCACGCCTTTATCGGGGTCGGCCACGGGAAGGCTCCATGAGGTCTGGTTGCAAACCTGCAAACCTCCAGTGCTCATTCAAAGCCCAGAGATATTCTGGGCTGGCTCCTCCTCCCTCCACTTCCATTAGTGTCAATTAGGTTCAGCCTGACAGGCCACCTTTGATGAAACGCTGGAGCAACAAAGACATAAACAATGCCAATGCCTTTGGAGTTGATATATGGTTGCATTTAATAAACATTTGTTTGCATATTTTTTATCATGCTAATGAATATAATTACTTTAATTTATGCCATCAAGCTATGATTCTGGTCTGATCTATACGTCACTTAAATGTGTAGTGTTAGCATTTTGCACACACTGGCAATTTGAAGAAGGGGAAGGATTCGCCCCTCCTACGAGACCTCAGAGCAGCATTCTGCAGTTGCATGCACCCTCATGACAGATAAACCAAGCTTGCAGATGGGGACCCCCAGCTCAGCACCCCCAGAAGACTGGCTAAGAAAGAGGCCATTTCCAAAAAGCATACATTTTCACTTCACTATAAGTTCCCCAAGAGGATGCCATTGGGCACTTACCCCTAGCACAATACTCAACACAGAGCCATAAAAAGAAAGTTGTAGTCTTAGCAATGGGTTTTACTGATTATAAAAATGCTTGTTTATTATAGAAAAATTGAGAAAACATAGGTGTTCTAGTTTACTAGCTGCCGGAATGCAACACACCAGAGACAGATTGGCTTTTAATAAAAGAGTATTTATCTTGTTAGTTCTTCTGAGGAAAGGCAGCTAACTTTCAACTGAGGTTCTTTCTTATGTGGGAAAGCACAGGGTGATCTCCGCTGGCCTTCTGTCCAGGCCTCTGGGTTCCAACAACTTTCCCGGGATGACTTCTTTCTGCATCTCCAAAGGCCTGGGCTGAGCTGTGAGTGCTGAGATGAGGTATGCTGAGCTGCTTGACTGTCCTACATTGAACTCTCTCATTTAAGCACCAGCCAATTAAATCAAACATCATTCATCACAGCAGGCACGCCTCTTAGCTGACCATAGATGTAATGAGCAACAGATGAGGTTCATGTACCATTGGCTCATGTCCACAGCAGCAGAACTAGGTGCCTTCACCTGGCCAAATTGACAACTGAATCTAACTATCACAATAGGAGATCACTGAAAAAGATCATGGATGATGAGCTACACTTCAACTTTCAAAATCCTTATAAATCCTATATTTATGTTTTTAAATTGCATTGGAATATAGGCAAGGGCATTCTTGGTAGACCAGAAGTCAGGAGAATTCCCTGAAGTATAAAAGAAAGATAGGATAGGATTGATAGAGGAAAACATACTCAGAAGAGAATCGGTGAGCAAGAGGCACCAGAGCTGTGTCAGGTTCAGAGAGGTGCCACCAAAGCACCTGCAGAATACTGGTTGAGGAACAGCATTAGGAGAATCCATGGGGATTTCTCCTAACCATTTCCTTTTTATGGTCAATGTGTCGGGTAGCACTGCAGACAGGAGTTGACCCTCAGGAAGAGTAACGTTCATGAGAACTTTCTCCAGACAGACACAACAAACCCCAGAGGACCTAAGCCCTCTCCCAGCAGCATGGGCTAAGCACTCTCAACAATAAATGGGGCAGGTTGAAGGAAAAGATTGAAAATTCACACCATGCAGTCAGGGGGATCACTAACAGGGCTCAGGGCACAATGTGCATCCCTGTCTAGCAAGTGATCTTCCCCACAGGGCCTGAGGTTATTCTTCTTGCCCCAAGATCCCCATGACCAGGGCTGCTGGCAAACAGGAAACCCTGCCACTAGAAGCACATGGCCTGGGAAGCACCCTTTCTGTCTGCTGGAAACTTTCTTCCCCAACTAGAGTCATCAGGAGACTCAGCTTGGGGTAGCTGTTTCTGTCCATTCAAACAGCACCGGCAGGGATCACTGGGAGCCCCAGTGGCAGGAGACTTACCAAGCAGGCCAAAATATCACCACATAGGTTCTAAAAACTAGACTATCATTGGAACCACAGTCCGCAAAAGTGAGCAGGACCTGCATGCCAAACCTAAACAGGGTGAAAGAAAACTAAAAAGAAAAAGAAAAATAGGGCCCAGGATCCCCTAACATAATAGCCTAAATGTTCATGATGCAGTAAAAAATCACCCATCACACCAAGAGCCAGGAAAACCACTGCTTGAATGAGAAATGGCAATCAACACTGAGACAGTCAAATATTGGAATTATCAGGCAAGGATTTTAAAGTAGCCATTATAAAAATGTTTCAGCAAGCTATTACAAATTATATAGAATTAAATTAAAAATAGAATATTTCAGCAAAGAAAACATAACATAAAAATAACAAAATGGAAATTATAGAACAGAAAAATGCAACAACAGGAATTAAAACTTGATGGCCAGACTTAACAACAGAGTGACAATGACAAAGAACAGAATCACAGAACTTGAGGACAGAGCAATAAAATCTACCCAATCTGAACAACAGAAACAATAACAAAAAATAGCAGTGGACAATAGCAAAAAAATGCAATATTTGTTTCATCAGGGTCCCAGAAGGAGAGATGAGCATGGGTACTGGCAGAAATAATGACTGAAAGGTACACATTTTAGCAAAAGGTATAAGCTCAAAGATTCAAGAACGTGAGCAAATCCTAAATAAGATGCCCCCCTGAAAAAAAAAGCACAGGAACTATCATAATTAAATTTCTGAAAACTAAAGCCAAAGAAAGCAGCCAGACAAAAACAATACAGTATTTAAAAAGCATCAATCAAATTTCTCACCTGAAACCAGGGAGAGCAGAAGGAAGTGGCATGACAATTTTCAAGTGCTGAAGGAAAAGGATTGTTAACCACAAAAAATGAAACTATACTTCAGGATCAAAGGGAAATAAAGATATCTTCAGCTGAAGAAAAACTAAAAGAATTTTTCACAAGTAGTCCTACCCTTAAAGAAAGACTAAATGAAGGAGAAGAAAACAGAAAGGTAGCAATGAAAGAAGGAATCTTGGTACATCAAGAGAGAGGAAAAAACAATGAAAAGAAGAAAAATAAGGATTAAGACAATAGACTGTCCTCCTTATGAGTCTTCTAAATAATATGTGGTGATTGAAACAAAACTATAACACTATCTGGTATTCGAGGAAATAGTATTTTAAAGTGGGGAAGACTAAAGAACCTAAATGGAAGTAAAATTTTCATACATTACTCAAAGCGGTAAAATGTTTATACCAGTAATCATGATAAATTACATTTGGTACTGTAATACCAATAATGACTACTAAGAAAATGATGCAAAAATGTTCCACTCAAAGACCACATAAATAAAACAAGATTAAATCCTAAAAATTAGTCAAGTAATCCATAGGAAGGGAAGAAGTGAGAAAGCAAATAGAAAACAAAAATAAAATGGTAGTCATAAGACCTATAATTGAATAATTACCCTAATAATTAAATAATTAAATTTAATTACCTTAAATATACATATTATAAATACATCAATTAAAAGTCAAACATTGGCAGAGTGGATAAAAATCAAACCAAATTATATACTGTTTTCATGTCACTCATTTCAAACAAATAACATAAGTTGGTTGAAAGTAAAAGCATGGAAAAAGATATATCATCAAAGATTAATTTTTTTAAGGAAAGCAAGAGAGACTATATTAATATCTGTCATGGTCAGTTTCATGTGTCAACTTGGCCAAATGGCGGCACCTGTTTGTCTGGTTGGGCAAATGCTGGCCTATTTGTTGCAATGAGGACATTTCATAGAATTAAATCATGATCATGTCAGCTACATCCACAGCTGATTCCATTTGTAATCAGCCAAAGGGGAGTATCTTCTGCAATGAGTGAGGCTTAATATAATCACTGGAAGCCTTTTAAGGAGGATTCAGAAGAGACAGGCTTTTTCTGTTTCAGCTGGTGAGCCTCTCCTGTGAAGTTCATCCAGACCCTCCATCAGAATTGTGGGCTTCACAGCCTGCTCTGAGGATTTTGGACTCTGCGTTCCCACGGTCATGTGAGGCACTTCTATAAATTTTATATTTGTGAATGTTCCCTGTTGATTCTGTTTCTCTAGATAACCCTAACTCTAGAGGTATCAGAGCAAAGAAAACTGCTAGAGACAAAGAGGAACATTACAAAATGATTAAAAAGCTCAATCCACTAAGTATATATAATCATCCTAAAAGTGTATACATCAAACAACAAAGCCTCAAAATATAGCAAATTGATTGCACTAAAGAAAGAAATAGACAAATCTACAAGTATAGTTGGGATTTCAACACTTCCATCTCAGCAACTGATACAACTACTAGGTAGAAAATCAGCAAGGATAGAAAAGGGATGAAAAATAACCAACCATCAGCAGCAGAATATATATTTTTTCAAGCACCCTTGGAACATTAACCAAGATAGATCATATCAAAGTCATAATCAAGCTTCAACAAATTTTAAATAATTTAAATAATACAAGGTTTGTTCTCTGCCCTTAATCTAAGAAATTTTTTTAAAGGCAAGAGGAAAATCTCTATGGGATATTAAATAGCATTATTCTAAATAACCCATGGATCAGCAAGGAAAAATGAAAGAAAATTAAATTTCAAAAAGTAGAACTGAAAAAAAAAGAAAATACAACATATCAAAATATATGGGATGCAGCTAAAGCAATGCTGAGAGGGAAATTTATAGCACTAAAGTACTTAAATTATAAAACATGAAAGGTCTCAAATCAATAATCTAAATTATCCCAACTACCTACTAGTTTAAAAGAAGAGCAAAATAAACCCAAAGCAAGCAAAATAAAAGATATAATAAAGTTCTGAGCAGAAATCAATGAAATGGAAAACAGAAAAACAATAAAGAAAATCAATGAAACAAACAGCTGCTTCTTTGGAAAGATCAATACCATCGACAAGCTTCTCACAAGACTGGCAAAGAAAAAAAAACAGACTAGAACAAATTACCAATATCTGGAATAAAAGAGGAGATATCACTACATACTCTGAAGACATCAAAAGGATAATAAGGGACTTCCGGAGAAGATGGCGGCTTAGTAAGACGCGCGGGTCTTAGTTCCTCCTCCAGAAAAGCAACTAAAGAAACAGAAACAATACAAAACAGCTCCCGGAGTCACGACAGAGACCAAAAAAGACAGCGTACCCCATTCTGGAACGGCTGAACGGGTAGGGAGAATCCGCTGCGGTGAGATACCCGAGGGGCGCACGTTTTCCCGGCTGGGGCGGCTGGCGACTGGGGTCCCCTCCACGCACGTGGCTCCCCGGTCTGACTGGGAACATTGGATAGCCGGGCCCTCTCGTCACGCTTGGCGTCTCGGGCCAGCTGGGCAATTTGGACCGGCACTCCCCCAAGCCACGGCCAGCGGCCCCGCCTCCACGCGCGGTTTCCCGGGCCGACTGCCCCGCAGACAAACGACCGCCACGAGCGCCACCTACTGGGCAGGAAAAGAAAAACAGAGCCCAGAGATTCCACAGAAAAACCTTTCAACCAGCTGGGTCCCACACCCAGGGAGATCTGATCAAATGCCCAGACACCAGCAGAAAATAATGGATGGCGCTCGGAAAATTGAAGATATGGCCCAATCAAAGGAACAAACCAATAGTTCAAATGAGATACAGGAGCTGAGACAACTAATGCTGAATATACGAACAGAAATGGAAAAACTCTTCAAAAACCAAATCAATAAATTGAGGGAGGACATGAAGAAGATATGGGCTGAACAAAAAGAAGAAATAGAAAATCTGAAAAAACAAATCACAGAACTTGTGGGAGTGAAGGACAAAGAAGAAAAAATGGAAAAAACAATGGATACCTACAATGGTAGATCTAAAGAGACAGAAGCTACAATTAGTGAACTGGAGGATGGAACAACTGAATTCCAAAAAGAAACAGAAACTATAGGGAAAAGAATGGAAAAACTTGAGCAGGGAATCAGGGAACTGAATGACAATATGAAGCGCACAAATATACGTGTTGTGGGTGTCCCAGAAGGAGAAGAGAAGGGAAAAGGAGGAGAAAAACTAATGGAAGAAATTATCACTGAAAATTTCCCAACTCTTATGAAAGACCTAAATATACAGATCCAAGAAGTGCAGCGCACCCCAAAGAGAATAGACCCAAATAGGCGTTCTCCAAGACATTTACTAGTTAGAATGTCAGAGGTCAAAGAGAAAGAGAGGATCTTGAAAGCAGCAAGAGAAAAACAATCTGTCACATACAAGGGAAACCCAATAAGACTATGTGTAGATTTCTCAGCAGAAACCATGGAAGCTAGAAGACAGTGGGATGATATATTTAAATCACTAAAGGAGAAAAACTGCCAACCAAGACTCCTATATCCAGCAAAATTGTCCTTCAAAAATGAAGGAGAAATTAAAACATTTATAGACAAAAAGTCACTGAGAGAATTTGTGACCAAGAGACCAGCTCTGCAAGAAATACTAAAGGGAGCACTAGAGTCAGATACGAAAAGACAGAAGAGAGAGGTATGGAGTAAAGTGTAGAAAGAAGGAAAATCAGATATGATATATATAATACAAAAGCCAAAATGGTAGAGGAAAATATTATCCAAACAGTAATAACACTAAAAGTTAATGGACTGAATTTCCCAATCAAAAGACATAGAATGGCAGAATGGATTCAGCTTTAAGACAAGATAAACTTATGAACCATGTAATAACATGGATGGACCTAGAGAATATTATGCTGAGTGAATCCAGCCAAAAACTAAAGGACAAATACTGTATGGTCCCACTGATGTGAACGGACATTCGAGAATAAACTTGAAATATGTCATTGGTAACAGAGTTCAGCAGGAGTTAGAAACAGGGTAAGACAATGGGTAATTGAAGCTGAAGGGATACAGACTGTGCAACAGGACTAGATACAAAAACTCAAAAATGGACAGCACAATAATACCTAATTGTAAAGTAATCATGTTAAAACACTGAATGAAGCTGCATCTGAGCTATAGGTTTTTGTTTTGTTTTGTTTTGTTTTGATTTTACTATTATTACTTTTATTTTTTTCTCTATATTAACATTCTATATCTTTTTCGGTTATGTTGCTAGTTCTTCTAAACCAACGCAAATGTACTAAGAAATGATGATCATGCATCTATGTGATGATGTTAAGAATTAATGATTGCATGTGTAGAATGGTATGATCTCTAAATGTTGGGTTAATTTCTTTTTTTCCGTTAATTAAAAAAAAAAAAAAGAGAGAAGGGATAATTGGAGATGAAGGGATACAGACGGTACAACGGGACTGGATATAAAAACTCAGAAATGGACAGCACAATACTACCCAATTGTAATGCAATTATATTAAAACACTGAATGAAGCTGCATGTGAGGTATAGGTTTTTTGTTTTTGTTTTTTTTTGTTTTTTTTTCTTTCTATTATTGTTTTAATTCTTATTCTGTTGTCTTTTTATTTCTTTTTCTAAATTGATGCAAATGTACTAAGAAATGATGAATATGCAACTATGTGATGTTATTAAGAATTACTGATTGTACATGTAGATTGGAATGATTTCTAATTGTTTTGTTAATTCTTTTTTTAATTAATAAAAAAAAAAAAAGAAAAAAAAAAAAAAAAAAAAAAAAAAAGGATAATAAGGGAATACTACAAGCAATTCTACATATGTAAACTGAATGACTTGGCCTAATTCCATGAAAAATACAAGCTATCATAACTCATATAACGTGAAAAAGATAATTTGAGAAGTCCTATAATGAATAAGGATATTAAATCCTTAATTAAAAATTCCAAAAAGGGAAATCTCCATAACCAGATGTTATCACTGGTGAATTCTATCAAACATCTAAAGAGGAATTAGCACTGTCCTATACAATACCTTCCAGAAAATAACAAAGACAGAGTGCATCCCAATTAATTTATGAAGCTAGTAATATCCTGATACCAAAATCAGACAAAAACTGAACAAAAAGAAAACTAAAGACCAATATCCTTCATGAATATGGATTCAAAAAATCCAGAATTTTAGCAAACAAAACTCAAAAATATATAAAAAGGATAAATCCCCATTACCAAGGGGGTTTATTCCAGAGATGCATAGCTTATTCAATATTGGAGAGTCAGTCAGTGTATTTCACCATATTAATAACCTAAAAGAGAAAAATGGTATCAACTGACACTAATCTGCAGCTAACATTATGCTTTTAGTGAAAGTCTGAATGCTTTCCCCCTAGCACTGGAAACAAGGCAAAAATGTCCACTCTCACCACACTCGTTCATTGTAGTGCTGGAAGGTCTAAGTAGAGGAATAAGTTCAGGAAAGGAAATTAAAAGCATACAGAGCATAAAAGAAGAAGTAGCATTATCCCTACTTTTAGATGACAGGATTATCTAAGTGGAAAAGTACAAGTAATACACACACACACACATACACAAACTTCTTAGAATAAGTGAACTCAGCAAGGCCATAAGATATAAGATAACATAAAAAATTGACTTTATTTCTAAATACTGGCAATGAACACGTGGAAACAGAAATTTAAAACATAATACCATTTATAATCACTGAAAAAAGAAATACTTATATTTAAAACTAACAAAACATGTACAGATAACTATACAATGATGATGAAAGAAATCAAAGACCTAAATAAATTGAAAGAAACATCCATGGATTGAAAGACTCAACATTGTAAAGATGTCAATTCTTTCCAAATCAATATATGGGTTTAAAAGAATTCCTATCGAAATCCCAGTAAGACGGAAGAAATGGAAATGTTCTCATATGGATTGTGGTGGTGAATTCTTAACTATGTGATTATGCCAGAAGCCATTGATTGTGCACTTAGGATGGACTGTATGGTACGTGAGTAAAATTGTTTAAAAAATGTTTTAAAAGTAGAATGGTGCAGACCCCTGGGCGGGGGGGGGGGGGGGGGGGGGCAGTGTGGCGGTTCCACAGGAGGCTAAGTATAGAGTTGCCATATGATCCTGCAACCCAGATTCTAAGTATATACTTGAAAGAACTGAAAGCAGGGAAACCAATAGACATTTCCACACTGGTGGTAATGGCAGCAATAACCTGAAGTGAGCAATCGATTCAGGAGCACAGAATGTTCAATAAGACTCATTGTAAAGATCCCTAAATTGTAAGCTCCTACAGCAGTCACATTTATTCCTGAGTTTGAGCTGTTATCTCTAAATTCTGAGATGCTTTGCTTTTCGTGTATAACCTAGCAGTTCTTTGACTTTTGTTATCTGTGTGAAACCTGAGACTCAGAGTTAGAGCTCTGCAGCTCTGAAAGTCAGCATTACTCCATACAGCAACTGTTACAGAAGCTGAAAAAGAGATCAGACTTCACTTAGAGATGTTAATGAAGCTTATTTGGTTAGGACTAAGGTAAATCAGAATATAGGATAAAGAATGATATCGCCTGTATTTTAAAACTTCAACTTCTGGGTGAGACCAAAGGAAGAGATGTTTATTTAGTCCAAAATTTAACCTGTCTAGTCAGCTTATTTACACAACCAAATTTCATAGGACCTAGAATAGGGATTGAGATCTTGTTATTCTGTACAGGTTATTGTGATACCCTGAAACATTACAGAGTATTTAGGGGAGAAAATTTTAAAGTATTTGCAAAGTCCCTTGAGAGACCAGAGAAAGAAGTGTGGAACTATTAAACTTCCCTACTCGGGGAATTCCTGATTTTCTCTCAAGCATTAGGGGCTCCCAATTTAATAAGCCAACCCCTTGATCTTGAGGCTTGCCCTTATGAAACGTATCTCTGCAATGGCAAAGCTAAGCCTACTTATAACTATGCCTAAGAGTCACCCCCAAGAAGTCTCTTTTGTTGCTCCATGCAGCTTCTCTCTCTTTAAGCAAACTCTGCAAATAAATCCACTACCCTTCCCCTTATGTGGGACATGACTCCCATGGGTGTAAGTCTCCCTGGCAATGTGGGACATGACTCCCAGGGACAAGCCTGGCCCTGGCATCGTGGAATTGAAAATACCTTCTTAACCAAAAGTGGGGAAAGAACAAATGGAACAAAATAAAATTTCAGTGGCTAAGAGATTTCAAATAGAGTCAAGAACTCATTCTAGAAGTTACTCTTATGCAAGCTTCAGCCACATATTGCGAATTGCCACAGTATGCCATGCCTCAACCAGCAGTATTCCTGAAAACCCTAAAGAATACCCTGAGTTCTACCTGAGACTCTATAAAAAGTTTTACCTATTAAGTTTATTTTTTCAGAAACTTAAAAGCTTCCAGATGGCTCCTATGCCAAATAAAACCTGAAACCCAGAGGTACCATTTTCTCCAAAAACATAAACCAGTCTCATTCCTCTATGCCACAATGCCAACACTCCTTAACAGTATAAAGAAGTCAGAATGGTCATTACCCAGATATACTTGACGATGGAGAGAATGATCAAATAAGAGGGAGGAGCTGAAATGAGAAATTAGGATTTAACAAATGATTATGACTACTGAATCATTATATAGATATTTCTATTTAGTTTCAGTATATTAGAATAGCCAGAAGGAAATACCTGAAATTACTGAACTGTAATCCAGTAGCCTTGATCTTTGATAATAATTATATAACCATATAGCCTTCATCTTGCAACTATGTAACTGTAAAAATATTGTGACTGATACCCCCTGTATCCAGTGTTTGGGTAGATGGGTAATAAAATAAAGTCATGCATGGAAAAAAATCCCAGCAAGAGTTTTTGTAGATATATAAAATATTATTCTAAAATGTATTTAGAAAAACAAAGGGACTAGAAAACTAAAATGATTTTTAAAAAAGAAGACAAAAGTGGAAGTTATCAGTCTTCCTAATTCTAAGCCCTACTATTTAGCTGCTATAATCAAGACTCGTGGTATTGGTGAAAGGATAGACATTAGATAGATAGATAGATAGATAGATAGATAGATAGATAGATAGATAGATAGATAGATCAATAGAACATAATAAAAAGCATGGAAATAAGCCCACAAAAATATGCCCAATTGATTTTGTTTTAAAGCACTTTATAGCAATTTTAGGTTTGCAGAAATATTGTGCAAACAGGAAAGAATTCCCATTTACTCCCTAACATACACAATTTCCCCTATTATTAACATCTTACTTTAGTGAGGTACATTTGTTACAATTTGTGAACAATATTGTTACATTTTTATTAATTAAAGACCTTAGTTTACACTAAGGTTCACTCTTTGTGTTGTACCGTTCTATGGATTTTGACATGTCCATAAGGTCATGTATCCACTATTACAGTAGCATAGAGAACAGATTCACTGCCCTAAAAATGCCCTGAGCGCCCCCTTCCGCTGTACCCTTGGCAATCACTAATCATTTTATTGCCTCTAAGTTTTGTCTTTTCCAGAACACCAAATAGTTGGAATCAAATACTATTTAGCTTCTTCAGACCGGCTCCTTTCATTAAGCAATATGCATTGAAGGTTCCTCAATTTCTTTTCATGACTTAACAGCTCATTTCTATGTATTGTTAAATGACATTCCACTGAATGGATAGGCCACAGTTTATCTCTTCAGCTATTGAAGGGCATTTTACTTGCTTCCAATTTCTGACAAATGTGAATAAAGCTGTGATAAACATTTATGTGCAGGGTTTTGTGTGGACCTAGTTTTTCAGCCCATTGTTATAAATACCTAAAAGTGGAATCATTGGATCATATGGTAAACTTATGTTTAGCTTTCTAAGAAATGGCCAGACTGCCTTCCAAAGTGGCTTTAACATTTTGCATTCCCAGCAACGAGTGAGCACTCCTGTTGCTCCACATCCTTACCAGTATTTCGTATTATCGGAGTTTGGGATTTTAACCATTCTGATGGGTGTGCAGTGATATTTCATTGTCCTAATTTGCAACTCCCGAATAACATAATGATGACCATCTTTCATATGATTATTGTCCATCTATATATGTTCTTTGGTGAGGTGTCATTTCAGATCTTCAGTCCATTGTTTCATTGGATTGTTTGTGTTCTTAGTATGGAGTTTTAAGGGTTCTTTGTATATTTTAGATACAAGTCTTTTATCAGATATGTGCTTTGCAAATATTTTCTCCCTGTCTGTGTCTTATCTTTTCATTCTCTTGATGTTCAACTTATTTTTGACCAAGTATAAAAATAATTCAATGATGTTGGCCCAACTGGACATCTATAGGCAAAAAAAGAGAAAAGAAACCTGACCTAAATTTACAAAATTTAACTCAAAATGGATCATGGACTTAAATATAAAATACAAAACCATAAAATGTTCAGGAACAAAAAGCATAGGAGAAAAATCTTCAGTATCTAGGAGTAAGCAAAATGTTCTTCGAGTGACACCAAAAGTATAATCCACAAAACAGAAAACTGATAAATTGGACTTCATCAATTAAAAACTTTTGCTCTGTGAAAGAGATAAAAATACATGCTGCAGATTGGGAGAAAATATTTGCAAACCACTTATCTTACAAAGACCTAGTATCTAGAATATAGAAAGAACACTCAAAACTTGACTGCAAAATGACAAATAATTCAATTAGAAAATGGGCAAAAGACATGAGGAGATGTTTCACTGAAGAACATTTACAAATGGCAAAATAAGCAATGAAGACGGTCAATATCATTAACCATTAAGTAAACACAATTTAAAACCACAATGAGATATCACATACACCTATCAGAACGACCAACATAGAAATTAGTGACGACATCAAATGTTGGTGAGGTTGTGGAGAAACTATATCACTCACACATTGCTGATGGGTATATAAAATGGTAAGTCACTCTGCAACACAACTTGATACATTCTTTTAAAACTGAATAGGCCTAATTGTTGCAATGTGCTTTGAAATTTATTGCTTTTTGAATATATCTTATTTTTCATCAAAAAGAGAAAAAAAAGTCAATGGGGATGATGAATGCACAGCTATATGATGATATTGTGAACCATTGATGATACACTGTGGATGATTACATGGTATGTAAATATACAATATATATCAAAAATAACTAATAAAAGATCAAAGGAAAAGGTGGAGTTATAAAAGAGAAGATAGGATTTAACAAATGGAAATGACTCCTGAATCATCATATTGATATTTCTTTCAGTCTCCAGTGTCTCGGAGCAACCAGAAGGAAAAACCTAAAATTGTGGAACTGTAACCCATACCAGACTCTGAAATCTGTTCTATAGCTAATTGTTTTGGTGTGCTTTGAAATTTATTGCTTTTTTGTACATATATTTTTCACTACATAAATAAATAAATATATAAACTATGTAAAAAAAGTTTTAATTTAAATTTAAAAAAACTAAAAAGGGGTGCACAGGTAGTTCAGTAGTTAGAATGCCCACCTTTCATGCAGGAGACCTGGGTTCGATTCTTGGACCATGCACTAAAAAAAAACAATAAAAAACTAAATAGGCAATTATAATATGTCTCACGTTATAGATAGAATTATGTGCCAAAAAAAAGACACACTGAAGTCCTAACATGAACTTATTTGAAAACAAGGTCATTGCAGATGGAATTATGCAAATTAGCATGAGGTCATATTGGAATAGGATGGGCCCTTAATTCAATATGACTGGTGTCCTGAAAAGAAGAAATTTAGACAGAGAGTGACAATTACAGAACACCATGTAAAAACTAAAGCAGAGAATGCCATGGACTGGTAACAAACCACTGACAGCTCAAAGAGCAATGGAACAGATTCTCCCCTACATGCTCAAGGGAGATTTTGGATTTCTGGCCTCCAGAACCATAAGACAATAAATTTCTGTTGTTTTAAACCACGTAATTTCTGGTATTTGTTACAGCAGCCTCTGTAAACTAAGACAAAGAAACAGTTCATTCCTATGGAGGATGTGGGGCATGAGGCAACAAAGGGTCTGGTCTGGGGGATTTCAGCTTGATCTGTAGTATTTGGATTTTTAGAACTACATATTCATGTATCGGCTTTGATATTTAGATAAATAAAAAATGCAGAGCAAATGATAAAGATCTTCGCTGCCCAGAAATAAACGATTTTAATGCGGTACATTTTGATCCAGTTTTTTGTTTTTCCATGTGTAATCTTATCCATATATATTCTTATATATGATTTCATATATTTGTTTATTTGCATAGGTATAAGTAGAAATAAACATAGAGATATAAATAGGGCTAGCTATAAATTTATTCACTTATGTAAGGTTTTTGGTTTTTTACAAAGTTAGAATTATTTTTATTGATACATTTTGTAGTCATTTTGATCTCCCACCACAACTCATATTGTAAACATATTTCCATATCATTAAATAGTCTTCAAAAGCAACATTTTTATTGCCTGAATGATATTCCAACCTTTATAAGTACCAGGATTTATTTAGTCCTTTATGATTGAACATTGAGGTAGTTTTCCATTTGTTGCTAATTAAAATAACACACTGATGAGTTTCATTGAATTTGCATCTGTGTGCATATCTAAGATTATGTCATTTGGGTAATTTCTAGAAACTGAATCACTGGGTCAAAAAATATGCTCATTTTTAAGGCATTTAATACATATTGCAAAACTCTCTTCCAGAAAATGTATCCCAATTCATACTGAAAAAATCATCTTCCTCAAACTTCCTCCAGCACTGACAATATTTTTTCAAATCTTTTGCCAATTGATAAGTAAAAATTGTGCAAGTATGCATATCTTTGATGGCTACTGAGGTTAAGCAATTTTTGCAGATGCTCATTGGCCATTTGTATTTCTAATTTTGCTAATGACCTGTTCATTCCTTTTTATCATTTTTCTATTTCTTATTAATCCTTCAACGCTGTTAATAAAAATGGTATTATCCTTTTGTAATGTATATTTCAAATAATTCCCACACAGTATATACCCCTTAACTTCATTTTATGTCATTTGAAAAACAATTTATATTCATATATTAGTTTTTTGCATGGTGATTTCTGCCTTTGATGTCACATAAGGAAAGCTGTCCTCACTATTACAGCAACATTCACTTTTTTTTTTTGCATGGGCAGGCTCTAGGAATTGAACCCAGGTCTCTGGCATGGCAGGGGAGAATTCTGCCACTGAGCCACCATTGCACCACCTAACATCTACTTTTTGTTCAAGTTCTTTGGTGGTTTTATTTTTCAATTTGATTTTAATTTATATTTTAATTTGAATCTTAATGCACTGGCGATATTTAGCTTTATATTGAGTTTAACTTTATTTGTCCTGAATTAGTAAATGGTTGTCCCAAAACTATTTCTACCTTTACCACTGATTTTTTACTAAATTTCACTTATTTTAATTCCACAAGAAATACAGGAACAGGCACCTGTTGTAAAAATCAAACAATACAAAAGCAAAAACTCTCCCTGATAAAACCCTCATTCATCCTCAGCTTGTATCAGTGAAAAATATGCAGCATTTTTTTCTTTTGTAAAGAGAGTTCACGTTGATGGGTTTGATATCATACTGTACTTATTGCAATGCAGTCTACTTTTTTCAAATAGCAATATATCTTGACTATCTTTCCACTGCAATTCATGTAAACCAACTTCATGTTTTAAGAAAGCTCTATGTGCTATCATTTACCATAATTTATTTAACTCTTCTCCCATCAATGGGTGTTTAGGTAGTTTCCACCTTTTTGCCATAAACAAGACTACAAAGAACATCTTCAACACAGCCCTCAGAACATTTTTGGTGAAAATTTCTGAAAGGAAGTACACGTATACAAACACATACACTTTCTTGATCATTTTTAATTTCAGTAAATACTGCTGAATTGCCCTCCAAAATATCTGAACCAATTTACACCCCAACAAGCAAAGTTTATACTTTTTTACATGTGAGTGCTTGCTTCTTCATTCCATCCCCACAACTGATACTACCAAACTTATTTTTATATAATAGATACAAAATGGTGTCTACTTAAGTATTATTTTGGATTTTCCTCACTACTAATGAAGTTGAGCAAACTTTATATGTGTTTTCCCTTTGAAGTTAGTGGTCTTTTCCTTATTGATTTAAGATTTTACATGTGTTTTGAATATCAATCCTTTGTCTATTACAAATGCTGTTAATATTTTCCACCATATATGCTCTTTGAATTTTGTTGCTGATGTCTTTTGTCATATAGAAGTCGCTAATTTTATTTGACAAACTTTACTATTTTCTTTTGTAGCTTCTGTACTATATTGTCTTTCGCATTGCTTTCAGATTTTGTTTTTCCTTAACATTTAGCTTTTTAATCCATTTGGAATTTACTTTGATGAAGAGCATAATGTTAAAATATGATTTTATCTTGTTCAAATAATATCTAATCTCTTCACACAACTTCTCAAATTGTATAGTCCTTCCCTCCATTAATATGATATGTCAATGCCAATTCCTTTCACAAACCAAATACCCTTATATAAAGGGGTCTATTTCTGGACTCTTATTCCATTGTTCTGGTTAAATCTTTAGCACCAATACCATTCTGCTTCAATTAAGATAGCTTTCAAATATATCTTGGTATTTAGTAAGGCAGATTCATCTCTTTTCTGTGTTCTAAATTGTCTTAACTTTTCTCATGCATTCTTCTTCTTTGTGAATTTTGGAATCAACTTATTGACCCCCATAAAAATGTTGCTGGACGCTGAATTTATAAATTAACTGGTGGAAAATATATATCTTTACAATATTAGGCATTCTCATAGAAAAATAAAGTTATGTATGTGTATGTGTGTGTTTTGTTTATTCCTGGATAATTTGCCATTCTTATTGTGAATTCAGAAATTTTTCCATTACTTTTTCAAACAAGATAATCCAAATGCATTGTAAGCCATTTGTTTTAATATATTTATTTGGTATTACACCACTTTGCAGTACTTTCTTATTAGCTCAAGTGGTTGCTCAGTTGATCATCTTGCACTTACTAGGGAGATGGCTGCCAAAAAAAACAAAACAAAAAAAAGCTGAACACCGCCATCATATCGTCCTTTCCGATATTCACATGCCTTTCTTTCTTTTTCATGCTGCATACCATGGGCTAAGACCACAATTCAGTATCATATTGTATATATGATAAATACAACCTTGTATATATAGGACACATACAGCAACATAATATTATGCAATACAATATTGACTATGGAGGTGATAGGAATCTTTAACTTGTTTGTGTCTTGAATGGAAGTAACTCTAATAGTTCCACTGCTACTATAGATTTCTAATAAATATCTTTATCTTGATAATGGAAGCTTCGTTCTATTTCCCATCTGAAATAATATTGGGGGATTATTATTTGCTGGTTTTTTTGTTTATCAGGAAAGAATATTTGATTTTGAAAAACTCCTTTTGACTTCTGTCATGATTTTAGTATCAGAAATATGTTAGGCTTACAGAATAAGTTGACCATATTTCTAATTTCCAAATATGAGAATTGATGGTTTTTAAATGGGAGGTAGAATGAAATAGTAAACTCAGCTGGGCTTGATGTTCTTTACAGGGGATGACTAGCTTTCTAATCTCTTCAATGAAAATTAGCACATTTACATTTTCTACTATTTCTTGAGCTAATTGATAATTAATATTTTTCTGAAATATGCCATTCATATTTTCAAAGTTATCAGTATAAAGATACCATCATATAAAATTTAAATCCCTCTCTCTCTGTCATTACATCCTCTTATCTCATTCCTGATGATGTTTTTTTATAATCTCTCTTTTTGCTTGGATCAAACTTGAGGAAGGTTTTCTCCATCAATTATCCTAGCTTTTGTTCTCATGTATTTTACTAAAGTCAGTTTTTATCTTTATTAATTTCTCACATTTACTTTCTAAAGATTGATTTTGTTTTGTTCTTTTTCTAGCATCCTGGATATTATGCTTGGTCCATTTCATTTCAATTTCCCTCATGTTCTAATGTATGTATTTAAGTCCATAAATTTTCCTCTGATTACTGCTTTAGCCACATCTCACAGGTTTTAATATTTAATGCTCTATTGCTTATTTATAAATAGTTTGAAATTTCCACTTTTTAATTTCCTTATTAACACAAGACGTTTTTATGTGTTTATATATTTGTGAGTGTAGAGAGTTATTTCTTCTCTCCTCATTTGCTTTTTGTTTTTTTCCCCTCATTTGGTCAGTGAGAAAACCTATGTGATCTCTACATGTTAGAACTGGCTGTAATTTCTTTTGTCACCTAATTATCAATTTGTTGTAAGTATTTGAAACAAATATGCTTATAAGTTTGTTAGCACAAACTTGCTCATAGCATCACTTAAATTCTATGTGAAATCTTTGTTGTCTCTTTGAAATTTTCATTTCTGAAAGAAATGTAAAGTCTGTCACATGACAGCAAATCTGTCAGTTTGTCTTTATAGTTCTACTAGTTTTTGCTTTGTATTTTCCAAAGCTATATTGTTAAGGGCAGAAAGGTTCACAATTATTCTTCTTGGTAGATTGTTCTTTCTGTCGGTATGAATGATCCGTCCATGTACTCTTTAATGCTTCCCCTCTGACTAAATTGGCACCTGATCCACAGGCTTATTCCCTTTATTTTTCTTTTTCAATCATAAAATACAGGATTCCATATACCACCCGATTATTAACACCTTGCATTGGTGTGGTATAGTCTTATCTCTTGACTATTTCTCTCCATTGATTTAACTGATTCTTTGGGCACCAGTAACATACTTTTGTCCATTGTGGCTATATGAATTAACTTTTATCAGGTAGATAAACCACTGTTTATTATAATATTCACCCATATATATTAACTTTAGATTTATATTGCAAAATTAACAAGAGAATCTGATTTAATTTTTTTATTGGAATAGAATTATTTATAAATCAGTTGGAGGAAATCTCTCTATAGGTACATAAGTCTTTATTAAAAGGCTTATATAAATAAGACTCCAGAAAATTTTATGTCCTTCATAGGCATCTAGCATATCCCTAAGTTTCATGTTTTTAAGGTATTTTATATTTTGTGTCATCTATATTAACAGAGCATTTTTCTTTCTCTTTTAACCTTAGTTATTCCTAGTACAACACATAAGGACAACTATATATGAATTTATTTTATAATTGGAAATATTACTGAACTTCTTCATCTAGTACAGGAGTTCTTGTGTTGATGTTATTCCTACATTTTCCAATAGTGATATTATATTAAAATAAAATTTTTGATTGAATCATTCCAATATTTATTCCCAATTTCTTTGGAAATATTACTTTGACTATATATTACTTTGTTCATTGTTTAATTATCATAGACTTGTCCTTTTTTCACTGTAACAGGAATTCCCCCATTTTTACCTTTAAGTAACTGTTGTTTCGAGATACATATCAAACCTCAGCACTATTGATATTTTGGGTCAGATAATTATTTGTTATGGGGGCCTGACCTGTTCATTGTAGGATTTCGGCCGCTTTTCTGTACCCAATAGGTGCCAATAGCTACACCCAGCCCACCAGACATGACAATCAAAAACATTTCCAGACATTGTCAAAATGCCCCCTGAGGGGCAAAACTGTCCCTGGTTTGGAACCACTAGTCTAACGAATTATCCTTCTATTCCTATTTTAATCATACATTTGGGCAGGGGTGGATGTTGAATTTTATCAAATGTCTTTTGGTATGTGATGGCATATTTTTCTCCAGCGACCTACAGATGTGATGAATTTTTAATGATATATTTCCTAATTTGATTCCAACCTTACAATATTGAAATAAGATCTTAATTGGTCAAGGATATTATTCTTTTAATGTAAGATTAGTATTCATTTGGATAGTATTTCATTTATGACTTTTATGTGAAGTTGACCTGTAGGTTTTGGTTGGTTGGTTGGTTGCCATTTTCATTAGATTTGGGTATAAAGATTATGCTTGCTTAAATAAGCTTAATTTAAATTTTTCCATCTATAATTATTAACATGATCATTTTCTGTTCTTTAAGGGATTTGAATGAATTTCTTATGCAACATATTGGTTTTTGTTTGTTCACAACCATTTGCTTTAACATTTTTTTTGTAATTCCTTCCTGTGTTATTCATTGATTCTTTGTTATTGGTTTTCTACTTCTTCTGTAGTTTAGTAATTGAAAGTTTCCTAAAAAGTCATCCCCTTCATCAAAACTTTCTATTTTAATGTACGCGACATTTTCTACAGCTTTTAACTTTTTGGAATTCATGGATATTTTCTTCTCCTTTTTTATTTCTGTGATTCCACGTTTTCTCACTTTCTCGTAACTGAATAACCTGTCAAATGTTGTTCAGTTCTAATTCATAGATTTGACAATCTACTATCAGTTTTATGGTTCACTAACTTATATTTTGTCTTTATCAACAACTTCCTAGGTTTGTCTTATTGTTATCTTTCTAATTTACCATGAATTTAATGCTTAATTCATTTGTTTTTATTCAATGTTTAATAATGTTGGTATTTAACACCATGCATTTTCCTTTGAGTACAATTTTGACCATAACCATGAGTTTTGATATAATGCATTTTGACTTAGACTTATGTTTCCCAGAAAAACATGTTCTTAATCCATGTCTGCAGGTGTGAACCCACTGTAAATAGGACCTTTTGATAAGGTTATTTCAGCTAAGATGTGCCCCAACTGAACCAGAATGGGTCTTAATCATATTACTGGAGTCCTTTATAAGCATAGTGATCAGACATATAATGGAAAAGTCATGCAAAGAAGTTGGAAGTCAACAGAACCCAGAGAAGCCATGTGCACTGTCACGTGACAGAAAAGCCAAAGACCTAAGGGTCACTTCCACCAGCCCCAGAATGCCTCAGTCTTCTGGGAGAATGTATTGCCTTGATGATGACTTGATTTTAGATTTCCCCTAGCCTCAGAACCATAAGCAAATAAATTCCTGTTATTTAAGCCAACCCATTTCATGCTATTTGTTTTGGCAACTAAAACATATGATAAGTGTTCTCACTGTCATTATTTTCCAAATAGTCTCTAAATATAGTTTTGATTTCCTCTTTGACTTAAGAGGTATTTCAGAGAAGTTTTAGTAGCAAAAAGTTTCTAATTAAAGAAAAGTAATTCATTTTCTTGTTCCTTTTGTAAGATAAATAATCTGCCTACTTTTTGATTATTGGAATGTATTCAATTATTTATAGCCGATATATACTCTCATTGTGAATATTTCACAGATTCTAATATAGTCTCTCATTTTAAGAATCAACAGCCAATATACCCATTAAAACAACCTTCTTAATTGAAATCATCTACATCCTTGATGTATTTGCCTACGAGATCTGCCAAATACCAAAAGACACGTGTTAAAGTTTTCCAGTACAACCACAGTTCTTTGCATTTCTTCTCATACTCCTGACAGTTTTGCTTACTTCATTTCACTGCAATGTTATTTGGCATATTAGGGTCCATAACTAGTTCAGTCTTCCAGACTGTAAACCCAATGAAGAGAAGAATCATGTCTGCCTTGTTTAACACTGAATTGTCAGCCCTGAGCCCAGTATTTATTGAATAAATGTAAGAATAAATTGGTGATAGCCAGAGCCTCAGTGTAAAGTACATGCCCTTAATCAAAAATAGTTCCTCTGCTTTAATGCCTTTTACCTGAATTTTACTTTGTCTGATGTCCATATTCTCTCCTTTTATTTTCTTGGTCTGTTTTACCTGATGTATATCATATGTTTTACTGGGTTTTTTTTGTTGTTGTTTTTTTTTTTACATTTCCTTTTCTGCTCTATCCCTAATCTGTGAAATCTGTTTTCTTTATTTTTCCCTTCAACATACAGAAATTCAGTTTAGAATTCAAGTCGTAACTAGTTTTGAATGTATCTAATACAGTTTAACCCCTATATATTTTTAACTATTAAAGTCAAAAAAGAATTGAGCCTTTTAATTCTCATTTTTAACATAATTGTAATGAATACATTTTTATTCTCCTCTCCCAAACCCCATCCTCCTATTTCTTTTCCATAAACTCCTTAGACACTTTTTAAATTAACTGGGATCTTATATTTGGGTTATTAATTTTTTGCAGGGTGTCACTTCTCTTCAAAGTATCGATTTTAATATTTCATTTGAATTTAGCTTTTCAAGTGTCTCAATTATTTAGATGGGCATTTCCTCCATACATTTTGATTGAAGTTTGTCCTGACTCTTCTGGGCAAAGGAGCCAAGGAACGGGACCTTTGTCCTGACACTGGTCAGTCATTGGCTATGGGCCACCTTGGGTGCCAGGGGACAGAACCCCTCCTCCAGGCAGTTCTGGCTGTCCTTATGGGCCAGGTGGTCCCAGTGCCCAGGCGGCCCCCTGCAAAGGCCACAGGTGGGGGAGCTAACACAAAGCACACAGAAGCCAGACTTGGGCACACAAGCTGGTGATAGGAAAAAGTCCAAAAAGTCAGAAAAGTCTGGACAGGGCAGACAAGGTCTGCTACCTCAATGCAATAGGCAAGTAACAAACTGGAGTGGTGGCCCCAATGACCCCGGGCCAGGCTACGCAGAATGAAGCAGCTGTACCTGCCGCTTGGAACAGCTCACCCTGGCCAACCCACCCTACCCTCCCTCCTGGAGAAAGTCAAGAAGCCACACCCTGAGACTTAACTTCAGGGTAATTGATGCAAAAATCTAGAGGGCCAGATTTTTGCATCAGTTGCATCTGGGTGGTTTTCATGAATGGGCCATTATATCACCAGCAAAACAAAGGAAACAGGGCTCTTCTAAAATTCCAAAGTGAAAAGTGAGCCCTTCAGCTGCTGGAAGGGCAGCCACCGAAGCCACGGTGCGGACCACTTTATTAAAATTGTGATTGTTCACATAAAGACTCAACCAGGTCACATATTAATAATTATCCCTGACAATCTTTAACATCAGCCGAAGCCCACAAGTGAAGCAATATTGCATCTCTCAGTCCCATTTATCTTTCTGCTTATGGCCCCTCTGTGGTCAGCACGCCGTGAGCTGCACGGACATTTAATTATGAGCGCATCATAAATGTAGCTGACAAGGCAAAGGCTGCCGGGGGTTGCTCTTGGCAAGGGGGTCGCGGTGGAAAGTACTTAGTTGATGCACCCCGTGATACAGAGCGAAGCGAAGACCACTTCTGCACGGGAGAGAGGCGGTGGGCAGGACGGCGCTCGGTCTTCACCGCGCCCGCTGCCAACTTCCAGATGCAGCGACCTCTTCCTCTGCAAACCCGAGACCAGCACGTGCTCTCTACGGGCCCGGAGGACCTTGGCTTACCTCTGCTGGTCATCTTGGCCTGTTGCGGATTTTCACCCCATCCTCACCGGGCCCGGGAAAGCTCACCCGATGCCACCCCGCCTGCCCCAAAGTCTCTGCCCAAACCACTGGGCTCAAAGGTGGCATAAAGGCGCCCCACCCGCCAGCCGCCCGTACCTTTCCACTAAATCCAAAAACCAGCGCCCAGCCAAGCCGGGGGTGGGGGTGGGCGTCCCCGCACGAAGTCCCCGCATGTGTCTCGGAGCCGCCCGGGAAGAGCAGCAGGACTAACTGCGTCATGTTTCAAAGCAACTATCCTCCGTGGGACCGCGGGCCGGGTTCCTCCGGCGCCCCAGCAGACTGGGCCGGGGAAGACAAAGCGTATAATAAGGGGCGCGCAACGAAGGAGCTCGGAGGAGAAAGCTGAAAAGTAGCTATCATGTTGGCAGATAAATTCTACACACAATTATTCATTCCTAGCCTCTTGACATGTAGATTAATGAGTTTGATAACCCAGGCTTCTAAGAAGTAGATTCCACTCTGTTCGCAGGCTTTCTCCCCCTCTACCTACAAACAGCACACGGGTCTAGGGAGGAAAAACAAATCGATACATTTGCAGTAGCCATCCCTGCTTTTTGTGATTGGAGCCTTACGTCAAAAATATGATGTGCTTTGTGCCAGCTGCCTGGGAGAAGGCTCAAGTGGCCGTGGGGAGGCTGGAGGTCAGCAGCCCAGCCTCAGACAAGGATGGCAGACCTTGGTGACAGTATTCTGGAAGCTTCAATGGTAGACTGGGTATGGAGCATTTCCAGTGGGTACCCGGAGGGGAAGGGCCGTTTGTAGACATCGTGGCTGAAGCTGCAGTCCTACTTAGATTGGAATCTCTGGTTGGCATCAAGACACTTTGGCCAAGAAAGAGCTCTGGGCGGGGAGCAAAGAGCACTGCACAAGTGAGACAGGAGAACCTGCACCCACTCCTGGCGTTTTTTTTTTTATGACTGGTGGACAGCACCCAACTCCAGAATGTGTTCCCTCTAACCCAAATGCACTGAGTTTGAGTCCTGTAAAGAAGAATTGGGTCCACCGAGCACATTCGTCAAGTTGATTTGATTTTGGTGTTGTGGTTGCACCACCCCCAAACCAGGAATGGGTAAAATTTTAGAGATGTACTTGGATTGTCAAGCATATGCCCCCTTGCTTTCTCATTAGCCATTTAGTAAAAGAGATTTTAAGGTCTGGAGCATATTTCATGTCCTCTTCAACACTGTTGGTGCTTATACACTAAAAATACTCCTGCTTTTTGTAACGAATTCAGACACTATGGAAGGAATCAAAATAATCAAGGTCATTCTTCTCCACCCATGCTCACCCTGTGCATTCTTCCAGACCTTTCCCTATGGCCTGGCATGTGTTGAAAGGGAGTCACCCTCCAGGCCAGCCAAGCTCCTGGGAAACAGAGCAGACCCCAAAATCCTAGACCAAATGCAAGAGTATTGGTCCCACCTGGATGAGCAGCTTCAGCGTCTGTGAGATCTTTGTGGACGCTGGGGACAGGGAACGGGAGTAGGGCAGAATCATCCCACAGGTATCAATGAGGTCCCTTCTTTTATCCTGTGGGATAGGAATGAATGAGTAGAAATTCACCCAGCTCCTGACAGCCCAGTGAAACCTTTGATTATCAAAACTGAGCAGTTTAAGTCTTTGAGGAGAGGTGATGGAAATTTCAGCCTCACTTGCATCCTGTTTCGAAAGAGATAGCCTTAAGCTGTGTAAAAACAGTTAAGTCTCTTTCCCTTATTCCAGCAGCGTCAAGGAGCCAGGCCCAAACTCTCAGGGTCTCCAGGTTAGGAGTGCCAGTTTTAGCAAATAAAAATCGAGGACAAGTTGCTAAATTTGAATTTCTGATCAACAGCAAATAATCCTCTAGTATAAATATGGCCCCATATGCATAGGACATACCTATACTGAAAAATGATTCATTGTTGATCTAAAATTAAGAATTAGCTGGGAGCCCTGTATTTCAGCTGGCCAGTCTGTTCAGGGTGTCTCTGGCAGAACCTGAGTGCAACAAGGAAGAAGAGAGCAAAAACAGGCTCCAAATACCTCCCACCAGCACCTCCATCAGGCCTCTCCCTAAATATCCAGCCTCACCCTGAGCCCACAGGAGGAAAGTCACCACCTCTGGATTCTTGGGGGCTGCATATAAAAGACTAAACTGAAGGAGTCTCGGGCTGGGGTGGGGGCACCAGGGAAGCACCACAAGACCCCAGGGTCTGGGGACTTCTCCTTGACAATTCCCTTCCTGCTTCCAGAAGGCAGAACCTCAGCACCTCACCCAGTCCAACTGGGGCTTTTTCTGGAAGCTGATGGGTGTTTGGAGGTACTACTTTCCCACCTGGCTTGACAGCAATCCCAGGAGAAAATAGCATAATGTGATGTGGGGGAGGACAGGATCTAGCATTGCACCTAAAAGCCAGCACCGCTTCCTTTTTCAAATCAATTATGGGCAGACTGACTCATCCCCTGTCATAGACTGGAAAGCCCCATGTCTTGCTGCTTCTTATTCATAAGATGTAGAAATGTCTGCAGGACAGGACTGAGAAAGGCATACCCTTGTTCCCCCATGGGGGAGCTTAGTTCTCACCGCTTTTTACTGAATTGTGAGCTCTAGCCTGCCGGCAAGACTAAGTTGAAGACTGAGTCCTCATCAGTGGTCCTGTCCCTGTGGAAGCGCCCATGTACCTGTTAGGGCCACAGCTGGAAACTGGCTGCAAAGCAGCTGCTGCACCTGTTCGCCACTTGTTCCACATTGGATAAATTTCCAACTTCCACTCCTCCATGAAAGTGATGTCATACCAAGAGACTCAGGCATCTTTGCTGTATCATGGCAAACTGCCTTGCTAGTGGAGCTACTTCAGTGCCATCCACTCTTGAGCATCTGTCCAGGGCTGCAGGCTCCAGAGAAGATTGCCACGGCAGAGTCCTACTGGGCATTAGGCTGCTCTCTAAGCAAAAAGAAAGCGCACCAGTGTAAGACAAGCACCCAGGAGCAAGCAGGACCCCTGCAGCAACTGGCTTTTCCACATTCTGTATCTGGTTCCTCCTTCCTTTCACCCAATTCTGGGAAATAGCACAGAAACTACCTTTGTTGATAGATAGTTCACTATCCTTCTGGGATGGTCTTTAGGTCCAAAGTTCCCCAAAACTGGGACAAAGTAGCAAATAGAACCATGCTAAAGAAAACACTGATGCAATGCAAACCACGTAATCATTGACACAGTCCCCATGACAAAAGTCAGTTTATCCAGGAAAAAAATTTTAGAAGAGCTAAAGTCATACTGTATTGAATGCTAACTGCCTTTCCAAAGCATGATGGTCAAGCAGTGAAAATAATGAGACCAAAGAAGAGAGACCAATACCATGGGATTCCCTGGGGCAGTAAGTGGGGATAGTCAGGACTCCCCCGTCAAGCAAATGCCAGGCCTGCTACAGCAGGCATCTGAGCGGCGGAGCTGAGATTCAAGGCTAAAGCAGCTTCTGTTGGTATCACCATCCTGCTTTCCATGGTGGCACTCAGAACAAAATGCAAATGTCCCCTCAGGCATCCCGAGACTAGAGGTCAAAGCCTGACAGCTCCTGGGTCTCAGTACAGCCTACAGTCTTGTTTGGTTCACATGGCAGTTTGCGTATTGAGTTAATTGCCAATATTTAAGAATCAAGAGATTTCAAAATTCCAGATTTCCAGTTTCTCTTGAAAAATCAGATGATTTGACAATACCAACAGTCTGATTGGCAAGAGTTGAGAACAGCTGGACATTCTGTGGAGGTCCTCTCTAGGCCCCCAGGACTGCTATAGGAACACAGGCAGCCTCTGCCCTCCCCAGTGTGGTTCCTTCCATCCCCAAGAAGAGCCATCCTTCCAGACAACTTCCCTCCCATAAACATAGAGCTCCCTTAGAGGTTCCCAAAGTCCCAGGGTTTACGGTTTGCAACCCAAATGGCAACATCAGTTAATAAGACAAACAACCCTAGAGTCTTGGAAACATCTAGAAAATGTTTTCAGTAGAGGAGAAGGCACTTTAGATAAAACTGGACTGCAGTCAAGTCCAAGATTCAAGGCAAAAAGCTGCATGTGGGGCGTTGGGGAAGTTGATAATTTCATGCCCATTACACAGATTGTGATGAAGAGGTCAGAGTCCTATATCCCCATGACTCTATTCCCCGTAACTTCAGGGGCAAATGGCCCATCACTGAGGGTGGAGGGGAGGGAAGTCTCATCAATGTGTAAGTGTTCAAGGGGAATAAGAGGTTCTGATTGGCTGATTCCGGAATTGGGATTCTGGGCAGAGCTTTACAAAAGGATAATGTATCTTTAAGCCTAGGTGCCCTTCAGGGAATGTATTGGATAAATGTCTTCTGAAAAGCCTGTAAATATTCCATCGCCTCACTGTCATTACTACCATGAAATGATAATGAAGCATGAAAGAAATATAATTCCATATTCAGATGACAGCATTAGCCTCCATAAGCAAACTGAAATATTTATTAGTAAAATGTTCGGTATCTATGCCTGTAATCTACAAAAAGGACAAAAATGTTTTATAATAAAAAAGAGATTGAATGCAGAGGTAAAATCTGGTTGGCTGATTTTATTGCTTATTATTAAATCCTGGCAAAACAATTATTTTTTTCTTTTCATTAGTAAGACACCCAAATTAAAACTATACCCTCCGGCTGCAAGGTTTACAGTAGTGATTAAAAACAAGGAATTGTGATGCATGGGGCTTTTGACAATGGCATAATCAAATTCATTCATATTGTTCAATCTTTCACTGACAAATATTTTTACAGTGAAATATACCAAACAAAGAATCACATAGAACAACTATCAATACAGAGAAATTAGGAAACCTTGTTATTATTTAAATAGTGAACTGATACAATGTTGCCATGATCCTGAATACAAACATTATAGTGTAGCTAATTAGGGTAATTATTGCCTAAATTGTGCTTAATTGTCTTATACTGAAAAGGATGTGTGAATGAAGCTTTTTGAGCTTTGTACAATATGTAAGTGCCGCCAAACTATTTGGTTATAATTTAATAAGTTTTGATTGTATTTCCTATAAGACAGAAAATATATCTGAATACAAGCTAGGAGATAAACATGAGTCATAGGCCTTGACCTGTATTTCACCTTATTGAAAAAGAGGCGTAAAAGAGTCATTTAGTATACCAGCATCAGAGAGCGTTCGTGCACCGTGAACACATTCCTTTAAGGAGAGGGGAAGGAAAAAAACAGGGTCTTTGAAGTGAATGAAAAATTAGAAATTCAAGTGACCACGATCAATTCTGAAACACTGCACAAAATTAATTACAGTTTTGCATCAGAAGCAAGAATGTAGATTTCAGACAGTCGATGTCATTTATCTCGAGCTGCACAATATACAAGGCGATTAAAAAGCCAAATCTGTCCCCACCTCCCAAGTCTAAGGCCTCTCAGAGGCTGTGAAGTACAAATGATTAACTCCAAATTATGCAAGGGATTGCACAGACGCTTCAGCTTGAATGGAGTGTGTGGCAAGTTGCAGGAGCTGGAGAGGGACAGATTTGCGGCTCTTTATCAAAATCCAGTCTGGCCACCACTGACGGAATCCAGATAAATTGCATGCAGATCTGACAGTGGCTGCAGAAAGCTTGCTCGGCAAAATCCAGATCTCTAATTTCTATCTGTTTTTAATTGCTTGCCTTACATTTGCATTTTTATACAATTGGTTTAAAGGATTTATTCTATTCTGCAGGCTATTCTGACCAAATTGCTTCTGATTTACATCAAGTTATGGGACCTTGTCCTGGGAGGTGGGAACAGATTTGGCTTTTTATTCACCATTAGCAAGCAAGCTCAGTGTCCGAAATACTCTTGAGCTAGAGAGGCTCTCGTCCTCTCTGGCCCTCAGGATTTGCTCAAGAAGTCATCCGGCAGGATGCCCCGGACTTTGTCCCTAGAAGGAGGCCACTGAGCCGATATTCCACCACCCAATCGTACCCTCCCTTCTTCCCCATGAGCACCCATTTCATTACCCCCCCCCCTCTTTGGAACAGGCAGGACGTGCATGTGTTCAAAATACATCTTATTCTGTTGTCAAAACTAACTCAGTATTAGAAAGGGTGACAGATTTCCCCCAACTCCAAGAAACCACACATGGTGTGTCACACACACACATACACACACGCACACACACACACACACACAGAGGCATGCACAAGCTGGGCGCCTGCTTCATTTAACCCTGCATTCATAACTAACTTATTAACACGAGAGATTGCCAAGTGAAAAGCTGTCATTTTATGATTTGTAAATTGAGCCTCACCTATCGAATCCTTAGAATCTGAGCCATTGGCTCTGGGTCCTGGCGAAACCCCCGTTAACCTCCGCTGTACCTGATTTAACCCGGGTCTTTCCTGATCTGCCCCTGGTGAGTCCCCTCTACCCTCTCCTTTTTGGATTTCTGAAGCACATCGGGATACATTCCACCACGGAAGCGTCTCCTTGACCCACCCTGTCATGTAAGAAAATCTGTTTATTCCAGTGGTCTCAGATGCGAATGCCTGCAGGGCCCAGGCAGGAGGGAAGGAGAGGGGGTGTGAGAAAAGTCCATTTCCGCTTTCCCCCTTTGGGTAGAGATGTGGGAACGGAGTTCTTCATCTCCTGTAGGAAAAACAGCAATGTGAGTATAGTGGGAACAGCAGCTGACACTCTTCCCCAATGTCAGGGGCACTGGGGAGCGGTGGGGACTGTGGATAACTGTAAACTTCTGAGCGCTCTGAAGGGGGCAGTCTGCACCACTCAATCGGGTGCTGCCATGGCAAGCAGCTCTGTGTGGTTAGCTATTGTGACTTTCAGTGAAATATGGAAATCTGGATTCTTTTGCAAATTTCCTTCATTTGTTTTCATGTTGCTCCACATTGAAAAAAATAAATAGAAGAACCACCCTGACAGCCAAATAGAAACATTTCTGAGGACCAAGCCCAGCCCAGGGGGCCTCCAACTTGTAACCTGGGGCTACACCTTTGATGGATCTAAGCATTTTCATTATTGCGTGGGTATAAAGGAGACATCTCAGGATTCAAAAGGAGAGCACGTGCCCCCTCAGCCTCCTATAACAATGATCCCTGAATTCTAAGCTGGCAACCTTGGGAGAGCTCATGGGCTTTGGTCTTGCTCAGAACCCATCCCCATGTCCCCTTCAGGCTCTGGAACTATACTTGACCTGCTTCTTTGAAAAAATAAAAATTATAAAGCATTTTTAGAGATGTTAAATAACACGCTTAAAGGCTAAGAGTCCAAGACCTGCCCTCCATGTTGCTGACCCAGCCTTTGCCTGCTCCTTGCTGCTCTGGGCTGCCCTTCCCTGCTGCTGTACGAACCTCAGGTTCCAGCAACCAAGCAGCATTCTCTCTCTTGACAGACTCACCCATTGCTGTGAGCAGCTTGGAGGCACCTATTAGAGAGAGAAAGATGGGCTCGGCTACCGCAGGGTACCCCCAAGCCACTTCCTGCCAGTGCCCATCTGTAACACACAGAGTAAGGAAAAGAGAGGGAAGACATCATGCTGGATCCCCAATCTAATGCTCCCCCCAAAAGCAACCAATAACTCTGCTGAAAAAACTCTCAGTTCCCACACTCTGGCTTCTCCTGTCACCGCCCTCCTGAGGGTGCTAATGTCACAATGGCTAATGTGTAGCTCTTGCACGAATGCATTTCTGCTGCACCCTCTGGCTGAGGAAGTGTGACCCGGTGGAAAGTGCATTGGACAATGAGCCAGGAGAGCTCCGTCCCTGTAGCTCCTTGGCCAAATCATGTGACCTCTGAGCTTCTGATCATGGATCTAGAAACGGAATTTATACCACCTGCTGGGAGAATTAAACTCACAGCTCATAGATGTCAAATCACTGTGTGAACACCAAGAATGAGTGTTTTTTAGGGTTAAGTGGCCACTAATGACAAGGCAATCGAAGCCCCTTTGAAATGAAATTGGTGGGACATTTTTTCCTAAGAAACTGAGTCTGTGGTTTCAAGATACATTTCTTTGTCCTTGAGGGGGCAGAAGAAAATAATAAAAGCATACTTTTTTTTTTTAGATCCAACCCTCAAGGACCTCAAGAAGCTTCTCATCTATTTGTAACCACCAGTGACAGTAGTGGCGCCAAGTGCCTGTGAATTCCAGTCAAGTCCCCAAGCTGCGGCCACATTCGTTACCTGGTTTTACTTCCCTGACCCTGGGAATCAAAATTCTTCATGCGAGGACTGAAACAGGAGAGCTACTACTTTTAATGATAATGTTATGTGGAGTTCCTGGAAAATCAACTTAGTTCCTGAAGGCAGGGAGAGGACCAAGCAAGCCACCTCATTTTGCTTTTTTTGCAGCCCAGAGGATGCCTGGATGGGAAAGGAGCCCAGCTGAATCTAGTGTTGTTTGGCCATCCAATGAGAAGACAGTTGAGAAAAGATTTTATAAACTCCCATCCTTATTCTAGCATTGTCTTCATCAAAAGGATTATATTCTATAAGATCAAAACATTAAGAAGAAGATATAAAGGTTGGCTTTCAGAATCTATGAACCAGAAAATGCAGGGTTTAACAACTTAAAAAACCTTTTTTTAAAAAATATTACAAGTTTTATTTTATAAAGATTTCTTAAGTTATTAAACCCTGAATTTATCAATAGCATTTTTCACTTTGCATTCATAATTTAAGCTGCAAGAATTCATTACGTGAAATTAACAGAATGTCTCTTGTGCCATTGATTTACATGAAATTGCAGCATCCAACATTCACTTACATATTTCCCAAGGACCACTTTTGATGGGCCAGGATGCCACAAATTAATCTGAATCACCAGATTCTCTTTGAGATAGCAAAAGGCAACAGTGCCTTGCCTCAGAAGACACTATACCCATTTCACCCCTTTAAACAATACTATTTGCAAAGCAGTGTGTCTTTTTCAGAATCAGGATGTGCCCTTTCAATGAGGAAATGAAAAATAAGAAAGCTGAAATGACTTACACAAAATCTCTCAGCAAGTTAGTGAGCAGGCTGAGAGCAGACCCGTGAAGACTCACTCAGTTCCCCCAGGGTAGGCAATCCACTACCCCACCCCCGCTACTGACCCTTGATTGTCTCCATTGGAGAAGGGCAAGTTCAGCAGTCCTCAGGGCTAAAGGCCATCTGTGTCAACTGTGACTCCTGGTCCTGGGCTCCCTGAGAATTTCTTCTGACAGATGGGTGTAACTGGCAGAGAAGGGTTGGTAAAGACAAACTACACGTTAGAGACACACCAAGTCACTGCCGGGGCTAGAACAGGCAAATACAAATGTGGTTTTTCTCAAGCCTTCAGGAAAGCAGGCATGAAACAAATTTCAGATTACAGGAGAATTTTCCAGAGCTTAGCTATTTGGGATGTGTACGTAGCTGTCTCTGAAAAACTCTATGAAAAGGGAAATCCCAGTTAAGTTAGATTCAGATATACAAAGATAAAGTTCACAGGGCCTTTTCATTGATTCTGTCCTTGTCAGTGTACCTTAGATAGACTTTAAAACTGAGTGCAAAGAAAGTCATTTTCATTTTACATTAACTATTGGATATCATACAACCCAAATATTAGTCTTCTCAGAGAACATATCTCACTAAAAAAAAAATGTATCCAATTGTTAGGTAAAGTCAAATAGGTTCCAGTGGAACAGAGAATGATCCAAGGGTCATAGTGAGCCACTAATGATAGTGATTCAGGATTGTGAGGTGAGGTGGTAGAGTGGAAAGAAAATCAACCAGAGTCAGAAGTCCTTGCTCTGCAACCAATCTTGGACAATGCCTTCTTTAGGGCTCTATTTCTTTAGTCATAAAATGGGGGTTAAATAACACCCATTCTACCTTTCACATAGGGTTGGTTTGGAGGCTCAGAAGAGAGAATGCAGGTGACAGCGCTTGAACGCCAAAGGCACGTCACACTCATAAGGAGTTGCTGCTGAAAGGTTGATCTTGGGGACTAGTAAACATGGACTTGATCTCCCTGAACATGAGGTTTTATACTTGTTTTAAGGAAAGAAATAAGAATGTCCCCAAGATGAATTTTTTTCCTGTGTCGTTTCTTTCTCTCCTGAAGCACAGCAATTACATTAGCACCAATGGTTTAGATAATAATCTTAGCTATTATTATTATTAACATCATCATCATTATTATCAGAGAGCTCATAACAAGCCCATTCACAGAAAGATCTAAGTTCTGCAAGTCAGGGTACATAAGGGGTTCGATTAAAAGCCCAGCCATAGCTGAAGTGGGAAAGGTGAGGGTGGATGCACTGTCTGAGCCACGCCCCTCTCCTCTGAAGGAGGGTGGGACATGGAAGAGAACTGCTGTGCCCCAGCTGGCTGCTGGCCAAGACCCAGATGTACAAGTGAGGCCAAACTAGACTATCCAGCTGCCAGCCAAGCCGCCAGCAGACTGCAGACGTGTGAGCAAGCCTGGCACAAGCCAGCCCAGACAGCCCAGACAGCAGAACCACCCAGCCAACACACAGAAAGGAGCTGTTTTAAGTCCCTAAATTTGGAGGTGGTTTGTTACACAGAGTTAGCTGAGATACCAATCAAACATTACACAGATGAAGAGATGGTGGCCCAGAAAAGATTCTTCCTCTCCCCTCTGCAGCGTCAGCCCCTCTGACCCATCCCTCCCACAGTTATGAGCAATATTTCTGAAGGCAAACCTTACCAGGAGCCCTGCATGACTCCCAGAGCCCCAAGGGATTGCCCAAACGACCCCTCCCTTGGCAGCTCTGGGCCCTACCTTCCACCCAGGCCTTTCAGGGGGATCCTCCAGGGCTTCCTAGCAAGGATTCTCCATCACCTTGTCAGCTAGCCCTCCAAGGACAAAGTCCCTAAGCCTGGCACTGTCCCAGACAAAACTCCTGGGTGATATGGCTGGATCTCCCTATTTCTAGCTGGCCACTGTCTTCTCCTTGGACTTGGTACACAAGGGGCATTGGCTTTTGGCCCTGCCCTCTCTGCTTCTTGTACCATCACTCCAGCATCTGCTCTACCCCTGGTGCTCAGTGCCCAAAGGGCTTCTTACTCATCCTGTCTGCTAAATATGTGTGGTTACCGCAGCTGCTGGGTACAATGGCAACCCCTCCGCAGGTGCAATACAAAGAGGGTTCGGAATGTGAAATGAAATGGATAGAGCACTGGTTTCAAGGCATGTCCCTTTTATTTGCCATCTCATGACCCTGGGGCAGGTTGCTGAAAAGCTCGGAGTCCTGGTCTTCCTACCTGCAAAAGGAAGCTGACATTTCCTACATAAATTCTCAGGGACCCTGGCTAAGAGAGCTGAAAGTAGCTGTAGACTCGTTCGAACCACAGTGCATCTGCTTGCCACACCTCTCACAGCCCCACCCAGAGCCACCTCTGCCGCACCCCACACCCACCTCACCCCACCCCACCCCCACCTTGTGCTACGCAAGGGCTCTCTCTCTCTCTCTCTTTCTTTCTCTGCTGTTCCTCTGCTCCCCTTCCCACTGGAAAAGGCCATCAGCATTCTTGGTGGGGAAAGGAAGCCAGATCTCTACTTCTTTCATCTTATTTCAGAAATCTGTAGGAGGCAGCCCCCAGCACAGAGCTGCTTCTCTCGCCCACTGTACTTCGTGAAACACCCCACTGAGCAGTGAGTTCGGGGGAAATCTGAGGTTCTGCCAAATTGGCCCATTTCACAGATTTCAGCAATGCTTAAAACCACATCTCTGGTCATTGGAAATACTCACAGAAATCCTAAAAGAGAGGCCTGCCCTACACAGACCCTGCCAACCTGGGTGGCACAGACGACAGCCTACCTTGAGTGAGAGGCTCAGCACAGATGCCCCCAGAGCAGCCTGCGTCGTCTGTGCCCGCAAGGTTCTCAGCCTGCATCCCTGGTCCTTTCACCACGTCCCACTGGTATAGCCAGGAGTATGAGGAGCTGCTTTATAAAAATGAAAATGCAATTGTCTGACCAATAAAAAGCACTCCTGTATGTAATCCCAGTAATAGATTTTTAAATCCTCAGTGCTGACACGCTGTTATGTGTTCACGGTTATTATCTGTCCACTTCCAAACCTTAAGATGTTAGATTATTTAAAGATTTGTTAGCTATGAACTGCTTAAAGAAGGCAACGTATAAACTCCTGGCTAATTGAAAAATAGCATTTTATCAGATTCTCCTCTGATATTATATTGTAATGGTTGTACTTAGAGTACTCTCAATACTTCAATAAGTGGTGAAATTAAAAAAATAACATCTTCAGGGCTTTGCAGAAATGTGGCTGTTACCAATTTATACTGCTTTTTTAACCATTATTTTCTTATATTTCCCACAATGCCTCAGATCAGAAGCAAACAGAAACTGAGTGATTACCCCAAAGTGTGCTAGATGAACTGGAAAAAGTCTATTCAAACAAAGCTCATTAGTTCTGATACCTCCAGGGCTATGACAAATTAAGCGGCTGGCAAGTGGGCTTGCAGACAAAAGGACGATGCCGAAAACTAGGGCTGAGCTAGGCACTGTGTCAATAAATTCCCCTGAAAAAGGTAAAAATTACAATTGGAGCTAAAATGGAATCCCTTTAAGGAGCATGTACAAAATAGATCATCCCTTCCTTCTTAAGTACATTTGTGAGACCGCCCGGGATGAATTATTGCAGCTCCAAGAAGTGGCCACTCCAGAGGGGTCCCGTGGCCAGGTGCACGGTGGAGACGCTGGCTGTTTCATCAGCTGCGGCCGCGCCGCTGCAAAGACTTGGCGCTGCCCGAGGAAAGTGGCTCCAAACCCAAAAAGCAGAGCTCACACGTTCCAAGCCACCAGTCCAGGACCTCCGGCTTTGTCTGGCCAGCCCCAGGCAGGGGAGGTACTATTCCCTAAACCAGGCCAGCAGTCCCCCCTGCTTTGAAGGGCACAATGACCTCAAGATAACCTTATTTTCCCAGCTGAAGAAAAGAAACCTACGTTGTAAACAAGGAATTTCTCTTTCCTAGTTGGTGAATCCGTTTATCTGAAGAGTCCTAGAAAATTCTAAAAAGTAGTTGTGCTTTTAACAAGGCCGGCACACGATAAATATGAATTTCATTAACTTTTGTGGAATGTTTGTTAATAGGTGTTTGTTGAATGAATGGCCAAAGGGTGAATGAGTGAGGCCGTTGGGGGGAGCCGCACGATGATGGAGTGGGGGTAGCAGGGCTGTCCTTGGGTTTTCAGGAGCCTTTATGGAGGTTCCATGATTCATTTTGGCCTCACTGTCAGGAGTTCTGTACTAACAGAGAATCAGGAGATTACTAGTTTTTCCCAGACTGTCAAATTGGGAAATCCTCAGAGAATGCCATGTCCCAGGGTCAAAAACTAGAAGCCCAAGGGCCAAATCTGACCCTCAGCCTTTTTTGCCCATACAGTGTTGCCTTTCCTTTTTAGGTGTAGTATTTGCAGCTTACAATCTTGAAGATTTCACACAGGCATTCATCTTTCTAGCTTCTTTGGAAAAGTGGAAGCTCTGACCAAACTGGGCCCTGTTGCCGCATAGCACAAATGCCAAGGACAGAATTGCAGATGCCCCACCTAATAAGCATGCACATTCCAGTCTATCAGAGGCTCCTTCCAGCCCACTGCATCCAGATAATTTACCTGTTCCCCAAAGGCATTGGAGTTCATAGCCTCTGATCTAATCTGTCATCTGGTCTGGTAGACTCAGAAAGTGGGTTTCCCTTTACAGTCTCATAGCATCTTTCAGGCTCTGGGTCCCAAATCTTGATGGACATGTGTAGTAACTAGACACAAGACCACTGTGACCACAAGCTCTCTTCTTCAGAAGAGAGCTCTCTTCTTCACTATAGGGCTCCAGACACAACTCATGGCAGCACCAGGACTAGAACTCTGGTCTTGGGATTCTCAGGGCCACACTCACAGAAGCCTAGCCCCAGCAGAATGAATTCCATTCTGCTTTGTTTTTACCTCTGTGTCTTGTTCACATTTCTCTCTACATTCCTATCCAACCATCCACCCATGCAGGCTTGGTGCCATGCTTTGGGCTAGATGCTATAATGTAATCATCTGTTTACAGGTCTGTCATTGTACTGAGAGCAACTTGATGGTAGGAAGTCTGTGCTGATTATCTCATTTTCTCTACAATACACAGGTCTTCAGCAAAATATCATTTCCATCCCCTCACACCCTGTGTCCAAATCTTGATGGACACATGTAGTAACTAAGCCCAAGACCACTATGACCACCAGTCTCTTCTTCAGCAATGTACCCACCTCAGGCCACATTTCTGACTCAGACCTCCACATTCTGGAGCCTTCATAGGTTCTCCAAGGTCAACCCATCTAGGCCGGCAGGGAAATTACTTCTTTCTTTATAGATCTTTATGTTAAAATTTTGACTTGCATTTCCAGAACCAAAGATACTGAGAGCTAATTCTGCTCTGCTGCATGAACTCACTGCTGCCCTCTACAGTCCTGCCCCAGCATGTCACAGCTGCCACTTGGAGGAGTGTGGTTGTGGGATCTGAGGACCACAGAGGAGGCAAGGAGCAGGGGCCATAGGTACATGGGAAGCCCCACGAAACACAGACCCCTGAAGTACTTCTACCATGCCGGCAGCTCAGAGCAGCATGAAAAGCACAACAGTGTCAATGTCTTTCAAAAGTTGAGAACTAGATGGGAAAAATTAGGAGAAACATGCAATCCAGGAGTTCCCATCACTATATCAAGACCGATCTAGGGAAAAAGAGAGAGAAGAGAGGACAGGGCAGGGAACAAGGCTGGTGTGAGTATCTGAGAAGAGTCCTGGGTGCCACCTGCCCGGCCCCATCCAGATGCTGCAGAACTCCCTGAGCCACCAGGTCAGGAACAGCAAGATGGAGACAGTCACTTGGGGCTGAAGGACAGGTCTCAACTGCACAGGATTCCCCAGGGGCTCCAGAGACTCACAGCAAAGCCTTTCCCACACACTCAGGAGGAGGGTGCCCTCAGCTAGGGGTAAAGCAGGCAGAGCTGGGGCATGGGGGCTGGCAGTCATGGACACAGCATGGACTGAAGTCACTGGCCAGCAGCAAGGATGCATACCTGGTCGGTTCTGAAGTCTACTTGCGAGCCATGCCCCCATCCCAAGCAAGAAGCTTCAAGAAACCCGACCTCGGGGCGGGCCGCGGTGGCTCAGCGGGCAAAGTGCTTGCCTGCTATGCCGGAGGACCTCGGTTCGATTCCCGGCCCCAGCCCATGTAACGAAAACGGAGAAACAAAATACAATAAAACAAGAAAATGTTTAAAAGATGTTTCCCTTTCTTCCTCTCTTCCTTCCTTCTATCCTTCCTTCCTTCTCTCTGTCTTTCCTTTAAAAAAAAAAAAAAAAAAAAAAAAGAAACCCGACCTCAACTGAGGAGCCCCAAATTCACTCGGTTTTCACATAGTTAACCACTGGGCAAATGAGGGTGTGAAACAGATTTGCCTGATCTGTAGGAAAATAAAGAAAGTTTGGAACATTGACCATGTGAGCCGATATTTGTTCCCACCACACCCTGATGCGTAAACATATACTCTCGTGGCTACCCTGGAGAGAAAGGGCTGGAAAAGAAGAGTCCAGCCTTGGGGAAAGCAGGAGAGGGGTGTGTGTGCTGCCTGATGGTTCCTCAGTATGCAGGGCTGACTATGCAAGGAAGAGGGTCCCCCAAGACAGGGCAATGGCAGAGGTGCCGAGTTAAAAGGGAAAAGTTGTTTTCCGCCTTGCCTGCAGGTGAGGCAGAAGATTCTAGGGCTGAAGCCAGCTGGGAACAACAGCCCGCAGGGCTTTTACAAACACTGGGTAGAGGCCAAGCACTGGGCTGGAGGCCTCTCTGCAACCTGCCAGCATCGGGGGTGAAGGGTGGCTACAGTGGAACTGGAGCACCCCTTCTGCCCAGGCCCAAGACACGCGGGAATGGGCTATGTGCTACCCCAGCCTCCCACTGCTTGCTGGCATTCCCAGCGTGTCTCCCCGCCCTGCCGCAAGGAGCAGGACCTACCATGCATGGACTCCCTGAGGCTACCGGACCAGGCAAGGAGGTGAATGAGTTGCCCAGGTCTCGAATGCCCACCAGAATCCTCTTCCTATTGCCCCCCAACACTTCCTCTCCCTTGCCTCTTGTCACTGCAGGCCATTCCCAATTCTCCTCCTCTGAGGATCTGCAGGGCACTTTCCTCCTGCATCAGCCTGCTTCTCCCTACCTGCCCAGCAGTGCCTTCTTGGCCCTCCTCTTAAACATGGGAATTCCCTGCAAGTCAGACCCTTACCCTGCCTCTCTTTCATCTCTCTCCCTGGCAGCCTGGGATTCACACCTCCATGGGAGTGACCACCACGTGTCCAGTTCCAGCCCTAGCCCCTCTCTGGGACCCCAACCTGCTGGACACACCTGCCCAGGGGTCTCTTTTGGACCCTAATGGAGGGCCAATTTCTCCAAATCCACTCCGTGAGTGATCTGTTTCTGTAAGGGTGCCCACACCCCCTCCTGCCCTCCACCCCCAACAAGTCACCCAGCAGAGGTGTCATAAGGGCAGGGGGGAGTGAGGCAGGGTGGCCTGGTGGGTGGGGGACACCTGCATGCACCATCGTCAAGTTGTCAGGGGAGTGGCCTTGCCACCCACCTTGCAGTGGTATTTTCCCAATTTTTCTCTAATGCTTCCTCATCATTTTGTCACCATTTCAGCAATGGGCCCTCGGAAATCTTGCAAAACAGGGGTCTTTTTTGGAGGATGTGTTCAGGGAGAGCATCTACCCCCACCTGGCTGAGCTTCTACGACCCATGAATGAGTCCTATTTGATCTTCACATATCTGCTTAAATGCCACTTCCTCAGGGAAGCCTGCCCTGTCCACCAGGACCCAGTGCCTTCAGCTGCTCAATGGCCTTGTTTTTCAAAATGCATGTTACAATTCAGATCCATTGTGATTTGTGCAAAAGTTAATCGAATTTTTCCCTCTCCTCTGTAGGTTTCACGACAGGCGCACTGGGTGCTCTCCTGTCTTGCTACACAGTGCCTTGTACACAGTAGACACTCAATAAATGCTTGAATGAATGGCTAAATTTATGTGCCTGCCCACCGCCTCCCCATTTCTAGAATTGTAACTCCTTGGTGAAAACTGACCTCATGCAAACTGGAATTTTTATTACACATCGTGTTTCTGATAAATGTGTACCAAAATAACCTATGGAGGAATCTGGCAGCCTAGACATATAGGACCCAAATCTTCAGGGAAAAAAGGACCCTGCTCCTCACCAGGGAGCACAACCCAGTCTTCCCCCTGCTCAGCCTCAACCAAAAAGAAGATGCCACTAGGGGCCAAATTTCCTAATCCTATTTAAGCTCTGTTGCTCAAAGTGAACTAGCGTGCAGCCCAGAAGAAGCATCTCTGAGTTTCAAGACGCCTGGGGGGGCCCCAGGAAAATGGCCAACCTGTCACCCTCAGGCCCATCACCAGCAAAGAACTGGCGGAGGAGCTACTAGACTGGTCCAGGGAGATCCAGTGTGGCCAGCCCTGAGCCAGCTATTTCCTTCTTCTGATCCACTGCACGTCCACCCATCAACATGACAGTATCTTGGAAATGCAGAGAATTCTTTCGTTGTACAAGTAATAGGTGCTCATCCTTGAGAAATGTGATAAGTAAAATAAGTAAAATGAAACCACCCAAAATTCCACCATCCACCTAAACCACCCCTGTCGGCATTTGGTATCATTCTTTCTACTTTCCTATTTTGTTACTCTTTGATTGGTTCCTTTTCAGTCTCTTTCTATATTTGGTGGTGCCCAGGACTCAGTTCCCTTGCATCTCTTGCCTTCTCTAGCCACACTCATCTTCTCTGCATCCCACCCAGACCCCTGGCTTTAAATACTAGCTGGCTGCTCTCTGCACCCAGGTTTGCCCTAAACTCTGAACTCCAATCCCCTGCTGTGTATTCAACATCACCACCTAGATATCTATTGTTCATCTCAAACTAACATGTCCAAAAGCGTCCCTCTAGACCTGCAAAAAAGAAAATCTGTGATGTATAAAATATCAGGTTTCCAAATAAGAAACAGATCTGGCTCTGCATTCGCACCTCACTTGCTTCGTCTTTAACCCTGGCTCTTCCCTTTCCTGCTTGGACATTTAAAATGTCAATATTTTGCTTATCACAGATTATGTGCATTCCTTTCGATTTTTTTGAACATTGCACAAAAAGTTATTTCACTTGAGTACTGAGTTTTTTGGCACCCTTAAACTTTACACCCATGGCAAGGGTCACACTTACCCCACCCTAGGCCCACTCCTGCTGCCCAGGCCATCCCCTCCCAGCCACCACCACCGCGCATCTAGTGTACTGGAAACTCCAGCCCCTCTAGTCTTGAAGGAAACACCACTGGGAAGGGGTTTGACATCGTGGGAAGTTGTCAAAGGTGCAGCTCAGTAGATGTAACCAGAAAAGGGCAGTAGTACCACCTCTGGATGGTGTTGGCCGGTGGGAAACAGGGGTGAGAGGGAACCAGGCGCTCATCCACCCACACACTGCTCTGAGACAGCGTGTCCCCCCACAGCCCACCCATCTGGAGACCATGAGCACGCCAAGCAGAACCACCTGCAGAGTCACCTGCTGTGGCTATCCCTGGCCGGCACGCACACGGTTTCCCCGCCCTCCCGGCCTCGCTGCCCTCCTCCCTCTCTCCCACAGTTTGCACCTCCCAAATGAAGCATCAAGTTCTATTTTCTGGAGAGCCTGGGCTACGGTAGATCTACTTCCAGATGTTATATTGTGTTTCGTTATTTTGAACTGTATATTTTGTGTCTTTAAAATGCAATTTTTAAATATCTAATACAAATTCTCCATCACTCTTTTATTTTTACCTTCAAAGTTTCCTTGCCGATTTAGTACTTATTTAATCATCCAAATGAACTTTCTCGGAAGTTAAATCTTTGGGGGGAAGGGGGTTGTCTTTGTAGTTTTCAAATCATCTTCACATTTATTATCATTTTGAAATTCAACACAAATATTTATTCCCTGTTTGAGATACAATCACAGCACTGGACTCTATGTGACCCCAAGGGAATTGCAATCTAGCTGGGGAATGAGAGAGAACAAGGAATGACTTTTGGGGGGGGCGTGGGCGGGGTGGGGGGTAGGTGCACGGTCCAGGAATCAAACCCGGGTGTCCCGTATGGCAGGCGAGAATTCTACCACTGAACCAACCTCGTACGGCCCAGAAATAACCTTTTTATAAGTCCTCATGATGATGTCACTATCCCCATTTGGGCGGAGCTGGGATGGAGGCTGAGCTGACGTCAGAGATGTTCTCTGCCTGCCCCCGGAGCCGTGCTCTGTGCACCCCAGCCGGGAGCCCTGGTGACCTGCAAGGGCAGGAGTGCCAGAAGAGCTCAAAGAATGGAGGGAGGCAGGCATCATGGAAGGCTTCACAGAGCACAGGGAGGCTTTAAGGAAATGCAGAAAGGAACCATTAATACAAGAAGAGGGAACGACGTCTATGGGTGGGGGAGGGTTCTAAGAGGAAATGGAATTGGATCCAGGAGGGCCCTGAAAATATTCAGATCCTGGCGGACAGGGAAGGCACACAGGAGAGGCTCATTAGCGCTGGGGCAGGCAGCAGATGATCAGGTGTGGCTTCCTCCTGCCAGGGAGCCCCTGACAGTTTATTCTGACTCCCCGTGTGGCCCACACTGGGTCTCCTGGCCAAAGAGAACCAGGTCAGCCCCATCCGTGGTTTGGCAGGATTTTGAAATTGTCCTCAAATGTGCGCATTTCTGGAACTTTACAAGACAAAGTTTAACTTGAAAATCACGCCTCTTACTGCGGTAGTGAGCAGTCTTTGAGCTTTTGTAAAAACTAAAATCAACTTACACAACCACGATGTGTTGTCTTCCGACCACCCACAGGCTACCCGGCAGTGCTGCCCGTGGGAGCCCCACGGCCTGTGCCCGCGCGGGCAGGGAAACTTCCTCGTACGGGGTTGTGTCCTGAGCAGGGAGCACAATGGAACACAGCCAGTGCTTGAATGAACGAATGAGTAATTCGGTAGGAATAAGGAGCATTTCCTGAGACACACTGGTGGCAGCGTGAACACTGCGGGAAAGGCGGGGTGGAGGAAGCAGCCTCCAGAGCAGGTGGCCTGGGAGGGGCCACACCTACTGAGGTGGGGCAGAAGCAGCGGGGAAGAGGCCGCTGTCTTGCCCAGTTCCTGCTCGCTGGCAGGGGTCCTGGAAGTGTCTCTGACATCCCAGGAGCAGGAGGAGACAAGGAAGCAATAATTCCACCTGCCCAGACGATGCTCCATTAGCAGTGGACACCTGGAAGACAAATGCCACATTATGTGCGTGGATTTGGGGGTGGGGGGACAGGTTCTTGAAATGGGACTTCAAGACGCCCCTGGCAGATCCTGAGCAGATATCTCAGGTGGTGGGAAGCGCATTTGCAAAGGTGTGGGGTTAAAGCCCAGGTATGCTTCAAGCCCGCAATATGGTCCGAGGGGACTGAAGCCACTGACTACACAGGGCAAGGAGCCCGAGACCTCGAATGCTGGAGGGGGTGTGGGGGGGGCCCTCTGGGGATAATCTGGGTGCCTTTGTGTCCACTGAGCCCCACAATGTCTCCAAGAAAAAGGCTCAGAGAGATGTGTGACACAATAAGTACTTACTGAAAGGTTTAGGAGGCGAAAGGGTGAGAAAGAAGGACGGTAAAATGGGAAATTTAAAGCAGGCGGGTTTATTTCTGCGCTCCCAGGCTGAGCTTACCGAAACCAAGATAGACGGAGGTGAGTCAGCACCTGGGTGATGGCGTGGGCGGCTTTTAAGCAAGGGGTCAGGTGACGTCAGAAGGGACGGCCCTCCGGAAGTCAGGTGGTCAGAAGGGGCGGGTCCCCGGAAGTCAGGTGGTTGGAAGGGGCAGTTCATCAGTTCCGGAAGTCAGGTGTCCGGAAGGGGGGGTTCCAGAAGCCATGTTGGGGGGAGCGACACAGCCTCTACAGCACCGGTGGCAGTGCCTTTTCCCCAACGTAACACTTACGGTGCCCTTCCTCTGGGCCAGGCACTGCTCCAGGTATTGGGGAACAATAACGGGCAAGACTGACAAGGTCCTTTTGCCCTCATGGAGCTGACACTCAAAAGGGGAAGACAAGACCCAGGAGCGAGGAAAGCTATGGAGGAAGCAGCAGTGCGATGGGACAGAGTGACAGCCAGAGCCGTTTAGGCTCTGAGGCCAGGAGGCCAAAACCCGAGTGACAGCAATATGGCAAAACAGGGTCGTTGGCAGAGGGGACAAAGAACACAAAGACCCTACTTGTGAAACAGAAGGAAGGTCAAGGGGCCGAAAGCTCCCGTGCCCTGGGGATAAGTGGCATGATACGGAATTGCAGAGAGCCTGGGAGGCTGTGATGATAGGTTTGGGGGTTTCTTCTTTTTTTTTTTTTTTTGTATGCTGTACGGTGGCATCACATTTTATTCTCTTTCCATGTAAGTATCTCGTTATTGCAGCACCATTTGTTGAATTTTTGTTTGGTTGGTTTTTGTTTCCGTTTGGCTTGTTTGTTTTGGGGAAGTGCATGGGCCAGAAATCAAACCTGGGTCTCCTGCATAGCAAGCAGGAATTCTACCCCTGAACTGCCCTTGCACCCTGAGAGTTTATTCTTATGCAGTGGGGCGCCATGGAGAGTTTACACAGGGTAGCGTCATGACCAAATTTCTGGTTAAAAGGTTGCTCTGGATACCACATGAGAAAATTTGACAGTGGAAGCAGGTTGCCTAGAGAGGAGGCAGTGGAGTAGGGCAGGTGAGAAGTGGCGGCAGCTTGGGGTGGGGGGAGGGCAGAGGGCCGTAAGCTCAGAATCTGTTTTGGAGGAAAATCAGATTCTCCAACTATGAGTGCACCCACAGTCCCGGGCTCCCCTTGGGACGCCTCCTGCTCTGCAGATCCCTCAGCACCAGCCTCACCCTGGTGGTCACATGGCACCCCTGGGCTCTGGATATGTAGCGTCTGAAATGAAGCAGAGACAGAGAGACAGGAGAAAATGGCCTACCCCCCACACTGTTGGAGGGAAAGGGCATCACTGGATCTGGCCGGGCAGGGTGGGTACAGAGGGTGGATGAAGGGTGGACATATCTGGCACTCATTTGGAGGAGCATGACCCTCCAGCTTCAAGATTCCTCCATGAGCCAAGTGCATTTCTGTTTTTCCAATTTTACCAGGAGAAGATCGCAGCTCAAAGTATCGGTTAAAAGACCCAAAGAGGTTACATGGCTCTAACATGGCCAGTGGACGGTCACGTGCTGGCCCAGCCGACCCCAAGCTCCGCATAGTTTCCGGGTACCCAGTGAGCCAGGACCGGGTGGGCTCCCAGGGCTGACCCGGCTGTTCATTTAGCACATGCACACTGAGGCCTGCTCTCTGCTGGGCAGAGGGGGTGGGACATGCCCCAGCCTCATCACCGCCCCCCGCCCCCCAGAAGTCAGGGTGAGTGAGGGCGCAGCCAGGGGACGGGCACTCAGCACAGGAAGAGCAGCTGTCCCTCAGGCCAGTGTCCAAAAGTGGCCCCTGGGCAATAACTTCCCACACAGTGGAGCGCTGAGTTATGAGCTGAAGAGCTTGACATCCGTTCCAAAGCCAGGCTCCGCACACCAGAGCAGTGCAGAGCCTGTTTGCAAATCTGTACAGTGAAGTTGGCGTGAGGGTTAAATTAGCTCATAGAGTGACCCACCCAACACAGGGACTGGCACAGGCTACAGATTCCATCAACATTGGCCATGAGTTACTATTATTGGAAGAAACATTCTGACAAAGCTGCTCTGACCCTGGTACCCTGGGGAAACAGTGTGACATGCACTGTGGAACTTCACCATCAAAGGGTGGCCGCCTCTTCCACTTGCTTGCTCACCACAGACAGCCCACCCCCCACCCCAGCCTGGACTATAGACCCTCATCACCCCTGAGACCCCAGGGCCATGCCCAGGTAGGGTAAACAACCAGCCCACACTGTCCCAGACTGAGGGCTCTCCCAGGATGTGGGACTTTCAATGCTAAAGCCAGGAGAGGCTCAGGCAAACCAGAACAAAACTGCCAATGCCCAGAGGCCCAGGGGGTCCCTCAGGACAGCATGGGAGCAGAGGGGGCTCTGCTCGTCTCACCCTGCAGGTTTACGGCTTCCTGCCCATAACCTGGCTGCAACGCTCAGTGTATTGTGTTCAAAGTATGTTCTACAGAGCTGTTTTTTGGCTTTATAGGATTTCTCAGCCTCCCTTCAGACTCCTTTCAAAGAAAGTTTCTTCTCTTGCTGGAAAGTTGCTCAAACTGTCAAACAGCTCACTTCCCAGATAGCCTCTGCCAGGAGCGGCCGGTAAAGACTCATTTCCTACAGGCTTTGACTTACGGAGGGAAACAAGGGGCCTGTCCAAGCAGGAGAGGCAGGCATGGCCTCAGTTTCCAATTGCTCTCCCCTCAGACCCTGGAATGAGAGATGTCACAGCTCTGAGGTCAGGGAGGCAAAGAATGAGATCCCCCTGGCCTCTCTTATGCACTGCATTTGTTGTTGGAGACTCAAGCCCTGACCCTGGACAAAAGGCATGTTCCCCATGTCTGGGTGGGAAGGTCCCAGGACCTGGCACGGCTGACATTTCTGGGCCAGTGCTTGCCCTTCACCTGGAGGGTACCTACCACCTCACAGATCCACGTGACCTCTAGACAGGGAACCTTCGAACTTCAGCCTGCTCTTCCATATGGCAATCTACTAGAGAATCAGGAAATGCTCTTGGAAAGAAACAATTTAACAGATCTGGGTGTTGGCAACCCTCCCAAGAGTTTCACTCCATTTTCCAGCTGAGGACTCTGAGAGCTTATACAGTATACTCGAGGCCATGCAGCAAGTCAGAGGCTGAAATCCCTCCTTGGATGATGATTGCACCCTCGAACTTTCCTCTCCCAGCACCCAGGGCAGTATTCACCCCCTGAGACAAGCCATCACACTGCATAACCCAGCTCCAGGAACTCTCATCAAAACTCCAGTGGCCAAAGGTCTCTGTGGAAAATGGTGATGTCATTGGCTATATGCATCACAATATTTAGCCTGATGCCAAAGGAAGCCATTCCCCCACTTCTACACACTTCACCCTTTATTTAATTCGGTGGGATCCCAATCTTCTATTGGATGAACAGTTAATAAAGCAGCATGTGATAGGTAGGTTTCTCTTAATCTAGCGTTATGGTAGAGAAGGAGCATACTATCTAGTTCCCCAGTCTTCGCATTCACCGTTTTTCCATTGATGTGGGAAACTCTGTACCTGATGCAGCAGAATGCCAAGGCAAGTCACAACCTGCCAGGGAGCCACAAACATGCCCTGCAGAGTGGCATGAAGGACAAAATAGATTTATGGGAGACAAGTTCATCTTCAGGGACCAAGGGCAAGCAAAAGGCTCCCAGGCAACCACACCAGCCAGCTCAGGTGGCCTTCCTCGGTGGAGGTCCTTCAGAAATCTTCCTGTCCCTCCATCCTCACCCAGAAGAGCCACAGCCTCCTCGGCAGGAGACCAGCCTGTCTACAGCAAGGGAGGCCAGCTGTGGGTGGAGCATGGCTGGACACCAGAGTGTGGCTGGAAACCAGGGGCACCTGTTATAAGCCCCTCCAGCTGTCAGTGGTTAGCCTCAGTGCGCGGGTTTCCCAGAGGAGAGATACACAGCCAGAAGGAATGTTGTTCTCAAAAATAAGAGCATAACATTACAAATTTGTGTTTCAGCAAGTCAGGGCAGAGGGCACTTGGCAAAATACTCAGGTCAGCCATATGCCTTCTTCCTTCCTGTCCACAGTTATTTCTCCTCCACCCCCACCTCTCTCTGCCCAGGGCTCCCATTTTGTTCTCAATAAGCAGTAAGGTATCTACAGTCGATTCCCAATCATCAGGGGTAAATCAAGTATATACACAGGACAGAGGCAAGAATACACAGTGTGGACCCTTTCTCTCAATCTATACCTTTGTGCGTCCCCAACACTGGGTCATTCATGGTAAGAAAAAGCACCACCTGAAGCTTCTACATGGGCGTGGGGGATGACAGTGCACACAGGAGTCAGGTAGGGAACATAGACGAGTGAAACCAGTCAACCATAGGAAATGCAAAAGGGTGAAACAAAAGTCTATGGCATTAGTTTCCCAGACCCTGCCCTTACCAAAAAAAAACAAAAACAAAAACAAAAAACTGCTTTGTAATGTTTCTTGAAGATGATTGTATAATGATATAGCTTTTACAATGTGATCATGTGATTGTGAAAACCTTGTGTCTGATGCTCCTTTTGTCCATGGTATGGACAGATGAGTAAAAAATATGGATAAAAAATAAACAAATAATAGGGGGAACAAAGGTTAGAATAAATTGAGTAGATTGAAATACTAGTGGTCAATGAGAGGGAGGGGTAAGGGGTATGGTATATATGAGTTTTTTCTTTTTTTCTATATTACTTTTTTTTCTGGAGTGATGCAAATGTTCAGAAAAATGATCATGGTGATGAATACACAACTATGTGATGATATTGTGAGCCACTGATTGTACACCATGTATAAATGTTTGTATGTCAAGAATGTTTGCATGTTTCTTTGTTAAGGTTTACAATAAAAATATTAAGGAAAAAAAGTCTATGGCAACTTGTGCTGGGGCTGGGAAAAGTATATGGAGTTGCAGAGAAAAGAAAAACAGTACAGCCTCATCTATAAGATGCAGCCCTACTCAGCAGCCATCAATCATGGCCATGCAGAAATCTTCGGATTTTTCCAAAAGATCCTGTAAACTTGGATTTTTATGTCCAATCTTTTGATTTTTAAATACTGGATCTAATGATTTTTTTTAAATACTATGCAGCTCCAACTTCATACCATATACAAAGGTTAGCTCAAAATGGATTGATAAGCTAAATATAAGAGCTAAAATCATAAAACTCTTAAAAGAAAACATAGGGAGGGATATTCATGACCTTTGATTTGGCAATGGATTCTTAGCATAAGCAACAACAAAAATAAACTGGATTTCAACAAAATTTAAAACTTTTGTGCATAAAGGACGTTTCAACAAAGTGAAAAGACAAACCTACAAAATGGGAGAAAATAGTTGCAAATCATATATCTGATAAGGGTTTAATATCCAGAGTATACAAAGAATTCTTAAAACTCAACAAGACAAACGATCCAATTTTAAAATGAACAGTGATGAACATACAACTATGTAATGATATTGTGAGCCCTTGATTGTACACCATGTACAGAATGTTTGTATGTCAAGAGTGTTTGTATGTTTGTTAAAGTTTGGCAATAAAAATATTTATTAAAAAAAAATGAACAGGGCGGGCCACGGTGGCTCAGCAGGTAAGAATGCTTGCCTGCCATGCCCGAGGACCCGGGTTCGATTCCCGGTGCCTGCCCATGTTTAAAAAAAAAAATGAACAGACATTCATCCAAAGAAGATATACAAATGGCCAATTAGCACATGAAAAGATGCTCAGTACCTTCAGCTATGAGGGAAATGCAAATCAAAGCCACATGAAGGGCACTGCAATGGTGGCGCAGTGGCAGAGTTCTCGCCTGCCATGCCAGGGACCTGGGTTCGATTCTCAGTGCCTGCCCGTGGGGGTTAAAAAAAAAAAGACAATCACATGAAGTTACTACTTCATACCCACCAGGATGGTTATTATTTTTTAAAGGGAGGAAGAGAAAGGGAAGGGAATAAAAACACCCCAAAAAATGGAAAGCAGGAACTCAGATACATGTACACCAATGTTTGCAGCCACATTATTCACAATAGCCAAAAGGTGGAAATAGCCCAAATGTCTATAGACAGATGAATGGATAAATAACTTGAGGTATATGTATACAATGGAGTATTATTCAGCCATGAGAGGAGTGAAATTCTGATATATGTGACAACATGTATGAACCTTGAAAACATTATGCTAGGTGAAAGAAGCAAGAAACAAAAGGATAAATATTGTATGATTTCATTTATGTGCAACATTGAAAAAGAAAAAAAGCACATTATAGAGAAAGAAAGCATATTAGAAGTTACCAGGGACTGGAGGAAGTCTCATGAGAAGTTATTTTTCAATGGGTGCAGAGTGTTTTTCAGGTCATGAAAAAGTTTTGGTAATAGGTAGTGATAATGGCAGTACCACACTGTGGATGTAATTAATGCCTCTTAATTGTACACTTAGGAATGGTTAAATGGCAAATGTTACATTTATATATATATATATATATATATATATATATATATATATATATATATATATATATATATATATATATATATATATAAAAGGTGTGTCACCAAGTTAAACACCCTGGTTAGATGTCCAGAGATAAAATTGCCCTTGACTGTTATTCTCTTCTAGAATTCATATCTTACGTTCCACAGTATAAACGAAGCACATTGGGAAAATAAGATAGTGTGCCGAGATACCCCAACACATGACCTTAATTCTCCCAAGAGGCATTTGAGTGAGGAGACGTGGAGCAATTCAGACAGAGCCAGAAGCTTACAATGGCTTGTTATGGAAGAAATGGCTTCAATTTAATGCAGAGGTTAGAGCAGCCCTTCAGGTAGGAGGTGCTGGTCCCCCAAGGGACCCTGTAGACCCCTGCCTGGGGCTGAGCCTTCAGAGGCATCTGCAGCCCAACTGGCCCTGCCCCTTTCCCAACGTGGACAAACCATGCAGAAGGATACAGTGTTGTCGCGAAGGGAAGCAGGCAGGCTCCAACTCTGCGTCTGTCATCTCAGACCCTAGATGGAGCGAGCTTTACATGCATATGCGGGACCAAAGGACTCCCACGCTCAGTAGGGCTCCAGGCTTGGAGCCGACCTGTCTTCAAATTCTTCATTATTTTGTTAACAAGGGGCCCAGCATTTTCATTTGGCCCTGGGCACCTCAAACGAGAGAGGACAGCCCTGCCCTGGAGGCCTCACACCGACTGCTGAGCCCCTCACACCCCAGAAGACAGCAACCAAGGCAGATCTGAGTCGAACTTGGAACTACCTCTGCAGTCAAGGAAGCCTCATCTAAGGGCAGGTGTGCAGATACAGGCTGGGTGTACCTGTTTCCTGAGGCCCCGCGAGGCCGGCGGACACAGCTGTTAGAGCAAAGACGCAGGGTGTTGAGGCTGCGAGCTTCCTGGAGGAGGCCGCCCAGAGCTGCGATGGAACGGATGGGCAGGGTTGAGAGAAGCCTGAGAAGGGGGGCGCAGGGGGGAGGGAGGCGGCAGGCTGGGGGCGGGGCGCTGGATTGAGGCGGCGGGCTGGGGAGCCTGGACTGCTGGGAGTCCAGCTCTGGGCCGCTTTCCCTGGCCATCTTGCACGTTCAGCAGCGACCTGCTCATCCTCCCGGGTCCCAGCTGCCTGCCACCCTCCAGACCCCCTCCGCAGCCCCCCATGGCCGCCCTGCACAAAGGCTGCTCTACTTCTCGTAGCCTGGGCGAGAGGCAGTCAGGGAACAATGCTATCTGCGCGTGGTGGCGCCCAAAATACGACTGTCATTTATTCCGTTATATGAAATTAGAGCACGCCTTGTAGTCATAATGAATCATTTCCTTCCTGCCTTGGCCACGGTGTCAGGCAGGAGCTCGGCGTCCCCCATTCAGGACCTTTCACTCCATCGCAGGCTAATAATAACCCGCCCCGGTGAGCGCCCGTCTCCCCGAGACAATGCCCGGGCGGGCGGGTGTCATGGGAGGACAGCACTGCCCAAGGTAGGGGCATCGGCATGGGGGCTTGGCCCCAGGCAGGGAACCCTGGGGATGGGGGCATGGCATGGGGCCCAAGTGGGAAGCTTCCACCCCCCATCCTCTTTCCAGCTGCTCGCCTGACGCCAACGGGGAACAGGATTCCTTCTACCAGGATTTCTTCCCAATCCTTGCCTATCTTCAGGCCAGATGCCCTCTCCTTGAGGAAGCCCTCCGCCCACGGCCACGACCACAGGTGCCCTCACCCTCCATTCAGTCTCCAGCTTTCAAGGCTGCTTCCCCCGACTCCTCTCAGCCCCACCTTGGCCTGGAGCTCCCAAGAGCCGGCCCCACCTCTCTCACCTCCCTGCCCAGCACAAGCTCTGCAATGGCAGGTGTTCAGTTGAGTAATAAACATGTCTGGATAGAGCCAAGTCCCCAGCTATCTCCTTCAGAGGCTGTGACTTGGGATCCGCATCCAGCTCTGGGGGAACCAGACCCTGCCCTACAGAGTCTGCCCACCTGGCCACAAGGAACGCCAGCCCAGGGAGCACTGTCTGCTCAAGAGCCTGCAATTATTGTGTGTCTCTCCCACTAAATATAACCTCCTAAGGCCTTTTTCACCACCATATCCACAGGAGTAGGCATGCAACCAAGGTTGTTGAATGAAGGAATAAATAAATGAAGAAATGAAGAGAGTCAGAGACCATGTGTGGAACAACCCCCAAAGGGTGGGTGATTGAGAAGGGAGCGGTTCGCCAAGTCCTAGGGAAGGTAGGCGGAGGGGGTGGCAGGGGCGGGCGCATGGGAGCCATCTGGTTCAGGTGCCTTTGCCGTTTTCCTGTCTTGGGGACTTCTTTTCCTTTTATAAGTCTTAACAACCCGCTTCTCAGCACAGTACCTTAAACAAAACATAGAGGAGATATCACCTTCGGAGGACATGTTCAAGGAGCAACACAGCCCTGCCCCCAACTACCCTTGAACGCATGACCCAGAGGACCCCACAGGACTGGACTTGCCCACCTCACCAACCTCTCCACTCTTTGCTCTCTGCATCCTGGACCCCAGCACCATACAGATCCTCCCTCCAGGACTGCCTGGAATTGCCTTTCCCTTCACTCTTACTTCTGATCTCTGCCAGCCATGCCATTCCTCAGGGAAGCCTCTCCTGGCTTTCCATCCCTACTTGGCCTCCCTGGTTATAGGGCTTCCTGCACTCCCTGAACTCACCTCCAGCACTTAACTCCACACACGAGGCAGTGAGATGGCTACTGCTGTGAGAGTTCAGTTTGCCTATTTCCCCCGCAGCTCTCAGCTCTGTGAACATGGGTGCTGTATCTATTTTGCTAATCTTTTGCACCTAGCATAGTACCTGCCACACAGGAGGTCCTCATGAAATGTTTTCTGATTTGAATGAATAAATTGATACAATGACATGGAACCCACTAGATCGTAAAGCAGCCCATTCCATTTTTTTTAAGTAGCATGTCTGTAAATTACACCAAAAAATGAAAAAATAATTCCTCCATAATTTTTTAATTAAAATTAAATTTCAGATAATCATAATTAATATTTGTGTACATTGCCTTCTGGTTTTCTTTATGAATTTTTTACATAATTGAGATATTATATAAGATGGCATTTTCCATCCTGTTTATCCATCCTGTTTATCCCACAACATAATGTCATAAGAGTTTTTGAAAGTTAGTAAAGTTTAATAAACATAATTTTAATGACTACATTATACTATATTTTTACTTACTGATTCCCGTGTTAAACATTCAGATTGTTTTCAGTTTTTCAGTACTATAAACAATATTGCAATCCATACCTTTGTGTATAAAACATTATCCACATTTTTAATTATATTCTTAGCATACGTTCTTGAATAGCATTTCCTGAGTCAAGGCTTATAAACATTTTTAAATTTCTTGATAAATGTTTCTAAAGCTCTTTCTCAGTACTTTGGACTAATGTGCAATCTTTTCAACAAACTATGGTGCCCAGCTCATCACAAGCCTGCCAACAGTGACGGTGATGGTCAAGTTCATGTGTCAATTTGGCCAGGTTTCAGTGCCCAGTTGTTCGGTCAAGCAAACATTAGCCTGGTTGTTACTGTGAGGACATTTTGTAGATTTAAATCATCAGTAAGTTGACTGCATCTACGGCTGATTGCATCTACCATCAACCAAGGAGACTGCCTTCAACAATGTAAGAAGTCTCATCCAATCAGTTGAAGGCTTTAAAAGGAGAAGTGATCATATCAGCAGGCAGAAGAGAGACTTTCCATCTCTACTTCAGCAAACCAGCTTCTCCTGGGGAATTCATCAGAAACCTTCATCAGTGTTCCCAGCTTGTGGCCTGCCCTACAGAATTTGGACTTGCCCATCCATATAGTCATGTGAGACAATTCTTATAAAAATCTCATAATATTTACAGATATCTCCTGTTGGTTCTTTTTCCCTAGAGAACCCCAACTAATACAGTAACAATTATATTTTTAATTTGTTGGGGGGTAAAAAAGGCACTTTAATTTCATACTCCTTTACGACATATTGTTCGTGAATTATCTACACGTATCCTTGTCCATCCTTATTGGATGACCCATTCCATGACAGACAGCTGTTTCCAAAGAGCTTCAAGCTGGGCACGGAGGAGGGGGAGGGTCTTTTTGGTAGGACAGAAGCACCATTTCCAAAGTGGTGCTCCAAACTATGCCCCACCGCGGGCTTTTGGCAGCAAAGCTTGACATTAAAAGATGTTTCCTTCGATGATATGCTTCTTGCTGCCTTCCCCTCCCTTTGTTACCAAGGAATCACCTAATAACAAAAGAGTCAGATTCAAAAGATTGCACATTAGTCCAAAGTACTGAGAAAGAGCTAATCACCTAATAACAAAAGAGCCATGAACCTACCAACTCCATGGGATCTGAGTAGGCCAAGCCACTCAGTCTTCCACTTAGTCTGAGTTGGCAGCCCCTACACCTAGAACACACTGCTTTTTGCTCCTCCAGTAGTCCTATACCCTAAGAGTTACCTGGATAGTGCAGAAGCTTCTGGATAAGAACATAAGTGCCAGAGAAGACTCCAATGCCAAGAACTCCACCCCAGTGCGTCTGGGCTGAATGATTCAACACCATCCCAAACCGAGAGGGATCTGGCAATTCTTACTTCTACATGTTTAATAACAATTGTTTTGCTTTTTGTTTTCATTGCAAGAATAATACATACTCATTTGCAGAAAATCTAGACAGTTCACAACAAGGGGAGAAAATTAAAATAATCCTTAATTCAGTCTTTTCTATGTATATATAACAGGGACAATATTTTTTCATTGTTTTCAGATATATTTGCATTCTCTGTAAACCATGGTTTTTCTTCTTCTATTTTGCTGCAGTAGTACAGATATAGCACAAAATTTCCCATTTTAATCATAAGAAAATGTACAGTTCAGTGGTATTAATTACATTCACAGTATTGTACTGCCATCACCACCAACCATTACCAAGAATTTTCCATCATCCCAAACAGAAACTCTATACCTTTTAAGCAGCAATTCCTTACTCCCCATTTCCCCTGGCTTCTGGTAATCTCTAATCTACTTTCTGTCTCTGTGATTTGATTTTTCTAGATATTTCACATAAGTGGAATCATACAATATTTGTACATTTCTGCCTGGCTTATTTCACTTAGCATAATGATTTCAAGGTTCATCCAAGTTGTAGAATGTATCAGAACTTCATTCCTTTTATGTGTGAATAATATTCCATTTTGTGTACCATAGATTATTTATTCATTTGTCGGTAGATGGGCACTTGGGTTGTTTCCACCTTTTGGCTATTGTGAATAATGATGCTATGGACATTGGCGTACAAGTATCTGTTTGAATCTGTGTTTTCAATTCTTTTGCATATATACCTAGAAGTGGAATTGTTGGGCCATACAGTAGTTCTATGTTTACCTTTCTGAGGAACTGCCAAACTGCTTTTCACAGAGGTTGCACTATTTTACATTCCTACCAACAATGTTGAGCATTCCTATTTTTCAGCATCCTTGCCAGCTCTTGTTATTTTCCATTTTTAAAAATAGTCATCTGATTCCCGGTGCTGCCCATGAAAAAATAATAATAGTCATCCTTGCTATTTGGTACTGGTATTGATGGCTAGTGATGTTAAGCATCTTTTCATGATCTTATTGGCTGCACATGACTTAGGAGGTGTGTGTTTTTATGTTTTAGGAGGACAGCAGACACCCACTAGATCTGGAGTTCCCAAACTGTGTGCCGAGGACTGGGGACACCACAGTGGACTCACGAGGGCACCACAGGGTATTTTAAATTTTTAAGAGAAACACAGCAACATCTTTCAGACACCATGAAACTACTAGTGTCAAATTCTTTGGGCCTAACCACCTAATAAACTCTTAGTTACTTCTTTTATATCCTAGGGGCACTGTGAAAAATTAGTGAGCCACTATGAGCCTTGTGCCCTACATTCAGGAACTTCTACACTAAAACAGTGCTCAGCAGTGACTTTCAAATTAGAGCTTAAGTCAACAGCAGGTCATTAGGCTGTACTCCAGGCTTTTGGAGAAAGGGTGTTCTAGATTCCTTTAGAGCCACTTAATATATCCAGAGTGCACTGGATCATAGAATTCTATCGAGATGGGAAACAAAAGAAGTGAAATCCCACCTCTTTTTGCCCAGGAGATTGCAGGTAGACAAAAGGAGGCACAGAGGTGACGTGTGTCCCAGATCCTCCGGTACAGACTGACCCCAAGTGAGGAGTCCCCGGTACCTTTCTCAAGCTTTCCCAGGCTTTCCCTTAGCTTTCCCGAGCTACCCTCATTTCCACATGGTTTTAAGGGGACAAAGCAAAGAAGTTTCTGATGCTCCCAGAGAGAAGAAAGGAAAGTAACATTGCTGAATTCCATAAGAGCTTCCCTGGAGTACTCTGTGACATAGTCCAAAACCTGGGTCCCATTGTAGCACACTGAGAGATATGGAATAGCCCGCTGCACCAGCAGAGGCAAGGCCAAACTAGGTCATGGACATCATTAAACATGGACATGATGACCAGCCAGGGAATTCAGAACATGCATGCCTAGTCTTGGTCATGTCCAATAAACAACCCTAAATTCCAGGGACCTAGAACAACAAAGTCTCACTCTGTGTCCACCAAGAGATGGCTGTATCTCTACCCTGTGTGGTCTTCAATCAGTGACCCAGGAGAAGCCCCTATCTAGGACACCACTGGTCATCATCACAGGAGGAAGGGAGCACAATGAATCACAGACAATCATCATTTCAGCTCAAGTTTCACCAGTAAGTCACAAGGCCATACCTAACTCTGCAGTGGTGCAGAAGTGCAGTCCTGCCATTGGGCAGGAAGAAGGAGATAGTGAACAACGAGTTACAGTGGATGCCAACAAGATGCCCAAGTGGGACAGTCATGCTTGAGGAGTCATCTATTGGGGCAGCCTGGACCAGCCACTCTGCCTAAGGGAACAGGAGGGAATTCAAGGATCCGATCTCATTCCATCTGCCATAGAGTCCACCCCCACTCACCCAGCCACATCTTGGAAAGGAGTAGAGTGAAAAGGAGAGTGGTGGGCCTGTATATTTAATCAAAGTTATGGCATTACACTCTGCTTACCAGACAACAATAACATTTAGGGGTTTTATCCCCTCCTGCTATCCATCATGAGAAAGAAAAATTCAGTTTTCAGAAAAATCACATTTTGTACACATTTGAATATAGTGCTAGTAAATTTGCAACCTCAATACACAGATATTTTAATAAAATGGAATCACACTACTTCAACTACGTACTGGTACCTGCTTTGCTCTCCTATTAATATATCAGAAATGTTACTCTGATTATTTTTTAAATATTTTCATAGTTTTCAATTGTATATCTAATCCCTGGGTCACTAGGCATGATCCTCCTGTAAGAATTCTATATACATTTAGAAGAATTCTGAAGTTAAATTCACAGTAAAAACTCAAATTCCATCCCCTCTTACACCCAATTGCTAGTAACATCATTTTTAACTTACTGCTTAATATTTAGGTTATTCCCAAGTTTACAAATGCAAAAATACAAATACAAAAAATCTTTGACCCAGCAATCCCACTTCTAGGAATCTATCACAAAGATACAATATCAAAGATGTAAAATGATGAAAGCGCAATGTTATTCAATGTAGCTCTATTTGTATTAGCAAAAGCCTGGAAAATAGCCAAGTGTCTCAGTAAGAGACTAGTTGAATAAACTGTGGTACATCCAGAAAACTGGAGCAATATTGAACTTTCAAAAGGAATGAGAACTATTTCTATATAATGATGTTAAGTTAACCATCATGACACCTTGTTAAATAAAAAAGCAAGGTATAGGAAAACATTTTTTTAATATGGTCCTATTTATGTAAGAAAGGACACAGGTGTGTTTACTTATATTTTTAAAATTAAATACACATTATTATTCATTGAGGAAATTAAGATAAAAACCACTATGAGGTATCCATTTCACACCCAGCAGATGGCTATAATAAAAATATAATAATACCCCACCCATACCAGAAAAGGCTCAGTGGGAAGCATAGACTTCCACCCAACAAGGATGTAAATAGGAACCCCAATGCCTTTGCTTGGGTGGTATCACAGAAAGCTAAGTATGGAGACTCCTTGGGACCTTCATCTTCACTGTACTGCCGCACCCATGGTGTCAGCAACACGGGAAGCTTGGACTTTTACTCCTAATCAGCAGTAATGAGTTACCCCTCCCCTCCTACAGGGAGGTTTCAGAGGGGGCCTAGTGGAGAGTCATCACTTTCATCATCACCCAGCACTCATAAGGCCACTCTCACTGCAGTGTCAGTGGAAGCCATCTGGTCAACCAGAACTCCCACCCATGCCTAAAGTATGGAGAATCCTACAACCATCCAGGGTGGGAAACACAAAAATAGATTACATTACTCTCAAGTGAAACAGACTTAAGAGCAAAGAAAATTAACACAGACAGAATGGAACATTATATAATGATTTAAAAAGGACAATCTTCCAAGAAAACATAGCAATCATAAATGTATATACAGCAACAACAGAGCTGCAAAATTTGTGAAGCAAAAACTGATTGGTGGCCCATCCCCTTATCAGAGTGGTGTCAAAGACAGCCAGCTAAAACAGAAGACTTAAGTAACATCCAGAATCATATAACATGATATGAAAATGCCCAATTTTCAGTGAAAAATAAACACTCATACCATAAAAAACAAAGACTTCAAATTGAGAGAAAAAAGACAATCAACAGATGCCAGCACTAAGATGATAGAGATCATCTGAAAAGTATGTCAAAGCAACTATAATAAAAATGCTTCTGTGAGCAATCATGAACACATTTGAAACAAAAAAAAAACTCAGCAAGAAATAGAATACATAAGGAAAATCCAAACAGACATTTTTGAGCTAGAAATACAATAATGGAAATAAAAACTCAATAGATGGGCTTAACAGCAGAATGGAGGAGACAGAGGAATAAATCAGTAAACTGGAAGATAGAACAGTAGAAATTACCCAGGCTGAACAACAGAGAGAAAAAAAAAGAGTGAAAAAGATAAGCAGAGCCTTATGGACCTGTGTGACTATTGCAAGAGGCCTAATATTCATGTCATCAGAGCCCTAGAAGAAGAAAGAAAGAGGATGGAGCTAAAAAGTACCCTAAGAGAGAGTGGCTGAAACTTCCCAGATTTGGCAAGAGACATAAACATAAAGATTCAAGAAATGAATCCCAAACAGGATAAACCTGAAGAAATCCATGCCAACACATATCATAGTACATTAAATTTGTGAAGAATAAAGAAAAAAACAAAATTTTGAAAATAGACAGGGGAAAAGAAATGACACCTTATGATCAGGGGAAAGCAATTATATTAACAGCAGATTTCTTATCAGAAACCATGGAAGTAAAAAGGAAGTGGCACAATGTTTGTTTGTTTGTTTTAAGCTATGAAAGAAAATTACCATCTATCCAGAATCCTATCCCCATGAAAAATATCTCTCAGTAATTAAGGAAGTAATAAAGACATTTTCATATGAAGGAAAACTAGGGTAATATGCCCCTAGCGGACCTACTCTAAAAGATTGCTAAGTGAAGTTCTCTCAACAAAAAAAAGGACACAATAAAAGAAAGAACCTTGATGCATCGGGAAGGTAAAAAGAATAGGGTAAGAAAATTAGGGCTAAATATGATAGACCTCCCTTCTCTTGAGTCTTCTAAATTATGTTTAATGATTGAGGCAAAAATTATTACACTCTTTGATATAGAGGAAATACTTCAGACAATACTATAATAGAGAGTGAGGCTATACATACCCAAAGGGAGGCTTTCTTTATTTCACTCAAACTTATTAAATGACACCACCAATGAACTCTAATACGTTATGCATTTATATAACGACAAAATAGTCAATCTACCAAGAACACATCGCAATCCTAAATGTGTATGCAGAAAACAAAAAAGCTGCAAAATATGAGAAACAGAACTGAGAGGAATGAAAGAGAAATAGAAAAATCCACAACTGTAGCTGGGGATTTCAAGTTTCCTCCCTCAATCCCTAAACACAGAATTAACAAGAATTTAGAGAAATCAAACAAAATGATCAGCAAAAAGAACTTATCAACATCTATAGAAAAACTGAGCCACAACAGCAGGATACACATTCCTTTCAAATGCCCATTGAACATATAACTAGACAGATCACAACTTGCACCAAACAATAAACCTCAAAAAATGTTAAAGAATTGAAATCATGCAGAGTGTTCTTTGGCAACATGGAATCAAACTAGGAATCAACAGTAGAAAGGTGAAAGAGAACTCTCCAACACTTGGAAACCAAATAACACACTTCTAAAAAACCATAGGTCAACAAGAAAGTCTCAAGAGAATACATATATTCAATATATATATTAAAGGGAATGAAAATGAAAATACAACACATCAAAAATTGTAGGACGCAGCCAAAGCAGTTCTGGGAGGAAAATGTATAGCACTAAAAGCATAAATTAGAAAAGAGGAAAGGTCTCAAAGCAATAATCTGAGCTCCCACCTCAAGAACCTAGAAAGAGAAGAACAAAATAAACCAAAGCAAACAGAAGCAAGGAAATAATAGCAACAGCATAAATCAGTGAAATGGAAAACAGAAAAAGAACAGAGAAAACAAGTGGAATAAAGATATAGTTCTTTGAAAAGATCAATAAAATTGAAAACCTCTAACAAAACTGGCAAAAAAAACACATAGAGAGAAGACACAAATAACTACCATAAGAAATGAAATAGGGGATATCACTATATACCCTGAACACATCAAAAACATAAGAGATACTACAAACAACCCTAGAAACATAAATTTGACACAGGAGACAAAATGGGTCAATTCTTTGAAAAACATAAGCTAATATAATTCACACAATATGAAAAGATCATTTGAATAGCACTACAATAATTAGGGAAATTGAATTTATAATTTTAGAACTCCCAAAAAAGGAAATCTTCAGGCCCAGATGGTGTGGCTGGTGAATTTCCATCAAATGTTTAAAGCAGAATTAATACCATTCTAATCAATCTCTTACAGAAAATAAAGACGGGTAAACACTTCTTAATTGATTTTATGAAACCAATATTGTCCTGATACCAAAACCATGGTGTGACTGTGGCAAAAAAGAAAACTGCATGAATATAAATGCAAAAGTCCTTAAAAAATACTAGCAAACAGAATTTACCAATTTATATATATAAGAAGAATTATACACCATAACCAAGTGGTGTTTATTCCAGGGATGCAAGGCTGGTTTAATAATAGAAAATCAATTAATGTAATCCACCATATAATAGGTTAATAAAGAAAACTCATCTGATGATATCAATTGATGCAGAAAGAGCATTTGACAAAAATCAACATCAATTCATGATTGTCTATGTAGAAAATCCCAAGTAATCTACCAAAAAAAGTCCTTGTATCTTGTATCTCTCTTACATCAAGAGATACACAAAATAAACAGGGAAATATCAATTATGTTTCATTATTTTTTTTACATTCCAAATTACTCTACAATAAGGAACATGGAATGTTTTTGTGATACCTTCTATGTTTTGTTTTTATTTTATTCTATTTTTATTTCTACAAATAAACACTCCCCCTTTCCCCCTTACCTCCCATCCCCTTCCCCAGTAACTTCACTGTGTCCCATAAAGTTTGGTATGCTGTATCCTTCTTTTCATTTGTCCCTAAGTATTTTCTAATTTCCTTTGTAATTTCTTCTTTAATCCATTCCCTATTTAAGAGTGTGCTGTTTAATTTCTACATATTTCTAAATTTTACAGTTTACCTTTTATTATTGATTTCTAACATCATTCCATTGTGGTTATAGAGGCCATGTATATGACTTCAATATGTTTTTAACTTATTAAGACTGCTCTTGTGCCCTAACATAAGGACTGTGCTAGAAAATGATCCATGTGCACATGAAATCTATCCTGCTGTTGTTGTGTGAAGTGTTCTTCATTAGTTAATTAGATCTAGTTGGTTTGGGTCTTCTGTCTAGATGTTCTATCCACTATTGAAACTGATGTATTGAAGTCTGTGTCTCCCTTCCATTCTGTCAATGTTTGTTGCATATATTTTGGCACTCTGCAGTTAAGTAACTATAGGTTTAAAATTGTTAAATCTTCTTGTTAAATTGAACTTTTAGAGAGATGAATGAAGCTGATATGGATGGGATTAACGTAAATCAGACACAGGGTATTATTTTTTTAAATCATATTTTTAAAACTTCAACTTTTGTGTGCGACCAAAGGAAGAGATGTTTATTTAGTGCAAATTTTATATTTTGGGTAGGGCATTTCCTAATTTAACTTCTCTGGTCAGTTTAGTTGAACACCATAAGTACATGGAACCTTGAATAGAGTGTGAGATTATGTTGATTAGAACAGGTTAGTGTGATGCACCAATATATTCCAGAGTAATTTGGGCAGTGAATAAAGAAGTATTTGAAAAGTCCCCGTGAGAGACTGGGGAGAAAGGATTCAACTTCCCCATTTGGAGATTTTCTCATATTCTTGCAAACAGTGGGGACAACAAAATCAATAGGTCGAGCCCTCAATCTTGGGATTTGCCCCTATGAAACTTACTCCTGCAAAGGCTACTTGCCTACTTGAAACTAAGCCTAAGACTCATCCCTAGAGAACCTCTTTTGTTGCTCAGATGTGGCCTCTCTCTCTAAGCCAACTCTGCAGGTTAACTCACTGCCCTCCCCACTACATGGGACAGAAATCCAGGAATGAGCTCGGACTCAGTATCAAGGGCAAGCCTTCTTGACCAAAACGGGGAAGAGAGAGATGAGACAAAGTTTCAGTGGCTGAGGGATTTCAAACAGAGTAGAGTTTATCCTGGAGTTTATTCTTATGCTTTATATAGATATCCTTTTAGTTTATGGCATATTAGAGTGGCTGAAGGGAAGTGTCTGAAACTGTTGAGCTGTGTTTCAGTAGCCTTAAGTCTTGAAGACAATTGCATAAAGATATAACTTTTACAATGTGACTGTAGGATTGTGAAAACCTTGTGTCTGTTTCTTCTTTTATCCAAGGTATGGACAGATGAGTAAAAAAAAAAATGGATAAAAATAAATAAATAATAGTAGGGACAAAGGGTAAAATATATTGGGTAGATGGAAATATTAATCGTCAATAAGAGGGAGGGGTAAGGGGCATGGTATGTATGAGATTTTTTGTTTGTTTTTATTTCTTTTTCTGGAGTGATGCAAAAGTTCTAAAAAATGATGATGGTGATGAATACATGACTATGTAATGATATTGTGAGCCACGGAATGTACACCACGTATGGAATGTATGTGTGTGAAGATTTATCAATAAAAATGTTTCAATTTACTTTTTATTGATATGTTATGTCCATTTTTGTCTCAAAACCATTTTTTAATTTAAAATCTATTTTGCTGATAATCATATAACTACCCCAGCTTCTTCTGATTACTTTTGCATGAAATATTTTTTCCATCCTTTCACCTCCAACTTATTTGTATCTATGGATCTAAACTGTGTCTCTTGTAAGCAGCACATAGTTGGGTCTTGTTTCTTTATCCATTGTGCCAATCTGCCTTTTGGTTGGAGAGTTTAGTCCATTTACATTTAAGGAAATTAGTGATAAGACAATATTTGTGTCTGTCATTTTGCTAGTTGTTTTTTGTAAATCTTATACCTATTATGTCCCTCCTTTCCACCATTACTACCTTCCTTATTTTTTATATGCTCTTTTATGGTGAGCCATTTTCAATTACTTATCCTTTCCTTTTGTGTATCTTTTTTAGATATTTTCTTTGTGGTTACCATGGGAATCACATTTAGCATACTAAATCTATTCTAATTTAGTTTATGTAGATTCCAGCTCAACTTCAATAGTCTCCATGTACGGAGTCCCTCTATCTCTCCCTTTTATGTTGCTCTTGTTACAAATCATATCTTTATGCATTGTGTGCCCAGTAACAAAGACATACACTTTTTTTGTATAAATTTGAATTTTAAGCCTTATAAGAAGTAAAGACAGCATTAAAGATGAAAACTGAATTAACCCCGGTTTTTTTAATTTACTTATATTTTTACTTATGCCAGAGGTCTATATTTCTTCACTGAGCATGGAGATAGTGACTAGTATCCTTTCCTTTCGACATGGGGGACTCCCTTTAGCATTTCCTATATAAGGCAGGTCCAGCAGTAATAAACTCACTCAATTTTTATTTGCCTGGAAATGTCTTAATCTCCTTCAGTTTTTGAAATTTAACCAGGTATATTATTCTTGGGTGACAGGTTTTTTTTTTTTCTTTCAGCACTTTAAATATGTCCTCTCACTGCCTTCTGGTTTCTTCATGGTTTCTACTGAGAAAATCAAATGTTAATATTATTAAAGATCCTATATATGTGGCACATAACTTTTCTCTTGCTGTTTTTAAGATTCTGTCTTTGTCCTTGGAATTCCACAGTTTGGTCATAATGTGCCTTAGTGTATATTCTTTTGGGTTCACCCTGCTTGGGGAGATTTTATTGAGCATCTTGGATTTGTATATTCATATATTTTTTATCATATTTGGGAAGTTTTCTGCCATTATTCCTTTAAATATTTATTCTGGCTCTTTGTATCTCTCTTCTCCTTCCTGGACTCCTATGGTGCATACATTGTTACTCTCAATGGTGTTCAGTTTCCTCAGGCTCTGTTTTTTGTTTGTTTGTTTTTTGTTTTTCATTCTTTTCTATTTCTGCTCCTCAACCTCGAAAATTTCAATTGTCTTGTATTTGAGTTGTTGATCCTTTCTTCTGCCTCCTCCAATCTGCTCTTGAATCCTTCTATTGAATTTTTCACTTCAGTTATTGTACTTTTGAGTTCCATAATTTCCATTTGGTGCTTGTTCATAGCTTCTAACTCATTTTTGAAATTATTATTCTGTTCATATTTTTTCCTTAATTTCCTTTAGGTTTTTGTCTGTTTTTCTTTAGTTCATTGTTTCTATTTACCTGAGTTGTTCTAAGATTTTAATTTGTTATTCCAAAAACTGTGCTTCTTCCAGAATATTTTCTGTTGAATTATCTTTTTCCTGTGACTGAGTGATACTTTCCTGTCTTCATGTATGTTTTCTAAGCTTTGTTGAGAACTAGACATTCTGAATATTATGTTGTGGTCACTCTGGGAATTTACTTCTCCCATTCTTCATTCCACCAGGCTAACAGCAAGAAGAAAAGAAAGAAAGAAAAAGGAAATAAAGAGAGAGAAGAAAGAAAATTAAAATTCCTAACAGACAAAATGCCCACCAAAAAATAAGGAAAAAAGAAATGAGGTGTGCTACTTCTCAAATTCTTTTGTTATTTGCAGCGGGAAGTCCAACATCCTTGCACAACTTTCAGGATCCACCAGACAAAAATACAAAAGAAAAAGAGATACACTGGCTCTTTATATTTCACAGATGCTGATACAAGGTCTTCAGACACTGTTTCTGAGAGAAACCTAGAATAGTATCTGTGCTGGGATCCTCAAAGATCCTCCAGACAAAGCAGCACAAGAAAAAGAAAGATGAAACCCAATCAGTGAAAAAGTGTACTTGGTCTATATGTTCTGATAGACACTAATGTAGGTCAGGAGCCACTGCTTCAGAGAAGAATGTAAACTTGGCCAGAGTCTCTGCTGGGCCCTCAGGGATTTGCCAGACAAGTAAATATCACACCAAGGGAAAAAACAGCCAAAGAAAGTGCACAAGTTTTCTACGTCAGGGTAGAAGTTGGTGAAGGCTGGAAGAGCCGCTGCCCAGAGGCCTGAAATTGAGACCAGATTCCATGCTGGCCCCTCAAGGGTCCTCAGACTGACCTTAACCCTCAACCGCAACTTTTAGAAGAGGAGGTTTCCTCTGCCACTGTAGCCCTAGTTGGTCACTCCTGGAATCCAGGCTACATTGCTGCAGTCACAGCTATTTCCATAATTGCTACTGCAGAGCTGAACAATGAGGGCTGGTGACTGGTTTGCACTTTCACTTACAAAATCTGAACTTTCAGCAGCCCCTTACTTCTTTTAGCATTCCTGTTGTTCTTCATGTCCATTATGGTTGTAAGGTTACCACCTAGTTCATTTGAATCTTTTTTCCAGCTCTTTCATTTTTCTAAAGTACAGAGAGATGATAAAACTTCCTATTCGACCATTTTTCGATATTTCTATATACTAGTAATGAACATGAGACATCAAAATTTAAGATATAATGTTATTTAAAATCACTCAATAGAAAAAAGAAATACTTAGATGTAAATCTTACAAAGCAGGTCCAAAACGTGTGCAGACAAACTACACAAAGCTGATGAAAGAAACCAAGATCTAAATAAATGGAGAGGCACCCATGTTCATGGATTGGAAGACGCAGTATATAAAGATGTCAATACTCCTCAAATTGATATACAGATTTAATGCAATCCCTATCAAAATCTCACCATGAGTTTTTGTAGATACAGCAATATTATTCTAAATTTATATGAAAAATAAAGAAACTAGCACAACGAAAGCAATTTTGGAAAAAGAAAAATAAAGTGGAAGGAATCCCAGTATTGGGAATCAGTATGCCAATTTCAAGACTTACTATATAGCTACAGTAATCAAGACTGTATAGTATCAGCAAAGAGAAAGACACACAGGTGAATGGGACAGAATAGGGAACCCAGAAATAGACTATACAAATATGCCCAATGACAATTGATAAAGCTGCAAAAGCAATCAGTGCAAGAAGGATGGCTTTTCAACAAATGGTGCTGGAGCAATTGAACATGCATAAGCCATAAAATGAACCTGGACCTATGTTTCATATTTTATACCCAAAATAACCAATATGGGTCATTTACTTAAAAGTAAAATATAGTACTATAAAAATTTTAGAAAAAAATGAAGAAAGTCTTTAGGAATTAGAGTTAGGTAAAGACTTGACACAAAAAAAGCAGGATCCATAAAAGTAAAAACTGCTAAATCATACTTCATTAAAATTAAAATATTTTGCTCTGCAAAAGTCCATGTACAGAGGATGAAAAGACAGGCTACATTCTAGGAGGAAGTATTTCCAAACCACATCTCCAACAAAGGACTAGTATCTAGAATATAGACAGATCTCTCAAGACTCAACATTAGAGATGCAAACAGTCCAATTAGAAAGTAAGCAAAATATATGAAGAGACATTTTACCAAAAGGATATTCAGATGGAAATCTTCCAGAGGGAGCAGAGTAACCCTATGTGCATACTGCAGTACTTGTATGCCCATGCCAGTCTCTCCAGCAGCAGCCTGGAAGACTAAACTAGAAGACTCATCTTTGGTTTGCCCTCCCAGAACTTTCCCAGCAGGCAAAGTATCACTTGTTTTAAGTCATACAATAGAGAACCCAGCAGGGAGAAAAGGTCTAATTTACAGGGAATGGAGGGGGCATTAAAATTCCTATAAATGGGGAATTCCTAAGGCCACAAAGCAAGCAAATGCCTGGAGCAAGACACAGACTCAGAAAAACAAAGACAACTCAACACTTCACATTCACTTCAGACTGATCTTCTTAATAGCAGGGCTAAACTCTAAAGGAGAGCATCAACCAGTGCAGTGCCATTTTAAAATGACTGTGAATGGGATTTTGTTTCTTTTGGTTAGTTTATTTTTGTTGGCTTCTGGCACTCAAGGAAATCACCGTCATATCACTTTCTGGATACAAACACAAGGAACAGACAGCTCAGGGACTAAATTCCACAGATAATACATTCAAATATTGAAATGTACAATGTGCAATAAAAGATTACAAGACAAACAAAGAAACAGGAAATAATGGTCCACTCAAAGGAACAGAGTAAAACTCCAGTAACCATCAATGAAGAATACCAGACTTTGGACATAGACTTTTTGAAAATGATCTTCATAACAAATAAGGAGATAAAGGAAAACACAGAGAAAGAACTAACTGATATTAATAAAACAATAAATGAATAATATGAAAATCTCATTAAACAGATAGAAAATTTTAGAAAGGAACCAAACAGAAATACTAGAGTTGTAGACTATAATAACTGAACTTAAAATTCCCTAGAAGGACCAGCGCCCAACAAGACAGAATACACATTCTTCTCCAGTGCATATGGATCATTCTCTAGGATAGACCATCTATTGTGTCACAAAACAACTTCCAGTGAATTCAAAACTATTGAAATCATACAATGTATATTCTCTGACCATAACAGAATGAAGCAAAAAATCAAAGACAGAGGGAAAAATGGAAAATTCACAAATAAGTGGAAATTAAACAACATACTCTTAAACAACCAAAGAGTTAAAGAGGAAATCAGAGGCAAGATTGGGAAATATCTTGAGGCAAATAAAAATGAATATACAACATATCAAAACTTGAGATACCGCAAAGGCGGTACTGAGAAGGAAACTTACAGCTCTAAATGCTTATATTAAAAAAGAAGAAAGACTTCACATCATAGACCTGATCTCAAGACTGGAAGAACAGGAAAATTAAAAACAAATTAAACCAAAAGTGAGCAGAAGAAAGGAAATAAGAAAGATCAGAGCAGAGATAAGTGAAATTAAAAAAATAGAATCAACAAAACCAAAAGTAGGCTCTTTGGAAAGATCAATAAAATTGACAAACGTTTAGCTAGACTGACAAAGAAAAAAGAAAATAACTGAAATAAAGAAATGAATGGGGTGAACTTAATGCCAACCCCACAGAAGTAAAAAGTATTATAAGAGAATACTATGAACAAGAGTACACCAACAAATCAGAAAAAATCATAGGACTGTCCAACTCAGTGAACTCTAATGTAAATTATGAACTGTAATTAATAGTATAACTATAATTATACTGTTTCATCAGCTGTAACAAAGGTAGCACACTAATGCAAAACGTTCATAATAGTAAGAATTGTGGAATAAGAAGGCTATATGAGAATCCTGTAGTTCCTGCATGATTTTTCTATAAACCTACAACTTCACTAATTAAAAAAAAAAGAGATACTGTGGTACTCCCATCATAATATCTAAAATAAAAAATAGTGGCATGTGGCAAGGGACCTGGAAACTCTGGGTCACTTATACATTGCTGATGGAAATGTAAAATGGTTCTGTTGGTCTGGAAAAAAGTTTGGCAGTTTTTTAAAATAACAAAATGCAATTACCGTACAACCCAGCAATTGCACTCCTGGGCATTTATCTCAGAGAAATGAAAACATGTTCACACAAAAATATGTACACGTATGTGTGTATTAGCTTTATTCACAATTGCCTAAATGTGGAGACAACCCAAATGTTCTTCAGTGGGTGAGGTTAAACACACTGCGGTACATCCATACCAGGCAATGCTACTCAACAATAAAAAGGAATGAACCATTGATACATGCAACACCAGAGAATTATGTGGATTGAAAAAAAAATGCAATCCCCAAAGGTTACAGACTGTATGATTCCACTTTATCTAACATTCTTGAAATGAGAAAATTATAGAAATGGAGACCAGATTAGGGGCTGACCAGAACAGGGGTAGAAGTAAGAGAGAAGTAGATGTGGCTATGCAAGGGTAACATGAGGTACCCTCACAGCAATGGAACTGTCCTGTATCTTGACAGCGTCCTTGTAATGCTATTATATTATAGTTTCACAAGGTGTTACCCCTGGGAAAACTGAGTCATGGGGACACAGGGCTCTCTATGGATTATTTCTTACTACTGCACCAGAATTTACAATTATCTCAAAAACAAACAGTGTAATTTTAGAAAATGCTTAAAAATCAAGGGAACCAAACAGTCGCTAAGGGCAAACTTTTCCTTGTAGAGTATTCCAGCTAATGAGTTAAGGAGGGGTGATAGAATTAGAACATTGCCATTGTGTACCCAGAATGAACTAATAAATCTAGAGGAGGGAATTTTCTCTGTGGGCCCAATTGGTCCCTCTGACCCTCTGGTGAAAACTATGGATCCCTCCCTGGCATAATGATATGAAATGAAATACATAGGATTACAAACTACTGAAATACAGTTATCAAAATATTTTATAAAAACCAAATTCACGACACACTAATTAATGTGTCCCTCTTTACTAACTTATCAAATAACAAAGTCTAGCAGAAGGTTGAATAATTTTTAAGGCAGCGATAAACATGAATTATATTCCAACATATCTACAGTAACTATAATGCCATTTGAAAATGTCTGTGATTTCTATTGGTGACAAAATCGCAGTACATACAAGAGAAAGAAGAGTGTGTAAATGACACTACAACAGCACAACCAGCAAATTCAAATCTGCGGGAAACCTAAGCTTACAATTGGTCCAGTTCCTTCACCAAATAAATTATATAAAATAAAAAGGGAAGAGGGGAAAAACAGAAATTCAAAGAGATGCGATACATCACCCATTACAATGGAGCGACTTTTCTGAATCAACAAAATGGTTAAAAAAAAAGAGAGAGGTTATGGGGCAAGTGAGTAAAATTGAACATTGAATGACTTTCTGATGATATTAAGGAATTCTGCTACTTTTTAAAGTGAAGAAAAGGTATGATGGCTATGCTTTGTTTAAAGAGTTCATATCTTTTCAAGATATATTCTGAATTATTGATAGACGAAATAGCTTGATATCTGGAATTTGCTTCAAATAACCAGCAGAGAGGAGGTGAGTCAGGAGTTGATAGCTATTGGAGTCAAGTAATGGGGACATAATAGTTCATGTTTTCTGTACTCACTACTTCTGTACACTTTTGAAGTTTTCCATTAAAAAAAAAGATCAAAAACAAACCTGCAATAAGCATCATTGTACATGATTCTTTGTCGTCTTCTAGAATTACACTCTAAGATAATTCCTAAGCGTGTAATTGCAGGCTTAAAGGACAGGCACATTTAAAGAATTTAAAAGTACATTGCTTGAGTAAGCAAGGAAAGAAGTCCATAAGCGAAAGATGGAAAAAAGAATGAAGGAAAATAGTCGAGTTCCTAGCAAGGAACTAGGGAACATTTTTAGAGGTAGCGGCTTGCCCTTCTCCACCCTACTTCTCCACCTCTTTGCCCAGATGTGTCCTTCCTCTATGAAAGAACCAAATTTTAACAAGCATCTAAGCCCTGATTCCCACAATTCAAACTTCCTTGGTTCTTGCACCCACCTGCTGGGGGCAACATGGTTTGTTCACCTCGTCTCAATGGTTGCATCTCAGTTGTGTCTGTTTACTCCTGTTACACAACTGTAGCAATATGCCTCTAGTAAACTGCTATGCACATTTATTATGATGTCCTCAGGATATATTCCTAGGAGGAGCCTAACAGGGCAAAAGAAAGCCTACTTTGCCCTCTTGGAAACTGTTCCCAGTTGCTCCTGCTAGCAGCCAGGTGCTGGTTCCTTGCACGTGCTTCTTATTAGCTACCATCAAATTTACAAACAAACACTAACCAATTTTGTGGGTTAAATTAAGGTCACACTGCTGTTAGCATTAGCATCCTTTATTACTAGGAGTTTGCATATTCTAATCTGGTCAACTCTTAAAAGCACAGGAGAAAGTTTAATTCCTTAGATTCCCTCGGGAATAAGGCCTGGCATTTAACCTCCTTGCATAGACTAGGGTTTTCGTAGACTAGGGTTTTCAACAAGCCCTTCATGGCTGGAGCCCATGCTCCCCCTGAGCTGTGATTCCCAGCATATGGTCCCTGGACCCTGGCATTGGAACCACCTGGAGGGGAGGTGCCCGGAAAAACACCAATTCACAAGCCTACCAAGATCTGCGAAGACCCCCTGACCTAGAAAGAACAATCTAGTTCCTCGTGCTTAAAAACTGGGCTGGGACAATAGTTGGAGCCCTTTCCCAGGAGGCAGCTGTAAATGCCTACTGAATGAACCAACAATGAATAAATGAGCAAATAAATAAATGAAGGGAAGAACGGATTTCTTGATTAACTGACCCACTAATACGTCAATGAACAAATGAGTTAGGTGGTTAACAAATGAAGAAATGAGTGACCGGGTGGATTAAGAAATCTATGCCAATGATAAAAAAAAAAAAGGGAGGCATTCACAGGAAGCAGGGAATTTGAGGGTGCAGCAGAATTGGAAGCCTGCCAGCCTGCCTGCTGTCCTCCTTCCTTCCAGGTTGCACTCAGCCTTCCCAAGGAAGAGATGGAACCTACAACCCATAGCCTCCTGGGACAGACAACTGGTGCACCCCATGGCAGGAGCACCAAACAGCACCCACAATTATTCCAGACACAAAATAGCAGGGGGTTCATGAGTTCCACACATTTTTTTCAAAGGCTTTTTGTATGTGTCCTATACCACAAATAAAATAATCATGTGGGAGGAGAGGAAAGCTTTCAATATCTGAAATAAAATAATGCAAGCTGCTGAGTAAATGAATGCTTGCCTTCTGAATAAGCAGAATGCATTCTCAAACTCTCCAGCAGAGATCACAGGCCTGCACAGCTTGGAAACTGGTAGCTACATTCTCTCCCTTTTCTCTTCCTCTCCCTCCTCTTTTACCTCTTCTTTTCTTCTTGTCCTCCCTTCTCCTCTTGAATCCTTTTCCTACAAAGGATTTGAGTCCCCAAAACATAAGAGGAGAAGAAAGTCATTCACCACCCCCAACACCACCCTGCCACTCCCCCTCACCAGGGATCCGAATGAAGCAATTCTGGCCCCCAGGTCTGAGGAACAATGCATGCCCATAGGGGATAGCAGGCAATGCAGGGCCTCTGGCACCAGGGTCTGTGCTATCAGGCGTGGAAGCTCACCTCGGCCCCAGCTTCTTCAGGATCCCAGGAGCAGCTGGGGTTGGGCAAGACCCCAGGCTCAGGACTCAGGGCTCAGCTGGAGTCGATACACTTTGGCAAATCAGGATATAGGCCACCGGCCACTGACAAGCAGGGGACCCACTGCCATGCAGGAACAGCGCTTCATCTTCTCTGCAGGCAGCAAGCACCCAGACCTTAGGTACGGGAGACTTTTCTTCATTGATAATGGCTCAAATTTCTAATTTTTATGACTCATTCCTAAAACATTCATGGAAATCAGTAGCCCCAAAACTGGGCAGTCTTTTCCGAGGGGCTTCTTTTGCTCCTCTGAGACTACTGGCTTCTAGAATATCCCTCCTTCCCTAAATGCTGGGAAAGCAGGAGATGCTTAGCACCATCAATGCAGGTTGCTTCTTTTCTATTTTAATGGTCTGAGCAGCCCCACCTTTGTGGGGATCATTTCAGAATTCTGTGGCAAAGAAACCGTCTGGCGCACCTGCTCCCATCCCCACACCTGAGTGGCAAAGATGAGGGTCTCCCCTTCGGCCCCCAGGCTGCACATACATCTCAGTCAAGGGACCCCTATTCCTGGAGCTCTGTCTTTCATTCCAGCCAGTCCTGTTTTCTCAGCCTCACCGGGACTTTGCCCAGCTATGTTTCTCTTCTCACCAGTGTTACTTCAACACCTCATCATAAAAAGAAATGACTCCGGTGTTTATGCTGGGAGCTACATTTATCTCTAAGAGCAAGATGTTGAGTTTAGTTTTAATGATGAAAAAAGCCTTTCAAAGGATAACTCATTGAAACTCATTATGTACTATAAAGGCCACTATTTAAAGATTCTCTAATTCCACTGATGGTCTTTTTAAAGCAGATTTATAGCAGAAAATAGTTAGATTCTTTGACTTCGGTTATAATTTTCCATTTTGTAATTTAATACTCCTTTAGTTTATATTTGCACATTAAAAATATAGCATCTAAAAGTCCATCATTAAATACTTTTAATAAGTGCAATAAATAAGTTTTACAGTATGCATAAATCTAAAGACAAAACCCAACATAAATTGTTAATCTTACACTTTTTCTCATTAATTGCAATACATAAACATATGTTTTATACAAAGATATTTGCTACAAAATAAGTATAATAAATACAGTTTACCACATGTATTAATCTTAATAGTTACAAGCTGTTAATCTTATATATTAGGTCATAATTTGCAATAAATAATTGTTTATTATCTTGATGTTTGCTTGTCTTGGGTTTTAGCAATATGCAATAAAGAAATGCAATTTTGAATAATTTGATTGTAAGGCTGCTGGGAAAATACTGTATGTTATAATTAGCTGCGAGAGGACTCTGTTCACAAGAAGAACCATGGAGACGGGGCTCAATAACAGAAACATACGTTATTGAGTCCATAAATAATTTTAAAGTTAAATTCAGCTGCAAACTATACAGAGTTTTTTGAAACTTAAATGTAAATGCAATTAGTGAAATATTTCACCTTCTTTAATGTTTTTCATCATTGTGTATTCAAAGGAATTAAAGAAGGCTAGAAGCCCCACCCAAACTGCCCAGCTCTGGAGATCGGTCTGGCTTTGTAAGAAAGAGTGGACTGTCACTGCAGCCAGCCCTCTGGGAACAGCCAAGAGGTGCTCACACACACAGCACGCTCCAGACCCAACCTGCAGCCAGCACTTGCTACATTCCAACGCACACCCACTTTTCAGGGAGGGGTTATCACCTTTACTATATGTAATAGAAACTGTTCATCGTATATGTAAAAGTAATCATTTGTCATAAATAATTGTTCATTTTCTGAGTATTTGCTTGTCTAGGGGTTTAGCAGTATGCAATAAAGCAGTGCAATTTTGAGTAATTTGATTGTAAGACTGCTGGGGAAATACAGCGAATGCTAATGAGCATAGGGAGGGTCCTGTAGGGGAGAAACACCACCAGGGAACCCGGCCCCCATCCACCCGCACATGGAAGGCAGGGGTCCTCACGGTGATGATACAGAGTCTTCCCATAGTCACTCAAAGACCAAGAGGGGGCCATTTTCCGTTTCTTATTTCTACCAGAGAAAATCGCGCCCAGAGGATACCAGCTCCGGCCAAAATGAGGCACGATATGGTCCCTCCCTGATGTTGAGGCGGGCCTGGGGCAGCTCAAGGCCTGCACGTGGTGGCGAGGGCTTCCGGGACAGAGCCGGGCTGACGCAAACCCCACAAGCCCCACCTGCCGGCCCTATGATGGCACCCAACGCTCACCTGTTTGCCTGGGAGAAACAGGGTGGGAGGAAGTGCTCCCAACACTTCTCACTGTGGAGAGGAACTGGAGCAGAACCGGGGAAAAAGAGACTGTCAGGGTCCAAGTACCCCGTGGGCTTGTCTTCACGGGATCCCACAGACTCACACATAGGTCCACTCTCACAGAACCTCCCCTAGAGCCTTGAAAGAAAAAACAAACAGAAAAAAGAATCCTGAACCCACTATAACCATGCATAAATGTTCCTAATGAAGAATATATTAGCACACACACACGTCACCCCAAAAGGCATCAAGTGATGCAAAAGTCTCCACATCCAAGAAAACTAGCAGTGTGTTCACGTCAGTGCTTCCTGTGGTTTTAAAACATCATTTCTTCAGTGCTTCTGATATTAAATGTGCAGGTGCCTGCTAGAGCTGACCTGGCTTACCTTCTTTACAATTTCTTCCTGGGGGCAGGTCTCCCGCCCCACCCGGCATGGCACAGATGGCAGCCTGGGAGGGGACCGTGCATGAGGTCAACAGTTTAGTTCATGGAGGAGGTTCTGCCTAGGGCTGGGCGTCAGGCAGAGCTGGTTCCAGGTTCCCAAAAGCAAGTTTGGTGAGCCTGAGGCCCAAGGGGCCTGAAGACGGCATGGAGGGGTGAAACCCAAGAGGCTCACTGACTCACCCTCTCCTCTGTTTCAGGCAACACATCATTCCCCATTGTCCTAAGTCACTGCCCCTCTTCTCAGCCAGGCCAAAAAAGACATGAGTGAGCTCCAACAAAGCCCTCAACCCTCAGGCATCTCTTTCCCAGGGCCCCCAGCTCAGTCGGGGATAGGAGACAACAGGTCTCAGGAGGATTTTAGGGTCACATGGGGACCCACCCCACCACCCCACCACCCCACCACCCAATATGTGCGGTGGGGAAAACTGACCTTAGTGATGCCCCTCTGAGGTTTAGGAGAAGTCAGCAAGTCCCTGTCCCCAGCACATTGAGGGGTAGGAATTTTAGGGACATCCTGGGCAATCAGGAAACACTGGTCCAGCACGGAGTGGGGACCACGTTTACACCCCTAGTCGATGTGAACTGACAGGGCAATCACGGGCTATTCTCAAACTTAAGGGGAAGAAAAAGTCTGCTACTCAGAGGCAACTGTCACAAAACCCCAAGATGACGAGCACTGAAGAGCCGCTCCGGCAGATGGAAAAGGCGCCTTCCTTCTCGCCTGAAGATGCAAAAAGCAATCCAAGTCCCTGGGCGGCGTTGGGGCAACTGCGGAAATCACGCAGCCAGATGAAGCTCATAAATTTCCCCTATGAACAATTGTTTTCATTTCCCTCCCATGCCACTAGATATTATAAGTGGAAAGCAAAACACAAGTAAATATGTTCATTCCACTCTTGTGATCAGTGATAAACGAGAGGCTGCGGAGGCTGACAAAGGTCAGTGGGCCGCGCGTCCCGGGTCTGCGAGCGGACACTGCCACCCACCGGCCGCCTACGGCACTGCGCCTGCCCGCCCAGGGCCCCCAGTCCCAGCTACCTTCTGACAACGCATAGGTGTTTGCTCTGTCCTATTAAGGACATCAATTCGTGCAAATTGCAGAAAAATTAGAAAGTGCAAAAGACCCCAAATTTAGAATGATCATCATCCATAATACCTTTCCCAAAATAACCATTCTTAATAACATTCTAGTCCAGTTTTTTTTATCATGTGTGTATTCTATGATGTGAATCGGAGCTGTACATAGATAACATAAAAGTGTTTCTACAATGTTAAATCTTGATTTTTTGTGTCACACTTCAACTAAAGTGATTTCCCTAAATGGCTCAAAAATATCTTTGTAAGGGCCATATAATATTTCAAATTGTGACTGTACCAAAAGTTATTTAACCATATCCCAATTATTGTTTATTAAAAATGTTTCCAACCTTTTAACTTTGTAAGTAATGCTACAATTAAAATCTTAATGCATAAACCTTTGATCATGTTTTTAAGATAGATTACTAAAGGTGGACTTGCTAGATGAAAGAGATTTAACATTTTTAAGGCTCTTAATAGCAGTAATAATTATTTTCTAGATAGTGTAATGAAGATTACTACAAAAAATGACCGGTGAACATAAAAGAGCGTTCAAATGAATCCTGAGAGGTGAGACGCTGGCTCCTGGCAGGCAGACTCCGTACTGGCAACAGCTGATCACCCCCACACACACTTAATCTTTCAACTTAATAGAAGTCCAATCAAAATTCATCAAAACTTTTTTTATATTTTGTCACATTGAGTCTAAATTTTATTTGAGAGGATAAACAAGTAAGAATTCCCCCAAGAAACATTTTTATATAAAAGGAAAAACGAAAGAGGAAAGAGAATAATGGAAAGGGGTTGCTCAATCAAATACTAAACTAAATTGCAGAAACCCACCCAAAATAGAGAGGGTAGAAGCGGACCCAAATATGCATACATTTATATTTTAACACTAAGGCATTTCACATCAATGGGAGAAGGAAGACGAATCAATAAAGATTTTGGTACATTTGGCCACCCATTTAGAAAACAAATAAAATTAGTGTCCTGCTCATACCATATATTAAAACAAATTCTACATGAATTAAAGCTTTCAATTTGTTAAGCAAAGCCATAAGGTACTATAACAGGGAAGCCCTTTCTAAGTCCAACTGCAAAGGCAGAAGCTAGAAAGAAAAAAAAGAAAGCTAGAATGCAATTGTACAAATTTAAAATATCTATATGTGAAAACTACGATTTGGATATTGAAAGGCAAACCAAAAGCCAAGAAAGAAGTTGCAACATTTATAACAGGGACAAAGTTAATATCTCTAATATATATACCATTCTTACAAATCAATAACAAAGACGAATATTTCAAGAGGGAAAAATGCATCAAGGACATGAATAGCAATTCACAAAAGAATAAATTCAAAGGGAAAATAAACGGGTAAAAGATGTTCGGCCTTACTGGTACTCAAAAAACTGCAAATTCAAGCAGAAGCGAGAGGTCATCTTTGCCCCTATATTGGTAAAGATAAAACAATAATAACGTACAGTGTTGTCAATGAGCGGAGAAATGAACCTTCCAATGCCGCCAGTAAGAGGGGAAATCAGGTAACCTTTGTGAAGGGTGATTTGGTAATATTATGAAAATCCTTAAAAATGCATGACCCAAAGATGCTACTCCCAAAGGAGTCGGTCATGGATGTGTGTAAAGATTTAGCCTCAAGGTTGTGTATTGCTATTGCAAACAAACCAAACGTCCAAAAATAGAAAGCTAAAAGATGTATAGATTAGACAGGTAGGTAGAGTCCTTAAGGGTAATGCTGAAGAAATTTACTTAATAACACTGAAGGATTTTCATAACATACTGTAAAGTAATAAAAATCAACTTACAGGGCAGTCCAACGGTGGCTCAGTGGCAGAATTCTCGCCTGCCATGCTGGAGTCCCAGGTTCATTTCCCAGTGCTTGCCCATGTATTTAAAAAAAAAAAAAGATCAAGTTGCAATGTAAGCATAGCTTCTTATACACATAGAAAAAAGACTACAGAGACATACATGTATACATTCAAGTTATAATAGTGGTGTGTACTTTTTAATATTCTTTTTGCAGCTAACCATCTGCATTTAACAATTTCTTACAAATTGTTAGTGAGAAAATAAAATAGCTTTAGTGGCTTTCTAGAAAACATTGCACCAGTTTGCATGCCCACCAGCAGCATAGGAACGTGTTCCTTCATTCATGCATTCATTCATCAACTACTCTCAGAACAATCACTCAGAGGAAAGCAGGTACTGGAAGCTGGGCTAGAGCCCTGAGCAAGTCAGAACCCAGCCCTCATGGAGCCAACATCCCAGGGTTAGGGAAACAGACAAAGAACTAAGAAATCAGTGTCATGAGCATGTTCTGATTTGTGCTGTCAAGGAAAGCAGAGTAGGAAATAGTAAGAGGGGATCAGAGGTATCTGAATGAAGTGAAGACCTGGGACAAGCATTCCCAGTAGAGGGAACAGCAAGGTGAAATCCCTGAGGTGGGATTGAGCTTGACTTGTGTGAGGGACAGCATGAAGGCCTGTGTGGCTGGAGTGGAGAAATGAGGGAAGAGATGACAGGAGGTAAACCAGAGACACCAGGGGAGGCTGTGGGAGGGAAGGTCTTTGAGAACCTTGCACCCCAGTAAGGAGTTTGAGTCTTCTTGGTGTGATGGGAGCCATTGGAGGATTTTGTGCAGGAGAATGACCTGGTGTAGTTTCCCCAGGAACCTGCCAGCTCTGGATTGGGAATTGACCACAGCAAGGAATGGCAGAAGCAGACGGGACTGGAGGGACCTGGCTAGCGGGAATGATGGCAACACTGGCCACTAACACTTGCCCATGTAGTAAGCAGCCATAGCTTGGGTTTGGAGTCTAGATGCATTTCTGCTCTAAGCCCTGGTCAATGAGCAGCCTAGGCAGTTCATCCCTCACTAGATCTGGACGCTCCTAAAAAGACAGAACCAAACAGAGGGTGTTGAGCATAGGATTTGCAGGTCCACCCCTCCCCAGCTCAACAGTCCAGTAAATGTGCCTGGAGCCAATCGCTGACTCAGAGTTATCATCTCTATTTGCAAGGGTCTTCAAATCCATCACCACGAGTGTACCACTGAAGTCACACTTTCCCCAGAAATAGGCATCTGAGTTGTCCTGCAGCCCATGCCCCATGTGTCAGAAGGGAATGTCAAATATCACATGTGATCTTACAGTTTTTTCCATGGTTAGGATGTTACTAACAGATTTTTAGGACTTATTTTCTACTGGGTTGCAATTATGTTCTCTGTATTTATATGAAAAAGAAATGATCTTTTTTCTACTGAATCATTTTTAAATCATGATCAACACCTGTATGATAAAAATTAACCACAATTTTTTTCTTAAAATTATCCTTGTAAAGCCAAGATGCCTGTCATAGACCTACCTACACATCTTAAAAGCCAGCAACTACAGAAAGGCTTTGCCTCTCCTGGTACCATATTCCCACTTCTCCATGCACCCTGTTCCCAGTTCCAAAGAGGACTATGTCTACGCTCAGTCCATCACTCTCTTGGAGAGATGAGTATGTCCAGAAGAGTACCAGAACATGCCATGTTGTCATGGAAAGGTGTCAGAGGAAGTGACATCCAGAGCTGACCACTCTCTTCTGTGGCCAGAAAGTTCCCTCAGGATAATGGGGGCGACTGTGGGCTGGTGGCTAAGGGCGTGGCCTCCTGTGCATCCTGAGTCTTCCAGGAGCTCAGACGCGAGAGTACACCACCTCTGCGTAAATACATCAAGGATGAATCTGTGGCTTCTGACCATGTCCACATCTTGATCTGGAAGCTCTGGATGTCCCTGGAGACACCTGTGCTCAGGACGAGGGGTTGGGTTGCTTCGTGCAAGGCGACTCAAGCATTCAGCCACTACCCTAATGCCAGTGGCACCACCTGGTTGGAGAGACCGGAAGGCCCTAGAGAAGAAGGTGCCCCTTTGGATACAGGTGTCTGGGACTCCAGGTCATGGTCCTTTCAGCCACTTACCTGAAAACCCATCAGTCCCAAGTAAGGTACATGGTGAGAGAAGAGTACGTGCAGAAGAGTACCAGAACCTGCCACGTTGTCATGGAAAAGTGTCAGAGGAAGTGACATCCAGAGCTGACCATGGACATCATTGTGCCACTAGTTTCTGACGTGCTCCCAAGGTCTCACAACTAGTTAAAAGCCACAGCCCATGCACGGGGCCACACTGTCACACCAAGGCAACCACGGCCTTAAGTCAAAAAGCCCTTTTCCACTGACTGTTTCAACAAAGGACCTTGATCAGAGGAAGCAGAGAGACTGCACACATGGGTGTGCACACGTACCGCACACATCCGTGAGCATCTGCCCTCTGGATTCGAACTCCACCGCTCTAACCCTGGTGCTCCAAATGACACCTGGCACATCGTAGATACTTTGCAAATGCTTGCTAAATATAGAAAGGAACAGGGGAGAGCGGAAGGGATGCATAGACACAATCCAGTGGCTTGTGTCTCTTTTGGTTTCGTATCCAGAAGGCAACACAGCATTTCTGGGTAGAATTCAAGTCCAGTCACTGGTTTCCTACTAAGCATCAACTGTGGGAGAAGGACATGCTCACTCACAGTCTGGGTAGCTTTTCACTCCATAACAAAATCACCTTCCAAGAGACATTCCCCAAGTTCTGCGGAGGAAGGACACGGCAGAGGCAGAGGTACCTGCAGAGAAGGACTCCAGAAAGAGCCAAGAAACCTGAGCTTCAGCCCTTGCCACCCACGGGGCAGGCAGCTTAACCCTGACAAAACTGGCTCCCCACCTGTAATGTAGTTCTTACTACCCAAACTTGTCCCAAGGCTCTAATGAAATCATGAACATAAACTACTTTGTTAGCCAGAGGGTCAGCTAACATTATGTCACATTTAAGAGAAGTCCTGCTTGCACCTGGCTAGAGCTGGTTGGGGGCGGGGTGCTGCAGATGCCTAATGTCTTTGGCACATCTTGGCCTTGGGCTTCTGCTTCACCCCAAGGGGACCCAAAGCTGCCTGGTGGGTGAGACCTTCAGAGAGCTCAGGCATAGGTGGCTCTTCAGAACAAAGGGGCAGATGCTGGCAGATGCTGGCCCAAGGACAAGGGGGGCGGAGGGCTGTTCAGGGAGGGGCAGGCCACACAAAGCTAAGGGTCCATGCTCCAACTGACCTCCTTTCCCCCAATACATGGAGATGGTGGGTGAGTGATGGGCAATAAGTCCATCCCTCACTCCAAAGTCCTCTCTCAATCGTCTTCCTTGGCCATCCAGATACATCATGGGAAACCGGTAGATGCTGCCCACTGGAGAGCAGACCTCTCCACCACCAGTGGGCAAGAAAATGGAATCTTAGATGAGAGCTACTCAACCCCTTCGATCACAAAACAGTTAAGGGCTAAGAGGAGATATGCATAGGGACCTCACAACTGGACCTCGATCCATCCAGGAGACACCCTGGGGAGAACTGCCTTTCCCCCTGGCCCAGAGGCCTTCCTGCAGGATTGAGCATGCTGACTGGACCACTCCACTCTCCCTCTGAAAGCTAGGCCAGATGTGCGGGAGGAGGGAAAGTGTGCAACCCACAGATGGGAGGTAAAAGAGTCAAAGGTAGGGAGACCTGAAATTTAATCCACCAAGGTTAACAGCTTCCCATTCGGCACTCCGCATCCATCACTTTGCCTGGGCTATCTCTTCCGTGTGGAATGTTCTCCCAAACCCTGCACACCCACTCTTGGTTACCCGACAGTCATATGCTTCTGGTCACAGCACCCCATTCCTCACGGGAATCTTCTCTGCCCAGCCAGACCTATGGGGAGTCCAACCTCCCCATTGCACAGGGCCAGCACTTATCTCAGGTGCAAAATCTAATGGGACGTCATACCAATGTTTGTAGCGGCATTATTCACAATTCCAAAAGATGGAAGCAACCCACACGTCCATCAACTGATGACTGGATTAAAGCCATGGTCTAAACCCAATGGATATTATTTAATCATTCAAAGGAACAAAGTTCTGCTACATGAATGAACTTTCAAGACATCATGTTGAATGAAATAAGCCAGACACAAAGGACAAATATGATCTCACTTATATAAAATAATTCAAACATGCAAATTCATATAATCAGAAGCTAGAATGCAAGTTAACAGGGGCTGGGGTAGCGTAGGGAAGGGGAATTTAATGCTTAATTGGTACAGAGTTTCTATTTGGACTGATGAAAAATTTTGGTGATGGATGGTGGTGATAGCAGCATGTAATTAACCCCACCAATTGAAACTGTATATTTGGTTAAAATGGGAAATTTTAGAATAAATTTCCAGAAAAAAATCATAGAAACATACAACACAGTGAACTCTAATGTAACCTATAGACTATAATTAAAAGTATAATTATAATACTATGGTTTCATCATTTGTAAAAAAAAAAATGCACCACACTAATGCAAAGTGTTAATAATACTGTGGGGGGTATATGAGAATTCTGTACTTTCTGCATGATTTTTCGGTAATCCTATAACCTCATTACTAGAAAAAAAAACAATTAAAAAATTTTAATGGGTTACCAAAAACTCAATAATCAAGATAAATGCAATATTTTTTCAAAATCAGAAATTAATTTAAAAAACCCATGATGAGCAAAATCTCAACCTTTTACATATAGACAGGACCTTGCCCTGTGTGAGCCTCACTTGCCTCACCCTAATACCATCCCTGCGGTTTCACACACTCACAGCGTGGGCACTTTTTAACTCCTTCACCGCACTCACCACAGTTGTTATAAATGTTCACTAGAGTGGTAGCTGGATCATTCTCTGACTTCACAAGGGCAAGGGCAAGGGCTTTGCTAACCCTCGTGTCCCTGGCACTTCACTCAAAGCTTGGCACGAGACAGAGGTGTCCAGGAAAGACCGGAAGGGAGCATTACGGTTTGAAAAAGCCCTGCAAACTGGCTGTGAAGCTGTTCTTCTCTGCTCAGAAGCTTCTCTTCCAAGCCCTGGGGGACAACCCCACTGGACAGGACCACTGTCCCCCTACACACCCATCCCTTCCTACTGGTAGCAGCCAGAACGGGGCTCTAATGAGCCCCTGCTTCTGTCTGTGAAAAGACAGATTAAATAAATGCACACCCGACATGCCACAGTGGAGACTTGCAAACAATCAGGCAGAGCCTGGGAAAATGTGTGGCCACTTTCCTGGGGCCCTCTGCACTTTTCTCCAGCTTTCTCTCCAGAGCCATCGCCAAATGGTGGGGTGGGGTGGGTGGGGGGGAAACACCAGTGCCTGCTGTTTCAGGCACTTCGAGTACCCAGGCTTCCGCCCCTCAGGAGCCAGGTTGGATCCATTCCAAGACGGTCACTTTCTGTCCACTTCTTCACCACGAACATTTCTATTTTGAGGAAGTTTAATTTAAGGCCAGTCGGAATCACAGTGTATGGGTTTGCCTGAAACATGCTAAAATGCAGGCAACTGCTAAATAAAAATCCCCAAATAGCCATGCTCTAATTTTGCATTTTTATAAATTCTTTGAAAGGAAAAAGAAAAAAGAGAGCTAAAGAGAGACTGAGAAACATAGAATGTCTCCCTTTTCTTACCTGACCTCTCAATGGCAAGAGAAACAGAGAAGGGGACAGAGAGCCAGCGGGAGTGCTACATTGGCAGTCGGTCCTGCCAGCCTCTGGCAAGTAGGATCCGCTCCCAGGGGTGGGCACTGCCCCCGCCCTCTGTGTGTGCCTGCCTTTTTCTGTCTGGTTTGGAGGGGCAGCTGTGCTTTTTCTGCCTCATGGGTCAGAAAAGAGGAGACGTACCCCAAGTTCTCACCATGCACTCCCCCAGCTCCTGGCAGGGGTCCACGGCAGTCCCCAACTCTGAAAAGCTGCACGGTTGCAGAGAGTCCCTGGAACAGTGGGCCCAGCCCTGCCAACTCTTGTAGACCAGGCCAAGCCAGAAACCAGCCTAGGCTTGCTGTTGAGGGGAGACTGGTGAGAAGGGAGAAGCAACTGACTATTGTGATTCTTTGTTAAAACCTTGCAAGCCCTGCCAAGGGGTCAGTCTCTATTTCAGAAAGGACAATAGGTGCCGTTTGCCTCCCGGAAGCCCCATAAATCCCCACGTCTCCTCGATATACAATTCAAAAAAGGCCTCAAAATTGCCATTGCTGTCATGGTAAGCATTGGAAAGTTCTGCTTGACCTTTTATTAACATTTTTCTAAACCAATATGTGCGGTTTTTTGCTACAAGCACCCTGAGGAATTATGAAAAATACTTTTTTCTGTAGTTTATCCCATATGCACTTAATAGGCTCACAAATATAATACCATTATAAAAAAGAAAAACTGCCAACTCTGCTAAAAAAATTGTCATAACACTAAATTATTATATAAATATAAAAGGAGTGTGTCTGTAAAATATTCACTCAATGAACATCCCAAGGTGATGGTTTTGCTATGTTGTTTTTATTCCTGAGAGATCCATAACGCATTTGGATATGCCATATGTCACCACATGAATCAGACCGTTAATGCATGTGCTTTTTAGAAGCAGGGATGTCTTCCCAATAGAATGTGCTATAAAAAAATGTAGAGATCCGGCTGCTTTGTCTGATAGGCATAATTTAATGTCTTGCTTATAATACTGCATCTTAAGGAAAAATACCCACTGTCCTATGTAGTTATTTACAATATATTGCTAAGTCTATGCAAATATGTTTCCCTGAGCCCGGGATTATATAACAAAGGTCAACAATGTTTGAAATATTTTGAAGCGTATTCCCAATATGCTTAGTGTATGGTGCAAACGTCCAATATATGCACATATATCTTAATATATTTCCAGATATTTCTGCTCATTGTTCTCACCATAGCTTCCTACAGAATAATGTTAGAAGGATGTTTTCTTCTGAAGAAAGCCGAACATTGCCTATTCATCTTGGAAGAATTTATTAAGGTGGCTAATTACGCAGTCCTTAACGTTGCATTGGTACAGAGGTTGCTCAATACCACTGCAGAAGAGAAAAGATAGAAGCCAGTTCAATAATGCTAAAACCAGACATTCAACATATGCAAAAACCAGTACACACTGATGTGACTTTATTTTTCTGTCACAGATTTCCAAATCAGTCAGTGACACTCGGGCATCGCATGTGCATGTGCAAACACACACTCATGTGTTTACAATTTGTGATTTGGTATACACAAACCAAAGATGACAAACCACACATTCTACTTTTCACTTCCAAATATTGCAAATTATATCTTTATTTTTCTGGAGGAAATTCGAGATCACAATGTAAATTTCTTTCCAATAATTTCCTTGAGGAAAGCAGGATTGGTTAGTTGCCCACGTTTGGGGCAAAGAGTCATAAAAACCAGACCTCCAGCATTCAAGTCATGCCTTTGGATAACATAAAAGAAGAGACTTATTTGTCTCAAAGGTATCTGAATGCTGATCCTCAATTCCAGCCACCATTCCAAAGCATGTCATTCTCTAATGTTTGAACTGGACCAAACTAAAGAGTACATCATCATCCAGTGAGAAAAGCCAGTAGCTGATTTCATTTTGTAAGAGGTCAATTCTAGGAATAGAATCTCATCCCTGGTATGTGGACCAGACCAGACTGGTCAGCTGACTTTAGATATCTGTGCTATTGTGATAACATGCAGCTGTCACCAATTCGGGGCCACGCCATCAAGCCAGAGGCTCACTCTGTCAGTTTCAGACCCCCTTGATCTTTGGAGTCCTTAAAAACCCCAAGGCCAAACCCTTCCAACCTATCCATTTTCAAAAAACTTTTTACTGTGCTAACATACATACAACATCAAGTTTCTCATTTTGATCACTTTCAAATTTGCAATTCAGTTGTGTTCATTACAAGGATCCACTTTTTAAGACACTGCAAAAATCGCACACTTTCAAAGTCTCTGAAGTATGCATAGACATAGCTATGGAATCGATATTTTTCGGTAGAATTCTCTTCCATACAATCAATCCAGCCAGCCACATAGCCCATCCAATGAGGCCTTTGTAAAGGGTCAGAGCTGTTAAATGAGTTATTTTTCAGCTAATGTGTGTCATCCCCATCACCAGCTAAAATCAGTTATCCAGAATCTTCTTGAACCCAGAGCTGTCATGGGAGAACAATAATAGATGCATAATGCAGCTTCCCATGTAAGAAGGCATGCTCCCTGTGTTGTTGTTTTTTCCAGAAGGGAACATCATTACCAAGTATTGTTCCATTTGATCGTCTTACCTGCCAGTGGACAGGCAGTTCTCTGAACTCTGGGATGGGTCCCACTTGCATGGCGGAGATGGGAAGACAGGGTGGCATGTACACATGTGCACTGAAGAGAGCCCCTATTTCCTCCCTAACCACACACTGGCTCCACAGAACATTCCAGAAGGTTTTAAGGAAGGGTTTTCATGAGGGCCTAGAGAGCTATGAGCGGTCTTTGTTCTCCCACTGGAAACTCAACTGTATGTAAGGGAGAGCAAATGTTAAATCATTTAAAGAGAGCTATTTTTCATAGTTTCCAGGACATAAATGTGTTTCAGTACATGTTATTGTAAAATAGTGTTTCTACTTACATTCTTCTACATCTGTTGTTGTGTTTACTCATGCTCTAGTTCTGACTTTTAGAAATAGCGATAAATCTATTTTTTAATCTCCTCTCCTGATGACTGATTATTCATCGCTAAAAGGGATGGAGGGAGGCCCACGTGAGAAGTGATCCACCCTCCATAACAAGCTCCACTTTTGCAAGATAAACAGGGTCCAGGGAGATTCCTCTTCTGTCCTGGGTAGTTTATGCAAACTAAATAAGGACTTGGTGGCAGCTCAGATAAATATAAATTACCCTCCAGTGGAAACTCCGACCACTTGTTACAGTCAATTTCAGCAAGGAGGAGTCAATGACCACATCTACAGGAACAATGCAATTCATTTTCAGACTGCGTCCCTAATACACAGATCACAAACAGCTTCATGGAGAGTCAGTCATCACCGAGCTAAACCAAAAAGGATGCGAAGCCCAAAAGGTAGAAGAAGGAGGAAGGGCCCCTTTATCCAGTGTATAAACAGATGAGTAAAAAAAAAAAGACAAAAAAATCAATAAATAACAGGGAGATAAAGGGCATGGGATGTTTGGGGTGTTCTTTTTAATTTTTATTCTTATTCTTCTTTCTCTTTGGAGTTCAAAAAGTTCAAAAATTGACTGTGGCAATGAGTACACAACTATGTGCTGATACGGTGAACCACCAATTATATATTTGGGCTGATTATATGGTACATGAATGTATCTCGATAAAACTGCACTGCAAACAAAGAAGAGGGAGGAAGGGGAGACTCCATTTCTGAGACCCGAGAAGGATGGAAGGGTCGCTAACGCTAGTGCCCAGAGAAGTGTGGAAGTCAGGATAGGATTGGCTGATGCGGCTGTTAACATACAACCCCCCAAAATCTCAGTAGCATCACGTGGTAAGTGTTTCTTTCCTGCGCTCACAAAACCTGTTAAGCTTGCGGCTCACAGGGCAGTTGTCCCCCAGGCCACGTGGCTCAGGGATCCAGACTGTATTGATCTGGGGAGGTCAGCATCGACTGAGAACAGTGATCATGCACACTCAGGCACTTCTATGCCTCCACCTGGAAATAAGGCACACCTGCCCTATTAGCAAGGGGACTGGGAAATTTGGGAGAGCAGGAGGGAATGCTTGGTGAACACCACGGTCTGCCATGGGCGACAACCCATTTTGTGAAGTCGGTCGTGGCTGAGCCAAACTCAAGAAGGAAGACTGTCCCGCCATGGAACACATAAAAAAGGTCCCTCCAAGCACTCTTCCTAAACTGCCCTATGTTATATATTTGCTCCCCTGTGCTTTGTTGAACTGGATTTATTGGGCTAAGCTGTAAAATGGGGTAACAATGCCAGCTTTTACAGGGTTACTATAAAAATATAAGACGTTGTGCATTTGTAAACAGCACATCGTCGGGACACACAAACAGGTCGTGGGAATAACCACCGCAGATACTTGGCCTGCATTTCAGCATATTGGGACAGGGATGTCCTGGTTCCATAACTACAACGGTAGCAACCACATGGTGAAACCCAGCCAGTTCCATCAGATGTGCAGCTGGTTGCTTTGGAAACACTCTTCTTTAACACGTTTTCATCTTTGTTTTAACTTCTCTACTGGTGATATGAACTTGTGCATAGGTTCCTACCAAGTTGCAGAAATTCTGGGTTCCATCTATTTTAGTTTATCTACTTTGTAGCAGAATGACTAGACTAGTGGCTACAATTTTGTTGTTGTTCTGTTATGAATTCTGGCTACTTCCCAGAATGTTTTACAAGCAGGATTCCCAAGCAGAATCTTAGATTTGTACTTGGATGATTAATCCATTAGTTTTCCCACCCTCAAAAGCTAATTCTAATGGATATATTAGCAGGACATAGGGGCGAGCTATTTTTTGCAAGGTATAATGCAAAACTTGTTTCTCGGTTAACTATGTATTGCAAACTGTTCTTCCTAAAGACTTCTTGACACCCTATCATACCTGGGTTATTAGAAATCATTAGTTTCAAACAAAACCATGTTGCATCTTGACAGAAAGAAAGAGATAAAGAATAAAGTAGTTGCAAACCATATCTCTGATAAGGGCTTAATGTCCAGAATATATAAAGAACTCCTACAACTTAATAACAAAAAGACAAATGGCACAATTTAAAAATAGGCAAAGGACAGACATTTTTCTGAAGAAGATATACAAGTGGCTAGAACCACATGAAAAGTTGTTCAACATCATTAGCCATTAGTGAAATATAAACCAAAACCACAATAAGATATCACTTACCCTCTAGAATGGTTATTATTGTAAGAAGCAGAAAATAACAAGTGTTGGAGAAGATGCAGAGAAATTGGAACTCTATAGCATTGTTGATGGGAATGTAAAATGGTGTAGCCATTGTGGAAGGTAGTATGCCAGTTCTCCGAAATATTAAATGTAGAGTGACCACATGACCTGGTAATTCCACTTCTAGTTTATGCCTGAAAAGAGTGAAAACAGCTTCACAAAGATACTTGTACACCTCTTCAAAGAGCAATTATTCACAACAGGCAAAAGGTGGTAACAACTCAAGTGTCCATCAACAAACAGCAAAATGCAGTACAAAGTACAAAGTAATATTGTTCTGCCGTAAGAAGGAATGAAGTTCTGAGACATCCTGCAACATGAATGAACTAAGAAAGCATTATGCTGAGTGAAATAAGCAAGGTACATAAGGATAAATATTGTATAATGTCACTTACATAAGATACCTAGAAATAGCAAATTCACAGAAATAGAAAGTAGATTAGAGGTTACCAGGGGATGGAGGTAGGGAGGTAGAGGGAATTGCTGCTCAGTGGGTATAAAGTGTTTGTAATAAAAATTAATTTTAGGGTAATACAACAGTGGCTCAGTGGCAGAATTTTCACCTGCCAAGCTGCAGACCCGGGTTCAATTCCTGGAGTCTGCCCGTGCCAAATAAAATAAATAATAAAAGATATATAAAAAATTAATTTAAAACAAAGACAGAAATACAGAAGGAGATGCATCTATTTGTGCTCAGAAATGCTGAAATACAACATCTAAGGGGAAGTGGAACCATGCATGAGCATCACATGCGTCTCTAGATTGGTTCCCCAAAATAAAAATAAAATAGGAAAGGGATGAAATGGCTCCTTTTCTCTCTGCATTCATATGAAGGCAGCATGGTAGAGCAGAAAAGTCTTGGCTTTCAACTTGTGTTCATATATTCAGCCCACATTTGTTCATTTGACTTTGGAAACATAGCACCTTCTTGCCAGGTGTCTCTTAGCAGAAGAGAAGGGCAATGCAGGGAAGATTCCACATGACGACATGCCAAGGACCTAGTACTTGGCTTGGTGTGGACTGGGCACTTAGAGAAGTCTAGTTCTTCTACTCAAACCTAGGGTGACACACCCATCACTGGGCACCCAAAGTGCAATAGGACTGTGACCGTGTGTTTGGTTCAGGGCATGTGTATGAATGGTCTCCCCTTTGTAACTTTTTTTGGGTATAATACAGTCATTTCCAGAAAGGAGCCCATGAGACCTTCCTTATGGCTTGAGCTGAAGCATCCTACAAGAAGGACCCAGAAGCATCCTACAAGACAGCCACTCAACGGCCGTTTCCGTGGCTGCCTCCTTCAACACCATGGTAGAGAACCCTGGCAGCAGACTGAAATTATTACTGAAACCATCGGTTCTTTATCAGACTACACTATCCCTTGCCCAATCCAGTTGTCTTGACCGTCCATTGGCTTTCTCACCCAAATTACAGAAACCCAACAATGAAATAATTAAAAATGCTAATTTATCACAGAAAATCCGGCAAGCAGAGCCTACATTTTTGGAGCAGTTTTAATAATATACTTTTGTGCTTTCCTAAACTAATTTAGCCTACTAATTTTCTATAATTACCTGAATGCTCTTAGCTTTTGCTGGTCAGATGAGTTCTGAGACACTTATATAACCAGCATTAAAAAGATACATTTAGCAACTCGGATTGTTAAAGTAACAAAGCCTATAGAATCCGGAGGTTATTGTATTCTCCCAAAAGTACTTAAATAATAGCCTAAAATCTGAAGAATTACTTTAATACTTCAATAAAAATAACCCAATTCAAAACATTTTCAAGGAAACAGAGTTCTTTGCTCTAGGCTACCGAGTAATGGCTGAGAGAAAGTATATAGCTTGTCACTTCTGATTAGAGAACTGTGCCTCTGTGCTTTGAATGAGGGGCATGTCTGGTAATAGGAAGTGCAGATATTAAAGTTAATAAAATAATATGGAATACGCTATCTATGAAACTTGACCAAGTATAGGACAGAATATAACATACATTACCCTGCTCAGTCAACTCCTGTGGTCCAGCATCTAATGACAAGCTTAATTTCTGTTTCCAATGAGAGTACAGCTAAAAATACAATTTCCTGATTAGACAAATATTTTCTCCAACTCCATAACAGATATAACCAGGAATGGCTGACATGTCTACACAAATGCCCAGCCACCGTAAGAGGAAATTACTAGGATTGCAAACTGCTCAGCCTGAAAAGTCCATGAAACCCCATCATCTTTGAGGTCATTATAAATAATTAGTTGCAAACCCAGTGATGTGGAGGCCTCACAACTGGAAAAGGACAAGGGCGGATACATTTCTCTCCTGCTCTGAGAGGCTCCCAGTTCGCTCTCGGCACAGCGAGGCCTCCCCCAAACAACTGGGTAGCAAGGCCCCTGCCTGCCCGTTATTGCCTCTTTAATCTAAAGCCCCAATGCCAACCATAATGGTTTTGTTTTTCTATACATTAACCTTCAACTTGTGTTTTCACTATTAAATAGCCAGCTACAGAAGCTCCTAGAGTTGTTTTTCCCAGTCACCTACATGAAACCATACAGTCCCCATGATGTGACCCTCTTAAGGGACTTAAAAGCGATTCAATGAGCTAATCTCAGTAAACCTAGAATTAAAGTTCTTGTTTCCATATTTCACTTTCAAAATATTTAGAACTTTGACAGATATGACATTATGTTTTCATTAAAACAGCTGATTTCAAAACGCTGCACTGTGCAGAAACGCCATAAACAGTTTATGATGAACTGCCACGCTCTTAATTAAAACAATAAATCCAGCACACAATATTTGCGCAGGCTCCGGTCTGACCTTTGCCTCCCGCTATCCACCACCCAGCCGCCGCCGCCTTCCCAACGCCAGACGTGGAAGGTTTTAAAACATGATCTGAAAGGCACTAAAGATAAAATAAGAGAAAACGTACGATTAGTCTTCGCAGTTATGATTAATTCAGTTCATATTTTACAATCTGGTTATGGAGTAAAACTGCAGACTTTACATCAAGTATTTGCCACTCACTATACCTAATGTATAAAAATGCTTGATATTTTAGAAAATGGCACCGAGCTAATTCGCCACCACTGCATGAAGGACAGGAATTGAAATAATAAAAACAGAGAGTGATTAGCCATCCATCTGAAGCCCTGAACAGGGCTCACTCAGTGGACGGTCAGATTCAGACAATAAATATGTCGATGGCAGCCCACCCTCACCATGCCACTCTTATCTCTGTGCTACTAGATTTCAGACTAAAATATTCCCTTAAATCTCTGCATCTGTTCCTGGAGCAGACAGCAAGGGCGTTAATTACCAAGCAGTAATGACAGTAAATTTGTTGTACTGGCCTGGAGTCACCAAGCTAATCTCGGGGCCTGCCAGCTCCAGTGACAGAAACTATTTTGAATCGGGTCTGACATACACCCCAGGGAAGGCAGTGGAGTGGGCAGGGGGGCCCCCCCATTCTGCAGCCCCCCCACCCACACACACACACATACCCCATGCATGGACAGACAGACAGCAACTGGGCTCTCCAGGAAAAGGTCCCCAGCTGTCAGAGGAGCCGAGACCATAGTAGGGACAGGAGGGAATGTGGGGACCCCTTTGAGGGTGTGGGGACTAATCCTTAGGCACTCCCCACATCACACCGGAAATAAGCATGTGTCCCCAGGCCCTGCCTTGGGTCTCTGCCCTGGCCCCATTTCCCTGTCTTTCCAATCCTACATCACAACTGACAGCACATTCATAAGACAAATGCATGCATACGGCACCCAGACACACACACAGAGCTGGGTACCACAAAGCTTCTGAGCCTGGGGGATTGGCAGGGGACAATGAGCAGGAGCCCCCTCCTCCGATCCTTAACAGAGCCTCAGGCAGAGCCCACCAGGGCTCCAGAAAGTTGCAAGAGCGCCAAGCAGGGCTGCCACAGGAGGCCACGCAGGCTCTCAGTCCAGGACCTCTGTCCGTTCCATCCACATTGGGAGAGGGGAAGTGCCAGGCAGGCTACCTCCTACTGTGAGGGCAAGATGCCCACCTTGACCTTCCTGGTTCTGGTTCTGGCTCTCACTCACCTCCACAGTCTCATCTTGCCTGCCCTCTCCCCTCTTTCAGCACATTCCTTCCCTCCAAGGGCCCTGCCTCACCCAGGCAGCATTGTGTGCACCCAAGCCCGGGAGAGGATTGTTGCTGCTGGCATCTGCCCAAGGAGCCTTGGAAGCGGTCCTCGTGGGAGGGATGCCAGGCTGAGCTCCCAGAGATTTCTGCCTAACAGGCCCTAAGACATGCCCCCACCCTTGTTTGGTTGGGGGATTCCCAGGATTCTGTCCTGGGTGTCCGGGCAGCAAAAGGGCCCTGCAGGAAGGTTGGACTCTGGCTCTGCCCCAGGCCCAGCACAACCCTTTGCATGAGCCATCACTCAGGGTCCTGGTCAGCCATCAGGGTTAGGGTGAGGCCCATCCACCTCCTGCTCTTCACAAAGGAGGACAGCCCAGCAGGAGTCAACTCTCCGCCCCCTTCCAGCTGCTCCCATATCTGGGCACCCTGGCGGACAAAGGTCACACTCCATGTGATCAGTGATCACATCTGGTCCCCACCACCATCTTGTGAACATAACCATTTTTAAAATGAGAAGACTGAGGCCCCAAGGAGTGAAATATCTGTCCCACAGCCACCCAGTTTTTGAGCAGGGCCACATCCGCTGTCTGTGGGGCTAGCGGTCCCTTATGATAACCACCTGGTGCCACCAGTTTCTCAAACTGAGCCCATCAATTTATTCCCAGCAGTCCACAACTCCTTTTTGATAATTTTTTCACATTAATGAAAAGCCATCTAAAGAATACATTGACTATAAACATTCTGGATCATCTAGGGGACCCACCTCCATGTGACTTCCATGCCAAGGTTGGGTTTTCCATCATGCGGGTGGCAAAGCACCCTCTTCTGGGTATCAGGGGCTAAATAGGGACAGAGCTCATATGGAATGGATGCACTGGGGCTGAGGAAAGTCCAGATGGAATTATAGAATTCTGTTCACAGAGGCATAAGCCCCAAGTTACTCCAGTCTCAGAGTGAGGAGAGGGGAGCATGTACCCTAAGAGACCAAGGACCCATCAGAAGAACACAAAGGATAAAATATAACATGTCTATGCTTTTTCCCTTATGTCACTTCCCAGGCCATACAGAGCCACCAAGGTGGACACTTGGACTTTCCCTCTTTCATCTCCTTCCCTCTTCTCTCCTACCTTTCCTTTGGTCCCTTTCCATCCCTATGCCCTCCCTCTGGAGTCTCACATCACCCTGGAAAGGCAAGGTCAGATCGTTCAGATTCTGTATTACATGGAGATTTTAGGTACCCAAGACTCTTCAGACTGGACAGTGGTCTTTACTGCTAATCTTGAGAGCTATGAGAGCATACCTTTCAGGTGGTATGCCAATAAATCACCTTCTCTTTGTTGAATCTTCAGCAGGAAAGGAGGAAGGTAAAGAAGAAGAGGGAAAGGGGAGAAGAAATCCCTGTCCTGTTCAAACAATAAAAAAGCAGTGAAAGAACTGAGTCAACAGCATATCCCTCTCCACCCACAAAACTGTAATCTTAGCACTCCAGAAAGACCTGGACCACATTTGCCAGTTCCAGATTCTTACTGTAAGTTGTGTTTCCATTTCAGCAAAACAGCATCCTTTCCATTAAATAAATGTTATTTTAATTTTATCAGTTTTATTTATATTTAATTGTTTTGTAGTTAATGTCTTTGTATTTAATTTGTAAATGTGGCTCGGTTTTATGGTTGTATAAAAGCTATAAGTATGAGGAGTTTAAATCCACTTTTGAGAGACCTATTGTCAGGAATATTACTACCTTTCCCATTGAGTGGCTATGAGGAGTAAATGAAATAATGCAGGAAAAAGGCTTAGCACAGTGCTGAGCACATGGAAAAACCTCAGTAAAAGTCATTAAATTTTGGTATCATTTTATATTAATAAATTTAGTGGCAAAAATAATTGAAGTTATTATCAAAGATCGGCACCATTTTTTTCTTCATAAGCAACATTAATCACACTTAAGGAATACTGGGTGAGCCACTGGGTCTCCAGGAGGCCCCACAAGGGAACAAGCCTCTTAAGTCATGAGTACCCACTACACGCTAGGAGGAGTGCAATGCAAAGAAAGGAAGTGAAAGGTGCAAGGGGGAGAAAGAGAAGAGAAAAGCAGGAGAGGGCAAGCGGCATTAGAACAGGAGACAAAACGTTCTCACCTTCTCTCATGCCATTGCTCAGGCACAGGTGAAACCCCATCATCCAGGAATCGGCTGAACCTACTTACTCAAAGCAAGAGTTATCACATCATATACAAAACTTAACTCCTAATGGATCAAAGACTTAAATACAAGAACCAGGACTATAAAACTCCTAGAAGAAAACATAGGGAAGCATCTTCAGGTTGTTGTGTTAGGCAATGGTTTCTGAGACTTTACACCCAAAGTACAAGCACCAAAAGAAAAACCTGATAAATGGGATGTCATCAAAATTGAAAACCTTTGTGCCTCAAAGGATTTTATTTTGAAAGTGAAATGACAACCTACTCAATGAGAGAAAATATTTACAAACCACATATCCAATAAAGGATTAATATCCAGAATATATAAAGAAATCCTACAACTCAGTAATTAAAAAACTACTCAATTAAAAAATGGGCAACGGACTTGAACAGAAATTTCTCCAAAGCAGATATACAAATAACTAAAAAGCACATGTTCAACATCTCTAGCTATTAGGGAAATGCAAATCAAAACCACAAGGAGATATCCATTATAGTGGCTACTATTTAAAAAAAAAAAACAGAATATTCAAGCGTTGGAGAGGATGTGGAGAAATAGGAACCCTCATTTGTTGCTGGTGGTAATGTCAAATGGTACAGCTGCTATGGAAGACAGTTTTGCAGTTCCTCAGAAAGCTAACTATAGAATTACCATACGACCTGACAATCCCTCTACTAGGTATATACTGAAAAAAATTGAAAGTGGGGACTCAGAACAGATATTTGCACACCAATGTTCACAGTGGCATTATTCACAAGTGCCAAAAGATGGACACACCTCAAGGGTCCAACAACCAGCGAATGGATAAACAAAATGTGATCCATAAATACAATGGAATATTATTCGGCTATAAAAATGAAGTCCTGGCAGATGCAACAATATGGATGAATCTTGAAGACATCATTCTGAGTGATTTAAGCCAGACACAAAAGGACAAATATGGTATGATCTCACTAATATGAAATAATTTGAATAAGCAAATTCATAGGTTCTAGAATACAGGTTACCAGGGGCTGGGTTGGGGGTAGAGAATGGGGAATTAATATTTAATTTGTACAGAATTTCTATTTAGGTTGATTGTGAAGTTTTGGAAATGGATGCTGGTGATGGAAACACAACATTATGAGTGTAATTAACAGCACTTAATTATGTATTTGAATGTAGCTAAAAATAGGACTGTCAGGTTGTATATATGTTACTAGAATAAAAATTAAAAGCTAAAATATAGGACTCTATAACACCGTGAGCCCTGTTGTAAATGATGGACTTTAGTTAATAATATAAGAATGTTCTTTCATGAATTATAACAAACTTACCACACTAATTCAAGGTGTTACTAATAGGGTGGTATATGGAGGGGAGAGAGGGGGATGTATCTAATGTAAACTATGGACTATAGTTAATAGCATAGTTTTAATATTCTTTCATCAATTGTCACAAAGGCACCACACTAATGATAATGTTAACAATGGGGGATATAGGAGAATGTTGTAATTTTTACATGAGTTTTCTGTAAACCTACAACTTCTCTTATTAAAAAATTAAATTAAAAAATCAAGGAATAACAGCAAAGTCATTTCTTCCAAAAAAAATCTGTGACGGCGAGGGTAACACAACACTGTGAATGTAATTAATATACTGGATTGACACTTAAAATAGCTAAAATGGGAAATTTTGTTATAGATATACCATGATACAATTTTTTAAAGAAGATGATAATATTTAACACAAAACCAGAGTTACATCTGAAACTCTCTCAGGGAAGTCACGCCTTGGAGAAATCATGTCTCCTGGGGCACCTCCAGACTTTCCCATCTCTCGGCCTTTCCACTTGCTGAGACCTCTACCCGCCCTCCACTCCCACCCATCTGATGAAGTTCCTCCCAGACCCTCTTCAGAAGCAGAGCGCAGCTAGGGTGGACTTAGAACTGGTGGGAAAACATCTCCAAGGTGAGAGCACTTGTGAATTAATTTCACCACCTCTCTCCTTCCCCTTCCTGGCGAACCAGGCTGACTGGCAGGTTGGAAGACTGTAGGATCTGGCCTCATGAAGGTTTCAACAACTTCAACTATGAACAATGACCCTTTGAATGAATGGAAGGAAGGAGAAAGAGGGGGAAGGAAGGAAAACAGAAAACTGGCAGATCCCCAAGGGGTGTCTATGCTCAGTTCACTTTTTTCTGACCCTCCCTCTTCTTCCTTCCTTCTACCAGAGGACTCTTTGCTTGGGGGACAGAGGAGATAGTCTACCCAAGGCTTTTCTAGGTCTTTCATGCATGCCTTTGAATCCAAAAAATCAAGAACTGACTACGGTTTCTCTGTGTTCTGCTGTGCCACCCCTTCCACGAGACCAATCCTGCCCTGCTGGCCTGAGGAAGGCAGGGAAACACTGAATTGAGGAGCATCTGTGTCTCCAGATGCCAGACGCCCCAGGCTTGAGCTGAGCCATGTTTTGTCCCCCCCACCCCCGGGTCTGCCCATGGTGCCAACGTCCACAAGAAAAGACCTGCTGGGTCACCGCCGCATCTGCACCAGGATGGGCACTTCACAGCGGATATCTCACTGCAGTGGTGCCTCTGGGGCTGGGATGGAGCAAAGCTGGGGGCTAGCCCCCGGGTGGGCGTGAATCCAGGAGCAGGTACCAAGCCCTCAGCGCTGCCCATCCATCCGGGCACCCCCACCTCCCTGCCAGCTGCTCCCAGCTCTCCAGCTGCACCCACTGCAGAAGAGGAGGGCCAGAGGAAAGTGGGGGCTCCAGTCGCTCAGTTCAGCTTTATGAAAGGAAAAATGGACCTTAGCACTTCCCGAAATAGCTTCCAGAATACTCCCATATGAGGCCATAAAAGAATGTTTGGAATCAAGAACTTTTACAAGAAATTTTATCTCCATGAGTGTCTATTGAGTTTTACACCCCTTCAGGGTATCCATCAGCTCTGGGCAGAGTAGAAAAAGGCCTTCCATTAAATGCAGGGAGGAAGGAACAGACAGAAATGACTTGGACTCTTCCCCGTCTGGTACAGGGTCATTTTTAAACCCGGAGCTCACTCCTCAGCACCCCCTGAGAGCAAGGCTCTGCTGACGCTGTCCTGACTACAGGACAGCGCCCTCCGGCGCCCTCTGGTGGCTGATGGTGGTTCTGAGTCCTGGTCTGATGCCCTCATCACTGGCCAAGGCCTTCCTGGGTGTGCAGAGCCCACGGAGGCCACCATGGGAAGGGACAATGAGTAGCAACTGGCCCTCCAGACAGGGCATGCCCAGTACCCACACGCATGTGCAGGCATGCAATCTACACGGACACATGCACCCACTCACCCAGGCATAGAGCCGCACACATGCACATGCACACACTGACATACACACACACACACACACACACAGAGATGTGCTTGCAGCCCGCCTCTGGAGAGCAATGACACCACCAGGGGCCCATCTCTAAGGATTGGTGGAGCAAAAAGCACACAAATCCTTGCTTCCTTGAATGACCACTTCCGGGTTCTCCAAACCTGGTGGCTGAGTTCCACCAGTGGGCCCTAACTTTCCTTGCTGCCTCCATTTTTGTCTTCCTTTCATGGCGTGGTCAAGACTCTAATTACAGCAAAGATGTTCAAGATGAGGTATGACCACTCCTGGCCCCTCCGTCCACAAACCCACCTGAGTACATCCAAGGATGATTTGGACCAGTTCTCCTGAAACTCAAGCCACTTAATTTCCAGGAGGCTGGATGCAAGACACTCTTGGGTGGGCAAGGCAGGGAGTGCAGAGTCCAGCTCACACTCCTTTCTCACCAATTCAAGACCATCCACACCTCACAGCTTAGCACTGATGCCCACAGCAGGCTCCGGGGCAGATCTGAGGGGCCCCAGGGCTCCTTCCTCTCACTACCTGCCTCAGAGTGCCCCTACTGCTGCTGCCAGGAATACCATCACCAGAGAGTTAGCATGTGGGCTAAAGCCAGAGTACAGGCTCTGAGTCCCAGGTGCAGGAAGCAAGGCAAGGCATAAAGAAGCAGGACCAGGCCAGAGTCATGCCAGGCCTGCAGGCCACCTGGTCACCACTCATTGCAACGGCTATTAGTCCATATTAGTGGCAACATGCACTTGGGAGTTCTTATGCCAGCTTCAGCTGGCCCTGCCTCAGTTTCCTCATCTGTACAATGGAACATAATCACAGCTCTTGCTATGAGGCTCTAAATGAGAACCTTCATCATTGCCATCATCATCGTCATTACTTTTGCATCAGCACCAGCTGCCCTGCCCGATATAAACAATGGCCCAGCAACCCACAAAGGGCCCAAACTTTCCCAAGGGCCAAACAAGCCATATTTCACCAGCTGTGGGGAAAGGGGGCCGCAGCATTGCCCATGCACACACCCCTATTCCCAGGACTCGAGTGCATCAGATGCCCACCCTGGCCAGCCATCTTCTGTGTCAGTCTTACCCAGTTCTTTCTCTCACTCTGAGACCCCTGCTGTTAAGCTTCACTGTCAGATGGTCGTGGAGGCCAAGACAGCCAGAGCTGAGCTTGAGGAATAGCTCTGGGGTGGCCAGGAAGGACACCGGCGTCTCTGAGTCTATTTCCATCTTGAGACTCAAAAATTCTCCGGAGACATCCTTCACTCCGCCATACAGGCAGGTCCCTGCCAGAATGGCACCTGCTTCCACGGCTCCCCGAACCCTTCCTCCAGAGCGCCCAGCAAACCCAGGTTGTAACTTGAAAAGCATGAAAATCAGGAAACAGAACATTGCTAATTCTCACGGCAGCATTAACTCATTCGCTTGCACATATGGGGTATTTGGATCCCAGTAGGTCTTCTATATATATAACTTATTATACAGTAGGTGCAACTTGGGAGAATTAATGTTGCTATAGGAACATTCGGATCAAGGCTGGCTTCCAGTGTGAAGAGAGGAAAATAAGTTTTCCTCCTCAGTGTACTTCTCTGTTTTGAGTTTCAAAGAGGAAGAAGGAGTGTAATCGAGTTGAATGAGGCAAGGAGGGGGCTTCCCCTAGTGGTTTGGGGAGGGTGATAATTCCTGGAAGCCGCTGCCTATGGAGGGAGGAGGGGAAGCGCAGAGTCTGAGCCGAGGCCCACATGGCTAAGAGGGCTGGAGAGAGCGTGGAGGGGGAACCCCTACCCTGGCAAGATCAGGGCTCCAGATGCCAAAGCTGGAGTGATCCCCAGACCCTCCCCTGAGGATGGCCAGATGCCCCAAAAGCTCTGGAATATTACCGCCCAGCTCCTCAACACCAAAGACCTGTCTTAGTCCTGCAACCTTCCAGCCTCTCCAGGGATATGATGGAGGAAAAATGGAAACAAAGCGTGAGCTTAGTGGCCTGCATCTCGCTCCCGACTAGACACACTTTGGGGACCGTCTCTGGCTGAAGGGAACAGAGCAGGAGACACGGAGGAAAGGAGCTTCAGCCGCAGTACACGTAATTCAGCTCTCCTGTTGGGAGCAATGGCTTCGTGCCCAACCTGTGACAAGGATCCCTGTTGATATAAATCTGAGCATTTGGCTCCCACAATTAGAGGCTTTCCTGATTAGCACCTCTGGAATCACACTGAATCCCCTAAGGTCTTCACAATGCCTCAGCTACTGCCTCCCTTGAGGAGGAGCAGGGGGCCTGAGTTTCACTCCCTGCTACCTTTTGTACCGTGTCTGGGGGTCTTGCAGGTCACGGCTGGCGAGGAGGCCCCAACCCCATGGCCAGGGCAGCCCCACCACGCCTGGAACACACGCCGGAACTGACGCATGACCCAGACAGCCTTGTTGGCTCCACTCGGCTGGCAATGGGCCAGGTGCACAGGCACGGCCCATCACAGGTCTGGGGAAGGAATAGATGTCAAGCCCATGAGGCGAAGAGGAAAGAAGAAAGGTCAGCCTTCTAACCCCATCTTCCAGCCCAACATTTGCCAGGAGCCCACTCTGAGCCAAGTGCTGTTTCATACCCAGGGGGGCACGGAGACAAATCAGATACAACCTCCGCCCCAAGTTGCTCACAGTCTACTTACGGTAGGAGGGAGGGGAGACCTAGCAGTAACCAGGGGCTGTGTCTTACCTCTGAGCTCCCCAGGAACCAAGGTAGGTCCAGAACAGCCCCCCACCCCCACCCCTCAAACACCAGTGGAATAAACATTGAGATGGCAGAGTGACAGAGACCTGGCCACAGAGAAAGGTGAAGTGTCAAAGGGACACAGAATGGGGGAGAGGGACCACAGCGTACAAGGAGGCATCGTTCCCCAGGCCATGGTTCATCTCCCACCCAGGTGAAGAAGAGAAACTCTCCAAGTCCACCTGCCCAGTAAAGGCCCCCTGGCCATTAGATGTTCAGATGCATTCCAAAGTGACAGCGAGAGAGAGGCTGCCATCACCCAGAGCTGCTGCTCTGCATTTCTTTTGAAGCTGTGTCTCCTCTTTTTCGTTTTTTTTTTGCACGGGTAGGCTCCGGGACTCGAACCCGGGTCTCCAGCATGGCAGGCGAGAATTCTGCCCGCTGAGCCACCGTAGCCTGCCCTGAAGCTGTGTCTACTTTTGAGAAATATTTCAGAGCAAAGTGCTTCCCAGTCCACCCCACTTGGAGCAGCATACCAGACACACAGCCCCCTCGGCCAGGCTGATTCCTAGAGACTGTGAGGAAATACATGCATCTCCCTCCTCCAGGCTTTAGCCCTTTTCTTGTTCTGGTCCTCTCAGATCGTCCATGGTTAAAACAAAGGTGCATCTGCAGCATCCTTGAATCAACAGTTTGCCAAATTTCACACGACAGATAAGCAAGGGAGAAGATGAGTCAAATATAGTCCCCCTCCATCCCGCCCCACCCCCCAGATCTTGCTTATCCCTGTACAGGGTTTGGGGGTGGGGCCAGGCTGGTCATTAGGGGCTCTCCATCCGTTTAATAGTCAAATGCCCAATCACGGAGAGGGGCCCTCCTCTAGGACGCCCAGGTCCCTTCAAACATTCTTTACACACTGTCACTCTGCTCTTTGTCAAAAATTCTTCTCTTTGTTCCTTGAGCTCACTCTAACTCAAACGCTGTGTTGTTAATTCTGTCGGTGGTGTGATTCTGAAATTAAGCAGTTTGTGTGCTGACAGCTGGCGTTACAACTGGCCTCTTCCCTTCCGCCTCCACAGAGAGCCAGCTCGGTGGGAGCACAGCCTCAGAGGAGCTCGGTGGGAGCACAGACTTGGAGGAGCTCACTGGGAGCACAGCCCTGGAAGAGTTCAATAGGAGCACAGCCCTGGAGGAGCTTGGTGGGAGCACAGCCCTGGAGGAGCTCGGTGGGTGCACAGCCCTGGAGGAGCTTGGTGGGAGCACAGCCCTGGAGGAGCCTGGTGGGAGCATAGCCCTGGAGGAGCTCGGTGGGAGCACAGCCCTGGAGGAGCTCAATGGGAGCACAGCCCCGGAAGAGCTCGGTGGGAGCACAGCCCTGGAAGAGCTCGGTGGGAGCACAGCCCTGGAGGAGCTCAATGGGAACACAGCCTTGGAGGGGCTCACGCGCAGTCCCAGCGCCATCTCCTCCCCAGAGGGAACTGCCACTCACAATCCTGAACACATCCTGGGGCAGGACAGGAAGTCCCCATCATAAAGCATGACCTCCACTTTCTCACAGATCTGCCAGGGATGCCATCCAGGCCTCAAATAACTTCACGGACTTCGTTGGTCAGGCTACAGGCCCAGGCTGAGGGCAAAGACCTCCACACAGTGTCCCATGCATGACATAAACGAGAACTGTGGGCACATAGCATGCTTTAGAGCCCTCTATGTTCTTTTCTCTTGTCCTGTGGTCTCACCACAGCCCTAAGAATGCAATTAGCCTGGCAACCCTAGGTGGTGAGGGTGAGGGTGAGCATTTTCCAGGAAGTGGGCATTTCCGGAACTTTGCTTAGTCGAAAGTGCTAAGAAACGGTACCTAAAAAGAGAATCAAATTTGAGAAGCGTGACCCCACAATGACCCAATAGCTATGTGGGTTTCTAAGCCTCATCCAAGCTAATAGTTGACCGCAGCCACTCAACCACCACCACCTCAATTTTAAGTCCCTTCCACCCCAGTGTGCAAAGCAGATTCTAGCACTAGAGGACCACAAACATAAGTGGTCCCATCCCTGGCACCCACTAAGCCTCATGCCTCTGGCAATCCTTCACATTGTCTAACCTTCACATATCTGACGGTGCCATGCTTACTGCTTTTTCCTTTATGCATTTATATCTTCTTCATAATTTAGGCATTTCTGAAATGAAACATTTTGCATATCTTAACATAAGGTTTTAAAAATGATTTTTTCAAGTAATGCGTAATTCAGACTTAAGGATCTGTAAATAAGTCAACAACTAATCTAAATCTAAGTATCTAAATTTTTACTCATATGAATGCATGGCTGGTATGTGTATAACAAAGAATATGATACTATTCTGTGTAAAGCTCAGTAACCTGTTCACAAGGCCCTTCATACAATGAAAACTTCACTGGCTCCCGCTGCTCTCCAGATAAAGTCCTAATGCCCACCGGCGTCCAGGGCATGTCTGCATGGTCTCTGCCTTCCACCAGCCGTGCCTGCCAGGGGCCTTCTCCCCAGGTCTATCCAGCTCCTCAAACAGGCCAGCTCATTTCCACTGCAAGGCTCGACTAGGTGCCCACTCTTCTTGCTCTATGTAACCAACTCTTTCTCCTTCTCGTTCTACAAAGGCAATGCCTCCTCAGGGAAGCAGGCCTTTTCAGACTTACACCTTCTCAGAAACCCTGCTCTGTTCGTAGCATTTTTTACCACTGCAATGATATCATTTCCCAGGAAATCGTATTTTTACTATCAGTACAATGCCATAAGGGCAAGAATTAAACATTTTTCTCGCCATGGTGTCTCCCACCCAGACAAATCCTTGGGGCTTAGGAGGTACTCAGGAAATATCTTTTTAAATTGAACATCGGTCATATTCATTAAGGCATCCACACAGGTTTAAAAGTGAATTGGAATTCCTCATACCAAAACCAGATATAGCTACTACGAGAAAAGATATTAAAATCCTCAACAAAATACTAGTAAACTGAATCTAACAGCACATTCAAAGAATTACACACCATGACCAAGTAGGATTTATACCTGGTATGCAAGGTTGGTTCAACATAAGAAAATCAATCCATGTGATAAACAACACTAACAGAATGAAGGAAAAAAAACACACAAGATCATCTCAATTGATGCAGAAAAAGCATTTGACCAAATTCAGCATCGCTTCTTGACAAAAACACCTAGAGAAGTATGAATAGAAGGACACATCCTCAACGTCTTAAAGGGCAAATATGAAAACCCCACAATTAACATCCTACTTAATGGTGAAAGACTGAACGCTTTCCCTCTAATGTCAGGACAAGACAAGGATGGGTGCCACTGCCACGGCCGTTATACACATTGTACTAGAAATCTTAGCAGGGGCAACTAGGCAAAGAAAAAGAAATGGACAAAAAGAAGTCAGTATCCGGAATGTTAACTGCAGCATTATTTACATACAATAACAAAATAATTGAACCCTCGAAATTTCCAGCCATAAGGGATTAGTTGAGGAAATTGGGTTTCAGCCACATGCACCTAGAATAGGAACTCCCCCAGGGTAGAGCTCGTGTTTGGGCACCAGCATACCACAAAGGCCTAGAATGAGCTTCAGTGAATATTATCAAGTTGCCTTGAACCAAATGATGAGACACCAGGCCCCAGAGAAGATTGTGACATGGGAAAATGTTCACAATATATCAAGTGAAAAAAAAAGAAACAGATTGCAGGACTATATGCACATCCTAGCCACAGTTTTGTTTCAAGGAGAAGAAATGTGCGTATGTTTGCATATTAAAAGAGTAATGAAAATAAACCAAGATTAGCAACGGCTATCTTGGGCAAAATGGGATCTAAGGTGAATTTTCTTTCCCTTTCTTTCCCCTTCTTTCATTTCTTTTGTGTTTGTGTGGGTGTTCTTTTCTTTGTTTTCCAAATTTTCTGCAAAGAACTTCAATCCAGTTTCACAAATAGAAAACAAAACACTTGGCATTTTTAAAGTACTTCGGGATCTGCTGGGATCCATACTGAGTGGTCACGTACCCTCTTGCCCCCAGCACCACCCAGCATACGTCAGTTCCCCAGACTTCAGCCATTCATAGAGCGTCTTCAGGATCTTTCCCATAAACTATTTATTCCTGTTTACACATGTTTTTCTTTAAACTGACTCTCTTTTATTAAAAGAAATTTATTTAGAAGGGATCTTTATATTACCAAAAAGGGGACTGAGTATCACTTGTCAAAAATAAAATGTAGCTATAGAAATTAATTCCATTTTTAAAAAAATTAACATGTTTAGCTCTACTGGATAATGCTGCCTGCAGAGCAAAGTTCTGAGTCCAAGGCCTGCTCTCCCTTTGTTAAAAAAAGGAGGTTAGCAAGTACAAGAGAGGCAGGCATTTAAGACATTCCCACCAGGTAAGTCTTTCTCTTAGCCATAATCAGCAGGCTTGAAAGTGGATTGAAGGAGGATTGACATTGATCCAATGTCATTTATTATGACATCCCTGTAGCACCTAAAAGCATTTCACAGGCCAGCAGCGCTATGCATCCCACACTTTGGAGCTCACTGGGCTTGACAGATGGGCCTAGAAAGCTCTGGAATGGACCATCCTCAGTTACCACTCAGGCTCCAGCCAGCCTCTCCAGATGTGGAGAAGTGGGCAGTGGGAGGTCCAGAGACTAAGGAGGGACCCTGACCTTTGTCAGGCCCTGGGGACTCCAGAAGCTTCTTAGACCCCAATATTGTGGGCAGGGGGCAGGGGGAGGTGGATGCTGCCGGTGAGCTTCCACTTCTCCCTAGCCCAGTAAAGGGGTAAGGCATTCTCTTCTAACAGGCTGGATGAGAAGAACAGGGGTGAATGATTTGCAGTCATGTTTGCTAGTTACAGAACTAGGAAAAATGATCCTTTTCTGCCTAGAGCACTATCAAGAGAACTGCACCAGCTCCATTAGCATTGGAAGAATCCATATGAAATTATGGAACTCATGATGGCTTTGTCTGGGAAACTGTTCATTTCTGATCGGAAGTTCTATTACACATGAATTTAATTCTAAACAGTGCTATCAACAGACCCAAATGATTTACATTTTAAGCGATCTTCTTTCATTATCTCATATCATGTCAGGTAGCAAAAGATGGATTTTATGAGCTTTCTATGATGAGAAATGATTAATACTCTGAATGGAAGCTTTTCTCTTCTCCAGCTGTTCTGGCTTGGGGTCCCATCCCTCAGTCCTATTTCAGTGGGCACATTTGAGAGCTGAGATCAAAGAAAGGACATGTCACTCGATGGGTGAGGGATTCCAAACTTTTCATATGTTGGATGTACAGAGAAAAATGTTTCCAGCTAAAACGCTGACCACCATTTGGCCTCAAACATTGTCTTCCATTGAGAAAAAGATGAGGGGAAGGGGGTTATCTATTAGTAATGACAAAAGACTGTTACAAAATCTTGAAACTGCAAAAGAGAAAAGATCTGGTTTTAACCTGCCAGAATATGGGCATGAGGCCAGGGGGACACTGATCCCCAGTCAGGAGCAAATTTGGAATTTTGTATACTACTAATGCTGTAATAAGTTATCTCAAAGCTAGGAATAAATGAAGTCAGATGGGTCTCTCGCTCTGCTTTGGATTTGGCTTCGATTCATTCTTTCCAGAAGCGCCTAGACAACCAGTCCAGAAACACCATGAAGATAAGGCTGCTGGATGAGCTGCTAAGGGGATACTCTTCTAGAAACCTCGGTTCCCACACCAAAATCAGACGGAATGTTCCTTGAAGGGTAGATTGTCTTCTCCAGTTTCCTGCAGTTGTTTGCTTCCCCACTTTTGGTCAAAGGAAGGGGCCTTCCTTTGGGAATGATGGCTTGAGTGAGACCTTTGGAATGAATGGTTGGGTCAGAGGCTGAATCACCAAAAAGTAAAACACAGAACGAGCTGGGCCTGGTGGTACCCCACAGAGAAGTGGCACCCAAATCTTAGCACAAGTTCCCAACCCAAAACTTAAAAAAAAAAAAAAAAAAGGAAACAACAAATAATGCAAGAAACTCAACTGCTCTGAATTCTGAATTTGGGAAGATTTGCAAAATTAGCCTCAAAGATCATCTTTGCAGCATCAGGGATCCTACTGGTCTCTAGAACCGAGTACTTTCTTGGGTACCCTCTTGGGTAAGCTCAGAAGCACTACTCAAAAATAACCAACTGCAAGGAAGGGGACAAGAAAGCAAACTGAGCTGCAGAAGGTGAAATGCCCTTCTCAGGGAAGGAACAGTGATGTCCTTGAGGCAGGGCCTGCGGTTACCCTGAGCCTCCTAGAAAGCCTCTCCCTCCCCTTACAGTTCATAGTATCTTTAGAATCAAGGCTACAAACTGCATGAATAGCGAGTAATTCAATTAACTCTATAGTCTGAGATGAAAAAAGGCCCATTTTGCTAGCTCTAGCGAAGCACTAGTTTAACCCTGGTGCTCAGGAAATTCCCAGGCCAGACAGCATATTAAACCAGCTCTTCAACTTAAGAACAATTACTGTCATTTATCAGCCTGAATAGCAATAATGCACAAATCGACAGCTTTCAGGAGGCAAAAAGCTAGCTAGGTGTAATGATATGCAAAGCCACAGCACTCTACATTTTGAACTGTCTCCATCCCATCAATACATCTCCTACTACCTACAATTTATCAATACAAATGTGGTGCCCAATGAAGGCAAGACCAAGAAGATAAATATGAATGGGGTGAGGGGGAAAAAAGGCTCAGGAATGCTTGAATTTTAAAATGATGAAGTACAGACCACATTCTTAAAGCATTTTACATGCAATGACCTGATCACATCAAGTCCTCTTCGGAAAGAGGAAACAAAATAAGGAGATTTTTCTATCCCAAGGTTGCAGACAGATGCAGCTTTTCTTTCTTCTCCTCTCCTCAGACCAATGTCTTTAGCAAAACTGTGTGATCATTTACGGTGCTAATAAAAATAATAATGATAAGCCTAACCATGGTGATAGATTTGCATAGAGCCTTTTTCCTCATGACTTTCACATCTATTATCACATCTCATTTTCATTTCATAATATCCATGAGAGGGTAGGAAGATAAATACTATTATTGTACCTGTTTTGAATGAAGGGGAAACTGAGGCATAATGTGAATTTGAGATTGGCCCTCCAGATCAGGCAGGCACTGGCAGCCAGGCACACCCAGGGTAGGGGGAAAGGCAAGTCTGGATGTGCCCTTTTCAGGAAAGAGCAAGAACTCCAGGGCACAGAGGGAGCAGGCGCAGGTGTTGAGTAGAGCCATGGAGGTGGGAAATAAGGGGTTGACAATCAAACAGAATTTCCAGTCTTCAGCACACACCGAGCCCCTATTGGATGCCAGGCCCTGGGTGAGATGGAAACAATGCCAGTATTTACCTTGGCCCCACATCCCCACCTGTCCTACCACACGCCTCCATTTTGTTGAGCAACATAATTTAGCCTGATAGAGTAAATATACTTTATGTTGGAGGAGCTGAGGAAGGTGGTATTCAACGTGGAAAAGCTTCCTACAAAGGCCATGGGGATAGAAATCATGATTCTAGGATCCCAAGGGAGTTCTTGATTCAAATCAAACAGGACCTTCCAGCAGGCTACCTTAAGGAATTCTGAAGATTCGTTTACCACTGTAGCCATTTTCATTCAACACCTTTCAATCACTTCCACAGACCCACTTAGGGTCCCCTAGACGTTTCCTCTCAGTTACTTCTCATCTGGGCTCTGGAATGTTGCAATGGTCTCAAACTGTAGCATGCAAACTCTTGGCCTATAGGAAATATTTCTTAACCAATTTAAAAGGAAAATAGTGACTGGTGGCAAGATTTCGGGAACTGGTTTGTTTGAAATGTGTTTTTTTTTTTTATTCTGCTTATCTTTATTTCCTACTGAAATACCTACCTAATTTAAAAACCACACAACAAACAAAATGATCGTACTTATAAAAGCACTGAGATAATCATTTGGTGAAATGACATCCTACGCCTCAATTTTTCAAAGAGTAGGGAAAAGCTCTGCACAGATTCTCATTTTCTGACATCAAATAAAAATGTGGGTTCATTTCCCTCCCTTTATAAGAAATCACACCTTGCTCTTACTATTAAATTAGAATATCCTCTCTTCTTCTCTGAAATTTGGCTGCTTTACAATAAATACATAAATCAAAGAGGCATGGAATCCAGACGCCAATTGGCAGACGGCACTATGAAATAAGCACCGGGGACACAGGCGTGCGGAAGTGTTACAACCTGTTCCAATCTGCTCCCTGTTCTCCTCATAACAAAAGAGGAAAAGATTCCAAACCCTCCTACACACACGCACACACAAAGCAAAGTTTAGGAGGTTTAAATCGAGCTAAAGCTGCTAAGAAGAGTCACCCAACTGCTCAGGACATGAGCCTCTCACTCTTACCGCCGAGCTGCAATATTTGCCACGTCTTGCCAACAGAAGATGGTGTGAACTTGTCATGAGACTGCTGCGGAGTTTGGAAAAACCTGGGATTTTGCCAGTATTGTTATCATCGCCATCATCATCAGGCCAAAGGAATTTTCCAAGCACTTGAGCTTAGAAATTTTGTCAACAGCCCCGGGAGAGTGATCATTAGAATTATCTTCATCTTTCCTTGACAAAATAGATCTAGGGCTCCAGGTGAGGTAGAGACTGAAGGTATACAATTTTCGTTACAAATTGATGGAAAATACAACCTTAAGAGGGTTGCAGCAGACTAGAACCTGTTGGCTCATATGAGCAAAAGGTTCAAAGGGCTTTGGACTGGCAATCAAAGGTCCCGCCCCCATCTCAGCTTGCTGGGCTACCCGCGTTCCCAGATGTGCGTGGTGCCAAAGCAGCCTAAGGCTCATATGAAGGCCAGATTTATGCTAAAAGATAGCGAATGCAAACCCCTCAGAACTGAGACTCATCGATCCAGGAAGCCCAGGCCAGGGTCATGTGCACTTGCCTCAACCAATCACTGCAGCCACAGGAATGGAATGCACTGATTGGCTTAGACTAGGTCACATGCCCAACCTGGCGCTTGCGGGCAAAAGCTTCACCCAAAGCAGGTATACAAGACCTGTGAAATTTGAGCCCTGCCCAGCAAAACCGGGAGGAGGGCATGTTAAGAGGTAAAAATGCAACAAATGCCCACTTCAGGGCATCCCAAGAGTCAATCTTTAGTTAAACCAAAAATCTCTAATTCCGTTGACCAAGAGAGCACGCCCTCAGTTCATGTCCACTTCGAGGAGAGAGTATGTTTTCATACTTGTATTGAATGCCCTGTACCTTTCAACATCCGATTGTGTAAGGACCCTGCATCACCAGAATATGATGGATTCACAAAAAAATTATTCCTGGAGGTGAGTTATTCATCCACTGTGTCCACAGTTTTTTAATAGCTGCCATACCTGGGTTATATAGTTCAGGCCAGAAGATTAAAAAAAACCCTCATCCAAACCTAAAGCAGTAAGGTGAGCTGCAGGTCCAAGACGCTTGTATTTTATATATTTCAAAAAAAATTAAGATTACAAGTCAGGCTAAGTAATTGCTTTTATAAGAGATAGATAAACAGAGAGCCAGTTATACCAAGATTTTTTCAAGGAACCACTTAGTTTCAACTTCAGTATCTTCTTTTTAAGCATTTGTTAAGCTTTATTTGTTGAAACAAAACATACATATGGACAAATGAACAAGTCATCAGTATTCTCACACCTGAGTTCCATTATTCCAAAGTAAACACATTCGAGTAATACTATTGAGTCAAGAAATAAAACATTACCCCTGCCTCCAGAATCCCTTTTTGGGCCCCTGCCAACCTGTACCCCTGTTCTTCTCCCCAAAGCTATCATCCTGACTTCTGACACATAGATGAATTTTGCCTAGTTTTTGAACTTTAAATAAATGGACATACAATTTATGTGTCATCTTTTCTGCCTGGTTTCTGCCTCTCAAATGAGGTTTACCAGTATTATGTATAGTAGTGTTTCATTCATTTTCATTCATTAATACTCCATTATGTGAAGATTTCATAGTAGGTGTTTGTGTGAACATCATCTCACATGTGCACACATTTCTGTTGGGTTTGTATCTAGGAGGGGAACTGTTGAAGCACATGTTCACTTAACTAGATAAAGGTAAACACTCTTCCAAAGTGGATGTACCAATTTAAACTCCCAGCAGCAGTACTATCTCCCTGAATATTTTAAACTATAGGTTATTACTGCCTCAATCAGTTCAGCTCTAATCTTAACCATGACCCAACTAAAAGAGACCATGTGTAAAGCTTTGGAGGCAGCCGGAGTGCAGTTTAAATCTTGGCTTCATCGCTGACTAGCTGTAAGTGCTTCTTTGGAGAATTTCACTTAGCCTCAGATTCCTGATCTGTGAAGAGACCATAATCATAATGTTCTTGTAAGAATCCAATTGGATTTTATATGCAAAAGTGATTTGCAAACTGTAAAACCATACACCCGTGTTAGGGATTAGAAAGAAACATTGGGTCCTTTCAGCCAATATTATAGTCACCTGGTGCTAAGATAGAACTCTCCCAGTAGCATTAGAAGTGTAGAGGACATCAAGCTAGAAAGACCTGGGTTAAAATCTTCTCCCTAGCACTTACTTTGAGGAGTATGACCTTTGAGGAGTTGGTTAATTTCCCTGATCCTCAGCTTTTTTTATGTATAAAATGAGAATAGTAAAACTTCCCCTATAAGGTTGTTGTGAGGGTAAAAAGATATAATGTCTGAAAAAAAAGTGAAAGAGCGAGAGAAAGAGAGTATGAGAGAGAGAGGGAAACAGAGAAATCTATGTGCTGATTCCAGTACTGGGCACTTAGCAAGTGCTTAAAAATTTGGCTGTCATCATTAGTTGTATTAGTTTCCTGTGGCTGCTGTAACAAATTACCACAAACTGGGTGGCTTAAAACAAGAAACTTAACATTTCTGGAGACTAGAAGTTTGAAATCAAGGGTTGTCTCCTTCTGGAGAATGTGTGCTGTGTCTCTCCTGGCTTCTGGTAGTTGCCAGAAGTCCTTGGCACTCCTGTCTTTGTAACTGCATCACTCCAGTCTCTGCCACCAGCATCACATGGCCTTCTTCTCTGTGTGTCTGATCTGTGTCTCTGAATCAAAATACTCTTTCTCTCATAAAGTACAAGACACTGGCTTTAGGACCCACTCTAATATAATATAAGCTCATCTTAACTCGACCACACCTGCGAAGACCCTATTTCCAAATAGGGTCACATACACAGGATTTGAACAAATCTTTTGAGGAGATACTATGCAACCAGCTGTAAATAGCAAAGGTCTAGGAAATATGACTTTTTGATTGACACCGAATATGGTAGACATCTGGTTCCATGATTCCTTTTTATTGATACTCTTGTCTTTCATAATGAGGGTTTGTTCTATGGAGAATTGTCAATGGATAAAAATGTGACTTATGCCTCAAGATCCTCCTTTTCTGTTTTCTTCCTGCCCCACACATTCAGGGACTCAATGTGTCTAGAACATCTGCCATCCATCCCCTCCCTAAGAAATGTTTCCTATCAGGAAAAAGTGAAATGCCAGCATTAGATATGACGGTCACAGAATTTCAGAGCTAGAAGTGACATGAGGGCATCCAACACATCCAATTCGTTTTACAGATAGTGAAGCTGAGGCCAGAAATCTAGTTACACAGTTGGTTAGTGGAAGAGCCAGGGCTAGAGCTCTGAGCTGACAGCCAGCCCTGAAAACCAGCCCAGGGTTCATCCTTTGGTGGCTTGGTATAAATGTTCATCTGAATCTCCAATTGTAAATTTAAAAAAGTTGATTCTATATTAAAAGCTTTTCAAATATCAGAGACAGAGTTAAATCACAACTAGTATATCCATAAATTAAATAGGCCCTGCTAAAATGTAAAGCATAGACATAGAAAAAATCATCAGCATTTATATTTCAAATAACATCTTCTCTTTAAAAAAATTGGAGAACTTCTGCTTCCAGCCATGACAGAATAACTGATATGAGACTTGCCCTCCTGCCAAAAACAACTATAAAACTAGACAAAATATATGAGGCAAACTGTTTTCAGGCATTGAACAGCAGACAGTGCAGGACTGTCATCTTTGAGAGAAGGCACACATATGAGGTGAGCTCCATTATTGACCTGGCTTTCTGCCGGCAGCAACTTTATGCCATGGTACAAGGAAAGGAGCCAAAATAGAGCAGTAGTTATGCTAAGCTGAAGAGATAAAGATCAGAGTTCCAGGTTGCTGAAGAGGTTGAATCATGTGGCTCAAGATAACAGAGAAGAGGGAGCTTCACCGAAAAGAGTCCCAGAAGTCTGATTGGGGATTTACCATGGCACCTTGGCTAAGGGTTGGGATGTGCACACATGGGATAAGATTCCAAGAGGACTAGCAGATGTCTCTCACTCTGAGAGTGATACAGTGATATCAGAAGTTTTGCACTGTTGGAAGTGTTGACATTCTAGCCAATTCAGAGTAGAGACAGTTCACTGAATGCCCTGAGCCTCCAGTTGAGATCTCAGAAAGGATGTGTCTTCAGATTAAGGACCGTGATCCAAAGTGAAGACCACACTATAAGGCAAATTTAAAAATTGAAACACATCCTAACAACAAATAAAATAACAGTACAGAAAGGACCCACTAGTAACATTATTGCCTGCAAGAGCTAAACTTGAAACTCTTTAAGGGAAAATGATCTAATCTGGACTCCCCACTGTGTATCATCCGCAATGTCCACTAAACACTCAAAAATTGCTATACATGAAAAGAAGCATCAAAATGTGATCCATTTAGAAAAATACATATTAAATGAAAACTTATCCCAACATGACCCATATGTTGAAAATAGCAGAAAAAGATCTTTCAAGCAGCCTTATAAATGTGTTTAAGGTTTAAAATAAAAGATAATCTTAATAAGTGAACAGCAGAGATATTGAACATATAAAAAGAGAACCAATTGGAAATTCTGAAACTGAAAAGTAAAATACCTGAAATGAAAGCCCTGTGAACATAACAGAAAATTGGGGATTACAGGAGAAAATGTTAGTGAATGTGAATACAGATCCATAGAAATTATGCAAGCTGAAGAACAGAGATAAAAATATTAAGGAAAAAAAATGAACAAAGTTTCAAGGACCAGTAGAAAAACTGCAAAGCATTCTGGCATATATGTAATTGGGACCCCAGAAGAGAGGGAAAAGAGAAAATAGAAAAAACTTTTGAAGGAATTACAAACAAAATTTTGTGGTAAGCATGAGCTGGGATAAATACAAAGAGAGCCATACCTAAACCATATGAAAATCAAATCATTGAAAACTAAAAACAAATAAACAGCCTTAAAGGTAGCCAATTTAAAAAGATGCATGGCATACAGGAGAACAATAATATAAACAATGGATATCTTCTACTTAAATGGAAACTTGATCTACAAAAAGGAATGAACACCATCAGTTCGGTAAATGTGTGGATGAATGTAAAAGACTCATTTTGCTCTTTTAATTTCCTTTTAATACAACTGTCTAAAGCAAAAAATAAAAACACTATATGGTGGGGATTATTAAATATTATTAAATATATATGACACCAGTAAAACAAAGGATGGGAAAATAAATGGATTTTACTGTTGCAAGGGTCTTACACTTTACAAGAAGTGGTACAATATTAACTCCAAATAGACTGTGATGAGTTAGAAATTCACATTGTAATCCCTAGAGCAGTCAATTTTTAAAAATTACAAACAGAGCTCTTTGTATTAGAATGCATGAAGAGAAGAATTAAAATAGACACTAAAAAATAGTACAATAATGCAAAAGTTTTCAGGGAAGAAAGAACAGATCAGCCCAAATCAGATGAAACAACTAGAAAATAAATTGCAAGACGGTAGACTTGTAGGTTATCAGTTATTAAATTCAATATAATGTGCCACTCTTCAATCAAAAAACACAAATTGTCAAACTGGATTTTAAAAGTAATGTCCAATTATATGTTATCTGCAAGAGATACTTTAAATGAATAGAAATAGGGCAAATGTAAAATATGGAAAAAAGACAATAAGCCAACAGAAAATCTAGTTTAACTATATTAATATCAGGCAAATTAAACTTCAGAACAAAGAATGTAACTATGTATGAAGAAGGATATTTCATAGTGACAGTGATTTCATAGTGATAAGTGGGCAATTTCTCAGGAAAACATCACAATCCAAAATGTATATATACTAAATAAAAGAGTTTCAAAATACATAGAGCAAAACCTAACAAAGCTAGAAAGAGATATAGACAAATCCACAATCACAGTTGAAGATCTTAACACTACTCTCTTGGTAATTGACAGAACAATTAGGCAAAAATTAAAGATATAGAATATTTAAAGAACATTTTTAGAACACCACACACAACTGTAGAATGCATATTATCTGCAAGTGCACCTGAATTTTTCACCAAGATTCAAAGTAAATGATAAATTTCATAATGTTGAAATAGTAAAGAATATGTTCTGTGGCCACAGTGGAAAAGCTGCAAATAGTTAGAAATTTAAAACATACGCCTAATTAACAAATGGTACAAAGAAGAAATCATAAAAGAAATTGCAAAATATTTTAACCTGAGTGATAATGAAAGCACAACACTTAAAAATTTGTGGGATGCAGCTCATCCAGATTGCAAAAACTTCTGACACCAACTACAAATGACTGCAGTAACTTCAGACACTTCCAATGGCAACCCAATCCTGACACTGACTACCCAGAGTTAAGCCAGACTCACAGGTTAAGGTCAATCCTCTATAAGATTGCTCTTCAGACACCAGATGTAATTTCAATGATCCAGACCACCTCCACTTCTGACCAACTGGCTTCAAATGTGGAAACATTCCCCCCACCCTCTCAGATTTGATAATTCACTGGAACAACTCAAAGAACTCACTGAAAGCACCATCCTTACTATTATAGTGTCAGTGTAGTAAAAAAGATATAAGTAAGAAGAAAACAAAAAAAGAGATGCATGGGACAAAGTCTGGGAGGGTCTCAAATGCAAGCTTCCATTTCTTCTCCATGTATAGAGTCAAACCACATCACTCTCCCAGCACAGTGATGCATTTTATCAGTTAGAGGAGCTCACCTGAGCTTCATGTTCCAGAGATTATAGGAGGTTCCATTACATAGGCATAATTGATGGAATCAATGTCCATGTGATTGAATTCAGTCTCCAGTTCCCCTCCCATTTCCAGAAGGCCAGGCTGATAATACCTGGCTCAAAGCCCCAATCCCTTAATCATATGGTTTGTCTATCTGGTGTGGCCAGTCTCCCCATCCTAAGACTAAGTATGGCAGGTCCCACCTTGTTATCTCCTACCATAAACTACCAGGTATGATCCAGCAGCTCATGATAAAGAGCAAAAGTCACAGCTAGCATGGGAAATTTCAGGGATGTAGAAGGTACCACCCAAGAACTAGGACAAAGACCAACCGTGTTCTTCATTAAACTACACAGCTGAAGCAGTAACTAGGGAGTATTTAATAATGGGCATATTAGAAGAAGAAAAAAAAGAGAAGTATTAAAATCAGTGATCAAAGTTTCCATCTTAAGTAGCTTGAAAAAGTGAAAGTTTAACCCAAAGTAAATATAGGGAAGGTAATAATAAAGATAAGAGATGAAAACAATAAAATAAAAAACAAATGTAATTAGCAAACTCAAAAGTTGTTTCTTAAAAAAGGTTATTAACATTGATGAACCCCTGGAAAGACTAAAAAGTGTAAAAAAGATAGTAAACACAAATTATTAATTTCAGAAATTAAAAGGGAGACATTGCTACAGATTCTGCAGACACAAGGCAATATTTTGAACAACTTTGTTGCCATTAAATTTGACAGCTTCTATGAAATAGGGAAATTCCTTAAAGATTCCAACTTATCTCAATTAATGCAAGAAGAAACAGAAAATCTTAAATCTATTAAAGATTTAACTGAGAATCAGAACAAACATAAGGCCCAAATGATTTCACTGGTGAATTCTACCAAATATTTAAGAAAAGTACAAAACCAGCCTTACACTAACTCTGTTAGAAAACGAGGATGAGAGAATAGTCCTCAAATAGTTGTATAAGTTCAGAATAACACTGATTCCAACCCTGACAAAGAAATTACAAGGAAAGAAAGTTACCAACAACTATCCTTCATGAACACAAGCATAAAAATTGTTCACAATATATTGACAAATAAAATCCAGCAATATGTAAAAAAAATACATCTAGAGGAATAGGGCTTTTCATAAATGCAAGTTGGTTCAACTTCATTATATTCATTATATTAATAGAAAAAGGGAAAGACAAAAATATCATCTAACTACATACTGAAAAAAAGAATTACCACACATTTTTAGGAGGAAAAAAATCAAAATAAGAATTAAAAAAGAACTTCCCCAATCTGGTAAAAGGCCTCTATGAAAAATCTACACTAACATCATACTTAGTAATAAAATATTAAACACTTCCCTTTAAAATTGGTAGCAAGACAAGGAAGTCATTCTCACCATGTCAATCCAACAATGTCCCAAGAGAGTCTAATCAGTGCAATAAAACAAAAAGAAAAAAAAGACAAAGATTGAAAATGAGAAGTAAAGCTATATCAATTTATAGATAGCAAGGTGATTTATATAGAAAATCCTAAGAAATCTACAGAGAAAGTGCCAGAACATAAGTAAATTTAGCAATGTTGCAAGATAAGCCAGTATACAAAAATAAATTTATTTCTATATACTAGCAGCAACAAACATTGGAAAATGAAATTTTAAAACGGTGCCATTTACAATAGCTTTAATATATAAAATACTTAGAAGTACATTAACAAAATATGTGTAAGATTTTTTCTCTGAAAACTTTGATAATGGAAATTAAACACCTAACTAAATGGAAAGATGTACCATGTTCTTGGATTGGAAGACTAGCTATTGATTGACTTCTATTACTAGAAGACTCAATAGTAAATGCTCAATAATGATCCTTAGATTCAGTGCAATCCCAATGAAAATCCAAGACTATTTTGTAGAAATGTACAAGTAAATTCTAAAATTTTTATAGACATAGAAAGGACCAACAATAACCAAAACAGTATTGAAAAACAATAATGTTGGAAGACTTAAGCTACCTACCTAGTTACTAAACTAGAGAAATCAAGACAAAATGATTTGACCATTAGAATAGACAAACAAAGCAATTGAACAGAATAGAGAGTCCAGAAATAGACCTATGCATACTGATTTTTGACAATTCCAAGGAGGAAATAAAAACCTTTTCAACAAATATGCTAAAAGAACTGAATAAGCATATAAGGAAAAATGAACCTCAACTTCTACACTCACATTATGCATGAAAACATAATTTGAAATAGACCTTAGGCCTAAATATAAATCTAATACTTTAAAACATCTAGCAGAAAACAGGAGAATACCTTCTGACCTCTGGTAGATAAAGATTTCTTAGAGGAGATACAAAAAGCACTCACCTTAAAAGAAAAATGACTGATAAATCAGGCTTCATCAAAAAAAATTCTACTTACTAAAAGTTACTAAAAAGTAAATTAAAAGACAAGCCACAGACTGGGGGAAAATATCTACAATTAATATATCCGAAAAAGGACTTGTATCAAAAATACATGAAGCAATCCTATAAATCAATAGTAAAAAAGTAAACAATCCAATAAAAATGAACAAAGAACTTGAATAGACTCTACACAAAAGTTATATAAATAGCCAACAAACACAACATCATAAATAATCAGGGAAATACAAATTAAAACCATAATGTGTATCAGTTTGCCAGCTGCTAGCACAAAGACCACACAGTGGGTTGGTTTTTAAAAATGGAAATTTATTGGCTCACAGTTTCAGAGACCAGAAGTCCAAATTAAGGCATTGGAAAGACCATGCTTTTCCCCCAAAGACTATAAAGTTCTGTTGCTGGGTGCCAGCAACACATGGGGTTCTTTGGTTTTTCTGTTACATGATGAAGTGCTTGCTGTCTTTTCTCCCTTCTTTAGCTTCACTCCTTATAAGGTCTCTAGTAATCAACATTAAGACCCACCCTTATTCAGTTGGACCACACCTTAACTAAAAGTAACTTCTTCAAAAGGTCCTTTTTATGATGTTTCACGTTTACAGGAATGCAGAATAAGATTGAGAACATGTGTTTGTTGGGGTACCTAATTCACAACCACTTGAGAGGCTAAAATGAAAGAGACTGACAATACCAAATGTTGGCAAGGATGTGAAACAGCTGGAACTCTTGTACATTGCTAGTGCGGGTAAAATGGTACAACCACTTTGGAAAACTAGGATACATTTTTAAACGTATACTTATCTATATGACCTGGGATTCCAGTTCTACATATTTACTCAAGAGAAATGAAAACTTGTTCACATAAAACTTGTCTGCAAATGTTCACAGCTTCAACGATAATAGGCAACAACTGGAATACAACCCCAATGTCCATCAACAATAGAATGGATAAGCAAATTGTTATGTATTCCTATAATGGAATACCACTCAGCTGATAAATACAATAACATGAAAAAAATCCTCAAAAGTATTATGTTGGTACAGGTGCAAAATGGCAGGATTGGAATCTTTGCAAATCATTCCCTCTACTAGACAAAAATGAAAGCTGGAAAAAGAGACTGCAATTAACTAAATTGTAGCCCTAAAACCAGAATGGACATTTAGAACAGCTATAGTAGTATCAGAGCTCACTTTTTGTAAATGAAAGCATAAACCAGTGACCAGCCCCCGTTGTTCAGCCCATGGAAATGGTGTGGTTGTGGCAATATGGCCCAAATTCCAGTAACAGCTGGCTGGGATCAGAGCTGGCAGAAGAAACTTCCTCCTCTAAATGTTGGGGTCAAAGGGTTGTGGTGAATTAAATTTTGTACTCAAGTTTAGGCACAATCATGGTCTTGTCCCTATTTTTGGTGGGTTTGAACCCTTCATAAACAAGAGCTCTTCCAGATGCAACTTCAGTTAAAGTGTGGCCCAACTAAATCAGGTTGGACTTTAATCTGGATTACTGGAGTCCTTTTAAGCAGACTGAAATGTAGACACACAGAGAAGCCATGTGGAGCATCAAGAAGCTGCAAGTCAATGGGACACAGATAAGAAAGAAGACATCACCATGTGCATTGTCATGTGACAGAAAAGGAAAGGAACATCAAGGATCAGTAGCAACCAACCCCAAATTATCACAAGCTTCAGGGAAAAAGCATTGCCTTGCTGATGACTCAGTTTTGGACTTCTGGCCTTAAAATGTGAGCCAATAAATTCCTGTCTTAAGTCAACCCATAAATAAATACACAAAGTATTTATTTTAGCAGCTAGAAAATTAAGACAAAGGTCAAGTTCAGCCTGGGAGATATCTAAGGGACCAAGAAACTGACCTGTTTCAGACCTCTGGGTAGCAGCACTTCCACTTCAACATAAAAAACTAGTGCATTTTTTTCCTTCTGTGCATGGGTATTTCCTAGTCTGGCAGATCCAAGAGGCCCAGCATTAAACTGTGGCCTGGGTTTGGCCCTCTCTGCAGCAGTTTCTGGCCTCACATCAGTATCTACCAGGACTTAAAGACCCAATGCACTTCTTTACTGGTTGAGTTTCTTCCTTTCCTTATTTGTTTAATCTAGCAGATCCCTGAAGGCCCAGCCAGATATAAATTCAGTTCTCTGAGAAACAGCTTCTTCTAGCCTTTTATCAACATCTACAGGGACATAAAGAGACTATGCAGCACTTTCTCTTGTATTTCGTGTGTGTATGTGGTTGATTTTTTTTTCTATTCTCCATTTTATATTTTTTAGTTCTGGTGGGTCCCGGAGGAAGGAGCGGGGATGCTGGCCAAGGTTTTGACCTCAAAAGTAGCAGCTTCTTTCTTCCCACCAGCAAATAAAAAGAGCCTTGGGGAGGTAGTGTACGTCATTATTTTTCCTTGGTTTTGTTTTTTTATTCCTTGTTTTTTCTTTTTCTTTGGGTGTTCTATCCATTAGTATTTTTTTTCCTGTTTCTTTTTTCTCTCCTTCTTTCCTTCATTTTTTCCCTTCTTTCTCTCAGTTTGACAGATTGCAGGGCGTGGGAGAACTAGAATTCCAAAGTGACCACAAAATAATACTCAAAGTATCCAATTCTCAAAAAAAAAATTACAAAACAGACTAGAAGACAGGAAATAATAGTAAAAAATTATTTGATGGAACATATTCTGGAGGAAAAACAGTCTCTGGAATTACTAATCAAAGCTCTTAGAACAACTCTCATAAATAGGTTCAAGGAACTAAAGCAAAACATAGAAGAAGAACTAAAGGAAGTCAGGAAAACAATAATACGAACAAAATAAGAATTTTAATAACGAGATAGAGATTATAAAGAAGAACTAATATAAACAAATTATGGAACTCAGACATGTAATAATTGAAGTGAGAAATTCAGTCGAGGATCCCAGAGCAGACTGGGGGTGGCAGAGAAGGGATCTGGGAACTCAAAGGTAAAAAAAATTGGAATGGCCTAGGTCGAAGAACAAAAAGAAAAGAAGAATGAAAAAAAAATGAACAGAGCCTGAGGAACCTGTGGGACATGTGCAGGCATATACACGTCATAGGAGTCCCAGAAGGTAAAGAAAAAGAGAAAGGACTGGGAAAAATATTTGAAGAAATAATGGCCAAAAATCAAATGAAAGATATGAATATACAAATCCAAGATGCTCAACAAACACTAAGCAGGATGAATGCAAACAGATCCACCGAGACACATTATGATCAAGCTGTCAAATGTCAAGGACAAAGACAGAGTCTTAAACACAGCAAGACAGAAGCAATGTGTCACATAAAAACGGTTCTTAATAAGATTAACATCTTATTTCTCAATAGAAACCAGTTAGGCCAGAGGGCAGTAGGAGGACGTATTTAAAAGTGCTGAAAGAAAAAAAGTTACCTGAGAACAATATACCTGGCAAAGTTATCCTTCAAAAATGAGAGAGGGGCAGTGCGAGAGTGGCTCAGTGACAGAATTCTCATCTGCCATATTGGAGACCCAGGTTTGATTCCTGGTGCCTGCCCATGCAAAAAAAAAAAGAAGAAGAAGAAGAAGGAGAACAGGTGTGGGCTCAAGAGCTTTATTCTGGGTGGGCCACGGTGACTCAGCAGGCAAGAATGCTTGCCTGCCATACCAGAGGACCTGGGTTCGATTCCTGGTGCCTGCCCATGTAAAAAAAAAAAAAAGAGCCTTATTCTTTCCATGTCAGTGTAGGGACTCAGCCATCGCCTCTTCCCAATAAGGCTCTTTCTCCTTTCCCTCTCTTTGGCCCTAGATTTATAACCCATGAAAGCACTAGGTCCTGGCCCCTTGATACTGTCACATTTGGTTCTCTTTGTGTTTTGTGGGCTCTGATCCCTCTGTTCACCCAGCAGTGGCCATAGCAAGCAAAAGTTCTCTAGAGTCCTGGAGGATGGGATCAGTCTGACATTGTGCCAAGTAGCCAGAAGTTGACTCGCCCATGGCCTGCTGGCCTTCCCACAACTTCCCACAGGATGTTAAGAAGTCCATGACATGGGATTTCTTTCCATACCCTGTACCATCCCGAGTAACAAAATGAATCACACTTTGAAGCCAGATTTGGGAAATTGAATTCCCTATGAATTATTTTGATTTGTGAGGAAGTTTAGGTTGTGTTTCTTGTTTTATTTTTGGGCAAATTTATCTGCGTTTGATTTTTGTTAAAAGATACGTGATATATATATGATATATATATATCCCCCTTTCAAATGTAAATGTTTAAAAGTAGGTATTTATGTGTTTCCACAGCTGACTTCCAATGTAGACTTCATGCCCCTTCCCTTTCACACTCTTTTCTTTTCATACCCTTGTATTGGTTCTAATAAATGGTTTCTTTAAAAAAAATATGAAGGAAAAATTAAGACATTTCCAGACAAAACCTGAGGGAGTTCATTACCACTACTCTGCCTTACAGAAAACACTAAAGGGAGTCTTCCATGTTAAAAGAAAAAGACACTAGACAGTATCTCAATGCTGGATGAAGAAATGAAGATTTCTGGTGTAAGTAACAGTATGGGTAAATATATATGCCAGTCTGATTTCTTTGTTAATTTGTAATGCTGTCTTTAACTTCTTATAAGCCTGAACATGCAAACGCATAAAAAAGACTTAAATCTTTGTTACTGGGCACACAAGCATTAAGATGTAATTTGTGACATAAACAACATAAAAGGGAGGATGGAGAGATACATGTACTGTGTATACGTATAGGCTATTGAAGTGAAGTTGCAATCAACACAAACTAAATTGTAATATATTTAGTATGCTAAATATAATTGCCATGGTAACCATAAAGAAAATATCTTAAAAATCTACACAAAAGGAAGGGATAAGTGATTCAAAATGGTTCATTATAAAAGATCATCTAAACAAAAAGGCCTGTAATGGGGGAAAAGAAGGTGAAAGAAGATATAAGAGTTACCAAAAAATAATTAGCAAAATGGCAGAAGTAAATCATGCCATATCAGTAATCTCCTCAAATGTAAATGGACGAAACTCTCCCATCAAAAGATATTGACAGACCAAATAAGGAAACATGAGCCAAATATATGCTGTTTACAAGAACCCCAACTTAGATCCATAGATAGAAATATATTGAAAGTGAAAGGATGGGGAAAATATTTCATGCAATTAATAATCAAAAAAGAGTGGGGTAGCATATTTAATATCAGACAAAATAAACTTTAAGTCAAAAACTGGCAAGACACAAAGAAGGGCATTATATATTGATAAAAGGGTCAATATACCAAGAAGATTTAACAATTATAGATGGACCTAACAGCAGAGTACCAAAATATATGAAGCAAACATTGACAGAATTGAAGGGAGAAATACAAAAGATAGCTGAATATTTTAATACACCACTTTCAACAGTGGACAAAACATTTAAACAAAAGATCAAAAAGGAAATATAGAACCTGAACAAAACTATAGATCAACTAGATCTAACCAATATATATAGAATACTGCACCCAACTAGGGCCGAATATACATTCTTTTCAAGTGTACACAGATAATTTTCTAGGATAAACCATGTATGAAGGCACAAGTCTAAATAAAATTTTAAAATACTGAAATCATAAAAAGTAATCTCTGACCAAAATAGAATGAAGTTAGAAATGAATAACAGAAGAAAAACTGGAAAATTCAGTAATATGTGGAAATTAAACAGCATACAGTCAATGGGTTAAAGAATAAATTACAAAGGAAATTGGAAAATACTAAGACACAAGTGAAAGCAGAGTCAGAACATAAAAAAAATATATGGGACACAACAAAGGCAGTGCTCAGAAGGAAATTTGTAGCTATGAATGCCTTTATTAAAAAAAGAGGAAAGATCTCAAATTAGTAACCTATATTTACATCTTGAGAAACTAAATAAGGAGAGAAAAGTAAATGCAAAGTTATCAGAAATAAAGAAATAATTAAATCTGGAGCAGAGGTAAATGAAATAGAGAATAGAAAAACAACTCAGAGATTTTAAAAAGACAAAAATTGGTTCTTTGGAAAAAATCAAACCTTTAGCTACAGTGACAAAGATAAAAAGAGAAAGGATGCAAATAATTAAAATGAGAAAGAAAAATGGTGCTACCAATACTGACCTTACAAAAATAAAAAAGATTATAAGAGAATATTATGAATAAATGCATGCTAACAAACTAATCTAGAAGAAATAGAAGAATTCCTAGAAATACATCATTTACCAAAATTTATTCAAAAAAAGAAAACATCCACAAGACTATAATACAGAGGTTCACTCAGTAAACAAAAGCTTTCAACCCAAAAAAAGTCCAGGACTGGAAGGCTTCACTGGCAATTTCTACCAAACATTTAAAAGAATTAATATCAATCCTTCTCACATTCTTCAAAAAAATCCAAGAGGAGTGAACACTTCCTAATTCATTCTATGTGGACAGCATTATCCTAATGCCAAAGCTTGATAAAGATATCTAAGAAAAGAGAATTATGGGACAACTTCCCTTATAAATATAGATGCAAAAATCCTTAACAAAATACTAACAAACTGAATCTAATGGCATGCTAAAAAAATTACACACCATGAACTAGTGCGATTTATCTCAGGAATGAAGGGGAGGTCCAACATATGGCAATCAATCAATGTAACATACTACATAAACAGATTGATGGGGGAAATCATTATTAGTTCAATAGATGCAAAAAAGGCATTCAACAAAATCCAGCATCATTTTTTGATATAAACACTCAGAAAAGTAGGAATAGAAGGGAAGTTTCTCAACACGATGAAAGCCATTTATAAAAAAGCCACAGTTAACATCATATTGGAAGTCAGATTTAATACTTTCCCCCCAGTATCAGAAATGAGACAAGGATGCCTGCTTTTACCACTGCTATTCAATATGGTATTACAATTTCTTACCATAGCAATTAGGCAAGAAAAAGAAATAAAATCGATCCAAATTGTAAAGGAAGAAATTAAAGTATGTTTATTTGCATGATAACATGACCTTATATTTAGAAAATCCAAAGGAATACACAGGAAAACTAATAGAACTAATAAATCAAGTCAGTAAAGTTGTAAGATACAAGATCAACATGCAAAACAATTGTGTTCTTATGCATTAGCAATGAACAATCCAAAGAGGAAATTAAGAAAGCATTTCCATTTACAATAGCATCTAAAAGAATAAAATATCTAGGAATATATTTAGCTAAGGATAAGAAAGACATATATTGAAAACTACAAAGCACTGTTGAAAAAAATTAAAGACAGCCTAAATAAATAGAAAGACATCCCACGTTCATGAGCTGGAAAAGTTTAATTGTTAATTTGTCAGTATTACTCAAAGCCAAAATAAATTCAATACAATCCTTATTACAATTCCAGCAGCGATTTTGCAAAAATGAAAATTTTGATCCTCAAATTTATATGGAAATGCAAGTGGCCCTGAATAGTCAACGCAATTTTGAAAAAGAACAGGGTTGGATGACTCACACTTTCTAATTTCATATTGTATTAAAAAGTGACAATAATCAGCACAGTTTGGCATCGGCACAAAGATAAACAAATAGATCAGTGGAACAGAATCGAAAATTCGGAAATAGACATATACATCTATGGCTGATTGATTTTTAAAATTTTTTTATCATATAATATAACATATATACAAAGCAAAGAAACTAAAACGCAATCGTTTTCAAAGCACTCTTCAACAAGTAGTTACAGGACAGGTCCCAGAGTTTGTCATGGCTACCATATGATCCTCTCAGATTTTTCCTTCTAGCTGCTCCTGAATTTAGGAGGCTAGAAGGCATAAATATTTTTTATCATCACAATCAATTTTTTTTCATTTTTGTGGAAAATAGTATATATATAAAGAAGCAGTAAATTTCAAAGCACAGCACCACACTTAGTTGTAGAACACGTTTCAGAGTTTGTCATGGGTTACAATGCCACAATTTTACAAAACCAATAAATTTAAGTTTTTACTTCTAGCTGCTCTAAGATACTGGAGACTAAAAAAGATATCAATTTAATGATGCAGCAATCATGTTCATTTGTTAAATCCTCTCTTCTCCACCATCACCTTTAATCTTTCTATGCCTCTCTTTAGGAGTGTTTGGGCCGTGGCCATTCTAACTTTTTCATGTTGGAAGTCTCTGTCAATAATATGGGGTACAGAACTGGAACTATCTGATGTTCTGGAGAGTCTGGGCCCTCTAAATTTCAGAACTTATCTAGTCCAGGTGACCCATCTGGAGGTTTTATGTTTCTGGAAAGTTACTCTAGTGCATGGAACCCCTCTGGAATCTTATATATTGTCCTCGGTGTTCTTTGGGATTGGCTGGAATGGTCCTGGTTGAGGTTTAGCAAGTTATGACAGATAGCAATATCCAACTGAAGCTTGCATAAGAACAACCTCCAGAGTAGCCTCTTGACTCTATTTGAACTCTTTTTGCCACTGATATTTTATCAGTTACACTTCTTTTCCCCTTTTGGTCAGGATGGAATTGTTGATCCCACCATGCTAGGGCTGGACTCATCCCTGGGAGTCATCTCCCACACCACCAGGGAGACTTTCCCCCTGGTTGTCATGTTCCATGTAGGGAGGAAGGCAATGATTACACTTGCAAAGTTGGGCTTAAAGAAAGTGAGGCCACATCTGAGCAACAAAAGAGGTCCTCCCGAAGCAACTGTTAGGCATACCTATAGGTAGGCTACCTACGTAAGTTTCATAAGTATAAGCCTCAAGATCAAGGGCTTGGCCTATTGATTTGGGTGTCCCTAAAGTTTGACACAGTATCAGGGGATTCCCTGATGGTAAAGTTTAATAGTTCCATATTTTTTCTCCCATCCCTGTAGGAACTTTGCCAATACTTTTTGATTATCTGATTAACATACTCTAGGGTGTATCCAGGCAGTACATTAAGCAACATATAAGGATTAAAGGACTTCTTTCTTATTCTGGGGCCCCTGTGTTTCAAATGAGCTATACAGATAGTTATACAGATTGTTCAATGAGCTATACAGTACTTGGAATCTCAGGTAGCACATGAGATTTTGTTGGTTTGTCCAGAGTGATGCCCCGATGAATCCCAGAATGATTTGATCAGTGACTGGAAAAGTATTTGCAAGCCCCCTTCGGGGAATGGTGAGAACGGGGAGAAATTCAACTTCCCCAAGTTGAATTCTTAATATTCTCACAAGCAGTGTGGACAACCAAAGCTATAGGCTGAACCCCCAGTCTTGGGGTTTGTTCACATGAAACTTAACCCCACAAAGAATAGGTGAAGTCTACTTAAAATTTAGGCCTAAGAGTCACCCCCAAGAGAGCCTCTTTTGTTGCTCAGATGTGGCCCCTCTCTCCAGCCAACAGACGAGCAGTCTCACCACCCTCCCCCTCTCTGCGTGGGACATGACTCCCAGGGGTGTGGACCTTCCTGGCAATGTGGGACAGAGATCCTGGAATGAGCTGAGACTCAGCATCAAGGGACTGAGAAAAACCCTAGAATGAGCTGAGTATTAACATCAAGGGATTGAGAGAAACTTCTCGACCAAATGGGGGAAGAGTAAAATGAGACAAAGTGTCAATGGCTGAGAGATTCCAAACAGAGTTGAGAGGTTATCCTGGAGGTTATTCTTATGCATTAAGTAGATATCACCTTGTTGTTCAAGATGTAGTGGAGAGGCTGGAGGGAATTGCCTGAAAATGTAGTGCTGTGTTCCAGTAGCCATGTTTCTTGATGATGATTGAACAATGATATAGCTTTCACAATGAGACTCTGTGAATGTGAAAACCTTATGTCTGATGCTCCTTTTAGCTACTATATCAACAGAAGAGTAGAACACATGGAATAAAAATAAATAATAGGGGGAACAAATGTTAAAATAAATTTAGTTTGAAAGGCTAGTGGTAAATGAAAGCGAGGGGTAAGGGGTATTGTATGTATAATCTTTTTTTTTTCTCTGTTATCGTTTTGTTTTTATTTCTGTTGTCTTTTTATTTCTTTTTCTAAATCGATGCAAATGTACTAAGAAATGATGAATATGCAACTATGTGATGATATTAAAAATTACTGATTATATATATCTTAATGTTTTGTTTGTTAATTTTTTTAATAAAAAAAGTTTTAAAAAAATAAATAAATACAATTTCTACTAAAAAAAAATGAGCTATACAGATAGGTTGAGTTAGATTATGTGCTAAAGAAAATTTAGGTTTCAGACCAAGTAAACCTTTCTTCCTTTGGTCTCAAAGGGCCGATTGATCTTTGACATGGGTCCTGGGTCCTGAGTACATGCAGTGAGGAAAGAATAATTTCTTCAACAAGTGGGGTTGGGAAAACTGGATATCCACGTCCAAAAGGATGAAGGTGGACCCCTACCTCATGCCATATACAAAAATCAACTCCAAATGGATCAAAGACGGTGCTGGTTTGAATTTGTGGATCCCATTAAAGCCATGTCCTTTAATCCTCATTCAGTATTGCTGGGTGGGAGTGTTTTAATTATCCATGAAGATGTGACCCACCAAATTGTGGGTGGTAACTTTTGGCTAGATGATTTCCATGGAGGTATGTCTCCACCCATTCCAGAGGATTGCTTACTGGAGCCCTTTAAGAGGGGGACCTTCATGAAACAAGAAATCCTGGAGAGAAAGCCAGCAGATATCACCATGTTTTCCATGTGCCTTTCCAGTTGAGAGAAAAATCCTGAATGTCATCGGCCTTCTTGAACCAACGTCATCTTTCCCTGAATGCCTTCGATTGGAATTTCTATAGTCTTGCATTAGTTGGGACATTTTCAATGTCTTAGAACTATGGACTTGCAACTTAATAAATTCCCCCTTTTTAAAAAGCTATTCAGTTTCTGGTATGTTGTGTTCTAGCAGCTAGCAAACTAGAACAAAGGCCTAAATATACGATCTAAAGTTATAAAAGCTTCGAGGATAAGATAGGGGCAAAATCTCATGACTTGGCATTCAGTAGTGGATTCTTAGATATGACACCAAAAGCACGAGTAACAGAAGAAACAGTAGATAAATTTATTTCATCAAAATTAACAACTCTTGCGTATCAAAGGAAATAATCAAGAAAGTGAAAAGGCAACCTACAGAATGGAAGAAAATAGTTTCAAGCCATATATCAGATAAAACTTAATACCCAGAATATATAAAAACACCTACAACTCAACAACAAAAGACAAATGACTCAATTTTTAAATGGGCATAGGACATGTATAGAAATTTCTATACAACACAAATGGCCAATAAACACATGAAAAGACACGCAACATCATTAGCCATTAGGGAAAGGCAAATAAAACTGCAAAGTGATACCACTTCACACCCTCTAGGATGGCTATTATTGAAGAATAGAAAATAACAAGTGTGGGAGTGGATGTACAGAAGTTGGAACTCTAGTGTATTGTTGATGGGGATGTAAAATGGTGCAATCACTGTGAAAAGCATTATGGTGTTTCCTCAAAAAGTGAAATATAAAATTATCATTTGACCTGGCAATCTCACTGTAGATATATATCTGTTCTAGTTTGCTAGCTGCCAGAATGCAACACACCAGAGACAGGTTGGCTTTTAATAAAAGGGGATTTATTTCGTTAGTTCTTCAGAGGAAAGGTAGCTAACTTTCAACTGAGGTTCTTTCTTACATGGGAAGGCACAGGGTGATCTCTGCTGGCCTTCTCTCCAGGCCTCTGGGTTCCAAACTTTCCCTGGGGTGATTTCTTTCTACATCTCCAAAGACCTGGGCTGAGCTGCGAGTGCTGAGATGAAGTATGCTGAGCTGCTTGGGCTGTACTACGTTGAGCTCTCTCATTTAAGCACCAGTCAGTTAAATCAAACATTCGTTGTGGCACGCACACCTTCTAGCTGACTGCAGATGCAATGAGCAACAGATGAGGTTCATTTACCATTGGCTCATGTCCACAGCAATGGGGACACCTTATGGATTCTTATGAAGAATCCAAGTTGGTCAGATTTGGGAAAGAAAGAAACTCAATGCTAAGAGTTGGAGGTCAAAAAGGGGGAAGAGAGAAATGAGACAAAATAAAGTTTCAGTGGTTGAGAGATTTCAAACATAGTCAAGAGATTATCCTAGAAGTTATTCTTATGCATTATATAGATACTCCTTTTTAGTTTATGGGGTATTGGAGTGGCTGTAGGTAAGTGGCTGAAACTGTTGAGCTGTGTTCCAGTAGCCTTGTTTCTTGAAGATGATTATATAACTAGATAGCTTTTACAATGTGGCTGTGTGATTGTGAAAACCTTGTGTCTGATGTTCCTTTTATCTAGGGTATGGACAAATGAGTTTAAAAATATGGATAAACAATAAATAAATAATAGGGAGAACAAAGGTTAAAATAAATGGGTAGATGGAAATACTAGTGGTCAGTGAGAGGAAGGGGTAAAGCATATGGTACATATGAGGTTTTTTTTGTCCTTTTATTTCTTTTTCTGGAGTAATGCAAATGTTCAAAAAATGATCATGGTGATGAATACACAACTATATGATGATATTGTGAGCCATTGATTGTACACCATGTATGGAATGTTTGTATATTAAGAATGTTTGTATGTTAGTATTTATCAATAAAAATATTTTTAAAAAAAAACAGAGTTGGAGGTTGTACTGTTTTAAAAGGATTATGCACACTAGAAAAACTGTGTTTTAATTCTGATCTAGAATTGTGCTGGAAACCTGATTGGATTATCTCCACAGAGATGTGGCGTGCCCAATTGTGGGTATTAACCTTTGGTATGTTGATTAGTTTACTGGAATCTTTTAAAATAGGAAACAATTTGGAAAAAGCTTGAGAGCCACAAAAGTAGCCAGAGACTTTTGGAATGATGAAGGAAAACGCCCCAGGGGGAATTTTGTGAAACAAGAGGTCTGGAGAGAAAGCTAGCAGATGTCACAATGTTCACCATGTGCCTTTCCAGTTGAGAGAGAAACCCTGAACATCATGGGCCTTCTTGAACCAATGTGTCTTTCCCTGATGCCTTAGATTGAACATTTCTATAGCCTTGCTTTAATTTGGACATTTTCACAGGCTTAGAACTGTAAACTTGCAACTTAATAAATTCCCCTTTTTAAAAGCCATTCCATTTCTGGCATATCATATTCTGGCAGCTTGCAAACTAGAAGAAAGGTAAAGTTAGGCTAATCTTGTTCAAGACAAAGAATGGGTATGGAAGGGAACCAATTTTTATTGCAGGTTTCTGTATATTTCAGGCCACTTATTAGGAGTTTGCTTCAAAATGTTCCAGGCAAAAGGAGCTAAGTAAAGATGAAACAAAACCAGAAATATAATTTTAAATAATATAGGGATATGTTTAGAATAGGGATAAAATAGAAACACACAGGTTATCAAGGATGGCATGGGGAAATTTGCTATTAATGCCCAAGACTTCTATATAATCAAGCATGTAAAGCACATGTACCAGACCTGAGACCATGATAATGAAGCTATTGCTGGAAAGCCATGTTGGGTAGCATGTTTCAAAGCTATACTTGTTATGTTTAGCTTAATATAGTTTTTAAATTCAAATTTATGCTCAATAAACAAGGCTGCAACAGAAAATCTTAAAGGAAAAACTCCCCCATAGTCCCACAACCCATAAAAACTATGGGGAAAAAAATGTTGACTTAAAGCTGCAAAAGAGTGCCTGCTGTATGATTTCATTTATTTGCAGTTCGAAGAAGATAAAACTACTCTATAGTGAGAGAAATCAGAATAATAGTTGACTACGTGGGGGAGCAAGAATGAGGCACAAGAGAATTTTCTGGGATGATAGAAATGCCCCATATCTTGATCAGGGTGTTAGTTCTAGATGTATATTTTGTCAAAACTCATGGAATTATACACTTAAGATATGTATGTGTCATTTGCACGTATATTCAGATTTTATCCACATTTTTTAAAAATGCAAATGCACATTCCATTTTCTCCATATCTTGCTAAGGTAGGATTCCAGAACCTTACAAAGTCTCCCCAATGTTTTGAGAAGTTACGCCAGAGTGTACTGTGTGTGTATGCTCACGAACAAGTCTGTTGTGGTCACTGTCACGGTGGCTTCTGCAGGTTCCTGGGACTGCCCAAGCTTCTCTACCTTTCCTGGTATTGCTGCCTCTTCCCTCCCACATGCCCCACCATCTCCCATTGTGTGTTGGAGCCCAGCACATTGCTCTGGTCCCTTGAACTGTGAAAGCTACAAGGTTGCTGAGATGGCATGCTCCTCTTGGGTAGCTCGTCAGAAAGCTCCCACAGCAGTGGTGCTATGGGAATGATGCTACAGTGCCTTATCAGGTATCTTTGTTGTTGTTTTGACCATGTTTCAATAGCTATTCTGTCATTTTTGTTGCTCTTGCTGTTGCTGTTTTTATTTCACCTCACAATCCAAGATCAGTGGGGGAAAGATTACATCACTGCTGCAGAGAAGGAAATTGCAGCACAGCTGAGGAACCCATGGTTGGGTGCAGCACAAGAACGAAAGTACCAGAGTTGGAAGACCTGGTTTGGGATCTGGAGCAATGAACAAAGGTTGGGTTCTCACTTACTGGCTGGGTAACCATGGGAAAGTCACTTCACCTCTCTGTGCCTCATTTTCCTCATCTGTAAAATAGAGATAATAACAGGACCTACCTCATGAGGTTCTGAGGTTTAAATGAGTTAGCACATGGGAAAGGCTTAAAACATTGCCTGGCACAGCTTAAGTGCTAGCTAAATGTTTGTTAACTACATTATAAAAGTTATATTGGGCGGGTGATGGTGGTACAGTGGCAGAATTCTCGCCTGCCACTCCAGAGACCCGGGTAAGCTCTCCGGTGCCTGCCCATGCAAATAAATAAATAAATAAGGTTATATTAAATCACACTCAGAACCTTCAAAAGGAAGATCACCCAGCAGGGAGAAAAAATTAGTTGAAGAAGCCCGAACTCATGCACCTTCCTTTTAATATACCACTTGGGTGAACATTTTCAGCTGGGGGGAAATTACAGACATATATACAGAAGGATGCTTTTTGCTTAGTCGACATGAGCAGGATTATCCACAGGGTAACATAAAATCACCCCAAAGACAATGTTGAAAGAAAGGTGAATGATAAAATGGGGGTCAAGCGGCCTTAAATTGAGGGCAATATCTTCGCTCTACTTCCCCCTCCCAATAAGAAATATGTGGAACCTATAAAAGGCTGGTGAGCCCAGAGCTGCCAAGGCTGGCTGGTCTGCTGCTCTTCCATGGTCTGGAAGGGGCAGAGCAGGGAAAGGGAGTTGGGAGGAGGGAGCTCCCTCTGTCCTCTGATGAGGCAGAGGGGACCAGACTGTCCATCACAGAGCCATAATGTTTAAGCAGCATGAAGTCATAAAGTGGGCAGCAGAGCAGGTATGCTCCATTGCAGGCGAGCTCGCCCTCTTTCTGCTCCCCCAACCCCTCTCCAACCCGAGGATGCTGGCAGAGGCCCTCAGCAGCCCTTCATCTCTGTCACTGGAATCTCCTGAAGACAGACTCTAGGTCCTGTATGCCTGCCCAGGCTACAGGGGCCAAGAAAAGGCAACACCATTCATTCATCATTCATTCATGCAACAGATATTTATTGAGCACCTACTATGTACCATGCCCTGCCCTAGGCACTGAAGACAGAAGCAAACCAAGAAAAGCTCCTACCTTAATGGTGCTGACTTTCCAGTGAAAGGACCAGACAATAGCAATAAAGGTAGTAAGTAAATATATTATACAGTGTGCTAGAAGATGCTAAGTAAAAGGGGAGTCTGGATTGTGGGGTAGGAAACAGGGTGGCAAAAGTAAAATGGGTGGCAAAAAGTCATGGCAGGGACTAGGGTAAGTAGGAGCCCATGGCGCAAAATTTCAGGAGCCCTCACTCTCGGGCTCGTGCGATAGCAGGGATGACACCTGGGAGTGAGAGCCCCTTTAAATTTTATGCCTGGGCACTCCCTCACTCGGTTCGCCCTAGTCCAGGCCCTGAGTGAGTTTAGACCTCTTTAAGCAGGTGAGATCTGAGCAAGCACTGGAAGGAGGTGTGGAAGTGAGCCAAGTGGACATCAGCGGAAGCGCAGAGGCCAAACCCCTGGATGAGGGCATATCTGGTGGGCTCAGTCTCACCCCAGACTTCATGCCACCTGGTGACAGTGCACATGGGCTGCTAATATTGGAGACCAAAGTTCCTCATGGACACAATAGATAGCCTCAAATCCCTAGCCCCTGTTTGTCAGGCTTTCAGAGATCCTCATCTTAAAAACCTCATTCTTCTAGGCAGCACACACGTGTACCATTGACATCTTAGACAACGAGCCCCCTCAAGTCCCCACAAGCCCCACAGGCCCAGTTCCTCATTCCTGTTCTTCCTCTGAACCCCCTCCAAATCCCCAAATTGAGGCACCCACAGCTCACTGATGAGCTGTATGCTTGAGACAAGAGCGCAAGGAGAGGGACAGAGAACCACGTTTCCTGCTCCACAAAGGAATGAGGTCCTTGAAATATAAGACCCTGGAGGCTTAATGGACTAAGTTGATTCCCCCAGCTTTGGTGATAAATAAACTTCATCATTCCCCAGACCGCTAATAATTAGCTCTCAGACAAATCAGTGATCAAACTTAAAAAGATGGTCTGTGAAGAGCTAATCTCACAGAAGAACAATTGCACAAAAGTTTACTGTAGCCATATGAAGGGAATTTTTATGAACCTTTTAAATCTGCTGATATACTAGGGAGCAGCGCATCAGTGGTGCATTTAAAAGTCTATATGGAAGTAAACATTTTACTGCATGTTTGGGAAGAAGGGAAAAGTTAGCCGAGATTCATATTCTTCTAGGACAATGAGGTCATACACTGGTTTGCAGCTGGTTGTACCTCCCATGGGGTCCTATAAAGATTCGTGAAGGCCCCAAACGCTGCTGCTTTGTTACTCCTGGAGATTTACATGATTTGGGTTAAACACAGTAGTAAACTTTCTCTCCAAGACCATCCAGGAGCCAATAACTGAAAATGGCTTCACAGTGGCACAGAGCCAAGACAACAGCGCCCAGGGTTTCCCCACAGCCTGAGGACTGGGGACCCAGCTACTAGGGCAGACACATCCAGAGCTAGGCTGGACCTTAACCATTGCCTGGGCCTAGGGGGAGATCCCAGGGAACCCATTCTTCTTCTTCCCACTTCCCAGGTCTGTCTGGAGCTTACAGCAGGCACATGATGTAATCCCACGATGCAATACACTTGTTCAAGTGGACATTTGCCGTTTCGGTCACTTGGTTTCCATTACCTCTTCCTCTTAGGTCCCGCTACATACTAGTTTTCTTTAAGGGACTTTTCTGCCCATCTTTTGTTCTGCCCCCCAACCCAGCCTCCAGCCAAGCTGCTGGGCAGGCAGCGTGTCCAGGTTCCACCAACCAGGCTCCTTAACCCAGACCCTGGAGACCTCAAGGGCAGTGGTGCAGGGAGGGAGCCCTTTCCTTCCCACCATGGTGCCCAGACTGGCAGAAGCAGGCGTGCTACCCAGATATCTCGGCCCAGTCTGAATAATTTCCTTTTTCCAGGCCTTGTTCTCCAGACTTTTGGTCCTCTCTTGAGTTAGCTAGGAGTCTTCCTTTATATTCCTAATGTGCTAATATTTACTGGAGCTAGCTTCAGTTGCCCATCACCAAAGAACCCTGATGGGTACAGAAGGATACAAATGCAGAGCATGTTTCTGGGGCAGAGTCTCCAAGACAAATGCGAAAATGTGACTTCACCCCGCATCTCTAGGTCAACACTCACTGTACCCCCAGAGGTCATCCACTAGCAAGACCACGGGGCCTCTCCGGGTAGTCATGAATCCATTATTTCAACAACCAGAAATAAGGCCTGGACTTAGTGGTCATCATAGAGGCAGAGGATAGATACAATGCTCTCTCAAGGACCCTTTCCAAGAAGATTCTCAGGTTAGAAGTGTCAGGAGCCCTCACAAACAGGAAGCCACAGAGGGAAGGCCCAAATTTACTTTGTTATATATACAAATTTTTTATTTTGAAATAATTTCAAACTTATAAGCCAGCTGCAAAATAGTATAAAACCCCACTCAGAAAACTCCAACATACCACCCAGATACCAGATCCACCAATTTTTAATATTTTGCCACATCTTCCATATCATTCTATATATATCCATCCAACCATCCATCCATTATCCATCCATCCATCCATTCATCTATATATCCATCCATTTATCTATCCGTCTATATATCTATCTATCCTTAATTTACTTACAAAGAGTGCCAAATGTGGGTTACTCTTTTTTTATGCAGTTGACTTATTTGAAGAATATCTTCTGAGCCCTTCCTATGTGCAGGATGCTCTGCTAGGCTCAAGGGACAAAAAAAAAAAAAAAGATGAATAAAGCAGGGTCTTCCCTGGCATCCAGCAGGAAAGAAGAGGCTCCAGCATAGAAACATCAGGAATGATGGCTATGCCACTCCTGCTGGGTCCCAGCCAGGAGTGCTGGTGTCTTCGCCAGTAGCCCTGAGGAAGGAAAGGCCACTAGGGGCTGGTGGGACACCAGGGTTGGGCCATGAAGGGTGACCGGGGCACAGGGCAGCAGCAGAGACCACCCTTGCTGGAACTGCCCATTTCGTGATGAGAGCTCCATTGATCAAGGTCAAAGACAGTCTTTTCCTAGGCTGTTCCCCTGGGCTGGCAAATGAAACCCATGCCCAGCACCCATATGGGCAAGGGCTTCATATGACCTATCAAAAGAAGGCAGAGAATCTCCCAACAGATGTGATCTTGGATAAGTTATCTATCTCTGGTATGACCTATGCCTCCATTTCCTCACCTGAAAACTCACAGTGTTGTTGTGAGAACAAAATAGGGTCATACATATAAACATTTAGCACAGGCGGTGCCCAGCCTTAGAAATGCACTCATATGATGTCAGTTATTTCTCCCTAGACTATTAACTCCATCTGAGAAGAAATTCTGTTTTAGTCTCTGCTATATCTCCAGGATCTAGGATTGTGCCTGACACTTAGTAGGTATAGAGTAAATATTTGAAAAATTATCTGATCCTCAAAGTTAAGCCACAAAGAAAAAAGACAGAAAAAACTAATGTGCAGGATATTGTGTTCTGCCCCTCTGGTGGGCAGTCTCCTCCCAGACACTCCCCTCCGGCACTGCATGCCTGAAAACTGCATTTCCCAGAGTCCTTTGCCAACTGGTTGACTTCAGGCTAGATTCTGCTAGCAGGAGGCACTGGAAGAATGGAAGATATGAAGGAGAAGCCAGTTTTTTCCAGTTGCTGAGCCTCCTGCAGAAGAAGTGGCAGCAATAGGGAAGATGGCAGCTACCAAGCAATTAATAGTGGTGGCAGCAGCAGGACCAGAAAGTGCAGACCCGGGTTCTGCTCAGCAGTTTGGTTTCGAAAGCAGCAGTCTTGGTCGTACCCCAGCCATGGGCATTGGGTAACACCAATTCCCTATTGTTTCTCAAGCCCCAGGGGTGGTAGCAGCCTCTGGTAGTTATCCATCATTGAATAATTTTACCTCATTCTTTTGATCTCCTCCCTCTCTCCTAACACCTTCCTAAACAATCCCTTGTATTGAATTCCCTGTTTTGGCATACCTGGGAGTATTGTACTAATTAGACTCTAATGGATGTAGTTAACTTATTTTTGAAGCATGTATGGGGGCTCAGGGTGGCCCTTCTTTCTGGACAGTGCCACCTCTTCATCTCTGCACTGTGAAGGCTCTTTTCAGTAAGTCCCAGTGTCCTTCCAGCCCCACCTGACTCAGGCCCACTGCATACAGTTAGGCTGGTTGCTCACTGCACAAACGTACCCTGGGGCTGAGTTCTACTCTCCCAGGGAAGTATGTCCACCTGGAGGGCACTTTTTCTAATTTATACAGAGATGGATGTTATGGATTAAAATGTGGCCTCTCAAAAATACATGATCAAGTCTTAAACTCTGGCCCCCTGGGTGTGATCTGATTTGGAAATAGGATCTTTGAAGATGGTATTAGTCAAGATGAAGACAAACCAGATTAGTGAGGGTTCTAATCCAGTATCACTGCTGTCCTTATAAGGAGAGGAAAATTGGAGGTGAAGAGATGGAGAAAGACAGTCATGTGATGGAGGCAGAGATTGAAGTATGCCATGAGTCACTGACAAGCCACCACCAGAATCTTACAGATTCAGAGGAAGCACAGCCCTGCCAACAACTTGATTTTGGATTTCTTGTCTCCAAAATTATGAGTAAAGAAAGTGCTGTTGCTTGAAGCCCTCTAGTTCATGGTACTTTGTTATAACAGCTCCAGAAAACTAAGGCACTGCCGATAACCCTGCTAAGATGCCTCCAGGCCTACACCTGTGTGAGGCAAGGTCTTTCCCAACAGCCTCAAGGCCCCTAGCCTCCTTCCAAGTAGTGCTGTCTCCTGGACTGGTCCAAGCATTTCACAGGAGGAAGCATTTCAATTGGGGTTGATGGATTTTTCACTCAGGTGGAGGCCAGGTCCACTTGAACAAAACAGGTTCAGGACCCAGCAGAGCTGCTGAAGCTACCCCAAACCCAGCCTTACATTGCTTAAAACATCCCCAGGCCTCCATCCCATTTTGTGTGGCTCTGAGCTAGGTGCTGGAGAAAAAACATAAAGCAGAGCTATTCCTACCCTCAAGGACCTTCTAGACCTTGGTACTCCAACAGCCAGGAATCTTTCTGCAAGCTACCTGTTACCACGCAAAGAGTCCAGCAGGCTGCTCCCAGACCAGCTTCTCAGGCAGGGTCTTGGTCCCACCCATTCCTTCCAGGCGACTGTGCCAGCACTACATTTCTTTCAAGTTTCAGGTACTTCCCAGGAAATGCAATAAAATGAAGAAAGCCACTTTCTTTGGGCTCCCTAACTCTCCCGGAGCTCATCACTTCTCTTCTTGGTGTTGATAACGCACGCCCAGGGTTAGGAAACTGCACCACCCACTGGGTTCACTAAAACTGAGGCATTCCTATTCCTGCAGGAGAGTGCACGTAGATACTTGAAACCCTTAAACAACCCCTTGCCATATGCGTTGATTTAAATGGAAACCAAACGGGAAAGGATTCTGACGACAGTCTGTCACCGAAAGCGCTACTTCCTCCGGTTAATTTATGTCTTCCGTAATCAAGTTGCTGCTTTTTAAAAGGCTCCACCTGTGATGGCACTTTTTTTTTTTTGCCCATACGTTCACATTCAAAGGTCCCCAGCCGATGTGCTAATAGTCATTTTAAGATGTTGCACCCTCATAGCACTTTATCTTCCTAGCTCTTTACCTGTATTAATTAATTAGTGCTATAAATATAACCAACACATGACTATTCTAGGGCTAATCAGTCACTGACTCAGCTCAAGACCCGGGGGGAAATTAGGAAAATTGGATCTTTCGAAAGTTGGGCCCATACACGGTAACTTAGTCAAACCTGTCCTGAGAGTCACTGAGGACTGGCTAATTTGGGCTCCATCTAGGTATGAAAGCAATTTCCTTACCAGCAAATAAGTAATTCTGGTCAAAGTGATGCCAGCCTGTTACATGGAAAATGCAGTCTATGTTTCCTTGCTGTTGAATATACTGGCATTTATTGAGGACATGCCTTGTGCTAGGCCATCCAGTAAATGTGAGGACACAGATTTAGCCCTTCCCATGCAATCATTTCAGTTAGGCAGAACCAGGATATATTTGGATCAGAAACATCAACATCAAAAATCAAGCAAAGGGGGAGGGGATGCAAGGGTGATTCAATGGTAGAATTCTCACTTGCCATGCGGGAGGCTCAGGTTCAATTCCCCACCCACACACTTCCCAAAAGCAAACAAACAATCCAACAAAACAAACAAAAATTCAACAAATGGTTCCGCAATAATGGGATACTTACATGGAAAAAGAATGAAGTGTGACCCCGCCATACAGCATTAAAAAAAAAAAGTGTCCAGTGAAAAATCAAGTAAAGGAAATCAGGAGGATTTAGAGATTGATGCAAAATATAATAGATTCACTGAGTCATTCAAAACATATTTATTGAACATCTACTATGTGTTGCAGGCTGGAGACAGTAGGAATAAGACTTAGTCTCTGCTCTGAAAGTGCTTACAGCCATAGAGAAAGACAGACTTGAAAACTACAAGAAAATACCCAGAGGAGAGGGAAGAAGTACAATAAAAGATGGTACATTTGGTGGTTCTCAAAAGTAAATTCAGAATAGTCACTGATCTTTCCAGAAAAAGAAGGCTGGAAGGAGGAAAGTTCTGTTGATTGAACCACAGACCTGAAGGACTATTTTTACTGCTAATTTGTAACTATTTCTGTTTTGTTTAAACCCTGACTCTGAATATCTGGATCCAAATTTGCTTTTGATTCTGGATTGGCCTAAATGGCAAGAACACTGGGTCCCTGGTGCTGGGCTGTGGTCTGACCCTGGCCTGCAGGCCTCCACCCTGCCTTTGGCCTTTGGGTCTACGGCAGACTCAGGAGACTCATTTTCTTAAGTTTGATTTTCTTCTGTCAATTGCAAACTAAGGAGCTCATCCCACCCAGAGTCTCATCAGAAGCCAGGAGCTGCTGGACAGTATTCATGTCTGCAAGTAGAAGAATTGCTTTGTTCACCTCTGATTTGCTTTTGCTCTTCGCCAGTGCCAATTTAATTCAGCAATAGTGTTATACCCAGGGCTCTGGACTGGGGACTGGGGCCTGGTGGATTGAGGCCTTGAGAAAAGGGAGAGGATGTCTGCAGCTCTAGCTGGGAGTTCAAACCTTGTGGAGGCTACATGGATAAATGACAACATGTCAAGTTCAGGGTAGGTGTTCTAGTTTGCTAGCTGCCGGAATGCAATATACAAGAAATGGAATGACTTTTAAAAAGGAGAATTTAATAAGTTAACAGTTCTAAGGCCAAGAAAATGTCCCAATTAAAACAAGTCTACAGAAATGTCCAATCTAAGGCATCCAGGGAAAGATGCTTTGGTTCAAGAAGGTTGATGAAGTTCAGGGTTTCTCTCTCAAGTGAGAAGGCACATGGCGAACACAGTCACAGTTTCTCTCTCGGCTGGAAGGGCACATGGTGAGCAACGCATCATCTGCTAGCTTTCTCTCCTGGCTTCCTTTTTCATGAAGCTCCCCAAGAGGCATTTTCCTTCTTCAACTCCAAAGGTCACTGGCTTGTGGGCTCTCTGCTTCTCAAGGCTATGTCATTCTTCTTTGCTCTCTCTGAATCTCTTTCTTTCTCCAAAATGTTTCCTCTTTTATAGGACTCCAGTAAACAAAGCAAGACCCACCTAAATGGGTGAAGACATGCCTCTAGCTAATCCAGCTTGACAACCACTCTTGATTAAATCACATCTCCAGGAAGATGATCTAATTGCAGTTTCAAACATACAATACTGAATAGGGATTAGGAGAAATGGCTGCCTTTTCAAAATGGGATTAGGATTAAAACACAGCTTTTCTAGGGTACACACATCATTTCAAACCAGCACAGTAGGAAAGATGGACTCTGCCTGCTTTGGATGGACAGTGGAGGAGGTGGGCCAGAGATCAAGAAGCACCATTAGAGGAAGTTTCCATCCCACACTGGAAGTGCAAGCCGTGAGAGGTGAGCAGAGCGTGTGGGCAAAGACTGAGTGACTGGGAAGAAGCTCACTTTAGACACCCACCCTGAAAGCATTCAGACATCCGCATATTGTAGTCCTTTGATTTCCTAGATCTTCACCCACTCACCCATATTCTGGCAGCAATGAAAGCAGAGCCAGGTTCCCCTGAGAGCCAATCTGTAGGGAAATGATCTCCTTGGGTCTCTCATGGCTTCCCACCACCACCACCTCCCTCCAACACCAGGGCTCAACTCTATTCTGATGCAGCCATTCTGAGTAGAAAGAGGTGAATCAGCTTCTTGCTTCCTTGGTGCAACAAACCACCCCCATATATTCTCACTGAATAATTCAGAAGCACCAAGCACCAATGCTTCACCCTTCCAGTGTAGGTCATTCTGAGAAGTCATAGGTTGAAGACTGTGAAGTTCACAAAGACAATTCTGTTTAAGTTTTCATTCAACTATAACAAGGAAGGAGGTCCTTCATTGATGAAAAAGGCTGGAGGAGGTCCTGAGATAGCACCTGGAGTCCATGAGAGACTCTTATGGAGGCTGCCCATGGGGGAGATCCTGCAACCCTCAGGTGGGCACTTCTCCAATTTTACATGCCTTGGGGGAAACACGGTCTTGTTGGTGTTGCCCCTGCTTTTAGGAAAGCTCTTCCCTTTGTCAGTATTCTTGGGCCTCCTGGAGTTGCCCTGTACCAGGCCCAGGCCCCCATATCTGTCAGCTGGTGGAAACCCTGCTACCGTTCCTGGTTAGTCTTCTGTGCTGCAGGGTGCCTCTCAAGAACACTTCCCTATGCCTCCAGGGCCCTTCTCTGAGCTGCCCATGGTGGAGGGGTTCCCCAAGATTACCTATGGAATGGCGTTGGAACCCAGCTTCCCAAATGAATAGATGAATAAATGAACCATCCCACCAGACCTCTCTTTGTACCCTCAGAACAGGAGACTGAAAAGAATAATACAATACAAGATATAAGCCCAGGATCCAGAAGCACTTCAATAGTGCTCAGATCTTCAAACTCACAAGAGCTAATTATCCGCACCCACCCTACCATGAAACAGCAACATTCAAAAAGGAATATGCAAATCACCCCCAAAGATACATAAGCAGAGGTACAGGGAAGATCTGTTCTGGACAGGTATACTTTAGTCTTGTGCTACCCACAGTCTGGTCCATGCACTAGTTGCATCAGCATCAGCACGAATTTGCTGGAAATGCAGGACCTTGTTAGAAATGACACACCCCAGATGTACCAAATCAGAATCTGTACTTTATCAAGATCCCCTGGTGATTTCTGTGCACTATGGAGTTTGAAACGTGTTTTGGTTTAGAGGCCCAGCTGCATATTAGAATCAAATGGTCAATTTTAGTTTTTAAATATCGACACCCAGGCACCATCCACAACCACGAAAATCAGAATTCCTGGGGTGGGGCTCAGACACCCATATTTTTTAAAGTTCCCCCAAAGGATTCAAATGTGTGGCAGAAATAAGAACCGAGGCCCCAGAAGTTTCCTGCACTACATACCCAGCTGAACTGGAGGGGTTTTTTTTCTCTTCCCTTATTGTTATTTTTAAATAGATAATGCATGCATATAACCATTTAAGATAAAAATATATAAACTACTGGTCCTGTAAGGGTAGTTCAGTGGTAGAATTCTCACCTGCCAGGTGGGAGACCTGGAGTCGATTCCCAGCCCGTGTACTTCCCAAAACAAACAAACAAGCAAAGAAAGAAAGAAAACAAACAAAAATAAAAATTCAACGAATTGTGTTGCAATAAGGGGATAGTCACATGGAGAAAGAATGAAATGTGACCCCCTCTATACAGCATACAAATAAATATATACATATACATATATATATATATATATATATAAACATACTAGTATATAGTGAAAAGCAAGTCTCCCTCATATGCCTAACCTTCAATACCTCAATTTCCCTCTCTAAAAGTAACCACCTGTGCTGGTTTGAAATGATGTATGTACTCTAGAAAAGCCATGTTTTAATCCTAATCCCATTTTGTAAAGGCAGCTGTTTCTTCTAATTCCTATTCAACATTATATGCTTGAAACTGTAATTAGATTATCTCCCTGGAGGTGTGATTTAATCAAGAGTGTTTGTTAATCTGGAATAAGTGGAGGCATGTCTCCACCCATTTGAGAGGGCCTTGATTAGTTTCTGGAGTCCTATAAAAGAGGAAACATTTTGGAGAATGAAAGAGATTCAGAGAGAGCAAAGCAGAATGACATAGCCACCAGAAGCAGAGTCCACCAGCCCGTGACCTTTGGAGATGAAGAAGGAACATGCCTCCCGGGAGCTTCATGAAATAGGAAGCCAGGAGACAAAGCTAACAGATGACACCATGTCCACCGTGTGCCCTTCCAGATGGGAGAGGAATCCTGACCGTGTTCACCATGTGCCTTTCCAGATGAAAGAGAAACTCTGACTATGTTCGCCATGTGCCCTTCCACTTGAGAAAGAAACCCTGACCTTCGTTGGCCTTCTTGAACCAAGGTATCATTCCCTGGTTGCCTTAGATTGGATGTTTCTATAGACTCGCTTTAATTGGGACATTTTCTCAGCTTTAGAATTGTAAACTACCAACTTATTAAATTCCCCTTTTTAAAGCTATTCTGTTTCTGGTATATTGCATTCTGGCAGCTAGCAAACTAGAACACCACTGTTACCAATTTTTGCATGGACAAATACATCCCTGTATATACACACTTCTTTATATATGCAATGCCATGAGACTATACATGCTGTTCTGCATCTTGCCCTTTTCACTTAACAGTGTATCTTAGAGCTTTTTCCATAGCAGGAAACATAGTTCTGTCTCATTCTTTTTGACAGTTACAAAGTATTCTATTGTATGGGTGTAACATAATTTATTAACCAGTCTCCTAGGGTTGGACATTCAGTTATTCAGATCAGTTTCCAATTTTTGCTACAACAAACTATCTGCAAGGAAATCATAAAACAGTGGCCACCACAGTCACTCTCCCTTTTTTCCTACTTTACTATTATTTTTTTCATGGCACTCATCAGCACCACCTCAGGGTGACCACATAATTTATCACGCCAATTGGGACACTTCTGAGAACAAAACAGGGTACTATCAAAGATTTTGCAAGGACATAAATGTGACTGTCCCAGGCAGCCTGGGACCTGTGCTCACCCTCCTTGATGTACTGTGTATCCTTGTGCATCTGTTTAGCATCTACCTCCCTACTAGAATTTAAAGCTCCTGGCAGGTTAAGAACCGTTAGTTTTGTTCACTGCTATTTCTCCCAGACCTAGAACACAGCCTGGGATGCAACCGGAGCTCATTAAACATTTCATGAATTAATATATGAATTAACAGTGACTATCTCTGAGTATTCCTCATTGGCACATATGTGAGTAAGTCTTCAGAATAAATTCCTAGAACTTGGCCAGTTGGGTCGAAATGTGCATCTTACAATTTGATTTCATAGAGGGTGTACTAAGTAACAGCCCACTGACAGTGAGCGTGGGACTTCTGCCCCCTTGATGTGCATGGCCTGCTTATGTGCACAAATGTGTGCCCACACACACACTCAACATGCCACACTCAATGACCCGCAGCCACTGCACTGCTCAGTCAGAATGTTAAAACTCTGACTTCCCAGAAATGCAAAAGTTTTGGTGCCAGCATAGCTGGGGGAGAGATCCTCTCATAGCTGCTGCGTCTGGTGCATTCTTTCTTCTCCCCAGTAACCCCTGCAGGAAGGATCAACATTTAAAGATTATGCTCCAGGCCCTTGACTCTCAGACTCAGCCTGATAGCACCTAGCATGCACTCAATCAATGTTTAATTAATTAAACACTCAAACCAAATCAAAGAATAGATTGGTTATCTGGATCTTTTATCTATATAGCAATAGGCAACTGGTTAATTGCTTTTTTTTTTTAAGTCTTGTACTGAAATGACAACATGTTTTACAATTACGTGGATATCATAATTACGTAAAATTACATAATTTCAGAGGTCAAAAACCTGATCCATAAGAAATATTCCCAGGGTATCCTCAAGAGCAGATTACTGCAGAAGCAATTGCCGTTATCCTAGAAGTCAACAGGTTCACGTTACCATGAGGCTGAAGTATATAATATTATGGTATATGATAGGATAACTAAAGTATACAGATGGTTCTGCAAAAATAAAATAGCCAACTCAGAGAACCTGCACCAGTACTGATTTCCCCCTATGGACATCCGTACATATGCTGATTGTAAGGATAAAGGAATGTGTGCTCACCTAAGATGCTTGATTGTGCCTCTCCCTGTGGGGCTCTGTTGGGTACCTGGCATGCCATGGCTCTATAAAAATAATATTACCTTGGGTAAAATTGAGGAGAGTGAAAAGCTGGTAATCAAATCATCAGGGAAAGGCAAAATGCTATGGGGTTCTTGTGCTTAATAAACTTCCCATGGTTGGTAGAACTTTCTAGAAAACCCCTCCAAAAACCTCATGGAGCCCAGGTTGGGTCGCACAAGTGTCTTTGTGTTTCCACCTAAGGGTCACCAATTATTAGCCTTAGTTTCATTTCATTTACAGATCACAAGATGCTGAGATTTTTGACTATTCATTTTTAGCTTTAAATATTAGACTAGACTCTTTTGGATTTTACTCTGGTTAGAGTTCTACTTTTGGTGGGTTTGGGGCAAATGAAAGCAATGGCAATCCGAGTGCCTTCGCTGCACATTCCGCAAGCGGGGGAAGACTCATTTGGAACCTGCCACTTCTCCGTTGCTGGCAGCAGCTTGGCCCAAACAGGCCTGGTACCTAAGGAAGATGTGAAACACAGAGCAGGAAATCTTAGTAGCAGATTTATTCCTACTGGAAATTTCTGGGTAACTTCTAGAAATCGAACATAATAATAAATTCACAAAGGCATTTTTACCTTACTTACTGAAGATTTTTCCTCTTTCTTTTATTATTATTATTTAAAATAAAAAAAAAAAAAAAAAAGCTCTTCCGGGTTGAGTTAGAGCCCTCACTCACGCATTCGTTCGGGAACCCACGATCTGGCAGCAGCCCAAGCTACAGAGCTTGCCAGGAGACCTCCAGCGGCTCATCCCGGCCTCGGATTCCTCACAGCGGGAGCCTGAGCACAGACGCCGCCCCGACCATAAGCGCTGCCTTCACAGGCTGTCGGGGAGTGTGAACCTGGGACAGCAGCGCTGGCTGGCAGCCCCGCAGTAGCCACTTCCTCCTCTACCCTCAGTCGTGGAAACACTTTGTAAGATCAATAGCTGTTGCTCCAGGATTTCTCTCTTTTCAACATTGTCAACACATGTTCAGCCACACATCGTATATATCTGCATCCACAAATACACACGCCAACAAACACATTTGTCACATGTTAATCTTCATGGTCAGCTCAACATCTTTAAGTGGTGCAACTCGCCCCAAAGGAGGAGCGGACCCGTGGGTCTGGCTGAGGATTGAAGCTCACTGGCGCTCAAAGGACCCAAGGTCCACCAGGCTTTGGGGACTGTGCTCTGGGGAACTTGCAGCCACAGAGGGACGGCTGTGCCTTCTTCAAGTTCAGATGGCCTGTGAGGGGACAGGCCTCCAGGGTCTGTACAAAAGATCATGTATCAGAAAGTACAGATACGGTGTCAGCACCTTGTGGTCAAACCCCGGAACAGGTACTGCGTGTCCTGTGGGACCCACATTTTCACCCATGACTCATCTTCCATCGACTGCCATGATGTGACCTCTAGACAGATGGCAGGTCTGGAACAACTCAGATCCAAATTCCCTATGTCTGTTTTTAAAAGAAGAGTCAAAGCTGTCTTTCCCTGGGGCTCTAAGCAAGAGCAGTGCAAAACGCCATGGAAAGAATGTGACTCTGGCAACAAGTGGACTGGGCCTCAACCTCTGGCTCAGTCACCATTGGCTGGGTGACCTTGAATGGGTTTCAGGACTTCTCAGATCATTGGTTTCCAAGCTTTAAAATGGGGATGAGAGCACCCACTCTCATGAGTTTGTCATGGGGGCTAAAGAAAATGCATACAAAACACTTAACTTCCAATATGAGTGTGGCATGTGGAGGGGGAGGAGAAGGCCATAGTCAACCTTCTGTGGTTGTCCCCAGAACCTAAGGCAAACATCTTCTGTCCCCTCTGAGAAGCAGAGAGCTTAGGCCACTGTGCTTCTGAAAAGGAGATTGTAGCTTTGGGACTGACCACAAGAAAGAAAGAAGAGACTTTCGGAATGGGAGCAGGGGATAAAGTGGCAAGTGGGCAGAAAGCAGAGGAGGCCTGAGGAGGTGTGCTGGTTTGAAAGGAAGTATGCCCCCTAGAAAAGCCATGTGTTGATCAAAATCCCATTTCATAAAGGTGGAATAGTCCCTATTCAATACTGTGTGTTTGAAACTGTAATCAGATCATCTCTCTGGATGATGTGATTTAGTTAAGAGCGGCTGTTAAACTGGATTAAGTGATGACATGTCTCCACCCATTTGGGTGGGTTTTGATTGGTTTATTGGAGTCCTATAAAAGAGGAAACGTTCTGGAGAATGGGAGATTCAGAGAGAGCAGAGAATGCTGCAGCACCATGAAGCAGAGAGTCCACCAGCCAGCGACCTTTGGAGATGAAGAAGGAAAACACCTCCTGGGGAGCTTCATGAAACCAGAAGCCAGGAGAGGAAGTTAGCAGATGATGCCGTGTTCACAATGTGCCCTTCCAGCTGAGAGAGAAACTGACTGTGCTTGCCATGTGCCTTCCACTTGAGAGAGAAACCCTGAACTTCATCGGCCTTCTTATATATCATATCTAATTTTCCTTCTTTCTACACTCTTCTCCACACCTCTCTCTTCTGTCTTTTCTTATCTGTCTCTAGTGCTCACTTTGGTATTTCTTGCAGAGCTGGTCTCTTGGTCACAAATTCTCTCAGTGATTTTTTGTCTGAAAATGTTTTAATTTCTCCCTCATTTTTGAAGGACAATTTTGCTGGATATAGAATTCTTAGTTAGCAGTTTTTCTCTTTTAGTAATTTAAATATATCATCCCACTGTCTTCTTGCCTCCATGGTTTCTGCTGAGAAATCTACACATAGTCTTATTGGGTTTCCCTTGTATATGATGGATTGCTTTTCTCTTGCTGCTTTCAAGATCCTCTCTTTCTCTTTGACCTCTGACATTCTAACTAGTAAGTGTCTTGGAGAATGTGTATTTGGATCTATTCTCTTTGGGGTGCGCTGCATTTCTTGAATCTTAAGTTTTGTTTAACAGAGGGTAATTTTTCAGTTCTTGTTTTCTTGTTTCTTGTCCTGCTTGTAAGGTGCCTTTTCCCTCCCCACCCTTAGGAGGGTCTACATAGGTATTACAGACTCCAGCCGGGTTTTCCCGGACTAAGCTGGCCTCCTTTCAGGGGGAAGGAATCACCTGCATCAGTTTTCCCTGAGTGTGAGACCCAGCAGGTTGAAAGACTTTCCTGTGAATTCTCTGGGCTCTGTTTTTCTTATCCTGCCCAGTATGTGGTGCTTGTCTGTCTGCGGGTCCCACCAGCAAAAGATGTTGTGGCTCCTTTAACTTTGGAAGGCTCTCCCTGTGTTCCCGAGACTTGCAGCCAGTCCAGCTGGTCCAGACTGGGGTACGCTGTGTGTCCGATCACTGTCGTGGCTCCGGGAGCTGTTCTGTACTGTTTCTGGTTATTTAGTAGTTGCTCTGGAGGACGAATTAAAACGTGCGCACCTTACTAAGCCTCCATCTTGGTCCCCTCTCCTCATTGGCCTTCTTGAACCAAGGTATCTTTCCCTGGATGCCTTTGATTGGTCATTTCTATAGACTTGTTTTAATTGGGACATTTTCTCAGCCTTAGAACTGTAAACTAGCAACTGATTAAATTCCCCTTTTTAAAAGCCATTCTGCTTCTGGTATATTGCATTCCAGCAGCTAGCAAACTAGGACAGGAGGAGAGGGGGAAGGGAAGAAACTCCTGTACTAAATGCACCTCTCCTGTGCCTCCAGCTGGGAAAGAGGGGTATTGATGGGTGAGCACTGTAAGGGACACCGCTGGGGCACCTACAACCTTTTTTTGGATGGTGACCTTATCAGTAGATCTTCAGACTCTGATCGTTATGCCTGCACTGTGAACCCTGAGCAGCAGAGCCCCCACATCACCCAATCACCATCCAAGTCACCACTCAGCTCCCCATAAAGAACAGCTCCTTATGGTACCTATTAGGACTAATGTAAAACCAAAGGGACCTCAGAACACCTAATAGGGCCATGAGGAGGAACCCCACCCCATGATGGAACATGGATACTCCTCTCATGTAAGCAGTTGAGAACATTGCCCATCATTATCACTGTTCTGGTCAGGGAGGTTGGATTTGAAAACACACAGGGGATGTTGCCAGTCAGGCTCCCAGAGCAGAAAAGCAGAGATTGAAAGAAGCCACTGGGAAGCCAGTTTAGGAATCAACATGATGTGATAGAAAAATGGCAAATGTCATTTACCAGAGAAACTGTATATATTTAGAAGAAATGCTTTGATAGACTCTCTGTGGTATGGGGGTAAAACTACAGGAGTATGCTTGAGCAATAAGGATGGTAAGTGAACTGCCTTCTAAATGAGTGTTCTGTTGACTGGAGGGCCCTTTGTTTCTTTGGGTTTGGGTTTGTGAGGTTGAGGGTAAGAAGGAGGGAAGAGTCATGTTGTTTGGCTTGAAAAGAGGGATTTTGCCTCCTGAGATGATGAAGACCAGGTAATTGGGCATTGCATAGTGGACAACTGATCACTAGTAAACAGAAATTTCTAGCAGGGATGGCATGGGTCTCATGCTGTGACCACTCTGCCAACTCAGTGCTGGCTAATGCTTTTGTGGGTAAGGACTTTTGGACAGTAAAGGGCATTGTCTAGGTTGACGTGTGAGCAAACACATATAGCAATGCCTAGACACAAGCACCTGTGGAAAAGGGCAGAGCAGACATCAGAGCTGGGAAGTATGCAAAGGGGGAGTCAGAAGGCTTGGGTGCAGGTCCAGCTCTACTGTCAACAATTTGGGGAATCTGGAAAAGCTACTTCCTCTCAGGGATTTATTTACTCATCTTTAAAATAGAACCCTGTCCTTCAAACCCTGTGATTCTGATTTAGTTCAACACTCTCCACAGCACAATAGGAGGAGGTGGGTAAGGTGACATTAGCAGAGCATTTGTGCATTTATATGGACTGTGCTAGCAGCCACCACAACAAAATGAATTTTCTCACAAATTACATATGCAAAGAGCTGCTTAGATTGAACTGTAAGATCACTTCAGGCACACTGTTGATTTTCATTATTTTAGTTTTCTCCAACCTTGAGTTCCCTGCAACCATCCCCCAATGTGATTTTACCCAGTCAAAAAATCTCTACCTCCTCTTTCTAGGAATCATTTCATAAAAGCTCAGAGGAGGGGAGTCTGAAACACTAGGCCTATTTGGATAAAATGTTCATCTCCTAGAGCCAGTAGGAATTTCTCTGGCTAGAGCAGTAGATATCCTTCCATGGTGATATGAATGGCCAGTCATGCATGCATAAAATACAATAAATTTTTATACAATAAAGAAAGCAACTTCTGTGATGAAAAATTATCCTGCTGAAGCACAAATACTTTATGCCCCTACAGCAGCTGTCCATTGGGAAGCCCTAAGTAGCCCTTCTCCAGGGGGTTCTGCCAGTGTCCCCTTTCCCACCCATTTTGCCTTTCTCACTCCATTTTCCTGTGGTGATGGGGTTGGGCAGCTTCTAAGCTGCGTTCCCCAGCAGAGCAAGCAAGCTGATAATTCAGAAAAAGATGCCTCTCCTGACATCGCAATGGCCATTAGGGGGCTGAGATCCCTCGGGTGGCCCTGTTCAGCATCTCTCTTCTGATTCATTGTCTTCCCAGGAAAGACTGGCGCTGCATACATACACCAGGATATTAAAATTAGACACTGCTCTGCCTCTGATTTGGAGATGGAATATATGGAATGACTTCTATGACAGAGCAACAAGATGCACACTCCAAGGCTATTCAAAAGAAAACAAAATAAAAAGTAAACCTGGAAGGGCTGCTCATACAAAAACTTTCAGTACAGTGGGAATATCAAGGGACCATTGAAGAGAAAAAAGACCACAAGAACAGAGGATCCAATGACTTCATATGGGCTTCAGGACTTGAGATGACCTCATTCATTCATTCCTTCACATACTCGTTGGACCAAGGGCCTGGCGCTGTCCTTGGTGCTGAATCTTCAGCCAGCTGAGAACCACCACCAAGGACCCTGGTGATCCTCTGGTACTTACATTCTAGTAAGGGGACACTAACAATTGAACTGTAAATAAACCAAAAACAAGATAATTTAGGAATGTTCTAAATGCTACGAAGAAAAAAAATAGGACACAGTGATAGCCTTTGTCAAGGTCACGGCCTAGGGGCGGGGGCACTACTTTAGCCTGGGTGGTCTGGAAAGCCTGAGGAGACACTTGAATAGAGACTTGAGGGATGGGATAAAGCCACCTGTGCAGAGATCATGGAAAGAACATTCGGAGCATCCACAACAGCCTGTACAAGGGCCCATAGGTGACTTCCAATGCTAAAGTGCAGCGGGAGAGTGATAGCAGATGAGATCAGTGGGAGCCTTGGAAAAGACTTCGGATTTCATTTATAAGGGCAAAAGGAAACCTTAGAGGTTCTCAAGCATAGCAGTAATGGCATGATCTGACCTAGATTATAGGAGGCAGGTGTAGCAGCAGGGATACCAGGGTGGAGATTTTCACAAGTGCCACATAAGAAGTGATGATTAGGAATGATGGCAGTGAAAAGTGGAAAGAAGTAGATGGACTTGGACTTTTTATGGGAGCAAACAGAGCCGGCTAAACCTGCTATTGAGTTAAGTGGGATGTTGGAGGAAAAAAAACAAAACAGGCATGTAGGGTAACAGACTTTTTTGGCTTGAACAACTCTCTGGTGGCAATGAGTTATCAGTGCGTTGGGCTTAATGATAAACTCTTCCCAATCATCTTTGGAAGAAAGACAAGTTTGTTGTTGTTTTTTTTTTTCAAAGGAATTTAGAAGCCAACTCAAAAGAAATACAAATGCTGATAACATTCAACTTTGCAACATGAGAAATGTTTTAGCTTTTGTTTCCTTGTGATTTTTTCCCCTTCTCCTTAAAAACAAAAGTGAAGCAAAGGTTAGAAACAAATCTTGGCAAAAATATAAACATCCACTTTGTGAAGACTCAACCTGAAGAAGGTGCTTTCTCCACCAGAATTGTATTTGTTTCTGATCTGCTGTTTCTTTTCTAATCTTACTCAATTGTTTGGTTGGGGATCTAGACTTTAAACTTAACCAGGTGAGCCTTAAAGCCAATGCAAAGGAATATCTTTGTTGAGGATTCTAGTGTGTTTGGTGGAGGTGACTGGGTAAAAGCAAAGTGAGGATTCAAGGGCGGGAGAAGATTTTAGAAGAGGCAGAATATCGAGCAAGAGAAACTGAAAACACATTTGTGGGAATCGATTGGCTGCCTAGCAGCAAATATCACTGCTGTGATTGCTGCAAAGGAATCACACGACTACTGCCAAGTGCATTTGCTTGCTGTGTGGACAGTCCTCTAATGAGACAGTTTCAAGCCAGTTGTATTTTGCATTGCTCAGTGCCAGCTTGGCAATTTTTTTTGCATTAAACACTGCAGCCCATTAACCTGATGGGTTACTTTTCTGAGTGGGCAGAAAAGTATACTTTTTTCTTAATATAAATACTTTTTCTTAAAAAAAAAAAGATGGTGACAATGATGATGATGATGATAAAGAAAATGAGTTCAATCATCTTGAAATCTTGAATTCATTGAACTAAAATGACCCAATAATGGGCCTTTTTTAATCTTTCTGGACCATTCCAGAAAAGTACTCAAACCATTTTTCAGCCTTTCTCTGCCCTGTGCTCCTATTGGGGGGACTAGGCCTTTCCATTTCTTGCCTTTCAGGCTCAGAATAATTTTGAACCTTGGAGCAAGAAAGACATGGGAACTTGGCCTGGGGCAGACTGAGCCTGAAGAAGTGAGGAAAGAGGAAGAATTTAGGCACAAAATCACTGGGATGTCACTAGTCTCAACTCTAAATGTAAATGCTGTCCTGTGTCTGACATCATGACAAAAGTAGGATTTTTCTTCTTTAGAGGGCAGTGAAAGAACTCTTCCCAGCAGAAGCAGCCTCTCTTGTTGGTCCACATAAATGTAAAACCTTGGGCGGAGCCCAAGAGTCTGTTCCTAGAGTATGCTCACTAGAACTCCATTTGAACACAATTTTTACTTTGCACAGTCTGTGGTCACTGTCACCACAGCATTCCTCCTGCCTACCCCCAGCACAGAAGGAGAAAGGGCATGTTAGGTTTGGCACCAGAGAGTGTTTGGTGTTGCATGTCACTGCCCCTTTCACAATGGGACATAATGGGTACAATGGCTCACTTTCAAACCTCTTTCCTTCAAGGTCAAAGAAAGGCAACTGTGGGCATCACATGCCCTGTGGAAGGTGAATCTGGGATTTCTGCCTTTCAGATGCAACTTCTACTTCCATGAGAATTGTATAAAGCTGATTAGAGCCACTTGGTTGCTGAAATGAGATGACGAAAGCTATACTTCATCAACATACAAAACTTAAATAGCAATAATAAAAGGTTTGGGTGGCAAGGATAACACATGAAATATTTTTGGCTTATTATGAAAAAGAAAGGTTAGCTTGGAGAAGAAATCAGGAAAAAACATACATGTGCATGCACATGTATTTGTAGGAGTGTGCACTTAAATGCATGTGTATATTTGTGAACATGTGCATGACACTTTCAAAGTACCAGAAGCCAATTGCCCACTGATTTTCTGACAGGCGGCATGGTCTGTTTTGACTGCCAAAAATCAGAAAGAAAACCAGAAGCAGACAAATACTGTCAGGAAGCTCAGCCCTGAGCACTTGATTCAGCCACACCGGCAGCTGAACACAGAAGATTCTCTGCTTCCAGCACGGTCAGGATAATCCTCCAGGCATAGTGTCCCTTTATGCTAAACTTGGAAGTGCAGAACTTTGGTTTTATACCAGCATGGGCAGACTGAAACCTTGCATCCAAATTATTTTACATATTTTGCAATCTACCATTTTAAAATTTCAGACAAATACAGTCACTTTCCAGAAGAGGTCTTTTACCCTATGCCTCTCTCTCAAAAACAAAAACAAAACAGTATTAGCAAGCCATTAGGGACTTATCCTTTGGTTGGCGATGCATTTTGTGACACATAAAATAAACTTTATCAAGACAATATGTGGCTTTATGAAAATTGATGGACAAGAGATGCCTTAGAGTCTAGTAGAGCAGATAACAGGGTTAGGGTACTCTTCCAGCTCCGAAATGGTGAACACTTCAGCACTCAGTAAAGCAGTCAGAAGGCAAGTAGATTCTGAAATACATACCTACATACATTCTGTTGTTAGTGCAATTCAAAGAACTTGTCTTATTAGGCCATTTTATGCAATATTTCTCAGCATATTCAATCAGTCTCCTCAAATTAACATTGTCACCAAAATTAAATCAGTATTTCTCCTTTAGGGGAATAAAGAGTATATTATCTAATAATCAACTTATTTAAGAATCGCAATGCTGGTTGCTATCACCAAAAAGCATTTCTGAATTATTAGCTATTAACTGTACATTACTTTGATCTTCATATCAGTCAGATTCAGATAAAATGTGAGCTACTAATTTAATTATGTTTTGGATTTCCAATAACATATCTATTTATACTGATTGCACAGGAGGAAAAGACCACCCATAATAATAATAGTTATGAAAAACACTTATTGACATGCCAGGCTCTGGGCTTGGGGCAACACTGGTATTATCTACTTTAAACTTCAGCAAGCCTAGGAGGAGGCCATGAGGCTTCCCATTTAGGGATGATGAATTGGGGATGGGACGTTGTGTCTATTCCCTGGACTTTGACCCAGGCAGTGTGAGTCTAGAGCCCTGCTCTTCCCCACTGTACTGCCCCACTTCTCAGTGGCATGAGGAATTCCAAGGAAAGTCATCAAGGAAAGTCATTTTCCATGAGATGCCTTCCCACTCTGAGTCAGCAAATCATAGAAATACAGACATTAGCACTGTTAGATGACCCAGTCGCTGAATAAGGTAAAAGCCACTTCTGTTTATTGTTCTTTGTGCACTGGTTTCCTCCATCTAATATGCTTGCCCCTTCACTAGGAGTGTTGTACAAAAGATGGAGGAGCTAAGACCCATTCCATTCTGCAGACAAAGGGTAATTTTCTAAGTAAGAATAAATGGGAAGGAGAAGAACTCCTTCTTCTGCGGTATGACCCTGTGTAAAAATCCCAGGTCATCACTTAACTGTCTGTTGCTGAGTAAGAGTAAATTCTCTGTGCCTTAGTTTCTTCAGCTGTAAAAGGGGGATGATCATAATCTCTCTGCGGCATGGAGTTAGGGAAAGGGTTATAGGAAACAGTACATGTAAAGCACTCAGCATAGTGCCTGACGCAGAGTAAATGCTCGGTTCTCTTATATAAGCCGTGATCACCTACTGAGATCCCTGGTGCACCCTGTACGATACCTGCCAAGAGACTTTGCTTACACACCTTCCTTCCCTGTCATATTGTGAGTACCTCCCAGGCCCTGTTTGGGCCTCATTCATCTAAGGATTCTCTACACTGTTCCCACCACTCATGAAGGTCAGTTGAGTGCTTGAATAATTGCATAGATGCACTCACTGCAACCCCAGCTTTCTGTACAGAAGAAGTAACTGAAGCACCAAGAGGCCAGGCCACTGCCTGAAGCCCTGGAGATAGATGGTGGCCAAGCTGGATCGGGGACCCAAGCCTCTCATCTCCATGTCACAGGAGAAAGCCTCAACTTTGCATTTTCTTAAGAACGTTTTCTCAAAGCCAAGACCAAAGTGATAACCAGAACATCTTTAATATTACCAAAGTAGGGATACATTCAGAATCTACTTTTCCAACTTCTTATAACTTACATGTCAGCAAGCCATCACATAAAAATGCAAAAAAAAAAGTTGCAAAAATATGGGCTTAAACATTTTTAGTGTCTTGCATCTTAAGTAATTACACCGTAATACTATGATAATCTAATAGCAATTGACAAGATAAAAATGCGTGGTAATCATGTATTATACCTGATATAAGCAATATCACATCACCTAATATCCTGCCTTTTTACACAACTATTTCATTACTTGGAAGCTCCCTGGTAATGAATATGCTATTAAACAGGTTTTTTTTAATTTGCATGTTTCTCTTACAGTGATTCTTCAGTAAATTTTTCTGACTTCCTTCATAAATAAGTTTCATTGTTCCTCATTACTAAAAAAAAATAACCACATTTTCCTGTCCTGAAAGGATGCCATATATTAGATGACCTTCCTACATAAAATCGGAAATGAAAAAGGGCCAGACAACCTGCAGGAAAATAAGTGTTCAGACAGTAGGGCACCAATACAGTTGGGCAGATGTAAGGCACTATGGTATAGTTAAAAATCTGCCAAAAGACTATTTTACAATGCAAAGAATCAAATGACAATTTAGTTTTACTACAGCATGAGACAAGTCCCAGCTTTTGCACAATTTATCACTGATTTCTTCATTTCATTGTTTTAAGCATGCTTTTAAGACACACCGGATAACTAGTAAAAATTGTATACAATGCAAATGACATTTCAGATAAGTTTTATTGACTTAATGCCCTGATAATAAAATTACAACAATCAGTATTATTCTGATTTATTGCAATTTTAACTTTCACTTTGTAATGGACTTGGTTCATTGTAGAATTGAATGTAATGTTGCTGCCACCTCAAGGTCACTCCCTGAAAATGAGATGGCTCACTCCAGTCTAATGCACTAGCACAAGTAAATAACTGAGTGCTTTATGGATGAAAATATCACATTGTGGTCACGTCACAGTAAATCTAAACTTTTATTTGCAATGAATCCACGGGCTTTACATGCAATTTTCAATGAAAACATACTACAGCAGTGCTAGTGTGGCATTGTGAGCACTGGATTTGGGAGAGGAAAGGATCTTACACCACGGTCCAGGCAGAAAATATGTTAATTCATCAAACTGAAGAGTCCTCTACATGTAACTGCATGTTGACATGGCATAATCCAGATACAGTGGCTGCTTTAGAGAAAGAACTGGCCCTTGAGTTTATTTTTATTTCATAAAGCTTAGTTGGTTCCCTCCCGACCCTCTTAGAGCTCTTCTAGTTAATGACCTCCATGAGCCTGATTTTCTACCCCCAGATTTATCAAAAATACCTTTTATATGAGCAAACAGATCACAGTAAAGGAAATGCCAGTGATTCAACGCACTCACAATAAGAGAAAAGCAAATTAAAACAACAAGGCAATATATGTTTTACCTAACAGATTGGCAAAGATCAATTGCTAATAACACTGGTTTAGCAAGTGGTACTGTAAATCAGATGAGGGAAATTTGGTGGTTTAGGTTTTTTTGTTGTTTTTTTTTTTCAAAATTTAAAATGCACATACCAGCAATCCCATTTCTAAAAATTTATTCTTCAGATATATCTACACATGTACACAAAGATGTATGTACAAGAAAATTCATTACAGCCAGAATTGGAAACAAACTAAACGTCCATCAGGGGAAGACTTGTAGAATAAATTATAGCAAATACAGACATGAAATACTGTGGAGCCTTTGAAATCAACAAGGCAGTTCTATATGTACCAATATGGCACAATTTCCAAGATCATACAGTCAAATGGAGGGAAAAAAAGGCAATATGCAAAACAGTATGTATACTATGCCTTCTGTTTGTATTTGCTTAAAATCTCTTCGGAAAAAATACAATAAACCATTCCTAATGATTGCCTCTGCTTACATGAACTAATGTAACATGGTTAGATAGGGGACACTTCATTTTCACTGTATTCCCATTTTTGTCTTGAATTTTATACTTGCATGTATTCACGACTTGAAAACTACAGCAAAAATAAAACATTCTAAAAACTGCTAAAGGGAAAGTCAGTGGTTATGAAGAAGGGATAACAGAGCCTAGGAGGGAGGAAGGGAGAAAAGAGACAAGGGTGGTAAAGGATAAGGCAGCCGCGGTGGGGTGGAGCAGGGCAGGGGCTTGCTGGAGGCACAGCCTCCCCCTGCAGGTTCCTCTGCTCTGATTCATCCAGAACCCGCCGTTCCTGCCTGGTCTCCTAGTTCCCTTCTTCATACTTCCTCTATCTGACTCTTCTCCTAGATGTCAATTCTCATTTCAATTCCTCTGCAAGTCCTTCTGTTCTGCCTCCCTCTAAGGATCCTCTCTACCCGTAGTCGCCTCCAGGAAGAGGACGTGAGCCAACCCTCCTGCGCCTGCTGCCAGGCCATGGCTGGGAGTGCCAGGTACGACTGTGTGCACCCTGAACGTACAGTGTGAGGAAGCCGCGTTACGGCTAACAGCCCCATCTGCCATCTACCCTCGACTGCAAGTAAAGCATTCAGCAGAGCGTTGTCTGCATTTACTTCTTCTCCAAGCCCAGATACCCCAACGATGAACGATACATCTGCTGTGTTGAACAGCATCGGCCAGGGTGCAGAAGAAATGCGTTTGCGATGGGTTTAGAAACCTGGAGACATGCCACAAGCTTGGGAGAAGGCAATGGGCTGGAGAGTCCACCCACAGTCTCTTGGCTATGGACCCAGGGTCACCTGGTACTAATTAGATGTTTTGCATCAAATATCTCAGTGGAGCTGGTGGGGAGTACCAAGCAGAGAGCAGGAAAAGGAGTTGAAGAAAGGAAGAGGGTGTCTCCAACTGTAGAGCTTCATGTGTTTCCTGGTTTTAATATGCTTTTCCTTTATCCTCTTTTATTAAAACAAATCTCTTGCTATTTTTATAACTCCTTCAATGATGCATCATTAACAGCGAAGCCAAAATTCTATTTGACATTGCTTAATAATTAAAATTCCACCAAATATCCATCAAAATACTTTATGAGCCTCTACCTATGCAGCATTTTAAATGCAGGCACATTTCTCCTATCCAACCCCCCATGGACTGATTTAGTTTCCTTCTGGTGTTAATTTAAAATACTGTAGTTCAAAAGATTATGAATAGACCTGCACCAACCCAACTTTATCCACTTTGAAAACGGACACCTCCTTTTTATTATATTTGAAGATGATAGGAAAAGTGGAAAGCAAAACAATAAACAAAGGTTTATTCACCTTAAAGGGAGGTCTAGGCAGATTTCTGGCACGTGGAAATCCTTCTACATTTTTCCTATAAGCAAGAGAAGGTAAAAAGGCTAAGCACAGCACTCAGTATTAGGGGAGTTCCCCAGAAAGGAAGGTAGTGTAGAAGCTGGGCCAGTGGCAGGATTGCTGAGTCCACACTCTGCTCTGTGCCCTGTGGTCACACCACCTCACTGCCCTTCCCATCTCTTGAGATTCTTCCAGCTCCAAAACCTAACATTAATTCTAAGAAAAATTGTAGAACAAGAGAAGAGCAAAAATGGAGAGCAATGAAAAGAAGAGTCTGGAAAGCTGAAATCAAGCCTTGAATCCAGAGACAGGAAGTATACTCTTAAGCGTCCATTGTCTCTCCACCATAGTCAACCCTCCAACCCCTCCACCCCCACCCTTTTTAGGTATTTTACACAGATATAAATTAAGAGAGAATATTTTACTGAGTATTTTTGCCTCCAGATCTTTCACCTTCTATATAATTACCTGTAATCATCTCAAACGTATAAATAGACATGTTTAAAAATACCCCCACCTCATTAGTTGTTCCAAACTTGGTTTTGAGATGGCATTCTGGAAATCCGAGATCCCCTGAGGACACAGGCATGCGGTGAGATGAGGAGGAAAAGGGGCAGATCCGGTCTTTGATGGAATGGCCAGTTTCCAGAGTTGGATCCTTAATCACACAAGCAGCATGGTGGTTCTTGAGGGGTCAACTGCAGAATAATAGTAATCACGAGATGGGTTCCTGGAGACAGAACTTGGGGGTAGGGGAAGGGATTCTCTAAAAGGAAGAAATGGAAGGAAACGACTCGGTGGTGAAGCACTGAACTCGTCAACAGGGAATCTGAGGTGAGACCTGCTGTGAAGGACACGGAGGGGGCTGCTCTAATGTGGGGCCTCCTTGTCGATGCAATCCCAGCACTACACAAAGGTGGGCTGGAGGGGATTAATTACTACTAGTGTGGATGTTATAGGGTCTCGAAGATTTTTATTCAGTATTTCAGAGATTTACAGGAAATCTCCAGGCAGTTAAGCTGAGGGACTGAGCTTGTCATTCAACTGGCTCAAAGCCAATCATTTGGAGGGTAACTAATTCCTGGGATATGGAGCCATACAGTCAGGAAGCAGGTCTGACCCCAGTAAGGTCAGTGTCGTGGCCAAGTACCCTGGGCTCAATTTAGAGACATAACTATGGCAACTACTGTGCCTGATAGGTTATTACAGGAGATTTATTGACGGATATGCCTGAATAGCAGAGCCATTAATTGCAATTACCAGACAAGACACTTTGTTCATCTCGGGGAACTGAATGCCAAGACGCCCTAACAACTTTAAAATCCCATTTGCTCTTGGGCTTTCTGCTGGCGTCACTGAACCCATGTCCACTTCCCAGTACAGTGAGGGAGAGGAGAAGGGGCTGAGCTTGACATGGCACCAGCTGGAGAAAATGGTATATGCCAGGCACTGGGGCATGAACTGTAGAAACTTCATGCAGCCCCCAGAGCACCCTTCACAAAGGTAAGGGAGGCAAATGCAGCCCCACACTTCCTGATGACTCATCTGTGGGCCCCACCAACAGAGTAGCCAAATGCCTTCCCCTGCACTCTGTCAATTGACACAGTCATTTTCTGATTTTTTGGGTCCTACCTTGCTCTACTCTGGTTTTCCTGTGCATTGTGCTGCTTGGCCCGGGCTCTGTTCACTTTGAGGTCTCCCAAATCTGGATCCCTTGCTCCTTCTGGTCTTCCTCAGAGCAGCCTCCCCTGAATATCCTTTTACTCTAAGACACTGACTCCACGGCCCCGCCCCCTTCCATCCCTTCACTCCACTCTATTTTCTTCATTGCACTGACCACAATCTGAAACTAAGCTGCTTTTTGTCCTGTTTACTCATTTGTTTCTATCTCCCTCTGGATTCTAAGGTCCATGAGGGCATAGATTTGGCCTGTCTTTTCTGCTGCATTCCTGGTGCTTGGCACAGCACCTGGCCCATAATAGGTGCTCAAGAAATATTTACGAAATGCATGAATGGACTCAGCAAATTCTGCGGTTGTTGTTAAAGGGACCATCCCTCTCCAACTAGATCCCAATTCCCCTGAAAGCAAGGACTTTCTGGTAGCATCTTATTTAGCACTGCAAATACCTTAGGTGCTGTGCTGGTTTGAAATGATGTATGTACCCTAGAAAAGCCATGTTTTAATCCTAATTCCATTTTGTAAAGGCAGCCATTTCTTCTAATCTCTGTTCAGTATTGAATGTTTGAAACTGTAATTAGATCATCTCCCTGGAGATGTGATTTAATCAAGAGTGGTTGTTAAACAGGATTAGCTGGAGGCGTGTCTCCACCCATGTGGGTGGGTCTTGATTAGTTTCTGGAGTCCTATAAAAGAGGAAACATTTTGGAGAAAGAAAGAGATTCGGAGAGAGCAGAGCAGAGCAGAACGACATAGCCATGAGAAGCAGAGCCCACTACCCAGCGACCTTTGGCGATGAAGAAGGAACATGCCTCTTGGGGAGCTTCATGAAACAGGAAGCCAGGAGAAGAAGCTAGCAGATGACACCATGCTTGCCATGTGCCCTTCGAGATGAGAGAGGAACCCTGGCCGTGTTCACCATGTGCCTTTCCAGATGAGAGAGAAACTCTGACTGTGTTCGCCATATACCCTTTCACTTGAGAAAGAAATCCTGAACTTCATTGGCCTTCTTGAACCAAGGTATCTTTCCCTGGATGCCTTAGATTGGACATTTCTATAGATTTGCTTTAACTGGGACATTTTCTCAGCCTTAGAACTGTAAACTACCAACTTATTTAAATTTCCCTTTTAAAAAGCCGTTCTGTTTCTGGTATATTGCATTCTGGCTAGCATACTAAAATGGGTGCTTTAACACTGTTAAACAAGTGAGTGAGTGAGATTGCTGAGCCACAATCCCTACCCATGCAGCAGAAGAGGTAAAATGCATATACCACCACTTTTCAAGGAATATTAGTAGCTGATGCTTAAATAGTGTTTTCTTTGGGGGGGGGGGGCACCATTGTAAATACTCTCCAGTATATTCATTCATAAAATCCACATAATAGCACTGTGGGATAGGGACTGTTATTCTCTGCATGGTCCAGATGAGGTGCTGGAGCACAGACAGGTCTCTACCTGTCCAAGTGTGTCCAAGATTACATGGCTAGTAAGTGATAGCTCCAGGAAACAGACCAGACAGTCCAGCCCTACAGCTTCTGCCCGTAACCCATATGCTATGCTATTTCTCTTGATTTTGAAAACTTGGGTAAATATAAAAGCAGTGAGAAAAACACCCCAAAACAGAGGCCTTGGGGGCATTAATCTTATGTTCACTTGGGTCTACTTGTTCTTCTAAGTCGATGAAAAATTACAAATCTCTGCTCCAAATTAAGATGTCACTTGCTAGTCTCCCTTTTATAGATAAAACTTTAAGACCATATTTAACCTGAGGCTACTGAGACCAATGATCTTTTTTTTTTTTAATTCTTTCCATGAAGAAATTAAACACAGTTCTTCCCCAGAACTGTGAGAACACAACTCCGCTTCTTAAACTCTCTGCCAAGAGTATGGATTATAAGAATTTCAACTAATGTAGAAGAAATTTTTCACTGATAGAAAGTTGGCCAAACCAGATGCCCCTTTAGCTCCACACCATTTCAATGTTAATAAGCAGGAGGAGTTCTTATTAATAAGACCACTCAAATAGCTACAATTTTCTATACTTACTACTGAGGCCCACCGACTTGAAGTATTCCCTTTAAGACAAACTTGACTTGGTATGCCCTAGAATCCACATAAATTAAATCCTATAATCTCTATCATCCAGTTCTCCATTTTACAAGATCATATGATGTGATTTAATGTAGGAATGATGAAACTGAAGCACCACAAGAATTTCAGTCACCCAAGAGAAACTCCATTATATTCATCATTCATCCATCCATTTCATTCATTCATTCTTTACCATTTGTTTCTCTTCTGAGCATTTACTATTGCTAGGCACCATACTGAGTGGTGGGGATACAATAGGGAAGTTGTACTAGTCAGGGTTCTCTGGAGAAACAGAACCAACAGGATATATCAGTAAATATGAGACTTATAAAGGTGTCTCATGCAACTGTGGGAATGGAAAAGTACAAAATCCACAAGGCAGGCTGTGAAGCTGGAAACTCTGATGAAGGGTCTGAATGAGCTCCACAGGAGAGGCTCACTGGCAGTGAAAAGGTCTCTCTTCTTCCTTAAAAAAGGTCTTCAACTGACTGGGTTCTCTCACTGGTGGGAGACATGCCTTAGTTGATTGCAGATGTAATCAGCCACAGATGCAATCAACTGATTGATTTAATACACCATGCCTTCTGGTTAATCAACCAGCAATGAAATATCCTTGCAGCAATGGTCAGGACAGTGCTTGCCTGACCAGAGCACTGGGCATCATCATTTGGCCAAATTTACAACAGAACCTACCCATCACAGTAGCTGACCACCCCCCAGGGGTCATAGTTCACAGAGGGTGTTGGCACTAGTCCAATGGGCACACAGGTGACTTACAGCTAAGGTAAAAGCTCTGAGCAAATGGCACCATGTATAGCGAGATGGTACAGAGGTTTTACCCGGTCACAGAGGTCAGCAGAGGCTTCCTTAAGAAAATGACCCTTGCTGAAACCTGAAGGAAGAGTAAGAGATAACAGCGCAGAGGCGCAGGAGTGGTGGGGAGGACACCGTGTGTGGTGCAGCTGGGAAACTAAAAATCAGATCAGAGAGTCTGGGCATGAAGAGGCTGGGAGGCTTGATGCCCTGAAGCCTCAAAGGCTGAAAAAAGACCATCAGAAGCCATTGGAGAGTTTTATGCACTAGTAAAAGGGGAAAGATTGGAGGACTATTTAGACAACGAAATTGATAGCTGCATCAGCTGTGTACAGTCTACTTGCCAACACAAGAAAGAAAAACAAAGGTCAAGAACCAGCAGTGAAACAAAAATGACTTCCTGGTCCATCTTAAGATAATCAGAAACTTAAAGGATCAGGGTGCTCATCCCCAGAGGAGTCCAGTTAGACCAAGTTCCACTGCCCTCACTTCAGTTCTGCAAATCACCCAGCAATAACCCTTATGGCTTGAAAAAGCCAAGAGTCAATTCATGTCCACCCTTGGAGATGGGTTCTCTTTTGCATTTCTGTCACTAGAATATCCAAAAAAAAAAAAAATCTATAATGTAGCTATTATTCTTGTACTGACACCAACATTATTATGCATCAGTGTAGCAGGGTACTAATTTTAATCTGCAAGGAAATCACATTATTTTCATGCTGAGAAGCACCTTTAAATGTCATCTGAAGATTTGTGAATTTTTCCAGTATGTTCCTAGATGTTGGCATGTGTAGTTTATTTTCCGTTAACATGTATATTTGGTATCCACTAAATAGAGTATATGTTTCACATAGGCTGAACCTATGTGTACTATCTTTTGGGTCTCCCTTATTCCCACCTAAATCCCAGTGGGATGCAAACACACACACACACACACACACACACACGGGTGTGCACAATACCTGATACAAGGCTGCATTCACATGGTGTCCAATCAGCACTGTTAGTTGGTTGACTCACTCACTGACAAAGAAAACCAGCCTGACCATCAAAGCCATGAAGTCAAGAAACTATCCATCCAGTCCTTGTTTAAAAGGATCTGGTAAAAATATAGGGTAAAATCAGGTGAACTGTCAAAAGACTCTCTACTCCGGCTCATCAAAGAAGGGATAAAACTGGAAGGAACTAGAACCTGAGGCTGCAGGGAAGGTGGTTCTGACTTACCCCAGGGAGAGTGGGCAAGGATCAAAGAGGAGAGCCAAGAATGCCACATCTCTGGTTAAAGGATCAGAGAGAAAATGAGTATATTAAGCGAATAGAGAGGTTTTGCAATTTTAGAAGGAAAGTGCTCCCTCAGATGACAGCAGAAGCCACTTCCAATCTTTTTTCTTTCTTTGATCCACCAGTGGCACCCTGGCCACCACCCAGACTCACACAGTCCAAGCAGACGTTTTGGCTGGAATCAACATGTTAGCACCCTCATTTTTCAAAATGTAGAGGATATGATCTAGGATTAAACCTATAGAAACCAACCCCTAGATGTCATTGTTGCTGCTGAAATATCAAATTTTGATTCTTTGAAATTTCGAATCTGAAGAGATAGCAGCCTTCATCTGAATACACCATTTAAATAATGCAAATTCGATTCACTTTCAATTTTCAAAGCCAAGTCCAAAGTCTTCTGGACTTCTTAACCAAAATGTAACTAAATCTTAAGAGTGTTAACAGGCATTCAGTTGCCAAGAAAATCTACAGTTAAGAAAAATAGGCTGAGAACCACAGAGTCACATATGACATATGACTAACAAACTCACATCAAATTCCACAATTCATAAACTGATTATGGAGTAGCTGGATAATTCTGCTCCTCTTCGTTTCCACATGTATTTTGACTTCTGCGTTTGCCTCTGCCACTGCTGTCCAGAGCCAAAGGTTATCTGCTTTGGAAGCAGCAGCTTCCAACCAAGGACAAAATGAGTGAACAGGGGTACTCACTGGCCCTCAACCTCACACTATTTCAAACTAGCGACAGAACATGGCAGCTTCTTTGTTCTCAGTCTCTCATCTCTATCTCTTCTTTCCATTTCTTATCATTCCACTATGAATCTTTGCAAGAATAATATTTAATGTTTCTGAATCACTTACTATGAGTCAGGCACATCCACGATTTATACACGAGGCCCTTTAATTCTTGCAACAGCCCTATGAGATAAGCATCACTATCCTCATTTTACAGATTAATTAACTGAGGCACAGAGAGGTAATTAACTTGCCCTAGGTCACACAGCTAGTGCATTGTAATAAATTTTGAAATTCAGGGCATCTGAGTCTGCAGCCTAGCCTCAGGGCCCTCTGAAGCTGACTCCCAGGTCCCTAACTGCATGCCATCTGTGTTCTCTTCCCAAAGCCCCTAGCCCTCAGTATGATGCCCAATCTTCTGAAAAGACAGCTTTCAAGCAGCTCTTCTGACCCAAAACTTCCAATGGGTCATCACTGCCTGTTAAATAAGCATCATGCCTGGAGACTGTCTGCTAAATGAAATCATGTTTTCATTCAGTCAATGAGTACTAACAGTGTAGCTATATTCCAGGCCCTGTTTTAGGCTAGGGGGAAATATCAATGAGCAAGACTGACAAGCTCCCTGGGCTCTTAGAGCACATTCTCCACCAAGGTAAACAGATGCTGAGCCAGTGATGACACATAATTATCAACCGAGCTAAGTTCACCGAGGTATGTGAAATAACACAAGCAGAACCACTCATACAAGCCCCCACACCAGAAAAGCCCTCAACAGATGCTGGCTGCCTGTCTTTGCCACAGTCCCAACAAGTCTTTCTGCCCTAGTGTGCCCTGTTTCCTGTTCCCCCCCACCAGGCAGAGGGATCTCTACCACCCAGACAGATGCCCTGGGTCCTCTCTCACCTCACATCTCCATCCATATTGGGCCATTTACTTCCACCTGCCAAGCTCACCCCTCCGTGAGCTTTGCTCAGGATTTTTCCTCCCCCATTAGCTGGTCATCAGGGCTCTCTCTCCAGGTGGCCCACAAGTATGAGCTGAGGGAGGAGAACAAGTGCAAAAGAGGTGAGTGGCATGGGAACCTGGCCACCTGTCAGTGAAGCTTACTTATACCCCAATACCTTCCACACACCTGATGTGGATGTGCCACTTTGACGTTGCCACAGGTTTCTGCTGGACCTTTCCATCCTTATGACTTGGCAGAGAAGACAGAACCTAGCTTACAGGGAGCAGTTCTAGCCCCTGCATCAAAAAAGGCATGGGCATTGCAGTATGGAATTTTCCTGGGTACCATATGCTTTTCGACCCCATTTATCGTCTGCGTCAATGAGAGAAACATGCCAAAAAGAAACATTCCAGTAAGTCAAACACTCTACAATATTTCTTATACTGGGTCTTTCACATCAGATGAGGCGCTCAGAGCTGGAGGATTCTTAGAAGGTAAGAAGGCTGTCCAGGATTTCTATTTACTGATGCCTTGAAGAAGCAAGAAGTGGGACTCACAGCCAGCTGATGATGATGTTAGTGGCTCCTCCTAGTCTGTCAGCTCAAGAGGAGTTGTCAAAATAACGAATGACATATTTTTAGATTACAGATTACCCCTTAGGCAGGCTCTCAAGGTGTGATTAGCAGTTACTTTTCTTCTTAGTGTCTTTCTTCGTCTTCTTCTTTTCATTTTCTTCCTCTGCTCCTCTCATCAATAAAGGCTCACTGCTTTAAAGAAACTGCTTCTCTGAGAAGAATTTAACAGTATCCTATTACAATCACATTGTCTTGTTCAGAAGTAGGTGGTATTACCTGTCAACAGGGTATGGGGCATAGCAAATTGCTGCCACCTAACTCCCCTGAGCAACTCCCTGGCTCCTGGGCAGATAAAGTGGCAAAAAGAAAGAGCCTCCTGGAGGCCCTGATATCTCATTTTCATTCCCCTCATGGAGAAGAGACTGACTCTATTGACAAAGATGACTGAAAATTGCTTGAGCGTTCCAATAACCAGTCTGTATTGAAGCAGAGAGACAGTCTGGCGGAGGCGCATCCCTGCTTCATCGCAGAGCTCGGCTGAGCCACGCTGCGCCACAGCATGAGTCTGTGGCATGTGCAGCCCAGACTCAGAGGAGCCTCCTGTCGTCTTCAAAAGCAGCCCCTCTCCGCATCTACTTCCAGCCTGCTGCTGTGTCTCCTGGATCCCAACCATAATTCAACATAAATTCAGAGAATCTCTGCCAGAAACCAAACTCCTAGACTGATTCAGGGACCCGGGGTGAGGCCTGGGTTAGCTGGCCAAGGTCAATGTCCACTTCCCAGCAAAGAGCTCTGTGACTTGATTGCACATTCCAGGCAGGCCACTAGATGTCACCATCCTTGAGCCTTGCCATGACAGGACTCAAGGATGCCCTGGGTACAGGACTGAGTACCGGGGGCTAGGAGAACTCTAGACAGAATTCCATCAGAAGCTTTATTGCAGGGCTGCTTCATCATGACAATCTGAACTCTTCAGTGTAACTCTTCTAAACCAGTGAGCATCTCAATCCTTAATAGTTGAGCTGAAAGTTAAGGGAAACCAGCATTAGGGAGTAAACCCCAATTCTCACAGTTAGGTGCCTTTTTCTCTGTCTCTTCTTCTTCCTAGTCAGAGTCAGCTATTGTGTAACCTTCTGGTTTACTTGGGCACTCTATAAGTAATACGTTAATATTGTATGCCTCTTAGCACCAGGGATTTTAGATGCTGGTGTACTGCTGAAATAACATAGGTCTGTGGCTTTCAGCAAAGAACGAATGGCAGGCAGATAATTTATGGTGATACTTGAGACCTGAACAATAATTATTAAGCATTTATAGGTATATGTTCAGGATGCAAAGTGTAAGGAACCCAGAGCTAATGTTATTACTGACAGCTGTATATATAGTAGTATATCATATCCTTTAATCTTGCATTCCTTCTCAAGTTGCATCAGGCAATTGTTTCATTCATTAATAAAATCAAGCTTTGCCATTATGTTTAATAACTGAATCCAATTTTGAACCTGGAGGACACCTATAATTAAATTCCATACGTCCATATACCAGACAGCTGAAACTCAAAGAAGTAGCAATTGAACTTCTTGTTTTACAAGAAAGATGACAACATCAGAAAGATATAGACCACCTGCTCACCATGGGAGCTAAATAACAAAGCCAGGGAAAATTTTCCAGTTCCATCTTCTCAGATCACACCATCACTTCCTTTTCCCCTTTTACCCTCCTTTCTCCTTTTAACCTTCCCAATCTTTCCTTATTTGAGATGGTATATTCAAAGTATATATTTCAAAGGGGATGAGAAAAATTGCAATGAGAAGAAATAAAGGCGAACATGTCACCTCCAAATCTCTTTGCTGTGCCAAAGACTGGCTTACATGGTTAATTCCTTCCAAAGAATTCTAATCGAATCATATTACACCAATGACAACGTATCCTTCATGTGTATCATGGCTTGTAAGAAGTTGGTCTTCTCCTCAAGTTTCAACTGGTTCAGTGTTTCATTCAGTTTACAAGCAGCCTTGACCTTGGCAGTTTACTCATGGTGGGGGTTTAAGCTGGAAGCACTTCTATCAGACTCCCTGGTCACTCTAGAAGATACAGAGTGATGATACTTGCAGAAGAAGCAAAATCTTTAACCTCATCAACAAACTAATTATCCCAAACTAGGATAATGAAGTATGTGGAGACAGGGCTTCAGTTATCTGAGTTCTCTTGCATCTGGACTCAAAATCAAATTTCATTGAATAGATGCTAGATAACTGAGCAAGCACATTTCCTATCTGTAACACTAATCTTACTATTACCATGATTGGTTAATTAAATCATTATAAATAACGTTGTGAGGCAAGTAGAAGATGTTTAAAAGAGTTAAGGTGAGATGGTCACAACCTAAAAGGAACTGTATCTGTGAATGTGCTTCTATTCCTCTGACTTTAAACATGCTTACCATAATTTTCAGGGGTGCTCTTTTTTAGGAATAAAGAAACACTAAAGTTTTGCCCCGTTGACTTTTGAAATGGTCTAGGTTTTTCAACTGGATTTCTCTGCCAGATACCTTCTCTGCCTTCAGAAATAAGGGTCTTAATTCAAGAATTAACATGCCTTTTTGCTATAATGGTTTCCTCCTGTTGGTTCTGCCTTTGCCAGTTACTTTATTGTAAGGAGGAACTTCAGTCAATAGTAGCTGTCATGCTGCAGTAATAAACAGCTCCAAATCCTCAATCTACATGTCTTTCATGGATAAGCTGGGGCTCAGTTTATAATTGTCACTTTAAGATGTAGGCTGACAGGGTGGTCAAACATTGCCAGTCATCAAGACAGGTGGAAAAGAGCACCCCAGAGGAAACTGCACTAGCAATTAAATGGTCCAGTATGACGGTGACACCCGTCACTTCCACATACAATTCACTGACCACCACCAGTCACAGGCCCCACCCCCTAGCCATAAGGGGGCCAGAAAGTGCCATCTTACCCATGTGTCGGAAGAGGGAGAACCAGAAATAGCTGATGAATACCAGGAAGGATTACCATAGGAGGTCCAAACAAGGTAGACTTACCTTCCTTCACCTGTTTTAGAATTCCCTTAATTTCCCTAGATCAGATTTTCTATACTTTGTTTTTGTACTCTTCCCTGATCAAATAATTTCCTGGTTTCTGTTATGTCCACTTGATGGACATTACTAAAGAAAAGAATCTCTTGGGACTGTTATTGACTAGGATTGTTTGTGTCAATCATTTAAGAAAAGGAAAGAAATGTGCCCATTGTTTGTTCTCCCTTTCATTTATTTTTAGTTTTCCTTGGCTTTTTTTTCTTCCATCCTTCCATGGTAGTCCTCTGCTCAGTCTCATGTCTTTCATTGAAAACATTACTCAATGCTTTATTTTTACTTTTCACCTATTTGGTCCAATTGGCAAATGGTTCTGTGGAATAGAATTCTAACTTTGCTGGTTCCCAATCCTCAAATTCAGGTGAATTTATATCCTGAAGCACAGTAAGGGCAGTTACTGATATATTTGAACAGCAACTCGAAAATGCTGGCCTTCCTTCCACTTGATAAGTGACAGCCAACCCTACTACAAAGGCCTCTAAATATGTCCGGAAGTCCCTAAGAGCGATCTTATTGAACAAACCCAGTTCATTACTACGAGTGGAATCTTCAATTTTATTCCCTTTCACCTGTTCATAGCCCGCCTGCTGAGTCCACACCCAAGCACCTTGCTGTGCAGTTCCTAAAATGCCAAAGCTGGTCAGGATTCTGAATGTTGTTGGGTGGAATGCCTTACACACTTCTTAATTCACTCCATTAATGGGGAACTAAAATAGGACTGCTTAAACCCTAGTGGATATTTCATGAGACAGAGCCTGATGGCAAACACATTGTTGTTTGGATGAGTTCTCAGTCCTTTGAGCAAATAGGTTGCCCAGGGCCAGCTCCGCATTTTAGCAGGCACATCTGAAGTCCAGACATGAACATAGCTCAGACTTCTACATTTAAGCCAGCAACACCACAAAATAGCAAGGTCCAACCAACAGAAGTAGCCTCCAGTCTTAACCAAATTCAGAAGCACAGAGTTGAAAAGAATGTCAATGTCCACTGCTGAAAGCCAATTAGGGAGTAGGGATGATAAATCTATCATGGGAGATTTAGGCGATTTGAGGAGACTCCAAAAGTGAATACACACCTAGACGACCACTGACAGGACAACGTAGGGGCCGTGACAGCCCGGCAATCGAACCGCGAGCTCCGCCCAGGAGCTGGAGACCAGAGAGAGACGCCCGCTCAGTTACTGTCGCACAGCCCCAGCGTCCCGAGGTGCTCGTGGGCGGAGCCAGGGCATCGCCCCGCCCCCACCGTCCGCCACTCGGGTCATCTGACCTGCCCGCGTCTCACGTGATCCGAGCCCAGCGCCGCCATTTTGGAGCTCCGGATGAGGAGGGGGAAAGCGGGGGAAAGGGGAGAGCCTGGAGCGAAGAGTGCGAGGACAAGGGCGAGGGCACGGCCGTGCTCCTGGCCGGCCAAAGGAGGCTCGCGGAAGCAGCAGCTGCCGCCCGACCGCAGGTACCGCGCCCCGGGGCCGTCACTCCGCCCGCTGGTAGCGCCCCGCGGGCCATGTGCGTCTTCCCCTCAGGCCTCTGCTGGTGCCGGCTTCCTCCTCGGCAGGCCGACAGCCGCTGGCGCTCGCCAGAGTTCCCAAGTTCCGTGCCCTCATTCGGTCTTGTTTGCCTCCCACAGCAAGGCTTCTGGATCCCCTCGCGGAAACCGTGGGGTTTCCCTGCGGTTGGGAGTGGGGGGAACCTGTCGCTCCCCGCATACTGTCACCTATGTGGTCCATAGACAGTCCTCACCCCCCCCCTTCCGAGGCGTAGCCTCTTTCCCTTCGACAGATGTGGAGCCCCTTAGACCACCCGAGATGGAACTAATAGTGTCCTTGCTACGTCTCTTCATTACTTTCTCAACCCCCATCGCCCCACGTCTTTGGTCACTGGTTTGGTGTAGAAAAAGCCATCCTGGCCCTTTTCACTTAACTACCATCCTCATTAGTAGAGTGATCCCCCAAAGGTCACTGAGATCCTTGGGAAAGTCTCCCACCCTTTATGACCTGGGGGCATCCGGAAAAATGGTTTGGGTGAAAGACCTGGATGATTAATTAGGTGGAGGTCACATTCCCAACCTTTAGGCGATCTTTTTAGTTCCTGCATTTGGGCTGTAGTTTGCTATCAGTCTACATAGCTTTTAACAGGCAGTAACTGAATGTATCACGTCCTCGAGTTCGTACTTTCTTCCGTACTCTGCTCTGACTCAGTTTATGGATAGTACTGTGGATTAAAAGAGAAAGCCTGAACTCTTTCTTTACCTCACTAACTCATTTAAAATTAACTTAAGGGGAAGCACAGAGACGTGCTTGCTGCCCTGGCAGTGAACTATTTACTTAACCGTAATCAATAACGTAGTCGCATTGTAGGAGAAACGAGTAATTCTTTGATCTTTTAGCATCATCCTAGCTAGGATAAGGAACAGTAGGAAAACAATAATAAGAAGAAGAAGACCAATGTAGGAAACTTCATTAGAAGAAGATGTATATCGGTCCAGCCACTGTGTCATATATTTTCTTGTCATTCTGTCCACTCTGCTTGTAGAAAACTGTTTGAATTTTGTAGAATCACCCTTCAGATAGTTTTTGATTAAGAGTAAAGTAGCAACTTGTGGTTTCTTATTTCTTGTACATTAGAAAGCAATGTCAGTAAAACCACTAGTATTTTGAATCAGAAAATTCTGAATGAAAATGTAAAATATGCAATTATTGGGAAATGTTTCCATAGTTATTTTTTCTAATTTCACTAAAATCCTCATGTCTACTTGCTAGATAACTTACGTAAATTTGTATCACATATGAATTGCATGGACATTCCTCCGAGTTTCTTTTTGATGTGGAATATTGGAACATTTTTCACTACCAAAAAATATAATTACTTTGTTTCACCAAGAAAGAGAAATGTTTGATATTTTATACTTTCGTTCTTGGTCACAGCTGGATTTTGAAGATTGATCCAAGGGACTGTATTAATTTCAGGAATTGATTTGAAAGACACTGGGTCTGCCACTTAACAGCCATGTAACCTTGGGTAAGTCGCTTAACTGCAATGAGTGTTTCCTTATTTGCAAACTTGTATAACACCCACCCATCCTGCCCAAAGAATTGTGAAGATCAAACAAGCTAACATGTTTGTTACAATCTAACTTTAAGGGGCTGTTTCTCTTTTTAACAGCAACACTTTATTCATTTTTGTTCTTGCTAGAACTAATTGAAAAATCGCTATATTGGAGAAAGCATGGATTCAGAACCAGGTAGGCCTGGATTCTGATTATATTTGCACCACTTCTCTGAGCCTCAGGTTGTACTCTACAAAAAAGAGGTAGGGGTATTGCCAGGAGTTATATGAATACTACTCAAAATCTACACAGGCACCACAGGAATTGGGCCCCTCAAGGGCAAGCACACTCTCTTATTCATTTTTATATTTCCAACACTGTGCTTGGCGCATTACAGGTGCTCGGTAAATGTTAGTTAAATCTGGATACTGCTTGACTTTAGTTAGACCTTATGTCTAATTACAGCTGCCAGATTAGAATATTCTCTCAGACTAGGTGCCAGCTAAGAAAATCTTAGGCTATGAAATACATATACTTGTGATATTTATACTCAGGTTTTTTTTAGTGGCAATTAATTACATAGAGCTATGGAGATTTTAATTCATATAAATTATAGCTGACATTATAAAGGTAAATCTTTAAATAATGTGTGAGCAGTTTCCTGGTAAGTTTTTAGAAGACAGTTTATAATTTGGGAACTTGAAAGTTCATCCTGTTCAATTCTCCCTTTACATCTTAGGAATTGAAAATATGCAGGTAGTGACTTGCCTAAGGCCACACAGCTAACTGAGGACACTCTAGTGGAGGAACTGTGAGTTTCTAACCCCTGCCTTCTTGTGACTGAGGCAAGAAAGTGTTTTGTATTTTAGAATTATGATAATCTAGAAGAGTGGGGTTTAACTTTTACTTCTAGTTGAAAAAGAATAAATGCTTAGTATGAAAGAAATGGTTCTTTACATCATATTGAGCTGTTTTCATATAGACAGAGAAAATTACAGTCTTTTCTGCAATCCTTCATGGCCCAGCATAAATTATTCAGCTTGATTTTACTGATAACCATACTGCTATAACTGAAAGGAACTAAGTAGATGTACAAGTAAACCAAGTAATGAAAATTATAAGGAAGTAAAGGCAACTGAAATAATTTGGCTCTTAACTCTTCTTGGGAAAGATACTAATTATAAGCTTTTGCCTGGGGAATACTGTTGTTGAGGAAAGATTTGAGAAATTTAGTAGAAAAGTTTGTAGAACTCTTCTGGTTTGAGATACAATTTTTATTTATTTATAACAATTTGGTGTAGTTGGACTAAATGTTGGTTTATGCCTAAGGCTTCTAAACAAAAAAATTCCCTGTTTAGTTGATGCCTTTCTAATCTTCTCTCTTTGTATTGAACCCTCCTATTTAGCCATACTGATCTTTTCATTAACCCCTAGATAGCATGTTTATTCTCACTTCTAAAAATATTATGGCTGTCTTCTTTGTCAGTCTTACTCATTTTATCAACAGTCTTACCCATTGTAGCAACAGCATTCCAAGAAAGCAAGTAGCACACTCAAATTAGGATAATTCAAGAAGGGTACATGTACAGAGACACTAATTATTAGAGTGCAAGCATTAAGTAGGGGTACCACAGAGATTAATGCAGTTATCCAGAACTAGCCGCATCAGGAGAAGGGAGAGGCACCAGAACCAGAAGGAGAGTCGTGTGGAGCAGCCTGTCTGGAGAGGAGAAGTGGCCTTCTGTCAAAGGACACAGCCAGTCCAAGGTGACCTAGAGAAGCAGAACAAACATCCTGGTCTGTGCTGCCTCCATCTGATCTCTTGCCTTGACTCCCCATTGTCACAGTTCAAGGAAAAGCTAGAGGACATGGGAGACTGATGGTGTAATCCCTCTGGGAAAGACCTATTGCTTTGTTTAAAAGCTATTATTTAAATCTTTTTAATTTATGGACAGATTATTGTCTTATTCACTAAACTAAGTTTTAAACTATGAGTACTATAAATTTTAAATTTTTCCATTTTTCCTGATGTTTAGCATGGTACCTTACACATAATTTTTTTTGTAAATTTTAAATATGTACACAAATAGAGAAAACAGTATAATGGACTCCTAGGTACTTCATCACTGAACTTCGGTTGCCAAATTTGCCATTCTTAATCTGTCACCTTCCACTGTGGCAATTTTTAAAGGTTGTGTTTACATTGATCTCTTGGAGGCCCATAAAGTGCATAGGTTATCATAATCTGTGTTGTAGTCATTGAACCAAGGAATTGTATTTGTACTCCTTATTTGTATCTCTTTTATAAATGAATTTTATTTCACTTGACGTGCAGTCGCTTATGCATTAGTGTCTTAAGTAGAATTTTTGGAAAAATTTGGGGAGTTGGCCTTGAGGTATCTTCCCCAAGCAAGCAGATTCTTTGTTATGTGCTGTTTACTTAACTTTTTTTTTTTTTAGCAGAGACTTTTGTTTTTATGAGATTTCAGTTGTGCATTGATTTTGCATGTGGGCCCAAACCAGTTTTTCAGGTATTTCTTGATATACTTTATGTTGTCATATTTGTTTATAGTTGCCATTTTTGTACTTATCCTCAAATGTATGCAGCCTCTAAAATGAGATACTTACATAAATGTTCAGGGAAAATTGGAGCATCTGTTGCAAATTTCCATTAGCTCTTAATGCCTAAGCAGGCACCACTTTAAAAATCTGTTTTGTCAGATTCTTTTGTATTAGTCTTTTTCTTGAGATGAGATGAACTCCTTTTTCTCATCATTTCACTTTCTTTTGAAGGTACACACTGAAATATCCACAGGAAACAATTTGAATTGCTCTATCTCCCTCTTATCATTAAGTAGAAGAAGGATAACATAAGTCACCATTGTAACCCTGTGGGTGTGTAAAGTGTGTTGAGCAAACATTTGCTTGTTAACCTCCACCTTCATAGATGTCACATTTCATGGGGATGGGGACTTTATATCTAGCATAGAGTGCCATATCTTGTGCAAGAATTGAATGTTCAGGGATCCTTCCTATTAAACATGATAGTTAACTGATCTGAATTCAGCAGTTGAACTTAAAGAAATAAAAATACAAACCTTAAGTGAATCACTCTAAAGGGGAATCGATAGTCTCATGAAGGGCCATAGCCTTCCTTGACCTAAAAATGTGTAGTGCTAAAGGTGCTGGAATAAGTTAAGAAATCACAAAATGATTTTTCTAAAGAAAAAAATTGTTCCTCTACTTGCCATCTCTTTAGTCACTTCAAGTCCAGTGTAGGGACTGAAATACTGTTCCGTCACTTCTACCTGAGAAAAATTGTAAGAGCCAGTCTTTAAGAGGAAGTGTCTTCAGGTCATTTAGGGAAGAGAGCTGCTGAAGGACAACAGCATTGGGGAGCATAGAAAGCTGTCATTGCTGTTACAGCTGTGTTCAAGAGGAAGAGCAGTTAGAGACAAGTGGTGGAAAATTGAAAAACTGATTCCTCTAGCCTGTAAGGCAGAGTATTAGAAAGGGAAGAAGCAGAGAGTAAAATGTTTGCATTTTTGCCTGATGTGGACCTAGATATGGGAGGCTGGTATATCAGAGGGAATAGAAAATAAGAGGAAAAACTGAAAATGCTGCCAAGATTCGGTACTAGTGGGAGAAGCTGCTTAGAATACCATGGTATCTGACAGGCCAGTTTAAGTATGATCCTGTCAGGGACCAAAGGGCCTTTTTATGTTGATTTGGCCGTCTGAGGAAGAGGACCCATGATTCACCACCTAATATAAGAATTCAGAGCTTGCAACCAAAATTTAAGAATATTATGGGTCTTTGGTCTATAGCTAGTACCACTGAAATTCTGTTGGCATTTATTGAATGTTGTGAGTAAAATTCCAGAATGCACCTAAAATGTGGAAAAACACAACTTGTTGCTGGAAAAAAGCCTAAACTTAAAAATGTGATCCAAGTGAACAAATTAATCTCACTTTACGCCAAAGGAAATGTTTGAAATGAAAGTACTGCCAAAAATATAAAGAGTATTCAAGGCTTAGTCTGAAAGATGTGGGAGCATTTTATGTTTAGTGACTTCCTGGGCCACAATGCATGATCAGAATGGACTTTGGTCATATCTAGACCTGAAATATGACTGGGATATCATTTTTCCTTTCTCTAATGTTCTTTTCCCTTTCAGAAAAAAGTAAAATGCATGCATGTATGTGGATATGAGTAATAGCTGACCACTAATATGACCTCAAGAAAAAAAAACCACAGCATACTTTGTGGTTTATCTTCAGGAAGATATATCAAAGGAAGTAAAAAAAAAAAGGAACTGGATCATGGCACTTACTTAGTTTCACTTACATAGTACTTCTCAAATTTCTCTATGCACTTTACATAGATTGTGAATATTTTCACAATCCCAAAGATTTGGGGCCAAAAAGCAGAAATTTGTGGTTTTAGTATTAAAACCAAGTTAGGTTTGGTGTAAGAAGTTTCCAAGAATTGTATCAATCATGTAATAGCTTTGCAGAGTAATGTTCACAGTACCTTGAGAATGTTCCATATACCCTGGTAATGACCATGTTGCCTAATTAAGGAACAAGAGTCATTCTTTGGAAAGGTATAAAAGGGAAAGGTACTGATCAGGTCTGACTGCTTGGGGGATGATAGAAAATGAAGGAAAAGGAAATGCAGATTTTTACAATTGTTTCCAAAGAAATAAATGAAGGATGGAAAGTTCTTCATCATTAGTTTTGATAGGCGATAATGTTCCAAAGAGAAATGTTAAACAATTTAAGTCTATATTAGATATAACCAGGTACATTGAAACAGAACTCTTAGTTTAGAAGATACTTAAATTAGTTTAGAGACTAAAATTGGTTCAGATTTCCTGAAGTACATATCTGTGATTAACCTGTAACCTGGTGTTTCTTTCTATTGTATATTACCCTTTTTTAGATATGGAAGAAAGCAGCAGTGTTGCCATGTTGGTGTCAGATATTGGGGAACAGGAAGCCATATTGACTGGAGAAACGGTCATCAGTCCCTCTTTGGAAACTGATGAACAAAGAAGAACTAAAACAGATCCTTTAATCCACGTTATACAGAAGCTAAGCAAGATCGTGGAACATGAAAAATCACAAAAATGTCTTTTAATTGGGAAAAAACGCTCACGTTCAAGTGCTACAACACGCTGTCTTGAAACCCAAGAACTTTGTGAGATTCCGGCTAAAATAACCCAGTCAGCTGCTGCTGATGTTAGAAGGGCTGAGATGTCACAAACAAATTTTATCCCTGGCTCTCTTGCCCAGAATGAAGGGAAGGCTATGTCTTATCAGTGTAGCCTTTGCAAATTTCTATCATCTTCCTTCTCTGTGTTAAAAGATCATATCAAGCAGCATGGTCAGCAGAATGAAGTGATATTAATGTGCTCAGAGTGCCATATTACATCTAAAAGCCAAGAGGAACTTGAAGCTCATGTGGTAAATGATCACGAAAATGATGCCAACACTCAGACCCCATCCAAAGCCCAACAGTGTGTAAGTCCCTCCAACTCTTTATGTCAGAGAATTGTAGAAAGAAATAGTGAAACCATTCCTGACATCCCAGTAAATATACACAGTCCACAAAGTCATACCATCCAAACTGCATCCATGGCAGAAATGGGTAAGAGGAAATGGTACGCATATGAACAGTATGGCATGTACCGATGCTTGTTTTGTAGTTATACTTGTGGCCAGCAGAGAATGTTGAAAACACATGCTTGGAAACATGCCGGGGAGGTTGATTGTTCCTATCCAATCTTTGAAAATGAAAATGAGCCCCTAGGCTTGCTAGATTCTAACGTGGCTGCTACACCTAGTGGGGTCGAAGCTGTGGTCATTGCTATTGGAGACAATGAACTGAGCATCCACAATGGTCCATCAGTTCAAGTGCAGATTTGCAGCTCAGAGCCATTATCATCTTCATCTCCTTTAGAACAGAGTGCAAAAGGAAAAGTGCACCTAAGTCAGTCAGTTACTCTTGATCCTAATGAGGAAGAAATGCTAGAAGTGATTTCTGATGCAGAGGAAAATCTGATTGCTGATAGCCTACTTTCATCAGCACAGAAAATCATTAGCAGTAGCCCAAATAAAAAAGGTCATGTTAACGTGATAGTGGAGCGTTTGCCAAGTGCTGAAGAAACTCTTTCACAGAAACATTTCCTCATGAATGCTGAAATTGAGGAGGGAAAAAACCTGAGCCCTATAGAAGCCAAAAGTGAATGTGAAAGAACAGATGAAGTTTATACTGATAAATGTACTGTTGATATTGGGGGATTAATCATAGGTTGGAGTAATCCAGAGAAGACAGACAGTGAGTTAATAAACAAAGGACTGGCTACTGATGAGAATGCCCCACCAGGGCGAAGAAGAACAAACTCTGAGTCTCTGAGACTACATTCATTAGCTGCAGAAGCCCTGGTCACAATGCCTATAAGAGCTGCAGAGCTAACACGGGCCAACCTTGGGCACTATGGGGATATAAACCTTTTAGATCCAGATACTGGACAAAAGCAAGTAGATAGTACATTGGCAGCATATTCTAAAATGATGTCACCACTTAAAAAATCTTCAGATGGATTAAGTAACTTTAACCAAAGCAACTCTACCTTGGTAGAGCTCGCAGAGGATAGGCAGGAGTTGTCAGATGGGCATGTTAAGACAGGCATCAGCATGTCCTTGCTAACTGTAATTGAAAAATTGAGGGAAAGGACAGACCAAAATGCTTCAGACGATGACATTTTGAAAGAGTTGCAAGACAATGCCCAGAGCCAACCCAACAGTGATGCCAGTTTGTCAGGAAGCAATGTGGTGGAGTACATCCCTAATGCTGATCGACCGTACCGCTGCCGTTTGTGCCACTACGCGAGTGGTAACAAGGGCTACATTAAGCAGCACTTGCGAGTCCATCGACAGAGACAGCCATACCAGTGTCCCATCTGCGAACACATTGCTGACAACAGCAAAGATTTGGAGAGCCACATGATAAACCACTGTAAAACGAGAATATACCAGTGCAAGCAATGTGAAGAATCTTTCCATTATAAGGTGAGGGTTGGCTTGGGAAATCCTTCAGATAACCTTAGAATTTTAGAGCAAGGGGGAAACTTTGTAGATCTAGTCCAACCACCTCATCTTACAGTTAAGGAAATGGAGTCCCAGAAAAGTTTGCCAATTTGCCCAGGGGCTCCCAGCTAATTAATATTAGAGCTGGGACTAAAATCCATGTCCCCAGAATCCCTAATGCAGGTTTCTTTCCACTGCCTGCTGCTTGCATAAAGGCTCTGTGCTTATTGCTTTAGTGTGTATGCCCTTTTTTGTGTGGGGGTGGGTGCGGAGGTCTGCATGGTCCAGGAATCAAACCTGGGTCTCCTTCATGAAAGGCAAGCATTCTACCACTGAACCACCCATGCACCCTGTATGCCTTTTTTAAAAAGTGTTCATTTTAAATTACAAGAGAATGTACAGTAGAGTAACATCATACATGAATTTAATCCTGTATCATCAGGAAAAAAATACCTTATTTTTCATTTTATGTAGCCCAAAATGCAAGTCATTCACTGCTCCACAACCAGCAGTTGCAGAAGGAAAAATGGGTTGTATTGGACTTATTGAAAGACAGCAGAGTGGAAATAGAAATGTGTGTGTTATGTTTTGTGGGCAGCGTAAGGGACTTGAAACGATTCTTTGACTATGTAATTTTCAGTTTATGTGCTGACCTTAGAACAGCCAGCACAAAATACTACTTTTTTGTAAAAGGAACTTTTCTTTGTCAGTGTGCTAGTTGACTCTTTGAAAAAATGTATCTTAAAGAGTTAACTAGGATATAGATTTTTTTTCCTCTTAGATTACCCAGAGTTGAGGTCCAGCTGGTAGTAAGAAGGTAACTAGAAATAAAAAAGCTTAAAATCTGAGACTCACTGCCATTGAGATTGCCCTCATGAAAGTCTCACACAATCTCAGGCCCTAAGACAGTAGTTCATCCAAATGAACTGCAAAAGTAAATCCTAAAAGTTTCCGGGAGTTTATTTTGCTACTGTGGTCTTGATGTGTGGGGGCAGAGGTAGAAGAGCAGAATATTGGTGGAGGAACAGTTCCAAAAAAGGTTTGTCTTACACATGTAATTGATACTTGGCAGGAGTCCTTGGTTAGTGATTGATTTTGTTTTCGTGGAAAGTGTTGAAATATTCTGAACCCTCTGGGCTCTTTCCTCCTCAGGTATGCCAGTGGTCCAGTGAGCGTGCATACGCCATACATTGATAGCTCCTAAGATTGGTGGCTTCCTTTTGGAAAATGAAAAGAGGAGCTATCTTTCTAATGATATCATGGTTTTGCTACTATATTTCTTTTGATTAACTGTCAGATGTGTCAGATAATCTTTTGGCAGATTTGATCTTGAAATAATTGGTGGTAGTTTTAGGTAGTAGACCCTGAAAGCAATTAATTCCTTCTACAGCCTCCTGGTAACAGGACATGTGTATTTGTTGAAAATTACATATAATTTCTCTCAATTTTTCAGAGTCAGCTGAGGAATCATGAGAGAGAGCAACACAATCTTGCAGATACCTTGTCAATGGCAGCTTCTAATGAGCCAAGGCTTTCCAGTGATACTTCTGATGGAAAATGTGTTCAGGAAGGTATCTGCATTTTTTTATACAAGCTGCACTGACGAACATTTGAAATAAATAATGCCCTTAGTTGTCATCTGGGTTATCTTCAGGATCTTTTCTCCTATGTGTTTATACTGTGGATATGAGAGGGTCTTCTCTCTGTTCCTGAGGATATTTAGAGTACTAGTGGAAGTAAATATTTACAAGGTCCTAGGTGAGAAATACTAGGTTAATACTCAGCTTCAACTAGGCAGATAGATACTACAGTTGAAATTTATGCTGTCCCTTAAGAGCCAGTCTTCGATGTAGACTAAGAAAATTGCATACCGGCAAGCCAAAGAAGCTGCAGCATAGAAAGAAAGTTTCCTCTCCTCTCCCAATACCAATTGACCCATTGAGAACACAGCTTTTGCAGATGGTAAGCCCCCATCTCAAACTTCAGCAGAGGCGTCCTGCAGTGATCTTATCCTTATCCAAGTATGACTACCGGATTCCATTTGCATTATTAAAAAAAAACGAAAATAAAAACACAGGATTATTTTATGTACTACTTAGGTACCAGTCAGCCAAGTTTGTAGTAATAGGAATATTAGAATCCAAAGATTTAATTAGAATTCTGTGAAAAGGTAGATGCCACATCCAGACAATGAGGGATAAAGCACAATAGCTGTGCTTCCTTGCATCAGTTTACTTTAAATGTCTCAATTATGGTACATAGTGTTTATGAGAAATAAAACATATTGGGGTGACTTTCCATTTTAGATTTCCTAAGAATTAAAGTTAGAAATGACTGCACAGTAAAATGTTTTACCATAATGTTTCATTAAATTATACCCCAGAAAGCATAACTGATTCTGCAATGTTTCTGCAAGAACTGATTTTGACACCACTGTAGCACCAAAATTCCCTTGTCAAACAGATGCCATCCCTGTAAAACTATCCAAAACAAAAGGAGTTTATGACATAGCATCTGTTTCTGCGATAGATGGCTGAACTAAAACAGTTTTGTTTCCTTTCTACAAAATAGTCCTGAATGTCTCCTTTTATTTTAATTCATTATGTTTCCATATCTCCTTTTAAGGGGACATTAAAACATTTGATGTGGTAGGACCATAAATCCCTAATGAAGGAATAAAGTGAGTAATACTCAGTGGCACCCCTTGCAGTTAATACTGGTATTGTAGTATGTCTTTTCTAGTACCATCTTAAAAAGCAGCAATTTTATATTGCCCAAATAAGCTTGCTCTTAATTATAACTCACAATTTTGATAAAAAAGATAAAAATACCAACTCAAAATAAGAAGCAGCAGTTCAAACTTTATAGTGTTAGCGTCTGTCCACCGTACTCCATTTTGCAGCATCTTTGTAGAGCATTCTCTTTTTTTTTCTAGGGTTGAATGTATGGATTTTAAATGGTTACCATAGCTTTTGTGTGTATGTGTGTGCTCCAGTTGTCTCCATCTGCTTTTCTCTGTCATAGTAGTACAGCAAGTCAGGTGGCTGTTATCTTCCTGCATACTTATACCTGGAGTAGTACTTTATTAACTCAATGTTAGATATTTCAGAATCTGGTTATCAGGCCAAAGAACAAGCTTTTTACTCACAAAGAAGGTAAAAATAACTCATGTTTTATTAACACTCCTTAAACCATGTAGTAAACTTCTTAAACAAGAGGGGAGATATGTGCCTTTGTGATACACAAAGTCTGCCCATTAAGATAGCACAGATAACTTAGGGTATCTCGTAGATCCAAAATTCCATGTAACTACTTCAGACACTAGTTTATTGAAAAGGCATGTAGTGTCTGTTTTGTGCAGGGTGCTCTGCTCAGTGCTGGGAGTGCAGTGAGGTGTCACTGCCCTTGGGGAACCTAAGCTAGTGGAGAAACAGTGCTATATTGACAGGTGTGTCAGCAAACACTACAGATGCTCTAGTACAGCCATGGACATAATACTGTTTCTTCATGGCATTGAATTAAATTGTTCTGTATTGACAACTACAATTTGCCAAGCCCTGAAAGTTAAACATAAGCAGAATAGTCAAATCCCTGTCCTCAGGGGAGCTATATCTTAGTGATAGGGGCAGGGACTTCTCAAACACATGAAGTGATGTACACCCTGCAGTGAAGGAAGAACACGGTATTCCTGGACTTATTGAACCCTACAGTGAGATCATAGTACTCTATCTTATAGATGAGGAAGCTGAGACCTCAGGAGGTCAAATAATTTGCCTGTTATCACACTGGTAGTAAGTAGCAGAGAAAGGACTAAACCCAAGACTTTGAACTTTCAATTTAATATTCTTTCCATTGGAAACAGTTGCTTGAAGTAGCACTGACTCTCATTCTGTGCTATATTAAGTTTTTCCATCTGTCATTTTTATTAGTTGTCATTGATCTGTAATATTTCTCACACAAACCATTATCCAATATTTCACACATTGGTTTTTCAAGAGTTTTTTTTTTAACTGTATTTGGAACAGTGCCACTTATAATCAGGTCCAAGTTTTTAACCTACCAATTAAGAGCAATACTTAGATTATAATTATGATTAGTGTGTGTATTAATGTTATAGATTTATACCAGGAAACGAGGACATTTTGGTTTGCCTGGCAGTAGTTATTAGCAAAAGAAAATTTCTATTTTAGGAAGCTTAAATTTAGCTTAAATATTTTCTTTGTTTCATTGAAATTGCAGTGTGGGTTTTCTTTTGTACCACCAATTTTACTTTTATGTGCTGGGTACTAGTCTTCTCTCTAAGCTTTTTTCCTACTCTGCCTCATTTTTGAACATCCATACTGGCTTTGTTTCTGAATAAAAAAGCATTCAGGGTGTGAATAGCTTGTGGATTTTGTGCTGACAGGAGAGTGAATAAAGCATTGACTATCTTCAGCAAACAATTTCATATTATTAAGTCATTCAGCTTAGTATTGTCACAAACTTACCCTACTTGAATTATCCAGCCTTATGTCACGTGATGAAGTTAGTAATGTGACCTTCCTGAATTTCAGAGAGCTGTACATTCACATTAGGCATGACCTTAGTCCTTGTAACCTGTCAGTTTATTAAATACAATTATTCCACATTATATGGTACTCAATAATTTGCAGTTGCTTGTCCTTCCATTGGTGCACTGATAACTGATATTTAATTATAAACAAAGGAAAACCAACCACAGAGTGAAAAAACTTTAGGCTTTTTATACAATATTTGTTATATGTGCTTTGTAGCCATACTTTATAATTTTGGATTGTAGTATTAAATATGTAGCTTGTTGGCAAATCGGTTTCCTTAAGGTAGTGTATCCAATATTGATTAGACCTTTGAAATCAACAGTGTATCCCTGCTGAATTTAGCTGCTACAAAGTCAGCAAGGCAGCTGGAACCAAGTTCATTATGTTTTAGAATTTTGTACAAGATTGTGCAGAAACCAACCCAACCTATTTATGAATCAGATGATGTTCTGTTTATACTTGTTGATAATGCAGATGCGGAAGAACCTGTAAACCCACCTTCAAACTTGTTAACTTTAAGCAGTGAGAAAGCCTTGACTAAACTGTTAATACATGTGTGGTATGAATATTCATTTACAGTGCACCATAAATACTGTCATTTGAATCTTATCAAAACATGCTATAAAAATTCTGAAATACCTTGTCTAGGGAATAAGTCTTCAGTCCAGAAACAGTACAGATGTGATGTGTGTGACTATACAAGTACAACATATGTTGGCGTCAGAAACCACAGACGAATCCACAACTCTGATAAGCCGTACAGGTAAGTGTGATGATACTAGAGTTTCAATGCTTGTATTAAAATATTTATAGTAGAGGAAAACAGAAATAAATAAAAATTCATAGTACTTTTTTAGATATACAGGTTAAGAGCTAAGAAACTTCTGCTTAATGGCTTTGTGAGTGTGTTTAGTTGGTTAAGGAGCATAAACTTTAAGCTTGGATCTTAGGACAATAGGCATTTTGTCTAGTTGCAATATAAGAAGATGTCTGTATCTGTGAGTTTTATGTTTTCCGTTTCATTTATGTATAAATTATCGTAGCAATTTTCATTGTTTAGAGAACATTCCGGTAATTTGACTACTAGGTGTTCAGCATTCCAGCAGAGGATCTTTAACACTTAAAAGCAATAAAATTCCCTATAAAAGAATACTTTTTTTTAAATGAAGCTATCATGTGTAGAATGAAGTCTTTTACTAGAATTTTGGTACTTGATTTTTCACAAAAGCCAATTCCAGTATATATATTTTTAAAATGCAGGCAGAGATAATTATTTCATAAGCAAACTTTGCCCCCTGAGAATAAACTATTTGTTATTTACATACAGTAAAGGTATAGACATTTTTGCAAAGAGTTTGTCAGCTGTCACAGAGCAGTTTGTCCTACTTGCAGCTGTGAGGAAACATGAGGCTCTCACATCAGCACTAATCCAGTCACCATCACTAGGTGATTGGCATGAGGTCTTTTAACCCCCTTATCAAAACTTGTTTCATGTTTGAGATCTCTCCCCAGGTTTTATAGGGATGACACAAGTGAGTGTGGGAATGTTGCTATATTGATACCTAAATGAAAACTAACCTGACATACTATGCCAGAAAATGGCATTCTATGATCCCATAGTGTGGCTTTCTCGATATATATAGATTTACTTAAAATCTGCTTAATTTGCTAACCAGAAGACTTATTTATAGTTGCTTTTCACCCAGTGCATCTGGTTGCAAAGCCTCATTGCTCTGTGAAAGGTATTTAACCTTGCCTCAGTGTCGATATTTGAAATTTTTTCAGAAGTAGAATCCCTAGAAAAAACTTTTTCCTTCCAGAGTATAATGTGAGGCCATCATTAGCCATTATTAACAATAAATAAGTGCCAGAAATTGTAGATAAAGAGTAATAGGTGTATTGACATGTATCATTTTATATCATTTGCACTAGAAAGTGTATGGGGCATCATGATGGAAACGGGATGTAGTTCACCTGGAGAAAGCTTTGCCTTTATATTTGGGGTACTGTTATTCTTGAATTTAGTGACATACCAAACCAAATTCGTGTGTCCCAGGTAAGCATAAAATAATATTCTCTGAGTTCTAGAATTAAACTGTTCATTCATTGAGAAATATTTATGGAGAAAATGTGCCAGATGCTGTGTTAAGCACTTGGACCAGAGTCATAACCAAAAAAGTATCATCATTACTATCCTGGAGCCTATAGACAAACAATAAACAAGTAAACTCTCAAAAATATATGTAATTAAGTTAAATTTATAAAAGAAGGCAATGACTCATTGTGGTTTTATAGAAGAGAATTTCACGTCCAAATGACTAAATTACCCTTACAATTCAAAGACTCATTTCGATGGGCTGTTTGATTTCTCTGTGAACCCGAATTTTGGGCAAGATCTACCCAAAAAAGGTTTAAGATCTTGGTATTTTAGGGGTTGTGTGTGGTTTTTTTTCTTACATCCTTAAAATATTCACAGAGTGATGGGATTAGTTGAGCTTATTCTTGGGACTTCCTGCTATTAGGCAACATCCTGTGAGAATTCCCTCCATGTAACATGAGAGAAGCCTCAGTGTGTTTTCCAAAGTGAGTACTCACACTGCTCTGTTTCGCTGGGTCTGGCTGGGCCTGAATGTTTATGTTGTCATACATTCCCCTCCCTCTGATTATTTCCCGTTTTTTCTCATCTGTCTTATTTTCAAATTTCCTAATTTTGTGACTCTTCTTTTAACTTTCTTTAAATACTACACGTCCCCTCTTGTCTTCATGGGATTTGTAGTTTACAGACCATTATGGATTAAAATATTCTGTTCCAGTATGCTGCTAGGACTTTTGCCTTAAGCTGAACTATAAGCAAAGGCTTCCTGATGTTTGATTTAATCTAAGTTATCATAGTAGTTTTTCTGGCTTATTGCATATCTGCTTCATTCAATTTTGTTACCTTGGCACACTTTTGGCCAGAGTTTGGACTTGTTTTCTTAGAATCCATACCCTATGCCTTTCTATACCCTTCCCCTTCCTTTTGTTAAGAAATAGGCTCACCAGTAACACTGATGACTTTTTTAGAGCAAGAGTACCTTGTTGCAACACTTCTAAAGTCTTTGTACATATGTTTGTGCTGGTTTGTTTGAATCTGTTGTGTACCCCAGAAAAGCCAAGTTCTTTAATCCTCATTCAGTTTTTGCTGGGTGGGAGCTTTTTGATTGTTTCCATGGAAATGTGACCCACCCAACTGTGGGTATAACTTTTGATTAGGTGGTTTTCATGGAGATGCGTCTTCATCCAAAATGATTCCTTTAAGAGAAATCCATTTTGGAAAAAGCCTTAGGGCCACCAAAACCAACAGAACCAATAAAATGGACACAGCCCCAGGAAGCCATTGAAGATTCCTGGAGAGAAAGCTAGCAGATGTTGCCATGTGCCCTCCCAACTGAGAGAGAAATCCTGAATTTCATTGGACCTCTCTTTGGAGTTGAGGTATCTTTCCCTTGATGCCTTAATTTGGATATTTTCACAGCATTAGAACTGTAAACTTGCAACTTAATAAATTCCCTTTTTAAAAGCCGTTCCATTCTGGTATATCTCATTCCATCAGCTTATGCAAACTAAAACAGGGTTCATTGTGTATTTTAACCTGCCTGTTATGTAAGATTTTCTGCAGTAGTGTCACATGTTCTTTTCTTCTATGTTTGCTTTTTTTTGCCTTTGCAGTCCTTCACTGAATTCATGTGTGGTCTGAGCAGGCTCTCACTTACGGGATCTGTGACCTTTTATTATTGCACCTCCCTATACTTGACTTTATCATTTATAAGCTGAGGATAATTAAAGCATTATAGGATTGTTGTGAGGATTAAAGGAAATACCATATATAAGGTCCTTGCACATAATCAGCACCCATTAAATAATAGCCGTCTACTATAGTTAATAGTCCAGTTTTTACCCTTACCCAATCTTAGTGATTCATTGTCTAACAAAAATAAAAGCAGAAATAGAGAGCTGGGATGAGGGGAAGTCATTGACTTCTGATCATTTGGAAAATTTAAAAAAAGTAATTCTGTTCCTAACCAGGCACATGTAGCTTATTTTATGAGAGATACTTTGCTAAGGTAGAGATACCATTACTTATGGGGTCCCTATACCAACATTGGGGCAGTCTTCATTTTTTTTAATTGATTGCAGTAGTTTTTTATATATTTTGGATACATGTCGTTTGTCTGTTATGTGTATTATAGATATCTTCTCCTAAGCTATGAATCCTCTCTAAGCCATCTCTCAGTGGTATCTTCTGATACACAGAAGCTCCTACGTTAGTTTACTCCTCCCTCGCTCTTTTAGGATTTAGATCCTCCAGTGTGGAGGTAAGATGGCTCACTGTGTTTTAGTCTTCTGTCCAGCGGGTCTGTCTGTTCAAGTCCAGGTACCTAGAAGTTCCTAGTTTTAATTTAGTCAAATTTATTCTTCTTTTCCTTTGTGCTTATGGTTTTTATACTCTGAATCTGGTTTTGTATTTTTAAAAAAGCCTGGTGAGTAAGGTAGATGATAAAACTGGGGTCGGGGGTGGGGAGGAATATGTGCTTTTAAAATGGAGAGCTTGATTTCCAGGGATGGCACATCAACTAGGTCAAAAATAATGTGGGCTTTTGTAATACCAAGCTTGATTTTCTGATATGGCACATAACCTAAAAGAAAAATCTCAATAAAATTCCAGAACGGTTTTAGCAATGATTGTATTTTAGAAATGACCAGATTGCCTTTCAGTGTGTTCAGTCATTGTACAAAGTCTAGTCTTAATATAAATAAATATATCAGAAGTGATAATACCTAACTTTTTTTTTTGATACCTAACATTTTTGAAACACTTTTTGTGTTCTTAATCCTCAAAACATTCCAGTATTAGGAATTTACTATCCCCATTTTATAGACATGGAAACAGAGACTAGGACAGATTAAATAACTTTCCCCAGGTCGTGCAATTAAGGGCGTAAACTATTGCTCCTGATGGCTTTACCATCCTGTTAAGTCTCTGCTATGCCAGAGGAAACTCTTCATTAGATGTACTATTGCTGCAAACCAAATCACCCTCAACATATGTGGTATAAAACAACAGCAATTTTATTATGTTTGGGGATTCTGTGGGTCAGGAATTAAGAAAGGGCACAGTAGGAATGACTTATCTCTGTTCCACAAGGTCTGGACCTCAGCAGGGATGGCTTTACAGCAGGAGATCACTCACACAGCTAGGGTTCCAGTCATCTGAAGGCTTCCTCACCACCACCTAGTGGTTGATGTTGGCTGGGGCCTCTGCTGGGATTTTTTTCTGGACACAGTCACATGATTTCCTCCTGTGGATTTTCCAGGTGGAGATGGACTAGTTGAGACTCCCTCTTGGCATGGCAGTTGGTTTCCAAACATGAGCTTCTTAGAAATAGTAAGCAAAAGCTGTATTACCTTTTCTGACCTATCTTGGAAGTTGCATACCATCACTTCACCATAGTCACAGATCTCTTAAGGTCTCTTTTAACCTGTAGGCATGTTGAATCTTTAATCATTTGTGTTGACTTGGGGAAAAACCCAAGCCTTTTAAAAAGCTGTAGGCATGTTGAATCTTTGATCAACTGTGTTGGCTTGGGGGAAAACCCAAGCCTTTTAAAAAGCTTAAATTTTTTTTCAGGAAAACAGTTTAGGAGATACTTTAATTTGGTGGAGAAAAATGCATTTTGTTTTGAATAGTGGACTGTTTTTCACAATGGGATAACAACTTCACAGAACTTTAGCTATTTATTTCTATAATTTTAGGTTAAATAAAATTTAAAACATAGGAAAGGAATTGAATGCAGTAAGTCAAACCAAACTCTATTGCACAATTTCTATTGAAACCTTTGCATGCATGTTCATATCATACTCAAGGTGGCCCAAATCTTGTAAGACATTCAGGCTCTGCTTTCTTTCACATAAGTGCTCAAGGCATTTGTTCCTAATTGAATAAACCATGGAAGCTAACCAAGTAAGGTGCCAGGCCAGGAAGATAGTGGTATTTTAGCCATAATCCTTATCTATCTGGGATTCTAGGACTGAAATTACTGTTCTATAGAATTGAGAGAAAACCTGTAGGAAAAATTGCCTCTAAATCAGTACCAAGTTTCTTAAAGAAGCTTTAGGCTTTGACATTGGTTCTCTTTTTGGTTGCCAAACCTTACCCTATTTCTATCTCCTGATGGTCTCTGTTACCAACAAAATTCTCCAAGATTATTCACTAATGTCAGTTCATATCAGTGAGACCATACAGTATTTGTCCTTTTGTTTCTGGCTAATCTCACTCAGCATAATGTCCTTAAGGTCCATCCATGTTGTTACATACTTCATAACTTTATTCTGTCTTACAGCTGCATAATATTCCATCAGGTGTATATACCACAGTTTATTTAGCCACTCATCTGTTGGTGGACATTTTGGCTGTTTCCATCTCTTTGCAGTTGTAAATAATGCTGCTACAAACATTGGTGTGCAAATGTTCATTTGTGTCCTCATGTCCTAGGGAAGTTGAGCATCTCTTCATGTGCCTTTTGCCCATTTGTGTTTCCTCTTCTGAGAAGTGTCTGTTCAAGTCTTTTGCCCATTTTGTAATTGGGTTGGCTGTCTTTTTGTTGTTGAGTTGAACAATCTCTTTATAAATTTTGGATAGTACCAGACCTTTATCTGCTATATCGTTTCCAAATAGTGTCTCCCATTTTGTAGGCTGTCTTTTTACTTTCTTGATGAAGTTCTTGGATGCACGAAAGTGTTTAATTTTGAGGAGTTCCCATTTATTTATTTATTTCTTCAGTGCTCTTGCTTTGGGTGTAAAGTCTAGAAAACTGCCTCCAAGTATAAGATTTATAAGATATTTCCCTATGTTTTCTTCTCACAGTTTTATGGTCTTAGATCTAATGTTTAGGTCTTTGATACATTTTGAGTTAACTTTTGTATAAGGTGTGAGATATGGGTCCTCTTTCATTTTTTTGCATATGGATATCCAGTTCATAATACTCATTGAACTCTTAATCAGTGTTTGGATGTGGCCAGTGATGAACTGTAGTGTGGTTTAATTGTTTTATTATGTAAGCCTATAAAGTCTTGAAGAGAGTAGGCTACCATTTTTATAATATTTAAATATTGAAAACTTTCAACATTTCACCATTTTTAAAAAATAAAACATTGTAAATATGTCTTAAACCTCAGTACAAGTTATACCTTACTTCTTCACTTCCCCAACCCTTCCTTTCCAGAGGAAAACCACTGCCTTATCCTGATGTTGCAGGCATTTTTTACTTTACTAATTATGTGTGTGTGTGTACAGATGTAAACATGTCCATATATCTATATATATATAATGTGCATACATATATATACATACACACACAACATATATGCTGTTATTTTTGGTGTTTCAACCTTTTATTTAGATGGTAGAGCAAACAAATCTTTTTGTTACTTTTTATTGATCATTGAGATTGGTCTATAACAATAATGAATACATTGCTTTTATTTTAACCACTGTATAGGGTTTTATTATTTGAGAATAAACCAGTTTATTTCCATATCCCTTTCTAAAAACCTTTCAATTGTAGATTGTGTCATTTTTTGACAATTCATAGCTACAGTAAACATTCTTGTATCTGTGTCCCATGAACATACACAGGAATGTCCTTGGGGTATACTTATAGAACTAGAATTGTGGAGTCACAGGTGTGTGCCTCTTCAGTATTAATAGATATGACCAGAATGCTTATATATATATGCCCACCAGCAATTTGAGCATTTCCATTTCTCCACATCCTTTGAACAATGGCATTATCAGACTTACTCATCTTTACCAGTCTGATGGTGGTAGTGCATTTTCCTGTTTAGTAAGATTATCTTTGCATGTTTAAATTTCTGAGTTTCTTCTAAGACCTACCTATTCATTGCCTTTAAGTGGGCTGCTCTTTCTTGAGGTCAGAGGCATACTACTTCCCTAACATGATAAAGTTAAATCAGAGGTGGATTAGATTAAGAGTTTATTCCTTCACTTATTTACTCATTACAGCTGACGAACCAATATTGATACATTATTGATGCATTATTATTAACTAAACTCCATGGTTTACCTTAGAGTTCCCTGTTTGTGTCCTACAGATCTATGGTTTGTTTGTTTTTTTCACCTGGGCAGGCACCAGGAATCGAACCCGGGTCCTCTGGCATGGCAGGCAATCATCCTTGCCTGCTGAGCCACCATGGCCCGCCCTAGATCTATGGTTTTGACGAATGTATGTCAAAGCCATTCTATTTTCTTTGTTTTATTTTTGCTGATAATGTGAGAAAGTTTAGATGAGTTGCCTAATTTGTTAAGTGTGTAATTAAAGACAAAATATCTTTTAAAAAATACTTTTTCAGTTTCTTAAAAAGGTAAAACATAATATTGCCATACGGTCCAACAGTTTCGCTCCTAGGTATTTACTCAAATGATATTAAGGAATGATGAAAAAGAAGGAAAGAGACAGACGAGTTCAGGGGGTCTGAAGCTTAACTTTAACAAACAACTTTATTCTTATCCAAATCCTGCTTATATACTGCAGGGTAACAAAAGGCATGCATGCATTTCTTGAAAGAACAGAGCTTGTTTTTCAGTGCTCTCTTCCTTCATACTTAACATAACCATTTGGGGTAGGGGTAAACATTCTCTTCCTCCCAGACTGCTCTACATAACAGTCTCCACAGTTTACTGCCACCACCCTGAGGCCAGCTGCTTCCAACAAATTCTGCAGGTCTTGTTTTAACCCTTGGCTCCTACATTTCCCCCTTTTTATTTTATTAGCTGAGGTGACTGTGCCTGTCTTAGGTTGCCCTTACGCTCTGAAGGAAAGGACTTACCTGCCATTGACTACCAGTCAAGCTTTCTGACTTTGAGTATTTGTTGTTTAACACAGCTGAGGAGGAAGAGAAAGAGTATAAACAGCCCCAAACCTAAGATTTTTTTAGCTCTTGGGTAAGTGATTGTGTAACATCACCTCCATAGGCTACATGTAAATTATTCTGAGATAATTCTAATACCCCTTTTTTGTAATCCTAAAATATCAGGACTTAAAACTATCTGAAAGCCCCAAAAGATACCTCTTTACCTTTTCCCATTCTATTTCAAATAGGTTATATGTTAAAAGAGGGTAATACAGAAACTGCTGTGATTCCAGTTACACTTTAAACTTCGTAAAAATTTAAATTATACATTTGATATCCAATATGAACCAATGTCATCTCTATATCATATAGTCTGTTATTAATTTGCTCTTCAATATGAGATTATCTGTGCCACAGTTCCCTAGCGTTTTTCTAACAATGCTGTGTCTGTATAGTTTGATGCAATGCAGTTCCAGCGACTGCAGCCACTGTGATGCTTCCAATGATTCCAATGACAGCTGCAATAATGAGTCCAATTAGTCTTAGTCCTTTTTAGATATTCTTTTGCCAAATGGATCAGTATTTGTGTTTCTGGAGAGGATTGCAAAGATCTTGACATCTGTACCGGCAGCCAAATACCTCTTTCTTCTCCTTGCTGCTATAATCGTCTCATTTTCCTGCAACATAAATGCTTGGAGACAAGTGAATAGAGAACAATTCTCACAATTAGAAGTTTGATTTCTTATATGCATATGACCTTTAACAAATATATATGGATCTCTAATACATATTTACATATAGTGTTTATGGCTGCTATTTAAAGAGAAGTTATAGTTACTAGAATTCGCTATAAAAATTGGTCCCAGTCCTAGGAAAATTTCCCATAAATTTCTCTGAATAATGTATTTATCATCCCAAAATTCTGGCACAAATCATCCTCTATGTAATAAACTCTGATTTAGCTTGCCTGTCCATATAGTCTCAGTTATCTTCAAGTTAGAGATGGGAGACCCCACAGGGGCCGCATCTCTTACAATTCCATAGGAATCATTAATTATGATAACTGCTCAATCCATATGACATAACTGCCATCCATTCTGACTTTCTTTCCCATCTAACAGGCAAATATCATTTGTTTCCATAGAGTTATGCATACGGGTCTTACTTAAGATGGAAGAGTTAAATTTGACATCATTTTTCTTTTTCCTTAAGTAGTTTTGGAAGCCTAGAATCTACTGGACATGGGAATCCTAAACTAGTATTCAGATATTTTGGTAAAGTTGGATCTGCCCGTTAGGGCCTGCAGCAAAGGTGGATTAGAAATATAAACCCAATAAGTATGACTATGTCCCTGTCTGTCAGCAATTAAAGTTATATGTCCTATAATATACATTACCCATTTAGTTATTTTCGTCCAGGTCGACATGTCTGGGTTTTATTCTTTTTGAGGGAATCCAAACCGAGGTTCATCATCTGCAATGACAAGAGCAAATCCCCTACCCCACACCTTTACCATTCCTGGTTTCCATAAATCATCTTTAACATCTTTCCAATAGATTGGCTGCAGCTGCAGTTCTGTTTGGGTTGTACCATTTTTCTTTTCCAAATTACTAAAATGTTGTTCTGCAGGAGTCTGTGATGAATTATCATAAATGTTTTAAAAATTTAAAGTAAACCGTGCTTTTGCTAATTGATTTTTAGGTGTACTTATTTTCATAACATCATCCTCCTTATCATCATCTCCCCCTTTTTGTTTTATTAGCATAGACTTTAGTGTCCAGTTCGCTCGTTCAATAATTCCTTGCCCAGAGGGATTATGTGGAATTCCTGTGATATGAGTAATATTAAAGGTAGTACAAAATTTATGAAATTGCTTTCCTGTATAAGCAGGAACGTTGTCTGTTTTAATAGATTGAGGGCATCGCATAACAGCAAAAGCGTTACGTAAATGTGATCGAACATGGCAGAAACGTTCTCCAGATTGTGTGGTTGCACAGATGAAATGAGAACAAGTGTCTATGATAACATGTACATATTACATTTTACCAAAATGTGAAATATGAGTAACATCCATTTGCCATAATTCATTTGCTTTTTGACCTCGAGGATTAACCGCTGATGCAAATGGGAGTGCATTTAAAGGTCCACATGTTGGACAACTCCTAACAATGTCCTGAGCTTGCTGTTTAGAGAAAGACGGAAATTTCTTTCTCAGCTGTTTGCTAATTAATATGAGTCAATTTGTGAAATGTGGGATCTTGAATTACCCTACCCCCAACAAGACTATCTGCTTGCTGATTTTGAAATGACAAAGGACCCGGAAGATTGGTATGAGCTCTTATCTGCATGATAAAAAGAGGATTAATTCAACTTCTGACTAATGTTTGTAAATGTAAAAACATTTGGGACAATTCCTTTCCTTTAGGCAAAAAGCTGGCTCAATGTGAGTAACTGTTTGGCAGCTTTATTCCAAATCACAAACAATATTGAGAGATTGTGGAAAATTTTGCAGTACTTGAATTACAGCTGCTAATTCAGTACACTGAGCTGAGGTATAAGGCATTTTGCAACTTTTGTTTTCCGCTGGGGTGACATATGCAGCCTGCCCATTAAGATTATCATCAGTAAAGACAGTAATAGCTAGAAGGGAAGCCAGAACTATTTTAGGCAAAATCCATTGCGTTCTTTTTTAAAAATTGTAAAAGTTTTGACATAGGCAAATGATTATCAATTTGTCCTTTAAAATCACTTAACGCTATTTGTCAAGAGGTATTTAAGATAAATAGACTTTGAACCTCTTCGATTGTTTGGTAAGATCCATTCTAAAACACCATCTTGCCAAAACAGGCCTGTGAGAGATTTCAAGGTAAAGAAAATAATAAAATCAACAGGCTTTTCTAGATCTATTTGAACAAGCTGTCCTTCTTGAATACATTGTTCAATTAACTGTAATTCTTGTTCAGCCACAGCTGTTAACTGCCTTTTGCTTAATAAATCAGAATCTTCTTATAATCCCCAAAGTGGCAGGTAGCAAAAATGAAAGCAGAGTGTTAATCTTGTCATGTAAAAGGAATGCAGGGATGAGGATTCTTTATAACTGGTTGTTCATTTTTGCTAATTTTAAATTTATTGCATGCAGTTTTAATGGTATTTTCCTATATCAGAGGTCAAATTCCAATATGCTTACATGGCCAGGCCCAGTTGGGTCCTCTGGGAACTGGCTAGGGACCAAGAGGAGCTTCCTGGGACCTAGCTATCTTTATTAAAGTACACCTCCTTCTGGGAGGATAGCCATTCCTCCCAGCTAGAGTGCACATTTTAAGTATTTCTTACCAAGGTCATGTTATAGCAACATCAGTTGCATGTAATGGCAACATCAGGTGAACAAAACAGACTCCACAAGTATATTTTTTCCTTGCATTCAGCCCTCAAATTTGATTTGCTTCCAATGTAAGCCATGGTTATTTTGGGATAAATGTAGTTTATACATATGTAGTTTGTATAAACACTGGACAAAGCATTAAGATATTTTGGCTTAAAGGAATTTAGGTATTTATATGATTTGAATATTATTTGGCCAATAATAGATTCATTTACAGCAATATTCCTTAGATTAATAGATTAAGCCACCTGGTTTGGGGCAAGAAGAGAAACAGTTCTTTCCAGTATAATGATACCCAGGAGAGAATCAGTTTTTTTTTATACAGATAACAACATGATAAAAGTTAACATAGTTATTTTGACAAAACACAGACTTTTTGCCTTTTACACTGCTTATCTAGAAAACATTTTTCTATCTTTTCCTTAGAACAGGCTAAGAGTCCAAGAAAATGTTGTCATTTTAGACTCGTTAAATTTTTTGATTTTGACCATAATTTCCATTTTTACAAACTCTTAATTATTATATTAGTTTAGCCTTTGTCCTATATTTTTCTCGTCTTGTAACAGTTATTCACTTTATCTTTAGACTATTGTTTTTCCTATTAATAAAAATATCTTTTATATTTTTCATACTTGTCATTATTTTGAATATTTTACCACATATAATTACCATCAAAATAAAATTTGTTAGAATAATGTTAAATACTTAAAATACTTTAGTTAATGCATATTTGAAACATCAAAATATAGTTTTTAACAAGAATTTTCAGTTTTAAAGTTCTGAAAATATATTTCCTTTTCAAATATGAATAGGAGCTAAACTCATGGCCAGTTTCTAAATTGCTGTCTGTTGAGGATCTGATTTAACAAAAGGAGATGGGGCTGCCATTCCCATTCTGTGTCACAAGATTTTATTTGTAGCATTGGTATAAATTTCAGTAGAATAATTATTTAGATTAAACCAAGGTAACTTAACAGAACACTGTGAGTCAGAACTACAACCTTGAATTGCATACCCCTTAGGGGACCAATCTGTTACAATTCTATAGGAACCATTAATGAGTACTGACTTTTGTTTGGCATGGCATTGTACTTATTGAATATTTCTGACTCAGGTGTATATGAATTTTTATATAAAGGCAGCTCATTAAGAACAAGCTCAGAAATTAATTTTTCTTTATCTCGCTGAAGCAATTTTTTAAAAATCTATTATAATAATAGAGCAGTTTTTAGAAATTATAACTGGTGTGGGCAAGCCAGATTGTAATGACTCCATGGGTTAAATTACAGCATTAACTTTTATCAAATCAGTCAACATTCTCCATTTTCTTTATTTCTTTTTTTATAATAAATACTGGAGAATTCCAGGGACTGTGAGATTCTTATATATGTCCCACTTTAAACTATTCTTGAACTAACTGAGTTAGAGCCTCTAACTTTTGTATAGATAAGAGCCACTGCTCAACCCACAAAGGCTCATTTGTTTTCCAAGTTAAAGGTATGGGTTGAAGTGTTATATCAGCAGTGGGCTCAATTATATATTTGGATAGCTGAGAAAAAGCACATACTGGAGTATGTTTAAGATTAAGTGTCTCATATCTGTTTCTTAATTGTTTCCTACTTTTGCCCAAATTTGAGGATTAACTGTATTTTCTTCTGAAAACCATGGGCAATAATTGTGTACATGACAAAGAAAAGTTTCTAATTGAGACTGAGAAAATTTTGTGCCTCTAGTGGACAGCATAGATTTATAGAGGTTCCTTTCTGCTGAACCTCAATACCCCATGTTTTACACCTAGCTGAAAATATCTCCAATTCACTCCTTACCCTTTTGTAGCTCTTAGTAGCTCTTTGTAGTACTTGTAGTGGACATCCCTGGGGTATCTCTTCACTTTATTCTTTAAGAGTTCCCCTATCAGATCCCTGTCTGGGCACCAATTGCTGAATCCAGCTCAAGCAACTGTCCAGAGTCAGAAGGGGCAGTGGGAGATTGAGAAAATACACAACACAGAGTTTAAGAGAAAGCGGGGGCTAGGTGGTTCATTGCCTGACTGAACACAATGACCAAATAGAAACAGAAATATCTTCCCTGTTTTGTTATGCTCACTGCAAAGACTTCATAACCAATTTCCATTACTTAAGATTTAAAACATTACACTGAAACCTGTAACAATGCTTTTGAATGAGATCAAATAAGTTTAATAATTCAGATGTTTTAACAGGCATCCCAGTAGCTTCTAACAATGTTTTCAACACACACACATACTCCTCCAGCCGCCTATTGTGATTACCCGTTACCCTGATGCTCCAAGTAAAATGCTTACTTTACCAGTATGACTCGAGTCCTCTTCTATTGGCTGGACATACGTGCCTCTAATGAGACTTTTCCTTGGTTCCTTAATATTGTCTTGGAGTCTTCTTTGAACCCCACTCTGGGCGCCAAATGTTGCTGCTTCCTAAGAAACGGAGCTCGAAGGATATTAAGGAATGACGAGAAAGAAAGAAAGAAAGAAAGAGACAGACGGTTCAGGGGGTCTGAAGCTTAACTTTAACAAACAATAAAGAACTTTATTCTTATCCAAATCCTGCTTATATACTTCAGGGTAACAAAAGGCATGCATGCATTTCTTGAAAGAACAGAGAGCTTGTTTTTCAGTGCTCTCTTCCTTCATACTTAACATAACCATTTGGGATAGGGGTAAACATTCTCTTCCTCCCAGACTGCTCTACATAACAGTCTCCACAGTTTACTGCCACCACCCTGAGGCCAGCTGCTCCCAAGGAATTCTGCAGGTCTTGTTTTAACCCTCATGTCCACACAAAAGCCTGCAACAAATGTTTATAGCAACTTTATTCATACTTGCCAAAAACTGGAAACAACCAAGATGTCCTTTAATAGGCAAATGGTTAAACAAACTGTGAAATATCTATACAGTAAAATATATTCAGAGTCAAAAAGAAATGAACTATCAATCCTCCAGTAGATGGAGGAACCTTAAATGCACATTGTTAAGTAAAAGAAGCCATTTTGAAAGGGTGGTAAAACCATTCAATTCCAACTATATGACATTCTAGAAAAGGCAAAACTATAGAAATAGATCAGGAGTTGCCAGGGTGAAAAGCAGAGCACAAAACATTTTTAAGGCAGTGAAACGATTCTGTATGATACTGAAATGGTGGATACATGACATTATACATTCGTCAAAACACATAGATCTGTAGGACACAAAGAGTGAACTCTTAATGTAAACCATGGAGTTTAGTTAATAATAATGTATCAGTATTGGTTCATCAGTTGTAAAAGATGTACCACATTAATGCAAGATTCTAACGGTAGGTATAGCTTGGGTGTGGGGTGTGACTATATAGGAACCTCTCTTACTGTCTTCTCATTTTTCCTGTGAAACCAAACTAGTCTAAAAAGAAAAAAGTACTTCACTGTTGATTTCAGAATTTACCAATTGTAACCAATGCTATGGAACAATTTTTGTTTTGAATATAAATTTTTAAGATTATTAACTAACTTTCTCAGTTATACAGTTTAAGTTGTTGAAGCTTTTTCAGGGCTATTATTTTCTGTGGATCTGTAAATAGGTACGAAGTTTATGTTGAAAATTATTCAAATTCTTTTTTGCTTTCTTTATGTGATATAGAGTATTGGTCTTGTATGTTTTTGTTTGTATTTATAGTTAAATAATTTAGAGCAAAGATTCTGTACATTATTAGAAATTTTTCCAAATATTATAAATAACCAAAGAAGTCTGAAATGTTTGTCTTGATTCTTATAAATTCTTCCTAATGTAAAATACTGTATTTCATTGTTTCCCCGGAACATGCATTTCAGGATTTCTTAAACTCTCTGAAATCAATAGGTATCTTACAATGGATGATGTCTTTAGAAATGCAGATATGTCTAATAAAACTTTAGGAAAAGGAATTTAATAATTATTGCAGAATCATAAGCTTCTCAAATGATGTTATGGGATAATTCTGATTTTCCTCTCACCTGTCTTTCAGGTGCTCTTTGTGTGGGTATGTATGCAGTCATCCTCCTTCTTTGAAATCTCACATGTGGAAGCATGCAAGTGACCAAAATTATAACTACGAACAAGTAAACAAGGCTATTAACGAGGCAATTTCACAAAGTGGCAGGTATCTGATCCTACCCCCTTCTGTTGTTGTTATATATAAATTAAAGCTGGGATTAAATCTACTAGTCCTACATTATAGCCAACTCAAGGTTTTGTATATTTTGTTTTTGTTTTGTTTTTAAGAGTTCTGGGGAAATCCCCTGGAAAGACTGTATTAAGCAGCAATGAAGAGAGAGCTGATCCTGTCACTGGAAGTTCAGAAAATGTGGTATCATCCTCAGAGCTGATTTCCCAGGCTCCCAATGAAGTTGTAGGTCCCAACGAGAATGAAAAACTGAGCCCAACAAGTAATACCTCATATAGTTTAGAAAAAAACTCCAGCCTGGTCCCTCCTGGCATGGAGTATTGCGTTTTACTCTTCTGTTGTTGTATTTGTGGTTTTGAATCAACCAGCAAAGAAAATCTCTTGGATCACATGAAAGAGCACGAGGGTGAAATTGTAAACATCATTCTAAGTAAGGACCACAACACAACTCTAAACACAAATTAGATGGATTAATTGCTTGAAGAGAGAAAAGATAGAAGATTCCTCTAAGCAGCAGTTTCATCTTTACACCAATCTCAAATAACTTTCTAGACAAAGAAGAAATAGTGTATAATTTTTGAGGAAATGACACATAAGACTTTGGAACCAAATTTTGTAATGTAGTAAAAGTTATTCCAAATGGATAATTGGTAAATATATTTAAATATTTTGGGCATGGGGAGGAGGAAGCAAAGATATAATCCTATCTTAACCCTCTGCCACTCCTTATTGTTGAGTGTATTTATTATTAAAAGCTTATTATAGTGTATATGTGCAAGCAAAAGAGTTAAGAAAGGGCTTTTCAGGAACTTTCTAAAACTTATTGTTGTAAAATTGTCAAAATCTTAAGCAGAACTTAGTTTTCTTCCTTTTCAACTGTGACATACCAACTCTAGAGTGATTGGCCTCCTGTGAGAAATGGGAGGCAGCTGTCTGAATCAGTAAGGAATATGTTCCTTTACTCCCTAAAAAGATAGAAAGAAAAAACCTCTTAAGTCCAAATTTAAATTGTAAATAGGCATATAAGAAGTAAACTGTTGTCTGAAATTTACATGAATTTCTTGCGGGCAAAGGAGAAAATAGTTGAATTCCCAGTTTCACAGCAAGGATACTTCACTGAGCGCAGTGCACTTCTCACAGATTCTTTTCAGAGTGTTTGTCAGAGTACTGCATGCTGTCTCAATATATAGAGACCTTCTAATCATCTTTTCTAAACCAGAGTAAGCTTGAAAAAATCTGTTAAAGTAGCAAAGTATGAAAATTTACATTTGATCATCAGACCTTGAAAATAGTTTGAACTCTAAAATAAAAATCATTTGAGTGAAATTCAGTAGCCCTTAAAATGAGTATCATTATTGAAACTTCTTCTTGGAATTTACTAACCTAAGTTTGTTTAATACAAGAGGTATAACCAGGTGTGACTAAAATATAATAAAAATTCATGTTGCTTATGGAAATTTTAGTGACAAACACACAGCATTTGGAAAGTCTACAGGATTTCTCCTGTCTAGGAAATTCCGTTTTGTTAGCGTGAGATAGAACATGTGGAAAACCAACTAAAATGCTTTTGCATTAAAAGCTGCCATCAGATTGTAAATTCTTCATTAATTACATATTTTATATTAAATGCATTTCAAAGTATGAAGAGAACATAGAGTGTTTGGTTTTGGTTTTTATAGTTCTGATTATTTATGCATTGTTTTGTTACAGTAAGTGCTGCCGACAAGTCCAAAGGCTGTGACACTGATAAATTTAGAACAGCACAAAGAGATTTTTTTTTTAAAGTGGGCTACTCTGTAGATAGTAAGAAAGAATCTGCTCCCAAAGTCGAGGTATGAATTGAATGAATTAAAATTTTAGGTTAGTGTTAGCAACTATTTAAGTGGGGCCAGGCATCCTGAAACATGATCTGACGTTTTTTAAAATATCATTTTGGTGATAACATTTGAACAAACAAATGATTTTAACCTTGCAGCTTAGTAGTTTAGGTAGTTTTAATTTATTTATGGAAATTAATCCATTTCTGATACGTAGTTTTTAAAAAAGATAAAATGAATTTATGTATATAAATTATATTCCCCAAATTTACTGTATGTAGATTTATATTCTTTTTTCCTGTTTTCAGAATTGAAACATATTTAATTTCAAATTTAAATAAAGTATCTTAAATGGTTTCATTATTATCGCTTATATTATTGCCACTCATATTATAGGTCAGTTTTCTCATTGCTGGTAACTAAGACTCAGTATTTCTCTGTATAAATCTGTTATTCTTGAAATTAATAACAGTAGAACTTTTGTTTTATAACATTTTCTTTATCTTTAATTTTATGTAATAATTTAGAAAATACTGATAACCAAAAAACTTCCCTAAAATTTTTATGTGAATTTTTAATTTTTCAATGTGAGTTTTTAAATTACCTTTCTTCATTTCCAAACCCATTCTATTGATTGTTACTTACGCTTTCAGTCTGATCATGGATTTAAAGTTTCCGTAGCAAGGAAAGTTTAACCAAGAAATTCAAAGCCTTTAAACTTTTCACCTGATTCTGGCCTAGAATGTCCTCGAAAGCTTTCTCCTGGCCTGTAGGACTAACCTTTACCAAGGGTATTGTGCACCTTCCCATTATTGTTTTGTGGCAAGCCTTAAGTTACCTGTCTCTACCAAGAACAATTGAATATATCTAAAAGTAATAATGAGGATTAAATATGCAATTCGAATTGCAAATAGAGAAGTACTAAAATAATCAGTAGGAATCCCCTTTGTACTAGACCTTTTGTTATACAAAGCTCCTGGTTTGTTTTCTTCTCTGAACACAATTTGAGATTTGATAGTGGAAATGGTTTTTAAAACTCACTTGATAAGGCAAAGATTGGAGGGAGGGGAAGATGATGTATTCTGATCATTATAAATAATACTCTTCAGGGCTGTATCATTTTTTTTCCTTTTTCTGATACTCTGGAATATGATGTGTCCCCAGTGTTCCAACAGTACCATACCTATATTCCATTTGATCTGTAGACTTTAAATTCTGTGACCAGCCAGTGTAATGTAGTAACATTGAATGAAGCCTTTGTTCTAGATCTTTCACTCTCTGTGGCTCTGTGGCTTTGTGGCTTTATTTTCTGTCTTTTCTCACAAAGCAAGTGGTGGGCACCCATGTTTACATTGTATCTGTATCTTCCCACAACGTATTTGGCTTGGCAAGGACAAGCAGGCTTCTGTATTGAGACTTACTGTATTTTTAGTTTTCACAGACACTTATTTAATCTTTTTTTTTTTTTTACTGTACAGCAAGGTGCTCTAAGTAATATTCTATAAAATATATTTAATAGATATTTGAGTTTGATATTCATGGACATGAATACTTGTATTTTTTTAAGAAATAAATATTGTGTAACACTATGGCTTTGCTTCTGTAGCCAAAGTATAAAAACTTCTGGAACACTGACATGAAAAGACTACAGTTAATTCTGACACTGTATCTTATTAAAATAGGATGATTTGCATTTTGTAAAATTATCCTGCACATTGAGCTGCATGCCTTAAAGCCTAAAACTCTAGGATTGTTTTCATGGTAGAACAGTTTATCTGTTCAGAACAAACAGTGAAGCAAGGTCTATAGCGCTTCTTTAACTACCTTTGGAAATACTGTACAATGTTAGAATAATTTATTTTGCTTTACAGGAGTTTGTCATGTATTGACTTTAATATTGTATTTTGGTAATAAATTTTTTTGTTAAAAACACTTGCCTCTAAGTTTTATTAACAAAGGCTTATGTCTTTATCTTGGAATTGTTGTTTTGATCAGTGTTGATTTGATTGCTTAGAAAGTTGTGTTTAAAAAATTAAAATCTTCCCAAGTTCCTAAGGCTTTATAATTATCCTCAGTAACTTGTTAAACTATTGCTGACTGTATTTTTGTAGTCTACTGACTAGCACTAAACTGTGTAACATAGAGATAATTGAAAAAATTTGAATTTCAAAAATCAAAATCAAAAAATCAAAAATGTAAATTTTGAAGCTTTGTTCCATGCTACAAACTCAACACTTCAATTTACCTTCCAAATTACATCTTTGCATTCTCTGCTTTCCGTTCCAGTATAGTTAAATGCTAATGACTAGTTGACATTCTGCTAGTGGCCATTAGCATTCTTTATTGAAAGCCACAGATGACAGTGATGTGCACCTTGATTGTAGTCTCTATCAGGTATTTTCTGGCATTAGATTTGTTGCATTGGTAAGTGAAGCTAACGTCATCTGACTACATCATTGATCTAGATATCAGTTCCTGCTCTTGAATCCTGGACCACCTCTGCTTAAAGTGTCCAAGACCAGATTTTTCTTCCAGTAGCAGTAATCCTTTGTCCCCAGGGGCAGCTTAATCGTAACCTCTGTCTTTCAAGAATCCAGTGTCTGCACCGTGTCACTAAACTCCAGATGTAGAAATCTCTCATCATGGAAGGTCTGGGAAGATCACTATCCAGTGCAGTAGCCACCAGCCAAATGTGGCTAGTATGCTTTAAGTATAAAATATACAGCAGTTTCAGAAACTTAGTACAAGAAAAAAGTGAATTATCTCTTTAATAGTCTTTTATATTGATTAACGTTGAAATGAAGATATTTTGGATATATATTATTAACATTACTCTTAACTGTTTTTACTTTTTTTTATGTAGCTACTAGAAAATTTTTAATTTTATTTGTGGTTCACATATTTCTGTTGGGCAGTGCTGGTATGAAACAGAGATTAACAAACTACAACCCTCACTTCAAATTTGGCTGGCCTTCTGTTTTTGTAAGTAAAGCTTTATTGGAACAAAGCCACCACCATTTGTTTACGTTATTGTGTATGGCTATTTTCATGCTACAGCAGCAGCATTGTGTAGTTATGACAGAGATAGTGTAGCCCACAAAACCCAAATTATTTACTATCACTTTCTTTACAAAAAAAAGTTTGCTGACCACTGGACTAGAACAATGATATAATCAGTAATCTAAAGCCACCAAAAAGAAAAAAGGTTTTTATAAAGAAAGCCTTTTATAGTAATGTTTTCTAACTAAATAGTACTTTTTCCCTCTGTATTTTTTATAAAGCCTTCCTGTTCTTCTACAGTCCTTGCCTGTAATTTCTGACTTTAACCTAACTCACTATTTCATTTTCTCTGATATAAAAACAAAGTATGTTTAAAATAACAAATAATTAAATAATTAAGTAAGCAGGTAGTACCTTGTTTTCCTCCTGTCTACCTTGCAGTGTCAGTGGTTCCTCTCACTGCTCCACTCTTTCAGTGCTGTGGGTGCTACAGCTGATATGGTCACAGCAACTGCATATGTGACAGTAGTACAAGGTAACTAGTAACTAATCATTTAGCTGCATTGACACCTGACTTGAATAATCCAGGATATAAAGGAAAGAGTCTTAGATGCACCTCCTTACAGCAAATAGCATGTGAGTCTAAAGCCAAATTCACGAGGAGAGGTAAGGAGCTGTTGACTAGATTGGCAGAGCTAAGAAAACGTCACAGTACTCTCCTACATACGTTTCTTCCAAATCAATCAGCAGATGTAAAATGAAAACATTTTTGGCCGTACAAAACTTAGGCTTTTTTTTTCAATTGGTGCCATATGATAGGCTTACTTAGGTAGTGCGATTTGGTTTATATCTCAGAATCCAAATGAGTGTAAGTTGCTTGAACAATTTCCAGAGTCTTATGTGTGTAGCAGTCATTTATATACTGTATTGGTGGGCTGTAGATGGTATTTCTCTGGTGGTACTTTAATAAATATACTGTATGTAACTTTAACATTTGAACCATAAAGCATTTGTAAAATTATGGTAGCTTTGGGTTTTATCTAATAGTTTGTCCAGTAGTAGGTAATCACTGTTTAGGTTGTTTGCCACAAAAGTAGATTATAGTTGCCCTTTCTTTGAATTAAAAAGTTTTTTAGGCATCTAATGTAAATTCTGAACTGCTATATGACAAAATTTACAAATATTGGTGTATTTTTTCTTCATAACCCAACTAAGTTTAAACAGCCGTGTTACTTAATCCAGATGATAAAGCTACAGTTCTGTAACAGTTTACAAAATTGAATATAAGGCAGGTACTTCTGAGGTAATAATGCAGTATACAGGGGCTTGTTTTAAAAGGACTCTGTGTGTTAGGTAGATGGATTTTATTTACACAAATCAGAAAGTAATGAATATGATGAGCTCAAACCTATTTCATCTTTCTGATTTCTCAGCTTTGTCCTTTGTTAAAAGTAAAAATAAAAAAGAATACCCAATTATATCCATGTCGTTGCTACTGGCTTATCATAATAGTTGATTAACATTAATAAAGTTTGTTATCTTGAATGTGTACACAATGGAATATTGTGACCTGAAGAGGCCCTCAACAAGATAAAACAAGCTGCTCATTTTCAGGTCTTTTATTTTAATACTCAATAGGTTTATTTAAGGGTTTATTGACAGTACAGTACACTTCTCCAGATTTTTGTTTCTGCTACTTGTCATTTCATTAATTTTAGTATCCATATTTCAGAAATAACGATGGCTGCATTTTACTGAAATAGGCACGTCAATCCACATCTTGCTCTTTTTGTTTATATCTGCAGGCCTATTTTTTAAATTCAGTGTTTCCAACCACAAAAGGTGTTAGAAAATTTTATTTTAAGCTTATGAGGAAAGTACAGCAGGGATGTCGTTTAAATCTTAAAGCTGTATTTATTTCTGATCCTCTACAGCTAACGTTCTACAAAAAATTAGTTATGCTGAAATAAATAATTGCAGGAAAACAATGGTTGTTTTCATTTTCTAAGCCCTTCATGAAGCACAAGACTGCCTTTGATGAGAGAATACTTCTCTAAAGCGTTGATATTGGGAGTCCATGCAGAATATCACCATATAGATTTAAAACTCCTTAAAATGACTCTCTTCAGCATCTGTGCCCAGCTGGAACAACCGTATACTCAGTCTGCAAATACTAATGAAGAGGCTTCTGCATATTGTTTGGCAATTTTTAAAAATTAACTTTGTAATAGCAGAAAAAAAGTGTGAGTCTTTCTAATGGGAAAGCAGTCACCGTGTCCCATCTGGAGCAAAGCTGAGAAACATGCATCGTGTATAGCTGCCTCAGCTTGTTTGAAATACAGTTTGGCTTTACCTTTTTTAATCTCTGAGGAGCTCATTTGTTCCCTCTATTTTCTTTAGATGCAAAGGAGTGATAAAATATTTACCGCTTATAGTTGTGTGGATTAATGGGATGACCTATAAAATACCTAGTAAAGTTTCTGACACAATTCTGGTTCCAGCTGTAGCTCAGCAGGCATATGACCTGGAATAAGGCATTTAACTTTTTTTTTTGAGCCTCCAGAAGAGCTCAAAGTGGGTGCTTTTATAGTTTAGGGTAAACTGTAAAGGGGAAGAATTAAACTGCCCTTATAAATCATGATACCAAAGCTATTAAGTAAAGCTTTGGAAATGAACATAAGAACCACACTAGGTTTTGTGGGTGTATTTGTTTATTAGTTTGTTTATTTTGGGGACAGCCCACTCAAAAATATCCTATCTTTTAAAATATACACACAAAAAGACAAACCTAGTTTTATCAGTTCCTAGAAAATTGTACACAATTCATGTTACAACTAAAAAGATAACAATCCAGAAGAAAATGTTAGAACATTACCCTCTTACCATCATATTATGTTCATATAATTATCGATGTGCGATTCTTTGGCTCCTACAAACTGCCATTAAGGATTTATTTTCACCTGCCATGTTGGATAAGGAAAATGTGAGAATGGCACTTCTCCTAAGTAAGCTTATAAACTGGCTGGATTGGCAAAACTTAAGTCCAGGGAGAGGGAATCATACTTAGGATTGTATGGACTGGAAGACAAACTCACCAGGGATGAGAATGTTTGCCAGGTCGCATCATGGGGAGAAAGGGTCCTGTTCTCCAGGCCTAACATGGACTAAATATAATTAACCTCTAACTATACAGTAAAACAATGAAGGGAAGCTTGAAGTTCAGAGGACAGAGTGAGTGCCAAGTACTAGACTATTGGAGAAAGGTGGAACCTTCTTGGAACAGGTGAGAAATGGCCTGTCCCAGATTGTGCAAAGTTCATGCACAAAAGACAGACTTCTTACCTCTTGCAAGAACATTTCAGCTGCAGGACTCTGGTGCAGAGAAGTCTTAATTCTGACATATGCCTGCAAACCTATCTAGATGTCAACCTCTACGTGAGGTGCTGCCTGCAGGCCTAGGGTGCAGCTTTCCTAGTTACACCTCGTGGATTTGCGATCAGGTAGGAAAATGGCAGAAGTGGCAAAGATAAAGCCAAATCAGTATTGATCCACTGATGTAATTTACTCTTAAAAGATTAAATGAAACGACAGAGTCTTTGGTAGTTCGTATTTCCAGCTAGAAGTTATGCTTTACAGAACAAAACAAAAAAGTGAGCTCCAGAGGGCATGACTTCAGTTGAAAATAAAACGAACAGTAACACTCGTCTTGTGAATATAAGTGCTGGGATCAAATTCTAGCTGTATTCCCTTGTCTTCTAGTAAATAAGCCCAGGGTTTGTTTTTGAAATTCAAGAAGATACCAAATCTTGCTTACAGGGTACTTTGCATTTACATAGCAACTTTGTGCTGATTTTCTCTTACACTTAACAAGCATCTGCTAATTGAGTTTCTAAATACTCCTGAGAGAACTCTTTAGGTAAAATTCATCCAATAAAATTCAGATTCCAGTTTTAAAAAGAAGTTGATATCCTTCCACCAAGTAGAAATAACAGCTTACAACTAGGTTATCTGCCTTTAGTGGTTGATCAGCTAATCAAATATATAGCTTCTAGAATGACTTAGGGTCTTTTAATAAGACTAATAACTGAGTTCTTTGGATACTGCTTCCCAGTCCTGAGCCATCCATGCACACTAGCTTCTTTATAAGATAATTCCTACACTGTGTGTGCTTGTACAGAGTCCGTGATCATCAAAGAAACAGGACAAATTGTGTACATGGAGCAACACATACATTCAACTGTAACTTAAAAGAAAGTACTTTCTACGAGTTGTGGCAGATCTTGCACGTTGTCCCCAACATCTATTCTTTTCCATGGTGGTAGAATTTTTAGTTGCCTAGTTACAGACTGTATTTCCCAACCTCCCTGGTAGCAAGGTGAGGCCTTGTGACTAAATCATGGGTGAAATTGTGGACCAGTGGGAGATGACTAGAAGATAAACCTCTGGGTTGGGAGTTCCATCCTTTGCCTTCTTTCTTTTTTCTGCTGGCTATGTGAATGTGGTGATGAGCCATTACTGACTAGGAAAACAAGGATGACAACCTGGTGACAGCAGAGTAATAAAATAGAGGAACCCTGGGTCTCTGACAGTGGAGCTGCATATCAGTTCTGGAGTGCTTATGTGACACAGAAACAAATGTCTTCTTTAGCCACTTTTTTTTTGAGGTCATGTTTCAGCAGTTCAACCTATATCCTAAATAGGACTGAATTCTCAGCCATTATTTTTAGCCTGTTCCCTAATTTTTGTGTAGGGAAAACAAATCCATTAGAGGCAAAAGTATTCTGTCAGGGATAGGGATCCAACTACCAAAATGTATAGTGTATCAGTGGCTTTCAACCTATTTTTGTTTTTCATTATTATCCCTTTAAGGACCCTAATTAGACATTTTTTCCTTGTCACCACCCATGAAATTTTAATACCACAGATATACTATGTATGTGCTTATGTACTATATGTATATCTGTGCTTTATACATAAAAAGAGTCAGATTTTTTTCAACCCCCAGGAATCAATTTTCTATCCACTGGGGCAGATTATGTAAATTAGGCGGCTGAAAGTAGTCGTCAGCAGAGAAAGACACTCCAACTTCCTTTCCTAGTATCTGGACTGAGAATTCAAAAAGGTCAAGTAACTAAAACCTCTACATGATAGCTGTATTTCTCGCCTCCATCATGTAGGTAAGTCCCTACACAGCAGTTGGGGTGGTTGGAATCCTAGCAGCTTTCAGGCCCGGAGCTGCAATCAGACCTATGAATTCTTTTTAAACATAAGAAGTCCTTTGGGCGAGCTTATCACTATCCATGGAGGATTCAGGAAAGTTTGGGGGGAGCATTTGATAAGTGTTACTGAAAACCCAGCCCACTACTAGATTGGCCATAATGTTAGGCATGATAAAATGTCTGAATTCGAGAGTGTTAGAAACACATACGTTTCTGGCTGAGTCTTAATTCTTCCTACAGAAAAACCAAAAACTCCCACGCCTGACAATACGCTTTAGCATCTGTTAGTAGGCAAAATCTGCTTCTAGGTTTTTTAGACACCTGTTGTGTACATGCCTGTTTTGCAGGGAGTAACATTAAAGCAGTCCAAGGGAACAAATTAGAAGGACCAGCCATGGTTGGATGTTGGGCTAGAACAGCCAACACCTAGGAATCATCACATTTGGCAAGTAGCTAATATGATAATCATCATCCGCTCTAATTGAATATCTTAACTATTCATGTCCTTGCTCAAAAACATACACAGTCATTTTAACCACAGAAAGGAAAGGAAGGTATCGATAAGAACAACAAGAAAGGTAAGAAGAAGAACAGGTGTTAAAGAGGAAAATGAAAACTGATAACATTTAAATACCTTGTTAATTTTATTTTATAGAGTTCTTGGATAATTGTACCCCTATACCAATCTGCCTATAAATTTCATTATTCTAAACCACTACAAATATCATTAAGAAAATACAAAGTTGATCAAAAGGAGAGAAAAAATATATTTCATAATGCCCTTTCTTAAGCTTCTCAAGAAAAAGCCATGTCAATTCCCTCAATTCTGTGAGAATTGAGGAAACTCATCTCTAGGACTTAGCCTTGGTTCCCTAAGAACAAAACATGTCAAAGCAGTCTCAGAAGTATGCCATAGGCATACCCTATCTCTGAGGTCTCTCACGTGGGTCACACACAGGAGTGTATAAAACAATTAGTGGGATGCAGGAAGAAAATACCAGGATTTCCATTTATATTTAGTTTTATGTATGCATATAGAGACACAGAAAAAGAACAATTTTTGTCTGATAATGAAAAGGGATCAAAAATGTTTGAGAACCACTGCTCTGGCATTTATCAAGACATTTAAAAAGTAAACTAATCTGTGGACATGAAGAAAGATGAATTGGATGAAAAGACTGTTTAAAAAATATACATGTTGGGCCAAACTGCCCTTAACTTAATACATATTTTTTACACGGGAATGCTCAGTATTATAAAAATCTCATTTCTCCCAAACATTTCCGTATATTTCTTATACAATTCTTGTAAAAATCTCCATGGGTTCTTTTTTGGAATCTGGTAAATTAGAAAGTTTATTGGAGCAAATAAATATGAAAAATAGCTGAGATGTGTTTTTTAAAAATACATAATGAAGGGGCAATTGCTCTTCAAAATATCAAAGCATTCTATGGAGAAATAGTAAAAATCATATGGAATTGTTGCAAGAAAAGTAAAAATGTTGCACTTTTAAAAATGATTTGTAAAAATCATTTAAACAGTAGTTTATAAATCATATACATACAGGAATTTAGCGAGTGATGCAGGCAACACCTCAAATAATAGAGTAAAAATGATGGTAGATTACAATGTACTTGGAAATTACTGCTTTTTTGTATATATATTTCACAATAAAAATTTTTTTTTAAATGGTAGAACAGTGACTATCCAATTAGATCTAGCTCATCCCATATTAAAAAGATTCTTTATTTTTAAACACTAGAAGAAAGCATAAAAAATATTTTACAATCATGGAGTGGGGAAGGCTTTTCTAAGCATGAGGAAAACCCAGGAACTATAAAGAAAAGATAATAAATTTGATAATATAAAAATGTAAAATCCCTGTATAGTAAAAGACACCAGCCAAGATAAACAACAGTGAGAAAACACCTGCCACAATTATGACAAAAGGTTAATTAATATCCATATAATAATCCTTTCATATCAAGATTAAATAGATAAAGTGGTCAAAGGACATAAAAGAAAATCTCAGGGAAATAAATGTAAACAGTAAGCCCTTGCTATATCCACCTCACTAATAAATACATATAAAATAATATGTTATTTGTCACCTAAGATGGGCAGAGATTTAAAATATCCATTGTTGGCAAGGGCATGGAGAAGTAAGCACCATTATACAGGGTGTTTGCCAACATTTGTCACAATTTAGAGTATGAGTTCTAACAATTCTATTTCTAGAAATATATCCTAATGAATTATACAAGCCAAAGGCTGTTCTCTCTAGCATTACTTATGATAGCATAAAACCAGAAACAAACCTTGAATGTCCAACAAGAGGGGAACAGTTAAATTATGATACATCCATACAGTAGATTATTTTTGAATTAGTTATCTATTATTGGATAACAAAATCACTCCAAAACTTAGTGGCTTAAAACAGCAATAAACATTTATTATCCTCATGATTTCTGTGCATCAGATATTTGGCCAGGTCTGGCCCAGGCTCTCATGAGGCTACAGTTATCTGAAGGCTAGTGAGCTGGAGTTGGATGACCTATTTCCAAGGTGGTTCACTCATGGCTGCCTGAGTGGCACAGGCCAAGTTCCTCTGCATGTGGGCTTTTCCACATTGTTTGAGTATGTTTGAGTGTCCTCGGCAGTTGGCTTTCCTTTCCAAGAGACTGGAATATTTTATGATTTATCTTCAGAAATCCCATTCTGTCACTTCTACAGTATTCTGTCACACAGGACAGCCATGATTCTATAAGCAAGGACAACACAGAAGCATGAAGAGCAGGCAGGAAGGATCATTTCAGCTGAGCTCTAAAGGCTATTAGTAGTCAGGTTCTGAAGTTAGTACATCCTGAGTACCAGCTACTACATGAGGGATGGGTTGGGTGATTGAAGACAGAGGAGCAGATATAGAGGTAAGGAAACCAGTAGGCTACTGAAATGATTCCAACAAGAAATAGCAAGTTGGATTTGGGTGGTGGTAATAGAGATGGAGAAAAGTGGGCAAGTTCTGAGATAGTTAGTAGATAATCGCAATAGGACTCAATAATCAAGTGAATGTATAGATTGCAAAACAGGGACGAATCAAGGCTGGCTCCTAGATTTTTTACTTGGACAATTAGTTAAATGGGGCACCTGGGAAAGAAGAGCAGGTTTGGGAGTTAAAGGAAGTTTTCATTTTTAGCATATTGAATCCGAGTTGCTTCCCCACATGAAAATGCTCAGTACCTAATGATCAGGAGATATACCTGGACATAAAAACTTGAGTCATCAGCACATCACTGGCAACAGGGGCCATGGGTCAGAGAATCATTGTTTTTTTTTTTTTATTTTTATTTTTTAAGAGACAATGACGCTTGCAAGGACACTAAAAAGGAATGCCAGGAAAGGGAGATATGTTGTCACTGAACACAGGAATGATTAAGAGTGTCGCGGTACTAAGTCAAGCAATTTAAAACTGAACAAACATTTGACATTAGATAGGAAAAAGAGGGAGAACTTTCACCCTTGGTTCCAAGATAAGGTATTTTTATGAGAAGGATGTGATGAGCAGTGCTAATGACTCCTGGTGCAGTGCTTCTCAAAGTGCGATGTGCACACAAATCACCTGGGGATCATTAAAATGCAGATTCTGGCTCTGAGGGTCTGGGGTAGAACCTGACACTCTGCATTTCTATCAAGCTCCCAACTGGCAGTGATAGTGATACTGCAGGTCCCCAGTTCACACTTCCGAGTTGCACTGTTCTAGAGGACCACTACTGCTGGCCACCAGGTGAAGTTCGGATGTCCATTTGGGCTGCAAAACATCATGCAAACAAGAAGTTTCACATCTGCAGTTACAGTCCATGACCTAAGTACATTCCTTTTATGGTCCTTCCCTGACTCCTCAGCTCTTAAAGCTAAAAGTAGGGGCAAAGGCCTACTATTCTTTATCTATCACTCCCAGGATTGCTGCATCAGAACTAAGGAATCTATATGAATTGGCTTATTCATTCCCAAGACTTACTCTAGTCTCAAATCTTTATCTTGCTTAGAAAGCAGTTTCATAATATTAAAACAAAATATACAGCTGCTAATGAATACTATATCCTTTACTCAAGGGACACATTTGTCCTCATCATCACATTTTTCCCCAGAGTGAGACAATTTATTAAGAAAACCCCTATTCACTTGAAAAAAAATTCTAGTTAAGGGCATTTTCATGTGTGCAAGCAACTCGGATTCAATATGCTAATTCACACATGTATGAAGCATCCACATATATTTTATGTAAGGCATTATTTTTGTTTCCTAGGCTGCTTAAGCGAATGCCATAAAATGGCCTGGCTTAAACAATGGGAATGTCTTAGCTTACGGTTTTGAGACTAAAAGAAAATCCAAATCAAAGTGTCATCAAGGCAATGCTTTTTTTTCCCCCCAAAGAGTGTTTTGGGGAGTCAGTCTGGGGGCTGACTGCCAGTGATCTGATTCTTCTGTCATGGCAAGGCACATGGTAGCATCTCATGGTCTCTACCTTCTCTTCTGGTTCCCATTTCAGCTTCTTACTTTCTTGGTTTACTCTCTCTCATGCTTTAACTCAGTCCACTTATAAAGCATGCTCTCATGCTTTAACTCAGTCCACTTAATAAATCCAGTAATAGGATTAAGACCCATTCTGACCCATTAAGACCCACACACACCTTAACTGAAGTAACCTCTTCAAAAGGTCAAAAGGTCCTTACTTACAATGTGTTCATACCCACAGTAATGGATTAAATGTAAGATCATGCTTTTCTGGGATACCTACAGCTTCAAACCACCACAGGTATCTTAACATTAAAAAAATAATAAATGAAAATACAGTCTCTGTCTTCAAGGCCATAACGTGAAAGGGAGAACACCAACAACTATGTTAAAACATGGCAAATACCATCTGAAAAAAAGCGCTGACATTTTTATTAAAGCCACCCAGCAGATACTTCAATCTATTTGCACAGAATGTGCTTATCATTAAGAGCAACAGACACATGAAAGGGGAGAAAGATATCCAGCAGGAGTGACTAGGAAAGACTTCCAGGATGAAGTGATTTCATGTTGGAACTAGACTAGGGGGACGGGTGTATTTTCATAGGTGGAGGGCCCGGGTGACCATTCCTTATCAAGAATCAAATGAAATTTGAGGAACTGCTGTTTTTTTGCGGTGAGGTTAAGATATCCAGGTACAAAGCAAAGCACAGTCTCTGCTCTCAAAAAAGGCTTACAATCTAGTTTGAAGACAGAATAACACGGAAGACTAAAAACCAAGAGAAGCACCTTTTTTAAGAGAAAAACAACACAAAACAAAACTAACAAGGAAATAGCGCCCCCTTCCTCCAAGCCCCCACTCCTGCTCTCAACACTAGAGAGAAGTCTTCGGAGAAGCAAAGAACGAACCTCTGGGGAGAATAAAGTAGGGCCCCCTCCCTATTCAGTCAGTAAATAACTCCCAAGCACAGATCAGTGGTAACTGGGGGTGGGGGGTGGACGGTTTATGGGAGGATAGTTGGGTATAGAAACTGATGCTACAACCCAACAAGGGCCCCACAAGTCTTGATGTCCCAACAGCCTAACTGCTTCCGTCCGGCCTGCCACACCTGTATGGTCAGGAGGGACAGGCAGCAAGGAAAACTGTCTTACAAGACGAGAGCACCCTGCACGCGGTCCCAATCCCTCAGCGGCTGCCTCCCCGCAGGCTGACCTAAAGTGACCCTTCCTTGGAGCTGCCATCCACCTGCGCCCCGGAGCCCCACCTCCCACTCCGGCAGGAGGCTACGATAGCAACCAGGAAACACCTGACGCTGTCCCCAGGGGGGCTGAAGAAAGGGGAAAGGCGGGTTAGGGTTGGCAAACGGAAGTGCGCTGCTTCCTTCCGGCCGGGGCTGCACGAGACGGGGCGGGGAGACCCGGGATGGGGCGGGGGCTCGAGTTGACGGACAGCTCCCAGGACCTATGGGTATGGCCGGGTCGGCCCTCTGGCGCGCCCCTTCCCGGGGCCAGCTGACGCGCCTCCGACCCCATCAGCTCCGCGTTGCACAAAGCCCAGCCACTCCTCGTCCTCCCTTAGTTCTGGGCGGCCCCGCCTCCTATGGCCTTCGCCCGCCCGCCGGCGTCCTTCCTACATCTAGCGCGCGTGAAGTCGGCTGAGCCGCCGCAGGTCTGGGGCTTCGCGGCCTGCCGCGGGCGGAGTGGACACGCGAGCACAAGGGCTCCGCGGCGTGGCGAGAGTGGTCCGGCGCGCATCTTTCGCGTCCTGCCCCGGAGCGCTTCGCGGAATCCGCTGTGAAGACCGCCATCCCCTCCCGCCGCTGCCGCGTCGCGCAGTCGGCGGGCGCCGGGACTGGGCATCCTAGGGGGGACAGGGCTCACGGAGGTCGGTGGCGCGAGCTTGAGAGTAAGTTTTTGGAGCCGTGGTGCTCGCTTCTTGGGCATCTTCGCTGGACTTGGCCGCGCGGGAGGAGGGCGGGCCTGGTTCGTGACCTCCTCGGGGGCCACTGGACCTGGGTGACGTGGAGCAAATAACTGAGCTGCCCCGGCCGCCAGCCGACCCCGCGGGTACCTGTACCTGAAGAGGAATCCAGGTGCGGAACCGAGCTGGATAAAGTGCCCCGTATCGCCGAGGAGATGCCAGAACATGCCAGTCATTCTTAACTAATGTAAGAATTGCTTTTAGTTGCCATTTCAAACATTTGAAATGGCATTCCTTTTAATTTGTTGGAGGAACTTTTTCCAGAGCTCATGGGGTTATCACAGCGCCTAGCACATAATTGACCCTTAAATATTTGTTGACTTTCTGTCCTAACATGTTAGAGTGTATGAATTGTGGGATTGTTAAAACTCATCTTCTCCATAGAAAGGGCATTACTCTGGGATTAGGTCATTTGGGGGAGAAACCTATCTCTGGCAGTATGACTTGGCTACTGACATCCTTTCCTCCTTCACTGCTCCAAATTCTTCATTTTCAAGCGTTTGAGAGCATGGCACCTTCAACTGAAGTCTGCTATTTTCCTCCACGCATGTTTTGTATGAACCACCGAATGAATTGTTTGTATAATGTTGGTTGTTAGGTTCTTTTCTATAGAGCAGATGGTTTACCTTTAGAAATTAATAAACTGCCCAAGCAATTGCGTGAGGGTACTGATCGCTCTTTAATAATTAGTAAAATGCAGTTCATTATTCAGGGGAATGAGGCAAGCTGTTCTGGGGGATTGTAATCAGCTAACTCACCACCACACTCCCCTGCCTCCCACTTGCTGCTTCCAAACCGGGCTCCTGCTCCCTGCAGTTCCTCCCACTGTTGCTCCCTGGGATAGCAGCTGCTATGATGGGTACGCCCCCACTGTCATCACTACTCAGGCATATTCCTCAAGCTTTCAGTATGAATTGTTTTAAAGTACACTGTTAACTAAAATTCATATACCTGCAACAAAACAAATCTCAGTTCCTCAAACTCAGGCTGTCAACACATTTATCGGATACCTCCCCCTTGGTCAGTTCTGTGGGAGATCTGCAGTACAAAAGACCTATTATTGCCTATGAAATTGTAGAAAATAATATAAAGCTATATAATTGTGTGACAAATGGCATAGTAACTGCTGTGGTTCAGGGAGGACGATAGGTACTGCCAGGAGCATCCAGGGAAGAAAGGCTTCCTGGGAGAAGGACAGAGGCTTGTCTGCATAGCTCACCTGTAGTCCTAACACCTGGTAGTGCCTGCCATATAATAGATGCTTCATAAATATAGTTTAGTCAGATAAATAATAGTATGTCTTGAGTTTAGCTTCAAAGGCTAGTTAAGATGGGAAAATTAGAGGGTGTGCTAAAACGGCGGAAGTTACTTAAGCACAGACGAACATGGTGTGTGTTGGGAAAAATGGGTGCTGGCATATAGATGGGTCGCTTATTTCTGTGTTGTTTGTAGGAAGGTCAGAAGAACAATGCATGTAAGTCTTTGACATCATGATGTCCATCCGGCAAAGGAAAGGAGTAAAAACTGAAGAACTTTCTGAAGATTATTCAGCACAAGAAGAAAATGTGAAGTTTGAAAATAAATTGCTATCTGGTAGGTGATTTAAACAAAAGTAGCATTTTGGATTGCCTTTGTAACTGTATATTAAAATATCACTCTCTAATATGTTAGAAATTTGGTGAAACGTAACAACAGATGAAACTTGTTCCATTATGTGATTTTTTTAACTTTTTTTATTAATTAAAAAAATTAACAAACAAAACATTAAGATATCATTCTATTCTACATATACAATCAGTAGTTCTTAATATCATCACATAGTTGCATATTCATCATTTCTTAGAACATTTGCATTGATTTGGAAAAAGAAATAAAAAGACAACAGAAAAAGAAATAAAACGATAATAGAGAAAAAAAAGATTATACATACCATACCCCTTACCCCTCGCTTTCATTTACCACTAGCATTTCAAACTAAATTTATTTTAACATTTGTTCCCCCTATTATTTATTTTTATTCCATATGTTCTAGTCTTCTGTTGATATAGTAGCTAAAAGGAGCATCAGACACAAGGTTTTCACATTCACAGAGTCTCATTGTGAAAGCTGTATCATTGTTCAATCATCATCAAGAAACACAGCTACTGGAACCCAGCTCTACATTTTCAGGCAGTTCCCTCCAGCCTCTCCGCTACATCTTGAACAACAAGGTGATATCTACTTAATGCATAAGAATAACCTCCAGGATAACCTCTCAACTCTGTTTGGAATCTCTCAGCCATTGACACTTAGTCTCATTTCACTCTTCCCCCTTTGGTCGAGAAGGTTCTCTCAATCTCTTGATGTTAATTCTCAGCTCATTCTAGGGTTTTTCTCGGTCCCTTGATGCTGAGTCTCAGCTCATTCCAGGATCTCTGTCCCACGTTGCCAGGAAGGTCCACACCCCTGGGAGTCATGTCCCATGCAGAGAAGGGGAGGGTGGTGAGACTGCTCGTCAATGTTGGCTGGAGAGAGAGGCCACATCTGAGCAACAAAAGAGGCTCTCTTGGGGGTGATTCTTATGCCTAAATTTTAAGCAGACTTGACCTATCCTTTGTGGGATTAAGTTTCATATGAACAAACCCCAAGACGGGGTTCAGCCTGTAGCTTTGGTTGTCCACATTGCTTGTGAGAATATCAAGAATTCAACTTGGGGAAGTTGAATTTCTCCCCTCTCTCACCGTTCCCCGAAGGGGGCTTGCAAATACTTTTCCACTCACTGATCAAATCACCCTGGGATTATGTGATGTTTTGATTTTACAGTTGATTTCATTGCAGTTTGATTACTTTGATTTATAATTATGGTTAGATAAAAAATGAAAGAGCTTTGGTTAAACCCCATGTTTCTTTCTCAGTTGTCTGCCCATTAGCTTCTCTTTATGCTGATCTGATCTTTTGACTCTCTAGAGTAATGCCTTTCCCTGGCATTTAGATTTTGGTCTATTTCTAATTTTTCTGGTTTTATGTATGTTGTTAACATTAGGCATGTTAACCTTGGGTTTCTCGTTTCATTCAAGTATTCAGAGGAATTGAACATTTTTAGTTCTTTATTTTCAGTGAAATTGCTGGCATTTGCTTCTTTACATTCTTTTGGTGGGAAAAGACAGAATTTGATGACTTATATAAGACTGAGAACTCTTCCTAAGTGATATAGCAAATGGCATTAATCACATTTTGCCTCCTAAGTTGCTTTCTTAACATGATCAGGATTTTAAAGACAAACATGAGAAATTCCATGTCCCTCGGCCATTTTAGATATCTGACAGAATTTATAATAACTGGAGCCATGAGCTGCAGTTATCAGCCTGAGCTAGTAAAGTAATTTGGGGAAACAGTTTAATAAAAGTAATCTATATTGGAAAGTCATGCCATCCAACTCAGCTATAAGCAGAGTACATTTTGGGTAATTCACAGTACTTTCCAGGGATGTTCTACAATTCTTGAAAAAATTCAAGATTTTTTCTTTTTTAATTAAAATGCAGCTTCAGAGATTGTTTATTTTACCCAAGAAGTATTTATTCATATCAGAAAAACTGAAAATAAAGGAAAAAAGAACTTCCACAAACCCACCTATCATGAGACAATTCCCAATGACACTTTGATTCACTTGCCATCTAAATGCCATTTTCTGCACATGTATGCTTACAAGCATTCATATGTAGTTTTACAAAATTTGGATCCTACATGCTATTTTGTAACTTGCTCTTTTTCTCTATTATTTGTGAATGTATGTCAGTAAATGTATTAAACTTTAATCAGTGACTATTAGTATACTGCTTTGTGGCTATAGTTAAACTAATTCCTTATGGTTGAATATTTAGGTAGTTTTCTAACCCTTTACTAATACAAACAGCACTGGGATAAATGTCCTTATGGCACAATGTTTGTTTAGAACTTTAATTATTTCCTTGGGGTATATGCGAGATTTGAAATTGCTTGTCATATTATTATATGCTTATTTTGGTGGCTTTTACTTCCTTTTAACCTTGTTGCCTTTCAGAAAGCTACCAATTTATTCTTCTACCAGCAATGTTTGAAAAATGTCCGTTTTTTTATACTGTTACCAAAACAGATTGTTAGCATTAAGTTATCAAATTGGTCAAGATTAAACAAATTATGGCTTACATTGTTTTTTTTTTTTTGAATGTGAATGGTCTTTATTCCCTCCAGTGAAAATCCAAACTGATTTAATCAACACTGGAATTTTTTTTTTTTATTAGCGTTGTTTTGGGCATTAAAGATAGGTCAGTTAGCTAGATATTGATAAAACTTTTTATCAGACAAGTGCTGGCATAGAACTGCTTGAGACATGTTTGCATCATTATCTTTTTTATGTTCAATAACTTGTATTTAGCATCAGAATTTCTTAGACTTTCTCTCTTAAGAATCCATTGTTAGCATTATTTAAACAAGATATGCCTAATAAAATGAAATAAACCATTTAAAAACTCAATACAGGTCAAAGCAACTACAGGGACCAGAGAGATGATAAATCCCTTAAGCCAGGAAAAGTTCGTCTGGTTCTCCCACACAAGCCCCCGAGGAGGTCCTCAGTCACTTTTTTTTCTCAAGTTTTTTACTTTGAAATAGTTTCAGACTTACAGAATATTTGCAGAAATAATCTGAAACGCATACAGAGAACTCTGGCATATCCCCATATTCCAAGATCCTCCACTTTTAACATTTTGTCACATTTGCTATATCATTCTGTGTACCCGTCTATGTATAATCTCTCTGTATATCTATATACTACCTATTTTGTAAGCATTTGCAGCTCATTGTTATGATTTGCATTTCTTTAATACTGCAGAATTTTGAACGTGTTTTTCTTCTGTCTGTTCTGTTTATTGGCCTTTTTTTTAATGTGAATTGCCTATTCATGTCCTTAATCCGTTTCCTTCTGGAATAATTGTCCTGAAAGTATTTATCCTATATTAAGGATATTTAAGCTTTTTTGTATATACTACAAATATTTTTCCTAGTTACATGTCCTTTAACTTGAATTATTTTTTTTTTTAGATATGTTTTTTTTTCATTTTATGTAGTCAAGTTTTTCAGTAACTTTTATAAATAACACAAATTATAAATAAATGGTCTAAAAGAGTTTTTACCCCTTATCCCCTTATTTTTTATACATACTTTTACTCATCTATCCATAACCTGGATAAAAGGAACATCAGACACAAGGTTTTCGCAATCATACAGTCACATTACAAAGGTTATATCTTTATACAATAGTTTTCAAGAATCAAGGCTACTGGAACACAGCTCAACACTAAAAGAGTTTCTACATCTTAAACATGTAATCCATTTATTCCTCTATTTAACAAACTTGATTGTTAAACTATACTTGTGAAACTATGCCATACACAGGTCCTAAGTATTAAAGATGAATAACATAATATAATTCTCCATAAAAAGGTCATGTTCTACTTGGCAAAACAGACAAGCGAACAGTTAGATACAATGAGGTGAAAACTAATAAAAACAGGAAAACTGGTCTGTGGAATTACAGAAAAGTAGTTCCTTTCTGTTGGGGATAGAGAAAATTTCACCTAGAGCTTAGCCCGCTTAATAATATGAGGTAGAACTCTTGAATTCTCAATTCTTTACTGATTTGGTTCTTTATCTGTTTCCTTTTTCTAAAAGGTTATACCAATAGAAGATTATGGAAGATTCTGTCATTGACAATTGGTGGAGCCATTGCCCTTTGTATTGGACTTCTTACATCTGTCTACCTTGCCACTTTACATGAAAATGATTTATGGTTTTCTAATATTAAGGTATGGGGTTTTTATGGCCAACTATGATTTGCTTTTCATTGCATTCAGTAGTTGCCCAGTAGATGAATGACCCACACAATGCAGTTTTGCCGTAAAGAATCTAACCGCTTAATGGGTTTGGCTATAAAGACTTTTATGTTTATTATTTTAAAAATAATATCAGAATTTTTATAATCAAGTGAGATTTCTCTTTTTCATTAACTTACTCCAGTTATGCAGCAGTTACTGGATTTTGAAAAATCCGTTGTTTTTCTAATTGGATTGTGAAAAACATTTTTCTTAGTGAAATCAAATAGAAGAAAAAATATCAGAGTTTATCATATATAGTAGGGTTGAATATTGTTTTTTTGAAACTTTTAATTAAATTTACGTATGTGCAAATCAGGTCACAGTATAAAACGTAATTTTTACTATGGGTTACAGGAAAAAAAAGAAAGAAAGAAAAAAACCATGGTTCTAAACCATGGAGTCTTAATCTGACTTCATACATGGACCTCAGGGTCTCTGTGGCTTAATTTTCATCAGCTTCTTAGAAAGAGCTGTGCCTCTTTTTAAACACCAATTTCTTGTGTTGTCTCTGTCTCTCTCTCTAAATTTCCAAAAGCACTCTTGGCCTGTTCTCAGAACTACTATATTATATAAGAAAACTTGCACATTACCAGCATTAGACTGTTTTTGATTCAAAATGTCAAAATCTTTTACCTTATTTACTAGCCATGCTTTAAGGATTTAATTACTGACAAAGGTAAAACAAAACTTATCAAAGGCTGAAGATGTTATCATCTAAGAATATTAAAAAAATGTGCTTCCAGATCTTAAAGGCAGTTACCAAAGTGAGCATTCCAAAGTATTTTGAGCCTTGGTTACTGGGCTGGTTTGAATCTGTGGTGAACCTTAGCAAACTAGAAAAGTTACATTATTGGATTGATTCTCCAGAGGAGATTACTTTGAATATCAAGTTTAATTTATATTAAACTTCTGGTATGTTTATTTTTAAAACCAGCCACATTACTTTCTAGATACGGCATGATTTTATATACACAAATTATCAGGCTACCAAAGAATAATAACTCTTATCCTTCAGTGACAGTTTTTCTTATGAGCAGTTATCCTCACCTGTATCTCTTTAAAATGGAGTACTTATGAACAGGTTCCCTAGAATTAAGCAATGTAATGCTTTTTATTAATACAGATATTTTGAATAAAGGCTCAAATATCCCCATGAACATATAGCTAAAAGTAAATGCTAGTAACTGAAGAGTAGACATTCTGAAGAGATCACATAATTTGATTATAAATTGTAAGTCTAACTCCTTACTTGAAAGGTTACAAGCGGCATTACTAGTGTCCCCCCTAGTTCTTGGGGGGTTCTTGGCTTTACCAGTACATGATGATGTATTCTTTTTCATTTGGGTTCCACTGAGTTAGTTCCTGCTTTACCCTGTGCCATTCTCCTTGTAGGGAGTCCACTAATCTGGATTAAGACCCTCCATGGTTCAGTTTGTCACCCCTTAATTAAAACTTAACACTTTGAAGAGGACCTTCTTACAGTAGGTTCACATCCACAGGAACTAAAATTAAGAGCTTGCCTAACTTGGGGTACGTAATTCAATCTAACATTGCAGTTGAAAGGAAAGAATTAACAGTGATGACCTGCTTTCTCCCATTTGCTTATAGATGGATGGATGTGCCATTCACTGTGATAATGAACACTATTAAGGGAGCAGATCTGGGGAACAAGACAGGAAACGATGAGTTCAGGTTCATTGTATTAAGTGAGACACTTTCAGAACAGTCTAAGTAGAGATATGTCCTTAAGGAAGCTAGATTTATGGATTTGAAGGCATGTGTTCCATCTGTGTTGGAAATGGACATTTTCATGTTACCAGCTTATATATATGTGAGTGAGATTGTTTCAGGAGTGTAGAGGGTGAGAATAGCAGGAGAGCCTTGGCCAGTTTCTGTCTGTGCCTTAGATGCCATCTGGGAGAAACTACAAAACAGGCACATCCTCTTGACAGGTCTCCCCACCCACCATCCTATCCCTGAAACTTATGGTTGAGCTCATTCTTAATTACATTTTTTCTTCTTTACACATGCAGTAACTCATAGCATAGATTTTTCCTGCCTCACAAAATCCTCTGATGTACTAACTGTTTCTCAAGCCTGATGATAGCTCTGTAGAGGCATTAGGTTTATTTTTAAGCTTGGAATATCTAGACCAGTGCTATCTGGTAGAACTCTCTGCAGTAAAGGAAATGTCCTGTACCTGCACTCTTCAATGTGGTAGCCGCTAGCAATGTGGCTATGAAGTACTTGAAATGTGGCTAGTGTAACTGAGGCACTGAATTTTTTATTTTATTTAATTTTTATTTGCATGTTAGCTCAAAAATGTATATTCTTTTTTGGTCAAAAAACAATGGAAAATTATAGCATTATTGCTCAGAGATCTTACTTAGCCAAAGTAAAAGCTCATTTTCAGAGTTTATATGCCTTTATAAGTCTACTCTTATAGTTTATACCATTTTTGTTTTGGGGGATTATGAGAATATTTGAGAAGGATAAATCTATTTTTCTTTAATATTTGTAAATATATTATAACTTATTTTTACCAAAATTGCCAGGCTAGTTTTTTTTTTTTGCATGGGCAGGCACAGGGAACCGAACATGGGTTGCCAGCATGGCAGGAGAACTCTGCCTGCTTAGCCACCGTGGCCCACCCACTAGGCTAGTTTCTGATGAAATAGTTTGTTTCTTTTGAATACTTTGAATTAGTTGTAATTTATTCAAAGTAAAATTCTTGCTTCTGAAAATGGACAAGTCACACATTGGTTTTATACATTCAGAATATTTTAAATGTTTACAGCGACATGTTAGTATTTGAAAAGTGGGAACCTTGAAAGAGTAACATGAAAATTTGAAGGAGAAGACATTCGTAGTAAATGATCATAGAAAATCTCTATGTAATGTGCTTTCTCGGCATATTTTTTTGTTTAAAAAGTTCTTTTTCTACTTTCATAATCATTATATTTCCCTTGCCCAGGAATCAAAAGTATTAGCAATTTTTAAAAATAGCCTTTTAAAATTTAAAAATAAGCATTACTGGCTTATGCTGAAGGGCAATACTGGCTTATGCTGAGGGGCAAAATCAGCACTCTGAAACACTGGGAAGAGCCTGAAGACCAGGTAGCAAAATCCTGGGAATGGGTGTGAGAACTAATAGCCTTTATTGAATATATACTACATGCTTGGCATTGTTTTGGTGCATTTTATAAATAGTTTATTTAATCTGACTGTTTCCGAAGACTAAATGCTTTAATTCTGATTTTTTTGCTAATGTAACCTGCTTTTTTGCTGCCCTTTACATAAATGAAACAAATGAAAAGGGCAAAGCCTTTACAGTGAGTAAGAGCCTGGTGTATCACTGGTGCCCAATAAGGGAACCTTGATTGTTGAGTTACCTCTGGGCTGAAGGAGTGGGGTAGGCAGGGAGAGGGAGAGGCCAAGGCTGGGATAAAAGATCTGAGTTGGAACTAGGGCAGAAGGATACAACTTTTGAACATTTTAACATGAAAAACATTACATATTAGTACGTTACCCTTAACAAAGTCTGTTTTCATTTTTCCCTTCCATTCTTCCTCTATGTGGAAATGAAAATTTTAACATGAAAAGCATTACTTGTTAGTATGCATTACCCTTAACAAAATCTTTTCATTTCCCCCTTCCATTCTTCCTCTATATGTTTTACTTATCACCCCAATAGTTTTTATAATCTGCTTTGTTTATCTGATATTATATCATATTCATCTTTAGTTATATATTTTCACAAACTTTTACAATTAAAATGTAAATAATTATGGTTGTATAATTTTTGAAAGTTTTTATACTCTTAAATTCTTCCACTGTTTCCATATTCCCTTATCATTGAGTAGATTATTTCTACTTTATAGTTAAACTCCTAAAATTACTTAACTCCTCATTTTCAAGTGAGAATGTAAAGATATTAGCACCTCCTTTTCTTGGAATTACCTTGGAGCAATTAGGAAAATAATAAATAATCACAGTCTATCTCTGATTAAACTAAGAGAGAGCTGTTATCTGGGCTACAGTAGATGATGAAGGACTGCCAAATCCAGTGAAATTCAAAGGAGCGTAGAAAAGTACTGAAAGAAGAATCTCAAAGCTGTAGATTTTGGATAAAGCCAGCAAAGCATAGTTCTCCAGCATTACCGGCTTCTGCTGAGGGGCAAAATCAGCACTCCAAAATACTGGGAAGAGCCTGAGGACCAGCTAGCAAAATCCTGGGAATGGGTGTGAGAACTAATGGCAGGTGCTTTTCTGGGAACACATGTTGTGAAGTAGAAGTAAGTTTAGCAAGCTGAAAGGAGTAATTACAGATACAAACCATACTTGTTGAATGTGGAATTTAAGAGGATAAGGATAAAGAGAGCTTGCATTTTGTACAGCTCTGAAGCTTGCCAGTATGTGTTGGCGAAACGAGAAGACTAAAGAGAACTCTCATATAAGTGACCTGCAGCATAAGGAAAATTCTTACGGGCCTGAGATGTGACCCTGGCCTCTTCCCTACATGAGCTTCCTACAAGTAACTGGTTTAGTAAGAACTTGACACATTCAGAAATGACTCATAATCAGAAAGGCACTAGCACAGGATCTGTGCAATCACATTTCTGGAAAAAAGGGAAGAGAAAAAGAAACAACAGATGAGCAGTCACTAGAAAAATTTTGCAGCCAATCACATGAAGGTTGTGCTCAAAAGTCACCATAATTAAAACAAACAAAGCATTTGCCACTTGAAAGATGAACTTAAAGCAGAAATATGAAAAGATATGTACCTTCTTCTAGACTGTATGGGAAGAGAATAAAAGGAAATGAAACATGAACTGGCAGAACTTAGGCAACAAATATAATTAAAAGCTATAAACGTAATAAAGGTTAAGACCATATTAGAAGCAGCATACAACAGATCAGAATTTGTAGAAAGTACAGAAAGAAATATTGGGTAGGATTAAAAAAGTATACAGAAGTCAATGAAATTAATAAAGTATTAGAGGATGATAGCTAAGGAAGACAAAGAACAACAAGTATACACATAATTTGTGTCCTAAAACAAGGAAGTCAAAACAATGAAACAGAAAGTAAAAAGTCTTAAAGATATAATTCACAGAAGTTAACCAAAACAACATTTAAATTTGTAAATTGAAAGGGAACTCTGGGTCCCGGTAAAAAATTGCCCTAAAATAATCAATGGAATAAATAAATAAATAAATAAAATAATCAACGGTAGTACATAGTTCTGTGATGTTGCTGGACTTAAACAAAACAACTTCATGCGTCCATGTAAAAATATCAAGTAACTTCTAGGGGGAAGCAAAGGTCAATCTGTCTTCTGACATTTCCATCATAAAATTGAATGCTGGAAGACTATGAATGATGCTTACAGAGTACTCAAAGAAAAGACATTGATTTGCATATTTTAGTCCATTCATTCCATCATGTATAAAAGCACCAAAACAACTTTTTTGATAGTGCAAAATGTGTTTTTTTAAGAATACCTGAAGAAATTGGTAGAGGAAAAACTGTCTTTTTTCAAAGAAAAATGTAAAAAACAGTGGCAGAAAGAGGCTTGACTTTAACTGTATGAATAAGACTCAATAAACAGTTACATCACAAACTGTAAATGATAAACCTTAACAATGTACTGATAACACAAGTTAGAAAAGGAGAAGGGAAAGAGGAGGTAAGAGATGGTGGAAGTATCCTCATTTCCTTATCTGTTATAGCTAAAGATAAAAAAAAATTCATTTAAAACTGTTAAGTTCAGAAACAAAGATACTGCTGAGGAAGATGTAGTAGTAAGCTGCAGGATTAAGTCTGTCCACCAGAACAGCTATTAAACAGGCAGGAACTGTCTGAAACAATTATTTCAAAACTCCAGATTCCAGTAGAACACTGTACAGTATCCAGGGAAGAGTGGGAAGAAGAGGCTAGTATATTACAGTAAAGACTAGAAAGGAAATTGCTTTCTCTGTGTGGCAGTTACCAGCACCCATTCCCCACTTTCATAGTAAGCTGCTCTAGGATGCAGCCCCTGGCTTCTACTTCCCTAAGATCAGGGGTGGGCATGTTTGATCAATTGCTGACCCCAGCTTTTGATTTATGGCTTCAGATTGCAAAGGCAGCCATTGTTCCAACATGTCCTGGACAAAGGTGACTGATGAGATTATAGATGCTAAGTTTCTGCAGAGCTGTGGGGGCCAGCTCAAGAACTGCATTTGCAGGGCAGGTCAAGAAATTGCAGCTTTAGCGAGCTCTCGAAAACGTTCCTGGTATCCTTCCTGATCCCTTCCCCAAGGCAGTTTGGAGTCACTCTGTTCCCCTTTCCTGGGTCACTGGATTTGTTCTGGCTAGGGAAGACTGGCTTGGAAAACTCCTCTCTGGCATTCCTTCCCCTCCCAGAATTTACTTTCTGTGGTAGTTAGATTCAGTTATCAACTTGGCCAGGTGAGTATACCTAGTTCTGTTGCTGCGGACATGAGCTAATGGTACGTGAACCTCATCTGTTGCTGATTTACATCTGCAGTCAGCTAGGAGGCTGGCCTGCTGCCATGAAGGACGTTTGACTTAATTGGCTGGTGCTTAAATGAGAGACACAAGGTAGCACAGCCTAAGCAGCTCATCATTCCTCATCTCGGCACTCGCAGCTCAGCCCAGGCCTTTGGAGATGCAGAAAGAAGTCACCCCGGGGAAAGTTGTTGAAACCGAGGGACCTGGAGAGAAGGCCGGCAGAGACCATCCTGTGCCTTCCCACGTAAGAAAGAACCTCAGTGGAAAGTTAGCTGCCTTTCCTCTGAAGAACTAACAAAATAAATCCCCTTTTATTAAAAGCCAGTCCGTTTCTGGTGTGTTGCATTCCAGCAGCTAGCAAACCAGAACACTTTCAGATGAAAACAGCTTGAGACAACAAGGAAGGCAATGTAAGAAAGTATTGCAGCAGATCACCTGGGGCAAAGGGTTTCCTCCTTTAAACACTGGAAAGAAGGGGAAGTTCTTTCTCATGGGAAAGAGAAAGGGCATTCATATACCTCTAAACAGGGTAAGTCCAAAGCATCTAACAAGCACGAGCCTAGACAAGATGCAGGCCCAGAAAAAACAAGGAGTACCCTGCACATCGCACTTGCTGTGGGCAAACTTTCCTGATAGAACGGCTGACACTCAAGAAAACTTCTGCCATATCACCAGCTTGTTACAAAATCAAGAAACAGTCATATCAGGGAATAAATCCCAACATTAACATTTAAAATATTAGAATTTACAGTGTATAACAAAGAACATAAGAAAAAGGAAATAATGATCCATCCAATGTATAAAATTTTCTGGATAAAAATCCAGAAAATACCAACAAGACCAAACTGTGGACATAACAAACAAAGACTTTAACAAAATGACATTAAAAATGCTCTAGAATAAGAAGAAAAATACAAAGAAAAAACTAAGGGATATCAGGAAAACAAAGAATGAACAATATGAGAATCTTAGTAAAGACATAGAAATGTTTAAAAGGAGCCAAATAGAATTATTAGAGTTGAAGACCGTGATAGCTAAAAATGAAAAATTCCCAGGAGAATTTCAGTAGCAGTTTGGGACTGGCAAAAGAAAGAAGCAACAAACTCGAATACAAGACGATTGAAATGTGTCAGTTCAAGGAGCAGAATGAAAATAGAATTACGAAAAGCGAGAATAGCTGAAGAGATCCTTGGGACACCATTATGCATACCAATATGCTCACTGTGGTAGATCCAGAGGGAGAGAAAGAGTATTCAAAGAAGTAATAGCAGAGAGCTTCCCAAACTTAGCAAAAGACACGAATATGCACATCTAGAAAGCCAAGAGAACACCAAACAGAATATACATGAAGAAAAACATACCTCATCATATTTTGGTCTAAGTGCCAAATTCAAAGCACAAGGAAAGAGTTCTGAAAGCTGCAAGAGAAAAACATGTATGTACAAAACAGCCACAGTTAGTCTGAGTGCCGATTTCTCATCAGAAACTATGGAGGCAAGAAGGCAATGGGTTGAAATATTTAAGTACTGAAAGAAAACTACCAACAGATAATTTTATGTATAGCCAGATTTTCTTTCAAAAATGAGGGAGACCAACAAATAGGAATAGAAGCTATGGTGTCTGTACTTTGGGCTGTACTAAGTTCCGTATGCAAATAAATGTGAGAACCTCATGTAAGCCAAACTTAGAGCTAATTGCACAATATCCTTTAACACCTCTTCCAACCCCAAATATATTGCCCTGTTGTGTCACTTGGTGACTGAAATTCCCTAAAAGAAATTTAGATGTGCTCTATATTCAAGGTCATGGCTTAAGTGAATTAGGTGAAAAGGAGGTCAAGGAGGAAGGGCTGTTGAAGATTTTTTCCTGTTAGAGAGGAATACATGCCCTAGAGGTACTCTGATTTAAAAATATATATATACATATTGAATATGAATTTAAAGAATAATTTGACTAGGAAAATGTTTGTAAGCAAATAGCTTAGCCTTCATACATTTTTGGTATAAAGCTGTGAACTTCATAAATTTGTAGAGCAAAATGTAAAACAAATACAAGAGGAAAATAAAGAACTTTTACTAAAAAAATGGAGAGATTGAGATGTTCCTAGATAGGCAAAAGCTAAATGAGTTCATCACCGCTAGACCCAGTCTACAAGCAATTGTAAACAGAGTTCAGACAAAAGCAGAGATACTAGAAAGTGGTTCAAAGCAGCAGAAAGAAAGACCTATGGCCAAGGTAACTATTTGGGTAATTATAAATGCCAGTACTGTTTATTGTATTGTATATTTTGTCATGTGATTCCTACAGATGCCCGAATGGAAATGCATTTAAAGTAACAATAAATCTATGGTTTTGGATATACAATGTAGAAGAAATATATAAATGGTAACAAGTACAAAAAAGTGGGAAGAGAGGGGTATAGGATGAGTGTGTGTTGTATGCTATTGAAGTCAAGTCAGTATCAAACTAAATATGATTGTTCTATATTTAGTATGTTAAATTTTAACCCCATGATAACCACAAGGAAAATATATGAAAAATACATCCAGCTGGAAATGAGAAGGCATTCAATATGGTACAATACACACACACAAAATCAAATGAACATAAAAGTAGGCATTAGCAGAAGGAATGAGGAACAAAAAAAATACATGAATTACAAAAACTAACAAAATTGCAGAAGGCGGCAATGTTTCTTAGACTTTACACCCAAAGCATCAGCAACAAAAGAAAAAAAGGATAAATGGGGCCTCTTCAAAATTGAAAATTTTGTGCCTCAGAGAACTTTATCAGGAATGTAAAATGACAACCTACACAATGGAAGAAAATATTTGGAAAAAACAAATATCCCATAAAGTCTTAATATCTAGAATATATAAAGGAATTTTTTCAACTTAACAACAACAAAAAACAGTTAAAAATGGACAAAAGGCTTGAATAGACATCTCTCCAAAGAAGATATACAAATGACCAAAAAGCACATGAAAAGATGTTTAACATCATTAGCCTCCTTTTGGGAAAGAAGTTGCTATATCACCCAGCAATCCCACTACTTAGGTAAATGCCCCAAAGAACTGAAAACAGGGACTCAAGCAGATATATGTTCCCCAGTGTTCACAGTGGCATTATCACAATTGATTAAAGAGGAAAACAACCGAAGTGTTAAACCAACTGATGTAGGGATAAATGAATATGGTATATGCATACAATTAAATATCATTCACCAGTAAAAGAAATGAGGTTCTGATACTTGTGACAAAGTGGATGAACCTTGAAGATACCATGTTGAGTGATATAGGCCAAACACAAAAGAACACGTTATCTCACTTATATGAAATCATTAGAGTAAGTCAGAATCTAGAATATAGGTTACCTGAAGGTGGGTTGGAGATAGGGAATAAAGGAGTTAAGATTTAAAATATACAGAATTCCTTTTTGAATGATGGAAATGTTTTGGTAATGGATGGTGATGATGGTAGCACAACATTGTGAATGTAATTAATAACACCGAAATATATTTGAATATTGTTGAAAGGGGAAATGTTGGATTGTATATGTGATAAGAGAATAAAAATTAAAAGAAGAAATCCATGAAACTGTACAGCACAGTGAACCCTAATTTAAACGATGGGCATTAGTTAATAGTACAACTGTAAAAATGTGCTTTTATCAGTTATAACAAATGTACCACAACAATGCAAGGTGTTACTCATAGGGTGGTATAAGGAAATCCTGTATTTTATACATAGTTGTTCTGTAAACCCACAATTTGCCTAATAAAATTATTTTTTAAAAAACAGGTATAGAAAAGGAAAATAATATTAAATAAAATTAGATGGGAGGAAGTATGAACTTAGGAAGAGTTTCATTACTCTTAATAGGAAGTCAATGAATACTATCCATAGAAATAAAAAAGTTATGGGTATAAAGGGACACACAGAAGAGAAAGAAAACTTACAAATTATTTTTATGAGGTAAACATAACACACCAAAACTGATGAAAAGAATATAATTATAGTCCATCTTCATTATTCCTGGATTCTTTATTCACAGTGCTTTCTTGGACAGTTGCAGTGCAGACATGCGTAGCACTGTGAAAAATTTGAGTCACCAGACAGGACAATCCCAGCCAGGGTTGAAGAAGGCAAAGCTCTGTCCTCTTGTTTCAGCTCTCACACTGAACAGTTTAAAGGTTGTTCTGAAGGCAAGGATACTGTTTCTAAATGGGATTAAATGAGGGCAGCCTTTAAAAGACAAAGAACTTCTTGGAGAATTTGAGGAAAATTTCATTTTAAATTTAAGTTCAAATTTAAGGAGGAAGCAAAATATATAAAGTGAAACAAAAAACACCTAAAACAAGGTTACATTCTTTTTATCAGTTGATGAAATATTGCGAGTAGATACTAGAAGGAACCTAACCTTGTTTTTCCCGTAAGGGCAGTGATTCAGTATTCACTAATTCAGTGTTTTCAGTTACTGTATAGAACGTAAGTATTGCAAATAACAAGCAGTGATTGTGTATAATCTAGATAATAAAAATGTGAAACAGACTAATCTCATTTAAGTATATTGGTGCAAAAATCCTAAATAATACTAGTAAGTAAGATCCAGTGGCACATTAAAAGTATAACGTGCTAGAATGAGTCGTTTTTTTGCCAGGAATGTAAAAATGGTTTATTGTAAAGAAATCTGTTAGTATACTTGCTCAGTAATTGTATTTGTACTTTAAGAGATGCAAAAAAAGAAAGGAAGGTATTTAATAAAATTTAGCATAACTCCATATTAAATTTCTTATTAGAACTCAAAATACAAGCCAACCAAATCAGTCGCATAAAGGACAGAAATCATGTGATAGTCTCAGTAGACACAGAAAAAGCATTTGACACAATCATCATTACTTCATGAAAAAAAAAAGATCAACTAGTATAGAAGGGAACATCCTCAAACTGACAAAGAGCATCTACGAAAAACTCACAGCTTCATACATTCAGTGAAAGATAGAAAATTCTCCCCCTAAGATCAAGAACAAGACAAGTATGCCCACTCTTGCCACTGCTATTCAACATTGTACCAGAGGTTTTAGCCAAGGCTGTTAGGCAAGAAATGAAATAAAAGGTATTCAATTGGAAAGGAAGAAGTAGAGCTTTTCACAGGTGACACGATCATCTGTGTAGAAAGTTCCAAGGAATCCACTAAAAAAACTATTAGGGCTAATAAACAGGTTCATTGAAGTTGCAGGATACAAGATTGGTATGCAAAAATAGGTTTTATTTCTCTGCAGTTAACAACAAACAGAAATGAAATTAAAGAAACAATTCCATAGCAACAACAAAAAAAACTAAAATAGGAACAAAGTTAACAAAAAGGGACGAAACTTATACCATGTTGGTGTATTGAAAGACTTGTTAAGCTGACAAGTTATTCTACAGATTCAGCACAATCCCTATCAGAATCCCAGCTGGAATTTTTGCGGATATTAATAAGCTGATCTTAAAATTCATACAGAAACTCAAGGACCCCGGGATAACTAAAATAATCTTGAAAAAGAAAACAGTTTAAGGACTCACAAGTCTGGTTTTGCCTTGCTGCAAAGCTATAGTAATCAAGATAGTGTGATCCTGGCACAAGGCTAGACCTTTAGATCAGTGGAATAGTATTGAGAATCCAGAAATAATCCCTTATGTTTATGGTCATTTGATTTTTGAAAAGTCAGAAAAAATAGTCTTTAGTAAAAATAGTTTTTTCAAATAATGATCCTAGGATAACTAGATAGTCACGTGCAAAAGAATGAAGTTGAACCCTTCCTCATACCATCCACAAAAATTAACTCAAAATGTATCACAGACCCAAAACTATAAAAATCTCAGAAAACCATAAGATAAGTCTTCATGGCCTTGGATTAGGCATTGGTTTCTTACAATGTGATACCAAACTACAGGCAACAAAAGAAAAAATAGATAACTTGGACTTCATCAAAATTTAAAACTTTTGTACTTTAAGAACACCATTAAGAAGGTAAAAAGGGGTCAAGATGACGGCTTAACAATGTGCGTGTTTTAGTTCGTCCTCCAGAACAACTACTAAATAACCAGAAACAGTACAGAACAGCTCCTGGGGCCATGTCAGAGACCAGACACACAGCGTAACCCAGTCTGGACCAGCTGGACCAGCTGCGAGCACCCCCCCAACCGTGAGTTCCCAAAGCTGCGGCAGCCAGTGCCCCTCCCCCACAGGCTGCTTTCCAGAGGGGAAAGGAAAGGACTTTACCAGCAGCAGAGACTGGGCACAATCAAACACCAATTGTGGAACTAATTAACTAATTCTGACTACTAAAAATAGGCCCCCAGTTTAGGTGAACCTAATCAAAGCGGAGGTTGCTCATTTTTGCCCCGGCGCCAAGGGGGCAGGACTCACAGAAAAAGGGGGGAAAAAAAAGAAGGAAACAGAGGTTTTTGTGGCTGTGTATCTATAAAGACTTGACTGCCTCTGGATACAGCAGCAGGACTTTTCAGGCTGCAACTGCCCCAGACATAGGCAGAAGTGAGCTCTTTTGGGGGCTTGTCTGGAGCCTGTGCCTTCCCCAGGGGAGGGGTGAAGCCCAACTCAGGTGGAATCCCTCCCTCAAGGAATTCAGAACCCAGGACTTGGTAATTTGAAGCCATTAAAACCAGCCTACAACCTCTCCTCTGTCTCCACCACGCCCCCAGCAGGGTGAGTCTGCCAAAGTTAAAGGTACTGCATCATCTTATGCTGGTGGGACCTGCAGTCAGACGAGCACCACATACTGGGTAGGATAAGAAAAACAGAGTCCAGAGACTTCACAGGAAAGTCTTTCAACCTGCTGGGTCTCACCTCAGGGAAAACCGACGCAGGTGACTCTTTCCTCCTGATAGGAGGCCAGTTTGGTCTGGGAAAATCTGGCTGGGGTCTATAATATCTAAGTAGACCCTCCTAAATGTGTGTGGGTGAAAGGCACCACACAAGCAGGGCAAGAAACAAGAAAACAAGAACTGGAAAATTCTCCTCTGTTAAACAAAACTTAAGCTAAAGGTCCAGATAAAGCTGAACGGAATGTCAAAGAACAGATAGACAACAAATTCATCCAGCAAGAAAACCCTAGATAAAAGAAGTGAAAGCAACCTCCAGAATAAACTAATTAAGGTAATTAAATGCCTAGACGCCAGCAAAAAATAAGAAATCACACTAGGAAAATTGAAGATATGGCCCAATCAAAGGAACAAACCAACAATTCAAATGACATACAGAAGCTGAAACAATTAATTCAGAATGTACGAACAGACATGGAAAGCCTCATCAAAAACCAAATCAGTGAATTGAGGGAGGATATAAAGAAGGCAAGGAAAGAACAAAAAGAAGAAACTGAAAGTCTGAAAAAACAAACCACAGAACTTATGGGAATGAAAGACACAGTAGAAGAGATGAAAAAAACAATGGAAACCTACAATGGTAGATTTCAAGAGACAGAACATAGGATTTCAAAACTGGAGGATGGAACATCTGAAATCTGACAAGAAACAGAAACTATAGGAAAAACAATGGAAAAATATGAGCAGGGACTCAGGGAATTGAAAGACAATATGAAGCGCATGAGTATACGTGTTGTGAGTGTCCCAGAAGGAGAAGAGAAGAGAAAAGGAGGAGAAAAACTAATGGAGGAAATTATCACTGAAAATTTCCCAACTCTTATGAAAGACTTAAAATTACAGATCCAAGAAGTGCAGCATACCCCAAAGAGAATAGATCCAAATAGACATACTCCAAGACATTTAATAATCAGAATGTCAGAGGTCAAAGAGAAAGAGAGGATCTTGAAAGCAGCAAGAGAAAAGCAACCCATCACATACAAGGGAAGCCCAATAAGACTATATGCAGATCTCTCAGCAGAAACCATGGAGGCGAGAAGACAGTGGGATAATATATTTAAATTATTAAAAGAGAAAAACTGCCAAGCAAGAATTCTATATCCAGCAAAACTGTCCTTCAAAAATGAGGGAAAAATTAAAACATTTTCAGACAAAAAATCACAGAGAATTTGTGACCCAGAGACCAGCTCTGCAAGAAATACTAAAGGGAACACTAGAGACAGATACGAAGACAGAAGAGAGAGGTGTGGAGAAGAGTGTAGAAAGGAAGACTATGAGTAAAGGTAAAAAGAAGGAAAATTAGATATGACATATAAAATCCAGAAGGCAAAATAGCAGAAGAAAGTACTACCCATGCAGTAATAACACTGAATGGATTAAACTCTCCAGTCAAAAGACATAGTCTGGCAGAATGGATTAAAAAACAGGACCCATGTATATGCTGTCTCTACTCAAAGGACATGAGGCCAAGGACACAAATGGACATTTTACACATCAATGTTTATAGCAGCATTATTAGCAATTATCAAGAGATGGAAACAGCCAAAATGTCCATCAACAGACAGTTGGCTAAACAAACTGTGACATTTATGTAAGATGGAATATTATGCAGCTGTAAGACAGAATAAAGTTATGAAGTGTGTAACAGCATGGATGGACCTTAAGGACATTCATTACGCTGAATGTGATTAGCCAGAAACAAAAGGACAAATACTGTATGGTCTCACGGATATGAACTGACATTAGTAAATAAACTTGGAATATTTCCTTGGTAACAGAGAACATCAGGAGATAGAAATAGGGTAAGATATTGGGTAATTGGAGCTGAAGGGATACAGATTGTGCAACAGGACTGAATATAAAAACTCAGAAATGGACAGCACAATACTACCTAACTGTAATGTAATTATGTTAAAACACTGAATGAAGCTGCATGTGAGAATGATAGAGGGTGGAGGGCTGGGGACATAAATGAAATCAGAAAGAAAGATAGATGGTAAAGAGGGAGATGGTATAATCTAGGAATGCCTAGCATGTATAATAATAGTGAAATGTACAATGTACAAATTTTAAAAATGTTTTTGCATGAGGAAGAACAAAGGAATGTCATTATTGCAGGGTGCTGAAAATAGATGATAATTAATACTTTAAAATGTCACCTTATGTGTGAGACTAAAGCCAAAAATGTTTATTTGTTACAAAATTTATATTTTGACTAGAGCATTTCCTAATATAACTCATGTAGATAGTTTGATTGAATGTCATAAAAGTACTTGGAATCTCAGGTAGGGCATGAGATTTTGTTGGTTTGTCCAAAATGATGCCCCGATGAATCCCAGAGTGATTTGATCAGTGACTAGAAAAGTGTTTGCAAGCCCCCTTCGGGGAATGGTGAGAGTGGGGAGAAATTCAGCTTCCTCAAGTTGAATTCCTGATATTCTCACAAGCAGTGTAGACAACCAAAGCTATAGGCTGAGCCCCCAGTCTTGGGGGTTGTTCATATGAAACTTAACCCCACAAAGGATATGTCAAGTCTACTTAAAATTTAGGCCTAAGAATCACCCCCAAGAGAGCCTCTTTTGTTGCTCAGATGTGGCCTCTCTCTCCAGCGAACATGACGAGCAGTCTCACCACCCTCCCCTTCTCTGCGTGGGATATGACTCCCAGGGGTGTGGACCTTCCTGGCAACGTGGGACAGAGATCCTGGAATGAGCTGAGACTTAGCATCAAGGGACTGAGAAAAACCCTAGAATGAGCTGAGAATTAACATCAAGGGATTGAGAGAACCTTCTCGACCAAAGGGGGAAGAGTGAAATGAGACTAAGTGTCAATGGCTGAGAGATTCCAAACAGAGTCGAGAGGTTATCCTGGAGGTTATTCTTATGCATTAAGTAGATATCACCTTGTTGTTCAAGATGTAGCGGAGAGGCTGGAGGGAACTGCCTGAAAATGTAGAGCTGTATTCCAGTAGCCGTGTTTCTTGATGATGATTGAACAATGATACAGCTTTCACAATGAGACTCTGTGAATGTGAAAACCTTTGTGTCTGATGCTCCTTTTAGCTACTATATCAACAGAAAAGTAGAACATATGGAATAAAAATAAATAATAGGGGGAACAAATGTTAAAATAAATTTAGTTTGAAATGCTAGTGGTAAATGAAAGCGAGGGGTAAGGGGTATGGTATGTATAATCTTTTTTTCTCTGTTATTGTTTTATTTCTTTTTCTGTTGTCTTTTTATTTCTTTTTCTAAATCAATGCAAATGTTCTAAGAAATGATGAATATACAACTATGTGATGATATTAAGAATTACTGATTGTATATGTAGAATGGAATGATATCTTAATGTTTTGTTTGTTAATTTTTTTTAATTAATAAAAAAAGTTACAAAAAAAGGTAAAAAGACAACACATTTTTGTGGGGGAAATCATACATCTAATAAGGTACTTGGATTTAGGAAATAGAAACTGTTACAATTCAATCAGAAAACATAGATAGTTTTTCAAAGAAGATATACAGATGGCCAACAAATACATGAAAAGATGTTCAACATCATTAATCATTAGGGAAATGCAAATCAAAACCATAATGAGATACCACTTCACTTCTAGGATGTCTGTAATTAAAAAGGTAATAAGAAGTCTTAGCAAAGATGTGGAGAAATTGAATTTCCTAGATAATGCTGGTCAGAATGTAAAATGGTGCAGCTGCTTTAGAAAACAGTCTAGCAATTCCTCAAACCATTAATTATGGAGGATCCATAAGATCTAGCTTATTGCCCCTAGTTATATACCCAAGAGTAATGAAAACATATCTGCACAAAAACTTGGACATTAGTGTTCATAGCAGCATTATTCATAATAGTCCAAAAGTAGAAACCCAGGTGTTTATCAGCTGATGGGTAGGTAAATAAAATATGCTATATGTATACAAAGAAATATACAAAGAAGCGAGTTACTGATACAGTAACCTATATCTATAAAATGGATAACCCTTGCAAACACTATGCTGCTGAAAGAAGCCAGTCACAAAAGATCACATGTAACTCCATTTATATGAAATATCCAGAATAGGCCAATGTAAGGAGACCAAAAGTAGATGAGTGGTTGCCTGGGCCTAGGGATGCTAGAGGATTTGGGGGGTGGATGTCTAGGAAGAGCAGGGTTTCTTTTGGGGGCAATGAAATGTTCCAAAATTGATTGTGGTGATAGGTGCACAACTCTCTGAATATACTAAAGTTACTGAATTATACACTTTAAATAAGTGAATTGTGGTATGTGAATTATAGTTCAATAGAGTTGTTAAAAATTAAAAAGAATAATTTTGGTTTATTTAATTTTTTTGGACATACCATGTATACACCTCAGATCAGATGCCAAGACCCTGTTAGTAGGGAAACATAAGCACAGTGCTAACCAGTAAAACTTTCTCTGATGATAGAAAATTTCTGTATCTGTTCTGTGCTGTGTTGTATAGTATGTTAGCCACTAGCCGAATGTGCTCAAGAACTGAGGAGCTGGATTTGTAAAAAATGATTTGTTGAGATGAGATGTGCTTTATGAAAATTAGCCATTTTAAAGTGAGCAATTCCATGGCATGTAGTACATTCAGAATGTTGTTATAGACACTCGCTCTAGTGCCAAAACATTTCTATTACTCCAAAGTGATACCCAGACTCATGACTGCTTCATTGTGGGCCCAGTGAAAGTACTTGCACATCAGCAGGAATCTAACCTCCTCCAGCGCTCTGCTTGGCAGCTGTCATGTGTCAAGGATTTAATCAAATCTAGGGCAAGAATCATTCCATTGTAACAGATGGACACGAATTTAACCAGACAATAAACTATGCATGTGCTATAAATATGTTTGCTGAGGGCATGATTCCTTGTACAGAACTTTAAGAACAGCTGTCTTATCATGAGTCTAATTATTTGGGGGACAATTTTTATGGACAAAAATTATTTACATGTGATTTATAAAAACTAATTTAATATATTTCCTTTCTAAAATTTGATGTCATTTGCTTCAAAGGGCATAATATCTTTTGTGTGTTGCCTGCAACTTGCCTTATTTGCCTGAAAAGGATGCAGATCTTAATTGGGAATGGTCATTGTTTTCTTTGATGCTTTTTCCTGTTAGTGCTTCTGTTACATAGCAATATAAAACTGTTAAATGGCTTTAGCTGTACAGTTCTTTAAAATGGAATTCTTTTGTCTTTCTATATCTTTGTCATTATCTTCAGAGAAGTTTTCATTTTCTCAATAAACATTGTCTTCCCTATAGAACCTATGCAAATTAAAATATGGCATATTTGTTCGTTTTTGCATTCTTTAGAGGGTAACTTCTTGTGGTGTACATTTCCGTTGGCATGATCTACCAGGCAAAGTATAAATTGCTGTAAAACTGGAAAAGTGTTTGAATGAGTAAAGCAGATGTTCTCTTAGCATGAAGCAGATGTAAAACTTCCAAGTGTCTGTCTAATAAAGTATAGCATTTGGTTCTATACAGCTGGTGCCAAGATTACCAATTAATCATGTTTGAATGCATTTTTACTAATTAGGTCCCCCTCTGTTCAATATACATTCTGGGTATATTAAAGAGAGGGGTAAGCCACAGAAGCTTTCTGTTAGTACTTTGAGAGATTTCTTTTTCTCCATCTTTATAAAGCCAGTCTTTTTTTATTGTTTCATCATATTGGAAATGAAGCTCATACGTGTGGATGGATGACTGATTTGACTGTCCTGTTTGATGTGGGGATGTAGATTTGGAGTTAGGATGTCCCATTAAAGGCAACAATTAGTACCTTGAATACTTGAAAGCAGCTGGAGAGAAGAGGAATGTAATTAAACTTAATGTGTTCTTTTTTCTTATTTGCATGGTCAAGAGATAATCTTTGCTCATTTAACTTCAATTCATAGCCTCTGCAGTTCCTTGACTGAAGAGGGAAGTGAACATTCTAGGAACAAATGATACCAGTTTGGTTTTGTTATCAAAAGCAATAGGGCAGTTTTTCTCAAAGATTAAAGATGAGTAGATTAACATGACTGCTAAGAAAAATTGCTCTTACTGCCATGAAAGATACATCACCAATCAGTAGCAATTGTAAAAGCTGAAAAAGCAGTGTCATTTTATGTTGTCCTTTTTATGAAGCAAGTATGCCAGTGAGATTAATTTTCTTTCTCATGCTTGATTTCCCATGATAAATGTACTATCTGTCGAAGGAAATTCAATACATAATGAAGGTTTGCTGTCCCTCCCATTTTTCTTAAAAAGAGTTAATGGCAATAAAACATAATAGTTTATTTTAGGGGTCAATAATTGGATGTTTACATTCTTAGATAATTGAGAGTATTTCTGTAATACTTTATTCATGAATTGATCTGTAATGCTTTTTTTAAGATATTTAAAGGGGGGAGAAATGAATAAAATAATTGCCAGATCTGAAGCTAAATAGCATTTGAGTGGTTCGTTTACTATTTAAAAAGTAGGTGAAAGCAGTGGAAAACAAAGATGTACTAAAAGAAGTCCACTGAAAGATGTTCTGTGTTTATCGTCCTCCAAAACAAAGTTGAGATTATGGTGTATGGAATTGCTTTAATACAGTGCAGCATAGATAGAGTTACATTTTAGGACAATATGTTGCAGATTCTAGGACCTGGTTTTTTGAACGAAGTGAAAGAATATGTAATGACATAGATTATAGCTTTATGTTCATTTAAGTTTTTAAATGTGTCTGAAACATAGAATCTAAGAGTATTGATGGGATTATTCTAGAAAGTCTTCCCTATTATTACCAATTTTGAATTTAATAAAAGCATCTTGCACCCAAATTAACTATAGATACTGCTTTAAATGTTCATTTTTTTCTGAGATAGACTATTTATCTAAAAGTAGTTTAATTTATGTGTTCATTTACCTATATGAACATCTTGTTACTATAGTTCTGCTTGTCAAAGTAAAATTCATATGTAAAAGGTCTTCCCATTTTACCAAAAATACCTTATATTCTTAGAATAAAAATAAAAATTTGCTCCCATATAATATTGTTAGCTTTTAGACAGATGTTTAGTATAAAGTCCTTTCAGTTTGGAGGTTTTTTAAGACTTCCTATTTTTTTTCTCACTTGTAGTGTTCTGTTTTGTTTCTTTTAAATTTTAAAGTTTAGCTTTAACCTGTGTGAAAACAGAAGAAAAACTTTAACTCTGAAAAATCAACTTAAATGGAACTAGTTGTCTCCATTTTAAAAATACTTTTTATGAAAAAATTTTAAATATCCAAGAAGTAGAATAGTATAATTTTATATATACTAGAATATATACCCCCCCCCGCTCCATTAGTTATCAACCTTCATTCTTGTTTGCCAAGATTTCTTGAGAGGATATTTTCCAAGTTTTTTTCTATGTTAAGCCTGTAATTTCAGTATTCTATTTCCACGATAATAATAGATATAGATACAAAAACAAAACTCAGCCATGTGTACTGAGCAGATCTAACTCTGTTTCAGGAAGTGGAGCGAGAAATCTCATTCAGAACAGAATGTGGACTATATTACTCCTACTACAAGCAAATGTTGCAGGCTCCAACCCTCAGGCAAGGTAATTACAACTAATAGTTTCATTTGGGGCCTACTGTGTTCTTTTTGATATTTCAGTCAAAACATAATTTTGCATTAAAGCATTTAAAATGCTTTGCAGAACTTTTGTAGTTTTTCGTTAACATCTAGTCATTCCAGGAAAATGTTTAGCACTGAAAGAAGTTCTGTAGTACTTTATATAACTTTTCCTTCTTTGCCTTCCCAACTCTACTTTCCAAAATTAATCAGTTTGGGATTTCTTACTGATTTTTCTCATGATCTTTTGGAAGAGGCCTTTGCAAGTTATGGTAGTGTTGTCTAACAACAAGAGGCATTTGTGTGTTTCAAATGAAAATTAGATTTGGGTCTCTTCATTCCAAACTCTGCCTGTTCCTACCTTTAGTTTGCAATTGCCATTATTCCTACATTTCTTCTTTTCCTAAGTGGTTTGAAGCCCATATTTACCACTCCTCCAACTAATTGAAGCCCCCCAAAAAATCTCTCCTACTAACTGTAGGTTTGACATGCTTAACATGGGCACACATGAAAGAGAAATACCCATTTCTTTAGGCTTTGGTTAGATTCAGATTTGATTATTCTGGCAAGAATTCTTCATAGGTGAATTTTTGTGCTTCTTACTGTATACCATAATAAGAGACATGAAATATTTGATTATCTTTCTCATTATTCCATAAAAATTATTATTTCATTCCCATCAATGGCCTGATTCATCTATAATAAAATTAATTACCGGCTTTTCACTTAATGGTTTTGGCAGCCATTGGTGATTGTTATATCCCTATTTCAATATGGGTACAAAATAGTGATATTGCATCATTCTTCCTATATTTATTAGCTGACATTCTGTTATCTAGAAAACCTTTTACTCATCAACTATTTGGTTCCCTGAGATACAGTTTTTATAGGAAAGGTAGTATCAGTGTTGGGTTTTTTCCTCCGTATTTACCAGTTTTCAAAATTATGAGTTGCTTCTCTAGTGTCCTCTAAAGCACTGTTTCTTATTGGCGTGGGTGGGGGGCAGTTGTGCCCCCTAGGAGACATCTAGCAAGGTCTGGAGAGGTTTTTGGTCGTCACAGCTATGGGAGTTGCTGCTAGCATCTAGTAGGTAGAGGCCAAAGATGCTGCTAAGCATCCTAGAGTGCACAGAATGGTCCTCACAACAAAGAATTATCTTGCCCAAATGTCAGTTGTGCTGGGGTTGAGAAACCCTACTCTAAAGGTACATGGTTATTTTCTTCTTAGGTATCACTATTAACTCAGTGATTGATATTTCATTCATCTAAGTCACTTTCTAAGGTTTTTCCAAAAGAAAATTTCAAGCCTATAAAAAGCTAGAAAGAATCCTCTAAATGGATTTACTTCTGTGTGTCTGTCATCTAGCTAAAACAGTTACTAATTCATGACCTATCTTGTTTCCTCTATATCCTCATCCCCAGCTTGGATTATTTTGGAGTAAGTACAAGACTCACATTGTTACCTCTGTAAATATATCAGTATGTTTCTCTAAAAGATAGCAACTCCTTTTTATAAACATGACTACAATGTCATTATCACACCAAAACACAATTAAGAAATTCCTTACTATCAGATGTTCAGTCAGTGTTCACATTTCACAGATTGTCTTTGTCTTATAGTTTAATATGTATTTTTTATTGGCCCTTTTTGTAATGCAGCTTTTTCTTTTTAAATTTGTTTTCTTTTTGTAATGCATTTTATTGAGATATAATCAGACCCCATACATACTATACAATCACTGGCTCACAGTATCATCACATTTAATATTGTTTCTGAGATCCAAATAAAGCCCATACATTGCAGTCTTTGATATGTCTCTGTGCCATTTTGAAAGGATGTATGTACCCTAGAAAACCCATTTTTAATCCTAATCCCGTTTTGTAAAGGCAGCGTTTCTTCTAATCCCTATTCGGTACTATATGTTTGAAACCTTAATCAGATTATCTCCCTGGAGATGTTGATTCAGTCAAGAGTGTTGTTAAACTGGATTAGGTGGAGATGTGTCTCCATCCATTACAGGTGGGTCTTGATTAATTTATTGGAAACCTATCAAGACTAAATACTTTGGAGAAAGGGGGAGATTCAGAGAGAGAAGAGAAGAATGACAGAGCCACAAGAAACCTGCAACAGAGAACGCTGCAGAACCATGAAGTCCGCCAGCCAGGGACTTTTGGAGATGAAGAGGGAAAATACTTCCTGGGGAGCTAGAGAGGAAGCTAACAGATGATGCCATGTTTACCATGTGCCTTTCCAGTCGAGAGAAACCCTGAGTATGTTCACCATGTGCCTTTCCACTTGAGAGAGAAACCCTGAACTTCATCGGTGTTCTTAAATCAAGGTATCTTTCCTTGGATGCCTTAGATTGGACATTTCTATAGACTTGTTATAATTGGGACATTTTCTTGGCCTTAGAACTGTGAACTAGCAACTTATTAAATTCCCTTTTTAAAAAGCCATTCTGTTCCTGGTATATTGCATTCCAGCAGCTAGCAAACTAAAACAGTCTCTGTAAGTGTTGCCTTTGATCTCTAGGTTTCCTTCTATCTTTCTTGTAATTTTTTGTTGAAAATTCTGATTATCTGTCCAATAGAGTTTTCTACTTTCTGAATTTTACTGGAGCTCCTTGGAGTCATTTTTTTTTTCAGATTTAATTTTTTTTTTTATGTATGCTGTATGGTGGGGTCACATTTCATTATTTTTCCATATGAGTATCCCATTATTGCAGCACCATTTCTTGAATTTTTGTTTGTTTTTTATTAGTTTTTGTTTGTTTTGCTCGTTTGTGTTTTGGGAGGTGCATGGACCAGAAATTGAACCCTGGTCTCCCTCATGGCAGGCGAGAATTCTACCACTGAACTATCCTTGCAACCCCCCAGATTTTTTTTTTAGTTAGACTTATTAAAACATTAATAGAGAAAAAACATATAGTCATCTCAAGAGAAGCATAAACATTCAGTGAATGTTTATGATAAAGTCTTAAACTAACAATACAAAGAAACTTTTCTTAATCTGAAAAGTATATATCCAAAAACTAGCACTAACCTCATTCTTACTACTGAAATTTTAAAAGCATTTTCATTTACTATTAGGAATAAGTCAAGAATCTTCACTGCTTTCTTACTATATTGAATTGGTGTTCCCAACCAGTGCGTTTAATAGCCTGAGTTTACATTTTCTAGGATGTTCATATTAGCAAAGTCATACAGTATCTATCCTTTTGTATGTGGCTTATTTCACTCAGCTTTATGTCCTCAAGGTTCATCCATGTTGTCACAAGTTTCAAGACCTCATTTCTTCATACTGCTGCATAATATTCCATCTTATGTATATACCACAGTTTGTCTATCCACTCATCTGTTGAGGGACACTTTGATCATTTCTATCTTTTGGCAATCATGAACATCACCACTACAAACATCAGTGTACAAATGTCTGTTCGAATCACTGCTCTCAGATCTTTTGGGTATATACCAAGTAGTGGTATTGCCAGATTACAGGATAACTCAATATTTAGTTTTCTGAGGAAACTCCAAACTGTCTTCCACAGTAGCTGTACCATTACATTCCCACCAGCAGTGGATAAATGTTCCAATTTCTCCACCTTCTCTCCAACATTTGTAGTTTGTTTGTTTAATGGCAGCCATTCTTATAGGTGTGTGATATCATCCCATTGTGGTCTTGATTTGCATTTCCCTAATAGCTAATGAAGATGAATATCTTTCCATGTACTTTTTAGCCATTTGTAATTCTTCTTTGAAAAGTGTCTATTCATATCTTTTGCCCATTTTATAATTGAGTTGATTGTTCTTTTGTTGTTGAGTTGTAAGTTTTTTTATATATATACTGGATATCAAATCCTTATCAGATTAATGATTTCCTAATATTTTCTCCTATTGAGTTGGCTGCCTTTTCTCTCAGGATATTCTATATATATAGGATCATGTCATCTGCAAATAATGAGAATTTTGCAACTTCCTTTCCGATTTGAATGCCTTTATGTCTTTTCCTTACCTGATTGCTCTAGCTAGAACTTCTAGCCCAGTGTTGAATAACAGTAGTGACAGTGGGCATCCTTGTCTTGTTCTCGATCTGAGGGGGAGAGGCTTTCGATCTCTCGCCATTGAGTATGATGCTGGCTGTGGGTTTTTCATCTATATACCCTTTATCGTATTGAGGAAGTGTCTTTCAATTCCTACCTTTTGAGGTGTTTTTATCAGAAAAGGATGATGAATTTTGTTGAATGCTTTTTCAGTGTCAATTGAGATGGTCATGTGACTTTTCCCTTTTGATTTGTTAATGTTTTGTATTATGTTGATTGATTTTCATATATTGAACCACCCTTGCATGTCTGGAATGAGCCTATCTTGGTCGTGGTATATAGTTCTTTTAATTTATTCAATTTACAAATATTTTGTTGAGAATTAGGGAGATTAGCCTATAGTTTTCCTTTCTCATGGTGTCTTTGATTTGGGCATTAGAGAGAGTCTCATAAAATGAGTTAGGTAGTGTTCCTTTTTTTTCCATTTTTTGGAAGAGTTTGAGCAGTATGATGTTAGTTCCACCTGACCCTGGGCTTTTCTTTATAGGGAGGTTTTTGATGACTGATTCAATCTCTTTACTTGTGATGGGTCTGTTGAGGTCTTCTGTTTCTTCTCGAGTCAGCATGGGATGTTCATGTGTTTCTTTCCTCTAAGTTATCTAGTTTGTTGGCGTACAGTTGTTCATAGTATCCTCTTAGGATTTTTTATTTCCCATGATGTCATTTTCTGAGTCTCTTTTCCCTTAGCTCTTGTTAATTGGTAGTTAGCTCTAGAGGTTTATACAGATTCAGGCTCATTTTTCTGGCAAAAATGCTTCTTAGTAGATGGTATTGTGTACTTCCTGCTAGTGTCCCATTGGAGGCACCCAAAGGCTTTCAAAATGATCCATTCCTTTTTGTTTTTGTTTTGGGTTTTGTTTTTTTTTTTTTTGCTTTAGGCACCAGGAAATGAACCCGGGTCTCTGTCGTGGCTGGCGAGAACTCTGCCTGCTGAGCCACCATGGCCTGCGATTCATTCATTTTTAAGTTAGCAAATAGCCTTTCACCTAATGATTGAGCACCATTGACAATCAGTACATAGATTATTTTATTTCCATAAGGACTACAAAATGATGATACTAGTTCTGTCTTTTCTTCCTTGATTATTAGATGGAATACATCTCTAATGGAAAATATTTCCTCATCATCTCTTTCTTATTCTAAAGGTTCAGTTCATAAAGAAAAGGCAGGATACACATTGGTTCTTTCCCCTTGTTTGCTTTCAGGATGAGTTTATATATTCATGTTGCCCCCTTTCATGCTTTAGGAAGAAAACTGCTTACTGTATATACAGTTTTGTATATTGCTTTTTTGCACTTAGTAAAAATGTTTAGGATCATTCTAGAGTGGATTGTAAAGATATTTCCTACACGTTTTTATAACAGTATAGTGCTCTTTTGTATGGCTGACTGTAGTTTATTCAAATAGTCTCCAATTGATGGGCATTTGAGTTATTTCTGATCTTTTGCTATTATAATTGATGCTGTATAACCTTGTGCCCAGGTCATCTAGTACTTTTTCCAATTTTCTTTGAAAATGATTTCTAGACATGAGCTTATCAGATCAAATGGTCAAAATGCACATGCAATTTTGCCATGTGTTGCCAAATTCCTCTCCATAGGAATTATACCATTTTATACTTCCAGCTGCATGCTATGAGAGTGTCTGCTTCCTTACAACCTCACTAACAGAGTATATTGTCAGACTTGATTCTTTCCAAGCTGATTAAGAAATGATATCTCAGTGTAGTTTTGGTGTTTGTTTGTTTGCTTTACATGGGTAGGCACCGGGAACCGAACCTGGGTCTCTGGCAAGCAGGTGAGAATTCGCCTGCTGAACCACCGTCACACTACCCTCTCAGTGTAGTTTTAATTCGCATTTCTCTTGGAAGGAGTGAGAGTGAAAATTTTTTCATATGTTTAAGGACCAAGTACATGGTTTCTTCTGTGACTACCCCTTCATACCTTCTGTTAGTCAGCTTGGTTTTGATAGCACATGACCTGAAAATAGCAATGGGTTTCTGTAGCAACAGGTTTATTTCTCAGTGTCATTACATAAATGCTGCAAGTCAGCAGCAGCTCTCCTTTACCCCACATCTTCTTACATCAGCCCTTTTTGGAACACACTGCTATCATGGCAGAAGGAAGGACTAAGAGAGCTGGCAGAAACACATATCTCTCAAGAGATACTCAGAGGTAGTGTGTGTCATATGTATTCACATGCTGTTGGCCAGAGAAAGTCAAATGGCCAAACCTACCACGAGGAGGGGGAGAGGCCATATATACTCTCTAGAAGGAGGTACTACAGGTCTCGTGGCAGGAAGACTTCTGGGGGATGTAAAATCCTTCTGCCCAAGTTTATAAAGGAACCATATACTTTTCTTATTGCAGTCACAAAAGTATAATTTATTTATGTTGTAAATATTTAAATAATGCTCATCTAATATGCATTGAGGTCTGTGAAGGTAGGACTCGGGGTTTTTGCTTACCTCAATGCCTAACACAGTTGCTGGAACATGTGAAGAATCTGGGATTGGTTTTGAATGAATGAATGATGATTGAAATTCTAATTATTTTTTCTTGATTTTTCAAATATCAATCTTAGGTTTACATGGTTTAATCTATGATAATAAAACTGAATCTATGAGGACAATTAACCTCCTTGAACGAATGAATATTTATCAAGAGGTTTTTCTCAGTATTTTATATAGAGTTCTTCCTATACAGGTATGTTATATTTTGTAACGTTGAATTGTTATTATCAGATGATACCTTTCATTTTAAATTGAAAGTTTCACGTGTTCTTCGTACCTTCCACTGGCTTGTTATAAAATCAGCAATATATAATTTTCTACATTTATATTGTGAACTTTACTTTTTATTTGTATTTTAAAAAATATTTTTCACATGTAGATGCTTCCTGGCTTATATCATAATACATGTATGTGATCCAGAAATTGATACTTTTTTTTGTTTGGAAATGTGTAACACTCCTGATTTATCTTTGAGACTTAAAAAATACTGGAAAATTAGTAAATCGTGGTGAGCACTTTCTCATGTAAATGAGGAAAAATTGGGGCCAGTTAAGTATAATACTTGTCTAGAATAGACAATGAAGCCAGAACTTTAAGGGCTTTGTTTACTCTTCTGCTTTGGGAAGAAAGGCTGCTAGCTCACTCCTAGTTAGAAAGAGTTCTAGATATTAAATTTCCTATGTCATGCTTTTTAAATGGTTATTGGAATGTTAGGGCTGCTCTAACAAACATTTTTTTATTGTTTTCTTTACAGAAGTATTTAGAGCCAGTATATTTTTATATTTACACCTTATTTGGACTCCAGGCAATCTATGTCACAGCTCTTTACATAACTAGCTGGCTCCTTAGTGGTACGTGGCTATCAGGACTTTTAGCAGCTTTCTGGTATGTCACAAATAGGTGAGTTGGAAAATCTGTTCACACCTCTCCCTTTACAAAATGTAAATAAAATTTAAATCACTTCGATTCTAATTCGGTGAAAATTATTCTACCACATTTGTTTGAGTGGGAGCATTTTCTCTTTAGTGTATCTATCAGTGTTTCTTTTTGTTGTTCTTTTTATATGTAAGGTTTTTTTTCAGTCCTTTTTTTTTTTTAATTTTATTGTGGTAACATATATACAACACAGAATTTTCCCATTTGAACCATTTCCATATGTACAGTTCAGTGATATTACATTCACTATATTGTGCTTCCATCACCACCATCCATTACCAAAACTTTTTTATCACCCCAAAGAGAAACTCTTCCATTTCCTCTGCCCTCCAGCCTGTGTAACCAGTAATCTATTTTCTGTCTCTATGAATTTAAGCAAAATATTCTATTACAATCTTATTTGTTGCTTACTATATACCAGGCACTTGTGAATGTATTATTAAATGTGTTATGTATTCATTTAATAACCCTATAGGGTCGGTGCTATTATTTTCCTTATTTTAAAGGTGAGGAAATTGAGGCTTAGAAATTTAAGAAATAACAGAGCTAAGTCTTGGTGAAGATTCAAACTGAGGGTGTGAGATATCTCTGTTATGTTGCCTCCTAACACTTTTTTAACTTTTAATTTTGAAATTTCAAATTTACAGGACAGTTGTAAAAATAATACAAAACCAATACAGAGAACTCAGGCATACCACCACCACACCACCCTGATACCCAGATCCACCAATTTTAACATTTGCCACATTTGCTGTATCATTCTATCTAGTTTGCCATGTATCTGTATGTCTGTTTGTGTATCTGTTTTCTAAACATTTGAGAGTATGTTATGTACATTGTGCTCCTTGAACTCTTAATACTTCAACGTACATTTCCTAAAATAAGGATATTCAGTTATATAATCACCTTAATGCAGTTAACAGGTTTAAGAAATTTAACATTGATGTAAAGCTTACCGTCTATATTCCAGTTTTTTTGTATCCCTTTGAGCCCTTTCCTCCTCCCTTGCTAAATCCCATCCAGCATCATGTATTGCGTTAATTGTCATTTTTTCTTTTGGTTGCTCTTTATTTTTACATTGTGGAACTATATATATATAATATATATATATATATTATATTATATTATATATATATATAAAACATGAACTTTCTCATCTCAGCTACTCCTAAGTGTACCGTTCAGTGGCATTAATCACGTTCACACATTCACAATGTTGCACTACCCTCAGCACCATCCAGCCTCTTAATATTTTAATCTAACATATTGTTCCTGCTGAAAGTGAATGAAAGTAAAGTTTATTGTTCTTAGAGTAAACAGAGGACACTTTTTGAATGCCTACTATGCAAAAGGATAGTTCTTAGTGCTGTGCATATAAAGATAAAATTAGATTTGTGCTTGCCCTCTAGGGGATTACATCCTGGGATGGGGGCCAGGATCCTTATTGCCAGTGATGAATTTAAGACTCATGTATAGAGTAATGTAGAAACAGAGAGAGAGAAAATATAAAATATGGCCTATGGCAGAGTTAGAAATAAAAGTAGGAGGTGGTGTGGCATGAAATATCCATGGGCTTGGGAGTCAGACTAACATGGGTTTGAACCCCAGCTTTACCAATTAGCTAAATATTTACCCCTAGATAAGTAACTAAATTTCCTCAATGCCAATTTTATGTTACCATGATGGTGATGATAAGAACAATTATTATTGAACCAATAACTAGACTACAATATATTTGGACTTAATGTAAATATGTCTTTGATTTTAGAAACTGTTTGAGGAAACTATTGCAAAAATGATTACTTTGGCCAATTGTGTTTTATTTTGTGTAGAATAGACACCACAAGAGTTGAGTTTACCATTCCATTGAGAGAGAATTGGGCCCTGCCCTTCTTTGCAATTCAAATAGCAGCAATTACATATTTCCTGAGACCAAATTTACAGCCTCTTTCAGAAGTAAGTTTTGATAATAATTTGTATTTTTTTAATTCCCCTATTTTATATCAGAAGCCTCAGAAAATGTGTTGCATATACAGTGTCCCAGTGCATGTGAATTGTTCTTATCTGTGACCCATTTTTAACTTGAATTAAATGAAGTTTTCTTTCTGTGATTTTTCTTACTTTGCTGGGAAAATGTTTTCATTTTTGATGTTAAAATGTACTCTACATAAACTCCCCTTAAATAGTTGCAGCAAACCCACACGCACTTTATGCAAAACTGTCAGAATTTTTAAGCCATTGCTCTTGAGACGAATTGGTACGTTGTCACCTCCATAATAGTGTGGAACTTTGTGCAAAACTGTCAGAATTTTTAAGCCATTGCTCTTGAGACGATTTGGTACGTTGTCGCCTCCATAATAGTGTGGAATACACATACCGTATGTGAATATTTATATGCAAAATGTCACTTTAGGATATTTAGAGCTTAAGTAACAAATGCAAGGGTTTTCAGAGCAACAGTTTATGGTTTTCCTGTTTGGTTTTAGAGAAATTGGCTGCTCTTGAGAAAACTTGTCTGCAAGGCTTTTTATTAATAGAGACATGTAAATTATACAAAGATTTTCTTTTTACAGAGGCTGATACTTCTTGCCATTTTCATATCAACTTTTCTCTTTAGCCTGACATGGCAATTTAATCAATTTATGATGCTGATGCAAGCATTAGTACTGTTCATATTGGACTCCTTGGACATGCTTCCAGCAGTGAAGGTACACTCTGCTTTATTTTGTCATTGGAAATTTTATTGTTTGGTGTTTTATATCATAGAGTGAATTTAAAATATGCAAGTGCTTTATAATAAAGTTGAAGTTTCTACTTAGATTTACTATAAACATGCTATAGTCAGTTGAAACTGAGTAATTTATGCAACCTGGTTTGACCCTCTTCACTTTGATTCTGCTTATTTTATGTTAAAAGACAGAGTCTTGGGGCAGGCCATGGTAGCTCAGCAGGCAGAGTTTTGTCTGCCATGCCGGAGACCTGGGTTTGATTCCCAGTGCCTGCCCCTGCAAAAAACAAAAAATAAAAGACGGAGTTTTAGGGGGTACATATGCCTACGTCAGTTTTCCTTTATAGAGATTAAGTCAATGTACAAAAATAAAATAGCCATTTTAAAATGTCTTACTGGATATTCCCCCACCCACTCACCTAGCCCCCCACCCCCACGTTCCAACAAACTCAAAGGGAGTATAACAGCTTTTCTGTGGTAAAGTCGGAAACTTGAGCTGGGCCACAAAAGAAAAGAGTAGAATTTGGGTAGAGTGTGAGAGAGCAGACTAGTAAAGTAAACTGTAGCACAGAAAGCAAATAGATTATTTGGTATTTATTCAGTTGTGAAGACATGGTCACTCATATACTGCTGGTAAGAATGTAACTTGCTATAGTCTGTCTTTGTAGTAGATATCAAATATCTAAAAATGTGTATACCCTCTCACCAGCAGTTCCACCTCTGGAAATTTAATCTAAGGAAATAATCATATGTGTTCATTTCAACTGTATTATAATAATGAAAAGCTGGAAACAAGCTGAGTCAGTAGCAGTAGGGTATTGTTAAATAAACTATGCCGTATCTATGTAATAGAGTATTATAGCGTATCTATGTAAGGAAGTATTATGTAACCAGTTGTTCACTTCTCTCCCTTTTTTTTTTCTTAAGTAAAGCATATCAAAGTGTTAATAGTCAAATACATGGTTCTGTATATTCTTTTTGTTCTTTGGATCTTTTGAATTATTTTTTTCTGTAATAATCATATATTTAACTTAAATTTAGAAAAGGGGGTACTGGTTTACTGTACAATTTATTGTACAAGCAATTTATTTCATGGGATTTAATTCTAAACTTGATTAAACTTTTATATTTGAAACTATGTTGTTGATGTTAGAGATTGTTAGAAGTATCAAAATTTTAGAAAGAACAGTATTATAGTGAAAGGATCCTGAGTTATAAAAGCCTCTAAAAATTATTAGCTTTTAAACTTTGGCAAGTCATTTAACTTCCTGGAGCCTTAACTTCTTCATAAGTGTGTCATTGATCCCCAGTCATGTCAAAAGAGAAAGACTCAGAATAATTGATATAGAAAAAAAAATCCAAATTTAGAGCACAGTGTAGTGACAAGAAGTGATGTCTTCTTTGATGTATGTCATTATCTTTTCATGGGTGATGGGAAATCTCTTAACCAACAAAAGCCCAAGTTTACAGTCAAAAATATGTTCAAGGATTTTTAAACATAAAGCAGAATGCAAATGGTATAATATTAAGTATACACTTTTGTTTCATTAAAGGCTAAAAATATGAAAGTTAATAAAGATTAATCTGTTGTGGAAACAAGAAGATACATTTTAATGATGAATGCCTAAGAGATCATTTTAAAGTACTCCATACAGTTCCAGATAAGCTAGAGTCCATAAACTTCTTATTCCTCCAAATAAGTACAACTAAAAACCCTGGACCTGGTTTACAAAATAAACATAATGTTTTGCAAGGTAGAGAGAAGAAAGCAAACCTTTTAGGTACCTTGAGACCCAAGCAGGAAATGGCAAATTCTTTTTGCCTCTTCTATCCTGGAATGGGTGCTGGAGAAGCCAGCATTCTTGAAATATCAATGGTCTTAGACAAAAAAAATCACCAAGAAAAGCTTGCTCCCTCTAGCTAAAGGATCAAAAAAGTGGAAACCTAGCAAGATGGAAATTTTCAAACATTAACCATCCTACTCCAACCAAACATCACAGGAAAACTGAAGCCCTGCTCCCACCTCTGTCAGCAGATTCTGAATGAAGACTATACATCCACCCTCACCTAGGTGTAACAAGGTACCATTTATTTCCCACCACAGTTGTACTAGAAGAAGCCTAATTGGGAGCCAGGACTTTCACCGTCCCCCTAGGTATCAGTGAGGGCCTCATGGGAAGACTGTGCTTCCACCGTCCCCCACAGGTATCAGTGAGGGCCTCATGGGAAGACTGTGCTTCCACCGTCCCCCACAGGTATCAGTGAGGGCCTCATGGGAAGACTGTGCTTCCACCCCATCCATTGATTGTCACACATCCTTTCCCTTCCCTACCAGAGTGGTGTCAGGCAGACCAAATGGGAAGTTGGGACTTTGACTGATACTTGCAGGTAACAACCCCCCCTCCTGTAGTTTCAGTGAGGCCACATGAGCGGGAGTAATGACGTGCTCATATTCTTCCCAGCCAGGATAATATCAGTGGATACTTGGTAGGGAGCCTGAACCTTCACCCTCACCCAACAATGAGGCATCCCCCTGCCCTTTCCCACCCTAGGAGGCCAAGTGTATAACCTGAACTTTCACGCCCAAATGAAAATAATGAGGTGGAACCCTTCTTCCCCTGCCAGCGTGGCACTGATGTGGTATCAGAAGAGGCTTGCTGATGCAAAAGATTTAATTAAGACCCAGTGTTTCATAGTCTAATGCCAAAAATGTATTAAGATACAGTAAAATAATCACTCATCACACTAAAAATCAGGAAAGTCTCTCTTGAAAGAAAACAGACAACAAAAGACACTAACACTGAGACATAGAACTTGGAGTTTTCTGATAAGGAATTTAAAACAACTATCATTAAAAAAAGCTTCATTGAGCGTTTATAAACAAACTTGAAAAAACTGAAATTTAAAAAACAAAAAACTCAGCAAGGAAGAAGAGACATAGAAGAACCAAATGGAAATTTTAGGACTGAAAATTTCTAATAACCAAAATGAAAAGCTCACTGGAGGTGGGCATTGGTGGCTCAGTGGCATAGTTCTCACCTGCCATGCCAGAGACCTGGGTTCGATTCCTGGTGCCTACCTGTGCAAAAAAAAAAAAAGGAAAAAAACCTCACTGGATGCGCTCAAAAGCAGAATGAAGAGGACAGAGGTAAAAAAAAAAAACCCCACTTAAAGATAGAACAGTAGAAGCTATCTAATCTGAACAAGAGAAAATAGGGGGAAAATGAGTTGAGAATCAGTGACCTGTGGGACTGTAGCTAAGTCCCAGAAGTCATAAAACGTGGAAACCTTCATGCTATCAGAGTGCCAGAAAGAGAGGGAGGAGGAATGAGGGCCTGAAAGAATATTCAAAGAGGTAATGACTGAAATTTTCCAAAATTTGGCATAGGATATAAACATACAGATTGAAATAAAACCATGCCAAGACACCTCGTAGTCAAACCTTCAAAAACATGAAAAAGCAATCTTGAAAGCAGCCAGTAAAAACAACAGTTTACCTATAAGAGAAAACCAATTAGATTTACAGTGTATTTCTCAAGAGATACCATCAAGGCTAGAAGGAAGTGACGCAGTATTTTTCAGGTGCTGAAATAAAGGAACTGTCAATCATGAATCTTATACCTAGCAAAAATAGTCTTCAGGAATGAAGGAGAAATTCATCTGACATTCTCAGATGAAGGAAAACTAGTAAAATTTGTTGCCAGTGGTCCAAATACAACCTAAAAGAACGGCTAAAGGTAATTCTTGAAACAGAAAAGGAAATAATAAAAGAAAGAATCTTGAAACATCATGAAGGAAGATAAAGCAATAAAAATATGGGCAAATACAATTGACTTTCCTTCACTTGGGTTTTCTAAATTATTTTCGATGGTTGAAGTGAAGTTATGTCTTACATGGTTTTCAGAGTATGTAAAGGAAATATTTAGGACAATTAGAAATGAAGAGAATTAAGGGGACTCAAGAGGATAAGGGTACTTAAATGGAGGTAAGGTTACTACGCTTCACTTGAGCTGGTAAAATGTTAACACCAATAATAGACTTTGTTAAGTTTTGAATATATAATGGAATATTCAGAGCAGCCTCTAAGAAATACATACAAAGAAATACACTCAAAAAGACTAAAATAAATAAAGGAATGCTAAAAATGTTGAGTTAACCCACAGGAATGTAGAAAAAGAAAAGCAGAAAACAAGAAATAGAATGGAATTTTTAAGTCCTGTCATAAATATAAATGGTTTAAATGTGCAAATTAAAAAAAATGGCCCAACTATATACTGTCTATAAGAAATTCACTTCAAATATAATAAAATAGGTAGGTTGACAGTAAAAGGATGGAAAAGATATACCATGCAAACATTATTCAAAAGAAAGGAGGAGTGGTTATATTAATCAGAGAAAATAGATGGCAGAGCAAAGAAAATTACCAGGACCAGGGAAGGTCATTATATAATTTAAAAGGATCAGTTACCAAAGAGACATAGCAGTCCTAAATATGTATGAACTAAATGGTAGAGCTGCTAAATTCATGAAGTAAAAGCTGACAGAACTGAAAGGAGAAATAGAGAAATCTACAGTTATAGCTGGAGACTTCAACACCCCTTTTCAACCTTGATACAGCAACTAAACAGAAAACAGGAACTAATCAGTATTTCTAGAATACTCCACCTAACAACAAAAGAATGCACATTGTTTTCAAGCACTCATTGGAGCATTTACCAAGTTATATATCCTGGGCCTTAAACCTCAACAAACTTAATACAGTTATGATCATACCAAATATATGCTAGGACCACAATGGATTCGAACAAAAGATCAATAACAGTCTAAGTTCCCACCTTAAGACAGGTGTAAAAGAAGATTAAATTAAACCCAAAACAAGCAGAGGAAAGGAAGTAATAAAAATAGGAGCAGAAATCAAAATTAAAAACAGAGAAACAATATAAAGAATAAATGAAATAAGCTAGTTCTTTAAAAAGATAAATAAAATTGACAAACTTCTAGCAAAATTCCACAATCATAATTGCCTTGGAGCATTAAATCTTTTGAACAGATTTAACACCAAAGGTGTGAGTCTAGATGTGATGGTTTGAAGCTGTTATGTACCCCAGAAAAGCTGTGTACTTTTTCGTAATCCAGTCTTGTGGGGAACAGCCATGTTTCTTTAATCCTGATTTAAAATTGTAGGGTGGAAACTTTGATTAGATTGTTTCTATGGAGATTGACACACCCAGTTGTGGCTGCGGGCTTTTGATTAGATTACTTCTGTGGAGATGTGGTGTGCCTGGTTGTGGGTGTGGCCTTTTGAGTAGGTGGAAATGTGACTGCCTATTCAGGGTGGATCTTTATTAGTTTACTGAAGTCATTTTAAAGGGGAATCATTTTGGAGAAACCTCAGATAAAAATGCTTGGAGAACAGTTGCTTCAGAGCTGACAGAGATGCAGACATCTGAAGATGCTTAGAGTGCCAGCAGAGAGCAGACATTGGACTTTTGGAGATACAGCGCATAGCAGATGTCACCGTGTGTGTGCCTTCCCAAGAAATGCTGAGCAAGCCAGAACCCAGAGTGTGTCCTGGATGAGTTAGGTGAAGACCTACAGGTGCTTAGAGGAGTAACCACTGGCACTAGCAGCTGTCTGAAACCAGAAGCTTAAGGACCAGCAGACACTAGCCACATGCCTGCCCAGCTGACAGAGGTGTTCTAGACCCATCAGCCTTTCTTGAGTCAAGGTATCTTTCCCTGGATGCCTTAATTTGAACATTTCTATGGCCTTAGAACTGTAAACTTGTAGCAATAAATTCCCTGTTTAAAAGCTGTTCCATTTCTGGTATATTGCATTCTGGCAGCATTTAACAAACCAAAACATTATAGCATTACTTAAGTTCTAGGGAGTATAGCATAGTGGTTAAGAACACAGACTCTAGAGCTAGACTGCCTGAGTTTTTGATAAATAAATGTATGTAAATTACCTAGAACATTGTCTGGTTTTTTTTAACAACAAATCTTTAAAAAAAATAGTTTTATTGACAAATCTTCATACACATACACAGTCCGTACATGGTGTACAATCACTGGCTCACTTATCATCATATAGTTGTGTATTCATCACTGTGATCATTTTTAGAATATTTGTATTACTCCAGAAAAAGAAATAAAAAGAGAAAAGAAAAAACCCATACATACCATACCCCTTATCCCTCCCTTTCATTGACCACTAGTATTTCCATCTACCCAATTTATTTTACACCTTATCCTCCCTATTATTTATTTTTTATCCATTTTTTTTTATTCCTCTATCCTTACCCTGGATAAAAGGAGCATCAGACACAAGGTTTTCACAATCAAAAAGTCAAATTTGTAAAAGTTATATCACTATACAATCATCTTCAAGAATCAAGGCTACTGGAACACAGCTCAACAGTTTCAGATATTTCCATCCAGCCATTCCAATACACCATAAACTAAAAACTGATATCTATATTATACATAAAAATAACCTCCAAGATTGCCTAGTATTTTAAGTCTATTTGAACTATAGTAATTTTGGATGATGATGATGATGACCCCTTCAAAAAAAATTCCATTTATTCTGCACAGAATGAGTATATTATTGCTACCTTGTTTCTGAAGTATATACTAATAGAAGCCCAGAAGGAACATTGGGCATACCACTGATAAGTGGAAACTTTGCAATTTATAATATGGCCCACTTCCACATTTCTGGCTGCTTACCAGCAGTATTTCTCTTAAATCTAGGGCATAGTTACATTTACAAAACTGTATAATCTGAACTGTACTTTTTCTAGAAATAAAGTATATCCACCTGATATGAAAATAACTTACAGCATATAAACCCACAGCTTCCCTAATAAAAATAAATAAATCTGACAGCATCAAAACATACCATGTCCTATAAGTAATAGGGGGAACAAACGTTGAAATAAATTTAGTAGATTGAAATGCTAGTGACCAGTGAAAGGGAGGGGTAAGGGGTATGGTATGTATGAATTTTTTTTTTCTGTTTTCTTTTTTATTTCTTTTTCTGAATTGATGCAAATGTTCTAAAAAATGATCATGATGATGAATATACAACTATGTGATTAAAAAAGGTTCATATTGTATGTTGATTGGTTTTATTAATAAAAATTAAATATATGTGTATATATACCATGTCCCAAGAAAGACCAATAAATTTTTTTTCTTAAAAAAAAGCATCTGGTTGTGTCCTTAAAGAGTCCCTGCAAATTGATAAGAAAAACACTGACACCCCAGTAGAAAAGGAAGTAAAAGGATATAAATACTTCTTAGAAGAAACATTATCTAAAAGGATAAAATAATTTTACTTCTCACTACTTAGAAAAAATATATTTTAATTGCCAATTTGCAAATGCAACAGGTATTTAAGAAAAGATATGCAGAAATTTTATAGAGAAAATCAGGAAATTTATAGAAGGATGTTAAACAGACCTAAAAGATGCAAATTCTCCCTAAGTTGATTTCAAGATCTATTGCAAGTTTAATCAAAATCACAGCACTATTAGTTGAACTTTGCAAGAAAAGTCCAAATATAAGTGGAAAAGGAAAAGGAAAAGAATAATCAATACTTTTCTGAAGAACAAAGTAAAAAGTGTAGAATACTTGCTTTGTCACCTATCGATAATTTTATAAAGCTGTAGTAATTCAGACAATATAGTACAATGAAATAAAAAATGACAATGGGACCTAAGAGGGGGTCCCCAAATATACCCACAAAAGTAAGAAGATACTAGAGACCATTGAGAGTGGTTAATAAATAATTATGGGAGGGCTGGTCATACCAGTGGCAGAAGTAAAATTGGATTCACGCTATATCGTGTAAAAAAAAATAATTCTAGGTTATTCAGAGATCCAAATATGTAAAGAAAAATATATACAAGTTTTTAGCAGGAAATATAATAATTCCTTAATGATTTTGATTTAAGAAGGCAGTTCTGAATAAAAAAACATGCCATGAAGATTAATAGAGTCAATAAAATGGGTTAAAAAATTGATGTTTAGCTACCTTAAACAAACAAAAAAGCTTAACAAAGGACACTATTAAAGGTTAAGTAGATATAAACAGGGAGAAAATACTTATATTGAATTAGAATACAATAACTCTTGCTACTCAGTAAGTAAAATATAAGAACCTCAGTAGGAAAAATGAACAAATAATATTAGTATTCAGTAAGAAGAAAAAGGAGTGCCAATAAATATATAAAAAGCTCATCTTCCTGTTAAGTAATTATGGAAATGAAAATTAAAACCATGATGGTATTTCAAAAATGATAGGATATCAAATGTGATATACCATTTCTTACCAACTAGGTAACTTATTGAAAACATGTCACCATCCAAAATAAGAAGAAAATACTTAGGTACAAATTTAACAAAGAAGTACAAAACTTGTATTCTGAAAACTGCAAAATATTGTTGAAAGAAATTAAAGAAAGCCTAAATAAATGGAAAAGCATCTCATATCCATGGATTAGAAAATTTATTGTTTAGATAGCAGTACTCTCCAAATTTACCTACAGATTTAATGCAGTCCCTATCAAAACCCCTACCTGGCTTCTTTGTAGAAATTGGCAGAGTGAACCAAAAATTCATAAGCAAATAAAAGGGACCCAGAATTAGCCAAAACAATCTTGAAAAAGAAGAGCGAAGTTAAACTCATATTTCTGATTTCAAAACTTTGTACAAAGGTACTGCAAGACACAGTAATACTGGCATAAGAAACATACAGATCAATGAAATATATTGAAAGTTGAGAAATAAACTCTTACATTTATGGTCAATTGATTTCTTATATAATTCATCTTTCTTTGTGTTAAGGTATACACAACAAATACCATCTTTACCATTTTATTTTAAGTAGACACTTCTTTGACATTAAGTATATTAACAGTGCTGTGTCATTCATGCCACTGTCTATTTCCAGACTATTTTAATCATCCCAAACCCAAACCCAAATTCATTTAGCAATACGAATTGCTTCCCCCCACCCCTGGTGACCGCTACTCTGCTTTCTGTCTCCATGAAGTTTCTTAGAAGCTTATTTTATTCACTGCAATGTCTTCAGCATTCATCCATGTCGTAGCATGTACCACCACTTCATTTCTTTTTATTGCTGAGTAATTGTATGGCTATATCACATTATGCTAATCCAGTCATCTGCTGATGGGCTCTTGGGTTGCTTCTGCCTTTTGATTACTGTGAATAATGCTGCTTTGAACATTGTCATCGAAATATCTGTGGGATCCTGCCATCACTACTTTGAGGTATGTATGTATAAGTGGAATTGCCAAGTCATATGATAATTATATGCGTAACTTTCAGAGCAACCACCAGACTTTTCCACAGTGGCTGCATTTTACATTACCACCAACGTGTGAGTGTTCCTATTTCTCCATATCCTTCCCAACACTTATTTTAGTATTTTTTTTAATGGAAATGTATTACAGGTTTATGTTAGGCAACTTTACACAAAAGCACAAAGAATAAGAGAAAATTGGTCACCTCATCCAAATTAAAATGTTTTATGCCTCAAAGAAATTTATCATGAAAGTAAAGAGACAACTACTTACTGGGGGAAGATATTTGGAAAACATTTATCTAATAAAAGTTTAATATCCAGAATTTATAATGAAACCCTGCAACATAGCAATGAAATTATAAACAGCTCACTTAAAAGTTGGGCAAGACTTGACTAGAAATTTCTCCAAGAAAGACGCAAATGGCTAGAAAGCACATGAAAAGATGCACAGTATCACTTACTGAGAAACGAAAGTCAAGACCACAATGAGATACCATTGCCCACCCACTAGAATGGCTAATACTAACAAAGGGAAAATTACAAGTGTGGGAGAAGATGCAAGCAAGCAGGAACAATAATTCCTTTTTACTGGGAATATTTTGATGTTTGGCAGGTGGAAGGTAGTTTGGCAGTTCCTCAAAGAGTTCAGTATAGAAGTATCACATGACCTATCAATCCCACTTCTAGGTAAGTACCAAAAACATTTGAAAGCAGGGACTCAAAGAGATATTTGCATACTAATGATCATTAAGGCTTTATTAACACTTATCAAAATTGGAAGGAACCCAAGTGTCCATCAACTGATGAATAGTTAAACAAAATGTGATAGGTCATACAATATAATATTATTCATGCACAAAAGGAAAGAAGTCCTGATACCTGTGACAACATGGATGAACCTTGCAGATATGTTAAGTGTAATAAAGCCAGGTACAAAAGTACAAATTGTGTATAACTTCACTCATATGAAATAGAATAAGTAAACTCATAGAATCATAATATAGAATACAGACTACCAGGGGATGGGATAGAGATAGAGAATGGGGATTTAATGGTTAAATTGTAAAAAGTTTCTATTTGAGTAGATATGAAGTTTGTAATGGATGGTGGTAATAGTAATACAACATTGTAAATGTAAATACTGAATATTTGGACTGTATTTGAATATGGTTAAAAGGGGAAATTTTAGGTTGTATACATGTTATTCTAGAAACAGTTTTAAAAAAGCAACATACAACACAATGTAACCAATGGATTGTAGTTAGTAATATAATTATAAAAATTTTCTTGCATGAATTGTAAAAAATGTGCCACACTAAAGTATAGGTTAAAAATAGGATGGTATATGGGAATTCTGTATTTTATGCATGGTTTTTCTGTAAACCTACAACTTTCCTAATTAAAAAATTTATTTGAGGGATTGTTTTCATTTCTTTTGGGTTTGAATTTGTATTTTCAGTTTCATATAGGAGCTGGATTGCTTGGGTCTCATGGTAATTCTGTTTTAGTTTTTGAAAAACATTATGCTGATTTCTGCAGCAGATTTACCATTTTACATTCTCACCAGTAATATGAGGATTCTAATCTCTCCACATCCTTTCAACACTTGTTATTTTCTGTTTATTTTTTGTAATACCCATCCTAATGTGTTTGGACTGGAATGTCATTGTGGGTTTGTTTTGTTTTGTTTTTGTATTTACATAGTGACATCATATGGATCATCTTTTCATGTGCTTATTTCCATTTGTATATATTCTTAGGAGAAATGTCTGCTCAAGTCCTTTGCACATCCTCTGATTGGGTTGTTTGTCTTTTTGTTTTGAGTTTTAAGAGTTTTATATATTTTGGACACTAGGGCCTTATCAGATATATACAATACTTTCTCCCATTCTTATGCTGCCTTTATTCTCATGTTATCCAAGGACAGAACGTTTGTTGAAGGTTTTCTCACATAGATGGCATTCATATTGTTTCTCTTCATTGTGAGTTCCATTGTACTAAGGCCAGAGCTTTGAATAAAGGACTTGCTACAGAAATGACATTCATATGATTTATGTCTCCTGTGAATTTGCTTATGTTGATTAAAAGACGGCAGGTCACTGACAGACTTTCCAAATTATTTGCCCTCATAGAGTTTCTTTCCCATGTGAGTTAACACATGTTGAGTCACTGTAGATCTGTGAGTGAAATCATTCCGTTCAAAGGGGCTCTCTGGAATGTGAGGTGTCCACTGAGATTAGATGATTGACATTCTCCAGCATCACATCTCTGAGTAACTTTTTCTCGGATGTGTCCAGCGGGGCCCATTCTTCCTGGATAAAGTCTGTAGTTACATCTTTGAAGGTCACTGATGCCAAATCCCTTCTCTCTGCTCTGGGATGAACACCAGATGTCTGCATTTGTGACAAGTGTACCAGGGATTCTGATGTGGAGTAGAACCTTAAACTCTAGGCGGTAAAGAATTGCTCGGCCCTGCACCTCCAACCAAGATCTACTCCTTTCTGGGACTGTGTCTCTGCTCTGAAACTCTGCAGAGCTCGAATGCCACAGAACTTCTCTTCCTGTGGGATTTTGTTTCAGTGTTTCCATCCCTCTTACTTCACAGGATTTATTTGTTCCAAGGGAATTAGGGCTCTGTTTCCTCATCAGTGGGAACCAGGTTCCTGAAGGTCATTGGGAAATCTGAGAATCTGGAATTACCTCCCCCATGGCTCTTATTTTTAGTATTTTTTTTTAAATGGCTATTATTTAAAGTTTGAAGTGGTATTTCATTGTGTCTTTAATTTGCATTTCTTTGATGGGTAATAGTGTTGAATATCGTTTTTTAAACTTTTTTTTATGAAATATATACGCAAAGAAAAGAAAGACAAAACAATAATTTTTAAATAAATTTTGAAGTACATCTCAAGTTCCAAGATTTCAGACTTTGTTATGGGTTACCATTCCACTATTTCAGATTTTTCCTTCTAGCTGCTCCAAAACTCTAGTGCCTGAAAGAAATACCAGTATAGTGATTCAGCAGTCATACTCGATCATTAAATCCTATTTTCTCTGTTATTCCTCCTTCTCTGATCCCTCTCTGAGTGTATAGGGATCTTTGGTCAGTACCCATTCTGACTTTTCATGTAGAGAAGGGCTGTTGACACTAAAGATAGAGAGATTTAATTCTTGATCATCTTGGAGAGGATGGTCCTTCTGGGTTTCAGAATTTATCTGGGATAGGAACCTGCTGGAAATTATAGGTTCCAGGAAAGCAAATTTAGTGCATGAAACTTTTATAGAGTCTTAGTTCAAGCCCTAGGTGTTCTTTCTCTTTTTTCTTAATTTTTTTTTTATTAGAGAAATTGTGGGTTTATCGCCTAACCATGCATAAAATACAGGACTCCATATACCACCCCACCACCAACACCTTGCATTGGTGTGGAAAATTAATGATAGCACTTTCTGGTAATTTTACTATTTTTTTTTACATTAGTTTACTTTTGTTACAATTGATGAAAAAATTTTAAATAGTGCTATTAACTATCGTACATAGTTTACATTAGGTGTATTTTTTTCCATATACCCCCCTATTAATGCCTTGTTTTAGTGTCATACATTTGTTATAATTCATGAAAGAAAATTCCTACACTTGTACTATACACTATAGTTATTGTCTACAATAAGGGTTCACTGTATTATAAAGGCCTATGCTTTATCCTTTAATCTTTATTCTAGTAACATATATGACCTAAAGTTTCCACTTTTAACCACATTCCCCTGTATAGTTCAGTGCTGTTAATTATACTCACAATAATGTTCTACAGTCACCGCCGTCCATTTCCAAACCTTTATAATAAACCCAAATAGAAATTCTGAAATTAAGCATCAACTCCTTATTCTCTAATCTTGTGGTAACCTAATTCTACATTCTAACTATGAGTTTGCATGTCATAATTAGTTCATATAAGTGAGGTCATACAATATTTATTCTTTTGTGTTTGGCATAGTTCATGCAGTATAATGTTCTCAGGGTTCATTCATGTTGTCACAAATCATCACAGCTTCATCCCTTTTTAAAGCTGACTAATGTTCCATTCTGTATACATGCTACTTTTTTTTTAATGCTGTATGGCAGGGTCACATTTCATTCTTTTTCCATGTGAATATCTGTTGCTGCAGCACCATTTGTTGAATTTTTTGTTTTTGTTTGGGAAGTGCATGGGCTAGGAATCAAACCTGGGTCTCCCACATGGCAGGCAAGAATTCTACCACTGAACTACCCTCGCACCCCCTATACTACATTTTATTTATTCTTTGGTTGATGGACACTTGGGTTGCTTCCATCTTTTGGCAATTGTGAATAATGAGGTATGGCAGAACTTTTATTTAAGGTTTTTATGTCATAAGGAAACACCTTAAAATTGGGTTTTGGATATTCTTGTTCTTAATGGGCCTCCCCACTCTAGAGCTGTATCAGTGATCAAGCCACGCCACAAAGCCATAGGCCACTTGCCATCTTGGTGACTCCTTTCTCCCCTTCTCCCTCTTCTGTCACAGATTGCGTTCCAGAAAACTTCAGTGTCCTCCATCTCTCTTCAGCCCCTGCATGCCAACTCAGTCTCTGCCCTTACAAATCTACAGCCATTCCAGCTCCTCCTAGCAGAACTAAATTCTCTCCAAGACCTTGCTTTAGAAGGCAGTTCTCTTACATTACAAAGCTGTCAAAAGTCACAGAGTTTTCCTGGCTTAGGATCCTAGTTGTTCTTAAAAGTTATCAGGAGTGATGTTGGTTGGGATTTAGCAAACCATGGCAATTAGCACTATTTAATTGAAGCTTGCATAAGAATAGACTACAGAATACCTCTTGACTCTATTTGATCTCTTTTAGCCACTGATGCCTTATTTTATTATGCTTCTTTTCCCCCTTTTGGTCAGGAAGGCATTGTCGATCCAACAGTGCCAGGGCCAGACTCATCCCCAGGAAGCATGCCTCATGTTGTCAGGGAGACTTTCAGCCCTGACTGTCATTTCCCACGTAGGGGAGAGGGTAAAGAATTTCCTTCCAGAGTTGGACTGAGAAAGAGAGAGGGGAAGGCACATCTGAGCAACAAAAAGAGGTTTCCTGGAAGCAACTCTTAAGCCTCGTTATAGGTAGTATTAGCTTCCCCACTATAGAAATAAGTTTCATTAGGGCAAGCCTCTTGGGCTTGCCTATTTTCTTGGGAGTTGGGATTAGGGCTTGCCTAATCAAGGGCTTGGCCTATTTTCTTGGGAGTCCCCAGTGGTTGAGGGGATAACTGGGTTTCCCAGTTTAAGGGAAAGATTAATAGTTCCCTTTTTTTTTGCCTTTGGATTCCCAAGGGACTCTGCTAGTACTTTTTAATTATCAGCCCACTTTAGTTGTAAGATGTATGCTGGTATTACATTAAGATGTACAGAATTATATGGCCCCGTTCCTGTTCTAGAGTCCAGAAGTTTGGGTTGTTTAAATGAGCTATCCAGACAGGTTGATTTAGATTGTATGTTACAGAAAATTTAGGTTCTTGACATAATAAGCTCCCCTGCCTTTGGTCTCATATAGTAGGTAAGGATCTAGAGTGTATTCGTTATCATCTTTTATCATCCCTTTTCCTGTATTCTGATTTACCGTAGTCCCAGCCAGAGTGGCTTTGTTTTTATCTCTGATTGAGGTCTGTTCTGTTTTTCGGTTACTGTAACTGTTATTGTATATAACTGTGCTATCTTTCAGGGCTGCGGCACTCCATTTCTGCATCTTAGGTGTCAAGGAGTTAACTCGAAGTTCCAGGAAAATACCAGCTGATACACATACAGTTCAGTGTCTCCAAATCTAAAAATATACTTACAACTTCAGATTTAGTCTGGCTGCTATAAGGACTTACAATCTAAACTCCAATTTTCTTATAAATACTTTCTGAAAGAGACCGTAGCATATTTATTCTTTTATTTCTGGCTTACTTTGCACAACACATTGTCCCCAGGGTTTGTTCAGTTCAGTGCGTGCCTCTCAGCATCCTTTTTTGTAGCTGCACCATATTCCGTCATATAGATGTATCACATTATGCCATTCTTCATCTCAATCATTGTACCCTTCAGCTCCCTCCATCTATTGGGCATCATAGATAATGTCCAAAATAAACAAACCACGTCTCACAATATCCTCACTTAGTTGTACAATCTGCAGCCCTCTCAATTTTAGATGGTTTTCATTGGTCCATAGCAACAAAGAAACAACAAATACAGTGTCACCAGCTATCAAATTAAAGCTACCCTTTATCACTTGTCCCTTACCACCTCCACACCCAATTAGTTGCCCTTGTTAGTGCTGTGGTACTGTTGATGTCTTCCTGTTAACTGTTGACCATAGCATACATTTTTAGTTCGCCCCCATACTCCTCTATTATTGATTTTTTGTCTAATAGCAAACCTTTGAAATAGTGCATGCAAGAACTTATAATTGTAGATTTAATCAGTGGGATATATGGCACTATGCATCCCCTTTCAGTCATTCACCTTCAATAAGGCAGTGTTACTTATAGCCCCACTAATTAGTTACTATCACTTCTGTCAATTCCCTTACATTTAGGTTCAACCTCATTGGGTAGCTATGTTAGTAAGTAAGCTGTGATAAACCAGAACTTCATTGGCTTATGTTTGTTTGTTTTTTGTTTCTTAATTTTAGTTTATGAGTATTTTAATCTCGCAGTTATTAAATTCTAGGATCTCATATTTTAGGCTTTCATTTTTTTAAACTTGTTTATTGTATATTATAACGTGTACAAAGAAATTAAAAAGCAATAGTTTTCAAAGCACTCTTCAACAAGTAGTTACAGGACAGATCCCTAGGGTTTATCATCAGCTACCATATGATCTTCTCAGATTTTTCCTTGTAGCTGCTCCAAAATATAGTTGGCTAGAAGGCTTAAATATTTTTTTATGACCACAGTCAACTTTTTTCTTTCTTTATTATGAAAAATAACATATATACAAAAAAGCAATAAATTTTAGAGCACAGTGCCACAATTCATTGTAGAACATATTTCAGACTTTGACATGGGTTATGTGGTAATTAGGTTCAGATATCAACTTGGCCAGGTGAACGTGCCTAGTTCTTTTGCTGTGGACATGAACCGATGGTATGTGAACCTCATCTGTTGCTCATTACATCTGCAGTCGGCTAAGAGGCGTGCCTACTGTAATGAATGATGTTTGATTTAATTGGCTGGTGCTTAAATGAGAGCTCAACATAGCACAGCCCAAGCAGCTCAGCATACCTCATCTCAGCACTCGCATCTCGGCCCAGGCCTTTGGAGATGCAGAAAGAAATCACCCCAGGGAAAGTTGTTGGAACTCAGAGGCCTGGAGAGAAGGCCAGCAGAGATCACCCTGTGCCTTCCCACTTAAGAAAGAACCTCAGTTGAAAGTTAGCTGCCTTTCCTCTGAAGAAGTAAGGAAATAAATCCCCTTTTATTAAAAGCCAATCTGTCTCTGATGTGTTGCATTCTGGCAGCTAGCAAACTAGAACAGGTTACAATTTCACAATTTTCAGTTTTTACTTCTAGCTGCTCTAAGATACTGGAGACTACAAGAGATATCAGTTTAATGATTCAGCATTCATATTCATGTGTTAAATTCTATCTTCTCTGTATAATTCCACATCCACCTTTGATCTGTCTATCCCTCTCTTTAGGAGTGTTTGGACTATGGCCATTCTAACTTTTTCATGCTGGAAGGGTCTGTCACTAATGGGGGTAAGGAAATGGAACTATCTGATGTTCTGGAGAGGCTGGGCCCTCTAGGTTTCAGAACTAATCTGGTCCAGAGACCTATCTGAAGGTTGTAGGTTTCTGGAAAGTTACTCTAGTGCGTGGAACCCTTGAGGAATCTAATATATTGCCCTAGGTGTTCTTTAGGATTGGCTGGAATGGTCCTGATTAGGGATTGGTAGGTTATGGTAGGTAGCAATGTCTAACTGAAGCTTGTGGAAGAGCAACCTCCAGACTAGCCTCTCAACTCTATTTGAACTCTCTCTGCCACTGATATTTTATTAGTTACACTTCTTTTTCCCCTTTTGGTCAGCATGAAATTGTTGATCCCATGGTGCCATGGTTGGATTCGTCCCTGGATGTCATATCCCACATAGGAGGGATTGCAACAATTTCACTTTGCAGAGTTGGGCTTAGAGAGAGTGAGGCCACATCTGAGCAACAAAAGAGGTCCTCCAGAAGTAACTCTCAGGCATACCTATAGGTAGGCCAAGCTTCTCTGCTACAAACATAAGCTTCATAACCTTGATAATATCAAAGTTATGGCCTACTGATTTGGGTGTCCCTAACGTTTGACACAGGGGATTTCCTGATGGTAAACTTTAATAGCTCCATATTTTTCTCTTATCCCTCAAGAGACTTTGCCAATACTTTTTGATTATCTGCTTAATGTACTCTAGGATGTATCCAGGCATTACATTAAGCTATACAGGATTAACGGACCCCTTATCCTGGGTTCCCTGTGTTTTAGTTGTTCAAATGAGCTGTACAGATAAGTTGAGTTAGATTATGTGCTACAGAAAATTTCGGTTCCAGACCAAATAAACATTTCTTCCTTTGGTCTCAAAGAGTATGTGTGGTTCTGAAATATAAACATTGTCTTCCTTATTCCTGTGTTCTGAATTATTTAAACCAACTTGATCGGCTTTGTTCTTATCTCTAAATATCAGATTATATATACATATAAAACAGCCTGTTGAAATCCAAAAATGATAATTACCACTCCAGACTAAATGTGTCTGCTATAAAAGCTTACAATCTAGGCTCCTGTTCTCTTGTAAGCATTTTCTAAAGGAGAACATACCATAGATGTTCTTTTGTTTCTGATTTATTTTACGTCACCAAATGTCCTACACTTTCATTCACATCATTGCTTGCCTCACAACTTCGTTCCTTTTTTGTAGCCCCACAACATTTGTTTGTAAGTATGTGTCATGCATCATCGTTCACCAATCTTCTTCTCAGTCAGTGTGTCCTTCAGCCACCTGTATTCATCTGGGGTTATGTATAGTGCCCAAAGTCCACAGTCCATCAGTACTCTCAATTTTAGATAATTTCATTGTTCCCAAGAGAAAGAAAACCGATAAACACACCCTCGCCAAATAGGAAATCTAAACCTCTTAACTCTTGTCCCTCTCCAGTTATTGCTGTGGTAGTGCTGTTTTCCTTTTTAAACAGCCCATAGCATGCAATACCAGTTTTTTAAGTCCCCTGTACCCTGGACTTTAAGCACTCTTTGTGCATGAATCATACCTTTGAAGTAGCTCTTGCAAGAACTAATTTATATTTCTAGTGTTATTCAGTGGGACACGTAGGTCTGTACAACCCCTTTCAATCTTGTTCGTTTTCAGTATGGTAATATTACTTATAGACCCACTAGAGAACCACCTTTTACTTCTATTCCCTTACATTGAAGTTCAACCTCATTAACTAACTTTTCACCCATCTCTAGCTTCTGTCTTTTTCTTTATTCTGTATTATAAGCCTCTGATTTTACCTTTTCCGTGGTCATAAAAATGGAATCATACAGTATCTATCCTTGTGTGTCTGCTTATTTCAGTCAGCATTTGGTCCTCAAACCTCATCCATCTTGTCAGGTCCTTTCATCTTACTGCTGCATAATATTCCATTGTATGTATATACCACATTTTGTTAATCCACTCGACTGTTGATGGGCATTTGGTTTGTTTCCATCTTTTGGCAATTGTGAATAATGCTGCTAAGAACATCGGTGTGCAATTGTCTGTTTGTGTCATTGCTTTCAGCTCTTTTGAATATATACCAAGTAGTGCTATTGCTGGGTCATAGGGCAACTTGTTATTTAGTTTCCTGAGGAACCACCAAACAGTCTTCCATAGTGTGTGTACCATTATACATTCCCACCAGCATTGCATAAGTGTTCCAGTTTCTCCACATCCTTTCCAACATTAGTTTCCTGTTTGTTTAATAGCAGCCATTCTTATAGGTGTGACATGGTATCTTGTTGTAGTCTTGATCTGCATTTCCCTTGTAGCCAGTGAAAATGAACATCTCTTCATGTGCTTTTGAGCCATCTGTATTTATTTTTCAGAAAAATGCCTATTTATATCTTTAGCCCTTTTTGTTTGTTTGTTTTCATTTTTAAACAGTTTTATTTGCACATCATGCAATCCAACCTAAGTACAAAATCACTGGTTCCTGGTATAATCACATAGCCATGCCTTCTACAGTCTGTGTAAAGACATTTCCTTGTCTTCCGCAAACAATCCCTTGCCTCTCCCACATATCCCCTGCTTGTTGATACTTAATTTTGGCATAATTTTAGCCCACTTTTACTACGTAACTATAATACAATAATGTTAGAATACTGAATGAAGCTGGATGTGAAAATGATAGAGGCAGAAGGCCTGGGAGCACAAATGAAATCAGAAGGAAAGATATACGATAAAGATTGAGATGGTATAATCTAGGAATGCCTAGAGTGTGTAATGATAGTGACTAAATGTATAAATTTAAAAATGTTTTGCATGAGAAAGAACAAAGGGATGTCAATAATAGAGGGTGTTGAAAATAGATGGTAATTAATATTTTAAAACTTTAACTTATGTGTAAGACTAAAGCAAAAAATGTTTATTTGGTACATAATTTATATTTTGACTAATGCATGTCCTAATATGCCTTATGTGGACAACTTAATTGAACACCATAAATGGAACCTTGAGTAGGGCATGAGATTTTGTAGATTTGTCCAGAGTGATGCCTCAGTAAATCCCAGAAGGATTTGAACAGTGAATAAAAAAGTATTTGCAAAGACCCCTTCGGGGAATGGTGAGAAAGGGGGAAAATTCAACTTCCCCAAGTGGAGAATTGTTGATATTCTCACAAGCGGTGGGGACAACCAAAGCAATAGCAATCTTGGGGTTTGTTCATATTAACTTAACCCTGCAAAGGATAAGCTAACCCTACTTAAAATTAGGCCTAAGAGTCACCCCAAGAGAACCTCTTGTTGCTCAGATGTGGCCTCTCTCTCTCAGCCAATACAACAAGCAAACTCACTGTCCTCCCCCTCTCTACGTGGGAGATGTGAACCTTCCTGGCACCATGGGACAGAAATCCTAGAGTGAGCTGGGACTCAGCACCAAGGGATTGAGAAAACCTTCTCAACCAAAAGTGGGAAAAAAGAAGTGAGACAAAATAAAGTGTCAATGTCTGAGAGATTCCAAACAGATTTGAGACGTTATCCTGTAGGTTATTCTTATGCATTAAATAGATATTGCCTTTTTAGTTAAGAAGTAACAGAGAGGCTAGAAGGAACTGTCTGAAAATGTAGAGCTGTTTTCCAGTAGCTATGTTTCTTGAAGATGATTGTATAATGATAGAGCTTTCACAGTGTGACTGTGTGATTGTGAAAACCTTGTGTCTGATGCTTCTTTTATCTATCTTATGGACAGATGAGTAAAACATATGGATTAAAAATAAATAAATAATAGGGGGAACAAATGTTAAAATAAATTTAGTAGGTTGAAATGCTAGTGATCAATGAAAGGGATGGGTAAAGGGTATGGTATGTGTTCATTTTTTTCTGTTTTCTTTTTATTTCTTTTTGTGAATTGATGCAAATGTTCTAAGAAATAATCATGATGATGAATATGCAACTATGTGATGAAAAACAAAAGAATATTCATATTGTATGTTGATTGGTTGTATTAATAAAAGTTTTTTAAAAATTTAGCCCATTTTATAATTGGTTTGTTTGTTCTTTTGTTGTTGAGTTGTATGATTTCTTTGTGTATACAGGATATCAAACCATTGTCCAATATGTGATTTCCACATATTTTCTCCCATTGAGTTGGCTGCCTCTTCACCTTTGACAAAGTCTTTTGAGGTACAGAAGCATTTGATTTTGAGAAATTCCCATTCATCTGTTTTTTCTTTTGTTGCTTATGCTTTGGGTATAAAGTTTAGGAAGCTACCTCCTATTACTAGGTTTTGAAGATGTTCCCCTGCATTTTCTTCTAGAAGCTTTATGGTGCTAGTTCTTAAATTTAGGTGTTTGATCCACTTTGAGTTAGTTTTTGTGTAGGGTGTAAGATAGGGGTTCTGTTTTGTTCTTTTGCCTATCTTCATCCAGTTCTTCCATGCCCATTTATTGGAAAGACTATTTTGTCCCAGTTCAGAGGATTTGGGGGCCTTGTCAAGAATCAGTTGATGCTTCCGGGCCAAGATGACGGCTTAACAATGTGCGCATTTTAGTTCATCCTCCAGAAAAACTACTAAATAACCAGAAACAGTACAGAACAGCTCCTGGGCCACATCAGTGACTGGACACATAGCGTACCCTAGTCTAGACCAGCTGGACCGGCTGCAAGCTCCCCAGAACCGTGAGTCCCCCAAGCCATGGTGGCTGGTGCCCCTCCCCCACAGGCTGCTTCCCAGAGCAGAAAGGAAAGGGACTTTACCAGCAGCAGGGACTGAACACAACTAAACGCCAATTGTGGAATTAATTAACAAGTTCTGACTATTAGAAATAGGCCCTCAGCTCAGGTGAACCTGGTCATAGCTGAGGTCCCTCATTTTTGCCCCAGAGCTGAGGGGGCAGGGCTGACGGAACAAGAAAAAAAAAAAGGAAACAGAGGTTTTTGTGGCTGTGTTTCTACAAAGGCTTGACTGCCTCTGGATTCAGCAGCAGGACTTCTCAAGCTGCAACTGCCTCAGACATAGGCAGAAACAAGGTTATTTGAGAGCATGTCTGGAGCCTTTGTCTTCCCCAGGGGAGGGATGAAGCCCAACTCAGGTGGAATCCCTCCCTCAAAGAATTCAGAACCCAGGACTTGGTAATTTGAAGCCATTAAAATCAGCCTACAACCTCTCCTCTGTCTCCACCACACCCCCAGCAGGGAGAGTCTGCCAAAGTTAAAGGTACTGCATCATCTTATGCTGGGGGGACCTGCAGGCAGACAAGCGCCACATACTGGGCAGAATACGAAAAACAGAGTCCAAAGACTTCACAGGACAGTCTTTTAACCTGCTGGGTCTCACCCTCAGGGTAAACTGACGCAGGTGACTCCTTCCCCCTGATAGGAGTCCAGTTTAGTTCGGAAAAACCTGGCTGGAGTCTATATTACCTATGTAGACCCTTCTAAGGGTGGGGAGGGAAAAGGCACCTTCCAAGCAGGGCAAGAAGCCAGATAAAGCTGTACTGAATGTCAAAGAACAGATAGACAACAAATTCATCCAGCAAGAAAACCCTAGGTAAAAGAAATTAAAGCAATCTCCAGAATAAACTAATTAAAGTAATTAAATGCCTAGATGCCAGCAAAAAATAACAAATCACACTAGGAAAATTGAAGATATGGCCCAGTCAAAGGAACAAACCAACAATTCAAATGCCATACAGGAGCTGAAACAATTAATTCAGAATATACGAACAGATATGGAAAACCTCATCAAAAATCAAATCAGTAAATTGAGGGAGGATATAAAGAAGGCAAGGAATGAACAAATAGAAGAAATCGAAAGTCTGAAAAAACAAATCACAGAACTTATGGGAATGAAAGGCATGGTAGAGGAGTTGAAAAAAACAATGGAAACCTACAATGGTAGATTTCAAGAGACAGAACATAGAATTAATGAACTGGAGGATGGAACATCTGAAATCCGACAAGAAACAGAAACTATAGGGAAAAAAATGGAAAAATATGAGCAGGGACTCAGGGAATTGAAGGACAATATGAAGCACACAAATATACGTGTTGTGGGTCTCCCAGAAGGAGAAGAGAAGGGAAAAGGAGGAGAAAAACTAATGGAGGAAATTATCACTGAGAATTTCCCAACTCTTATGAAAGACTTGAAATTACAGATCCAAGAAGTACAGCGTACCCCAAAGAGAATAGATCCAAATAGAACTACTCCAAGACATTTACTAATCAGAATGTCAGAGGTCAAAGAGAAAGAGAGGATCTTGAAAGCAGCAAGAGAAAAGCAATCCATCACATACAAGGAAAGCCCAATAAGACTATGCACAGATCTCTCAGCAGAAACCATGGAGGCGAGAAGACAGTGGGTAATATATTTAAATTATTAAAAGAGAAAAACTGCCAACCAAGAATTCTATATCCAGCAAAACTGTCCTTCAAAAATGAGGGAGAAATTAAAACATTTTCAGACAAAAAATCACTGAGAGAATTTGTGACCTAGAGACCAGCTCTGCAAGAAATAGTAAAGGGAGCACTAGAGACAGATTCGAAGACAGAAGAGAGAGGTGTGGAGAAGAGTGTAGAAAGGAAGACTATGAGTAAAGGTAAAAAGAAGGAAAATTAGAAGGACATATAAAAGCCAAAAGGCAAAATGGTAGAGGAGGGTACTGCCGGGCAGTAATAACACTAAATGTTAATGGATTAAGCTTCCCAATCGGGGGACATGGACTGGCAGAATGGATTAGGGAACGGGACCCATCTCTATGCTTTCTCTACTCAAAGGACATGAGGGCAAGAACACAAATGGACATTTGCACACCAATGTTTATAGCAGCATTATTTACAATTTCCAAGAGATGGAAACAGGCCAAAATGTCCATCAATAGACGGGTGGCTAAATAAACTGTGGTATATACATACAATGGAACATTATGCAGCTGTAAGACAGAATAAAGTTATGAACTATGTAACAACATGGATGGTCCTTACGGACATTATGCTGAGTGAGATTAGCCAGAAACAAAAGGACAAATACTGTATTGTCTCACTGATTTGAACTGACATTGGTGAATGAACTTGCAGAATTTCATTGGTAACAGAGACCATCAGGAGATGGAAATAGGGTAAGATATTGGGTGATTGGAGCTGAAGGGATGCAGATTGTGCAACAGGACTGAATGCAAAAACTCAGAAATGGACAGCACAATACTACCTAACTGTAATACAATTATGTTAAAACACTGAATGAGGCTGAATGTGAGAACGATAGAGGGAGGAGGGCTGGGGGCACAAATGAAATCAGAAAGAAAGATAGACGATAAAGATTGAGATGGTATAATCTAAGATTGCCTAGAGTGTATAATGACAGTGACTAAATGTACAAATTTAAAAAATATTTTTGCATGAGGAAGAACAAAGGAATGTCATTACTGCAGGGTGTTGAAAATAGATGGTAATTAATGTGTTAAAATTTCAACTAATGTGTGAGACTAAAGCAAAAAATGTTTATTTGGTACAAAATTTATATTTTGACTAGTGCATTTCCTAATATAACTTAGGTAGATAGCTTGGTTGAATGACATAAGTACATGGAACCATGGGTGGACATGAGATTTTGTAGGTTTGTCCAGAGTGATGCCTTGATGAATCCCAGAGTGATTTGATCAGTGAGTGGAAAAGTATTTGCAAAGTCCCCTTTGGGGAATGGTGAGAGCAAGGGAAAATTCAACCTCCCCAAGTTGAATTCTTGATATTCTCACAAGCTGTGTGGACAACCAAAGCTATAGGCTAAGACCCCAGTCTTGGGGTTTGTTCATATGAAACTTAACCCCACAAATGATAGGTCAAGCCTACTTAAAATTAGGCCTAAGAGTCACCCCCAAGAGAACCTCTTTTGTTGCTCAGATGTGGCCTCTCTCCAGCCAACACAACAAGCAAATTCACCAACCTCCCCCTGTCTACGTGGGACATGACTCTCAGGGGTGGATCTTGTTGGCAACGTGGGACCGAAATCGGAGAATGAGCTATGACTCAGCATCAAGGGACTGAGAAAATCCTCTCAACCAAAAGGGGGAAGAGTGAAATGAGACAAAGTGTCAATGACTGAGAGATTCCAAACAGAGGCGAAAGGTTATCCTGGAGGTTATTCTTATGCATTAAGTAGATATCACCTTGTTACTCAAGATATAATGGAGAGGCTGGAGGGAACTGCCTGAAAATGTAGAGCTGTGTTCCAGTAGCCATTGTTCTTGATGATGATTGAATAATGATATAGCTTTCACAGTGTGACTATGTGATTGTGAAAACCTTGTGTCTGATGCTCCTTTTATCTACCTTGTCAACAGATGAGTAGAACATATGGAATAAAGATAAATAATAGGGGGAACAAATGTTAAAATAAATTTAGTTTGAAATGCTAGTGATCAATGAAAGGGAGGAGTAAGGGGTATGATGTGTATGGTTTTTTCCTCTGTTTTTGTTTTATTTCTTTTTCTGAATTAATGCAAGTGTTCTAAGAAATGATCATTATGAATATGCAACTATGTGGTGATGTTGTGAATTACTGAATATATATGTAGAATGGAATGATCACATATTAAGAATGTTTGTGTTTCCTGTAATTTTTTTTTAATTAATAAAAAATAATAATAATAATAAAAAAATCAGTTGACCATAGATTTAGTTGTTTATGTCTGCACTCTTGATTTGATTCCATTGGTCAGTGCTTCTACCTTTGTGCCAGTACCATGCTGTTTTGACTACTGTGGTTTTATAATAGGGTTTAAGGTCGGGAAATGTTTGTACTCCCAGTTCGTTCTTCTTTTTTTCTAGAATATCTTTAGCTATTCATGGTCTATTTCCTTTCCAAATACATTTGATAACTAGCTTTTCTGAATCTACATAGTTGGTTGTTGGAACTTTGATTGGTGTTTCATTGAATCTATAGATCAATTTAGGTAGATTTTGACATCTTAATAACATTCAACCTTCCTATTTATGAGTATGGAATTTCTTTCTATCTAGGTCATTTTTTTTATTTCTTTTAGCAATGTTTTCTAGTTTTCTGTGTACAACCCCATGACATCTCTATTTAGGCTTATTCCTAGATACTTGATTCTTTTGGTCACTATTTTGAATGGAAATTTTTCCTTAATTTTCTCCTCAGATAGATCATTACTTGTACATAGAATTACAACTGACTTTTTTTACATTTATCTTGTATCCCGCCACTTTGCTGAATTTGTGTATTAGCCCAAGTAGCTTTGCCATAGATTTCTCAGGGTTTTCTATGTGTGTGATCATATCATCTGCAAATAATGAAAGTTTTACTTCTTCCTTTCTATTTTGGTCTCTTTCTCTTCCAAATAAATTTGATAACTTACTTTTCCAAGTCTTCAAGGTAGGCTGTTGGGATTTTGATTGGTATTCCATTGAATCTCTTGTGTAGAGTTAACACCTTAAGGACATTTAATCTTCTTATCCATGAGCAGTGAATATCTTTCCTCCTATTTAGATCTTCTTTGGTTTCCCTTAGCAATGTTTTGTGGTTTTCTGTGAACATGTCCTTTACATCCCTGATTAAGTTTATTCCTCGATTATTGATTCTTTTAGTTGCTATTTTGAATGGAATTTTTCTTGTCTCCTCAATTAGGTCATCATTTGTGTATAGAAACATTAATTTTGTATCCCAGCACTTTTGCTGAATTTTTTTATTAGCTCAACTAGCTATGGTGTAGATTTCTCATATAGAATCATGTCATCTGCAAATAATCAAAGTTTTACAGCTTCCTTTACAATTTGAATGCCTTTTGCTTCTTTTTCTTGCCTGATTGCTTTAGCTAGAACTTTTCGCACAATGTTGAATAATAATAACAGTGGGCATCCTTGTCTCGTTCCTGATCTTAGGAGGAATGCTTTCAGTATCTCGTCATTAGGTATGGTGCTGGCTGTGTGTTTTCATATATGCCTTTTATCATATTGAGGAAGATTCATTCAATTTTTACCTTTTGAAGTGTTTTTATCAGAAAAGGATGTTGAATGCTTTTTCACCTTCAAGCGAGATGATCATGTGTTGAACCACCCTTGTGTGCTTGGTATATATCACATTTGGTCGTGGGCATAATTCTTTTACTGTACCATTGGATTTGATGGGCTGTTTTTTTTTTTTGTTTTTATTTTTGGGAATTTTTGCATCTATATTTATTAGAGAGATTGACCTGTAATTTTCCTTCTTTGTAGCATCTTTATCTGGTTTTGGCATTAAAATTATGTTAGCTTAGCTTCATAAAATGAGTAAGTTATGTTCATTTTTCCTCAGTGTTTTGTAAAAGTTTTTTTTTCTTTCCTTCTTCTTGGGCAGGCACCGGGAATTGAGGCCTCCCACATGGCAGGCAACAACTCTCCCTTTCTAAGTCACTGTGGCCCACCCTTTTGTAAGAGTTTGAGCAAGACTGTGTTACTTCTTTTTGAATATTTAGTAAAATACTCCTGAGAAGTTATCTGGCTCTGGATTTTCTTTGTAGGAAGATTTTTGATAACTGAGTGACTCTCTTTACTTGTGATTGGTTTGTTGTGATCTTCTGTTTCTTCTGAAGTCAGTTCTTGTGTTTCTTGGTGTTTGTCCATTTCATCTAAGTTGTCTGGTTTGTTGGCATATAGTTTTTCATAGTATTGTCTTATGATTTAATTTTTAAAATTTCTTCTGGGTCCATGGTAACAACCCTCCTCTAATTTCTGATTCTGTTTAATTTATTCTATTGTTATTTTGTTGTTGTTCTCCAGTTCATTTATTTCTGCTTTAATCTTTGTTATTTCTTTTTATTTACTTTTGGGTTAGTGTGCTGTTCTTCTCTAGTTCTTCTACATGAGCAGTTAAGTCCTCAATTTGTGCTCTTCTTTTTTAATGTAGGCATTTAGGGCAATAATATCCCTCTAAGCACTGCGTTTCCCACATCTGCAATTTATGATAGGTTATTCTTACTCATTTCTGGATATTTACCACTTTACCAATTGCTCTTGCAGTTTTTTCTTTGACCCACTGATTATTTGAGACTGTGTTATTTAATCCCCTATATATGTGAAAGTTCTGGTTCTTTGGTGGTTTTTTATTTCCAGCTTCCTTCCATTGTAATCAGAGAAAAGTTCTTAAATAATTTCAAAATTTTTACATTTATTAAGACCTGTTTTGTGCCCCTAGCCAATGATCTATCCTGGATAATGTTCCATGAACACTGGAGAAGAATGTATATCCTGGTGTTTTGGGTGTAATGATCTGTATATGTCTGTTAGGTCTAATTCATTTATCACATTGTTTAGGTTCTCTATTTCTTTATTGATCCTCTGTCTAGTTCTATCTATAAAGTAGAGTGGTATATTGAAGTCTCCCAGTATTATTGCTCAAACTTCTGTTGCTTTCTTCATTTTGCCAGTGTTTGCCTCCTGTACTTTGGAGCTCCTTGATTGAGAGCATAACATTTATGATTGTTATTTCTTCATGGTGAACTGTCAGTTTTATTAATATATATTGTCCTTCCTTTTCTCTTATAATATCTTTACATTTGAAGTCTATTTTGTCTTATATTAATATAGCTGCTCCTGCTTTCTTTTGATTACAACTTGTGTGGAACATCCTTTTCCATCCTTTCACTTTCAGTCTATTCGTATCCTTGGGTCTGAGGTGATTTTCCTGTAAGCAGCATATAGATGGATCATATTCTTTAATCCTGTATCTTTTTAATCCTGTGTATTCTGCCAATCTGTATCTTTTAATTGGTGAGTTTAGTCCGCTAACATTAAGAGTTGTTACTTAAAGGCAGTTCTTGAATCTACCGTCTTATCCTTTGGATTTTATCAGCTCTGTATATTCTTTTCCCTCTTTCTGTTTTTGTCCTTTAAATTACCCTTACTCGTACTCTTCGATTCTGTGCCCTTCTCCAGATCTCCCTCTCCTGTCTTTTTTTTTTCCCCCAGACGACAGAATACCCTTTAGTATTTCTTGTAGTGTAGGTCTCTTGTTAACAAATTCTCTAAGTATTTGTTTGTCTGAAAATTTTAATCTCTCCCTCATTTTTTTTTTTTTTTATTAAAGAGAAAGGGAGGAAGGGAAGGAAAGACAGAGAGAAGGAAGGAAGGATGGAAGGAAGGAAGGGAGGAAGAAAGGGAAACATCTTTTAAACATTTTCTTGTTTTATTATATTTTGTTTGTTTGTTTGTTTTTTACATGGGCTGGGGCCGGGAATCGAACCGGGGTCCTCCGGCATAGCAGGCAAGCACTCTTGCCCGCTGAGCCACCGCGGCCCGCCCACTCCCTCATTTTTGAAGAATAACTTTGTTGGATAAAGAATTTTTGACTGGAAGTCTTTCTCTTTCAGAATCTTAAATATATCATACCCCTGTCTTCTTGCCTCCATGGTACCTATTGAGTAGTCTGAACTTAGTCTTATGTGGCTTCCCTTGTATGTGGCGAATCACTTTTTTCTTTCTGCTTCTCTTTAGCATTTGATAGTTTGATTGATGTGTGTCTTAAATCAGGTCTGTTTATATTTGTTCTATTTGGGGTTCATTGGGCTTTTTTGATTTGCATATTTATGTCTTTTTTAAGGATTGGGAAGTTTTCCCCCATTATCTCCTCAACCAATCTTCCTAGCCCTTTACTCTTCTCTTCTCATCCTGGGACACCAGTTGTCTTGTATTCATGCATTTCATGTTGTTCATCATTTCCCTGACCTCCAATTCCAATTTTTCATCTCTTTTTGCCATTTATTCTTTTGTGCATTTGAATTCTGTTCTTTCCTGTCATCCGCTTATACATTTTTCTGCCTCTTCAGATCTGTTTTGTGCCTCTAGAATATTTTTTGTTTTGTTTGCAGTATCTTTTTTTTTAATGTGAGATCCACTTCTTTCCTATTTTTTCAAATAATTCTTTATGCTTTTATAGTGTCTTCTTGATATCCTTTATGTCATTAGCCTGCCCACTGAATTTATTTAGGAGATTTGTATGAACAACTTTGCTTAATTTTCTAAATCCTGTGTCTCTTTTGGTGTTTTAATTTGGTCATTTGGCTGTACCATGTCTGCCTGCATCTTTGCTTTGTGATTTTCTCTTGCCTTTGAGGCATTGGATTATCTTGCAAGGTTGGTCTAAGGTACTGATTTTTGTATTTCCATGGATTTGCATTGAAGGTCTCCTTTTAATCTTAGTTTGTCAGAAATTCCCCTTGAAACTACTGCCTGGACCCTATGTAGGAGATGCAACTCTGTTTGAAGATCTGTTGTAAGATAGGCATGTAGGCAGTTTTCCAGACTGCTTTTTCCTCATCTTCCCAGCAGCGGCGCTCTTGGACTACCTCTTCCATGGAGGCCCACCTCTCCCCAACGGCAGCAGCTGGATGAGCAAGATGAATACCAGTTCCAGCCAAGGCCACTGGTCTTGGTGTGCACTGAAAGCCACCAGTCCTGGGTCTGAGGGGTGGGCAGTGTGAACCCTGGCAGAGAATCTTCTTGTGGGCCTGGTGGTTCTGGTGGTCACCTGGCTTCCACATGGAATGATCTTAGGCTGTGCGACTGAATTTTTCAACTGCCTCTGTCCTCAGTCAATCTGGAGATCCTGGCAGTTTGGTCAGCTCACTTGTTTCCTTGGCTGCACCTCTCCACTCATGAACACTTTAGGCCTCCAGGCTCTGTGGGGAAAGGGAAACAATACCAGGACCCAGCGAATCTCTTTCGCCAGCCACTTGTCACACCTTCTCCACTCTGCATCGCCCCCTCCTCCCAAAAGGAAGTACCCCAGTCTCTACAAATAACACGTGACCACAGCAGCCTGCCTCAAAGGTCAGAGGCAGGCACTTGCACTGGCTAGAAAGTCTCTGTGTGCAGGCAAACCAAGTCTTCTGGCTTCCAAGTTCCCCACAGGAGCTCCCAGCTGCAGAACTGAGAGGGAAGATCTTCCAGACTAGCTGCAGAGGCTGACGGGAATGCTGGAGCACCTCACTCTTTCAGAACTCGCTCCTTCCTGTTCACTGCCACTTACCACTGAGCACACTCACCTGATTCTCTCTGCCCTAATTTCTCTGTTTTTTCATCCATGTCCTTCCTATATAGTACAGAAGACTCTTTCTGGTTACTTGCACCCTGGAACAGCTTCCCAGCTGTTTTTCTGTCACTTCTTTAGTTATTCTACAGAGCAGGGGTGAACTCAGCGTATTCTATTCTGCCTTCTTCCTGGAAGCTTGAATCCATTGCCTTTTTTTTTTTTTTTTTTTTTTAATTTTTATTATTTTTTTAAATACCAAAACCAAACAAACGCAAACATTCTTAACTTTTTTAAAAATTTATTTATTAATTAAAAAATTAAGAAACAAAATAAAACATCAACATACATAATCAGTAATTCACAATATCATCACTTAGTTGCATATTCATCATTTCTTAGAACATTTGCATTAATTCAAAAAAAGAAATAAAAAGACAATAGAAAAAGAAATAAAACGAACACAGGAAACGAAAAAAAAAAAGATTATACCTACCATACCCCTTACCCCTCGCTTTCATTGATCACTAGCATTTCAAACTAAATTTATTTTAGCATTTGTTCCCCCTATTATTATTATTATTATAATTATTATTTTATTTTATTTTTTTACATGGGCAGGCACCGGCAATCAAACCCAGGTTCTCGGGCATGGCAGGCAAGCGTTCCTACCTGCTGAGCCACCGTGGCCCGCCCATATTATTTATTTTTATTCCATATGTTCGACTCCTGTGTTGACAAGGTAGATAAAAGGAGCATCAGACACAAGGTTTTCATAATTACACAGTCACACTGTGAAAGCTATATCATTATACAATCATCATCAAGAAACATGGCTACTAGAACACAGCTCTACATTTTCAGGCAGTTCCCTCCAGCCTCTCCATTACATCTTGGATAACAAAGTGATATCTACTAATGCATAAGAATAACCTCCAGGATAACCTCTCAACTCTGTTTGGAATCTCTCAGCCATTGACACTTTGTCTCATTTCACTCTTCCCCCTTTTGGTCGAGAAGGTTTTCTCAATCCTTTGATGCTAAGTCTCAGCTCATTCTAGAGTTTTTCTCAATCCCTTGATGCTGAATCTCAGCTCATTCTGGGATTTCTAACCCCATGCTGCCAGGAAGATCCACACCCCTGGAAGTCATGTCCCATGTAAACAGGGGTAGGGTGGTGAGTCTGCTTGCTGTGTTGGCTGGAGAGAGAGGCCACATCTGAGCAACAAAAGAGGTTCTCTTGGGGGTGACTCTTAGGCTTAATTTTAAGTAGGCTTGACCTATCCCCTGTGGGGTTAAGTTTCATATGAACAAACCCCAAGACTGGGGGCTCAGCCTATAGCTTTGGTTGCCCACACTGCTTGTGAGAATATCAAGAATTCAACTTGGGGAAGTTGAGTTTTCCCCCGTTCTCGCTATTCCCCGAAGGGGACTTTGCAAATACTTTTCCAGTCACTGATCAAATCACTCTGGGATTCATCAGGGCATCACCTGGACAAACCAACAAAATCTCATGTCCTATACAAAGTTCCATGTACTTAAGGTGTTCAATCAACTATCTACATAAGTTATATTAGGAGATGCACTAGTCAAAGTATAGATTTGTACCAAATAAACATTTTTTGCTTTAGTCTCACACATTAGTTGAAATTTTAAAATATTAAGTACCATCTATTTTCAACACACTGCAGTAATGAAGTGTGTTGTTCTTCTTTTGTTCTTCTTCATGCAAAAACATTTTTTAAATTTGTACATTTAGTCACTATCATTATACACTCTAGGCATTCCTAGATTACACCATCTCCATCTTTATCATCTATCTTTCTTTGTGATTTCATTTATGCCCCAGCCCTCCTCCCTCTATCATTCTCGTATGCAGCTTCATTCAGTGTTTTAACATAATTGTATTACAGTTAGGTAATATTGTGCTGTCCATTTCTGAGTTTTTATATTCAGTCCTGTTGCACAATCTGTATCCCTTCAGCTCCAATTACCCAATATCTTACCCTATTTCTATCTCCTGATGGTCTCTGTTACCAAGGAAATATTCCAAGTTTATTCACTAATGTCAGTTCATATCCGTGAGACCATACAGTATTTGTCCTTTTGTTTCTGGCTAATCACATTCAGTGTAATGAATGTCCTTAAGATCCATTCATGTTGTTACACACTTCATAAGTTTATTCTGTCTTACAGCTGCATAATATTCCATCTTACATAAATGTCACAGTTTGTTTAGCCAACTGTCTGTTGATGGACATTTTGGCTGTTTCCATCTCTTGGTAATTGTTAATAATGCTGCTATAAACATTGGTGTGTAAATGTCCATTTGTGTCCTTGGCCTTGTGTCCTTTGAGTAGAGACAGCATATAGATGGGTCCTGTTTTTTAATCCATTCTGCCAAACTATGTCTTTTGATTGGAGAGTTTAATCCATTAACATTCAGTGTTATTACTGCATGGGTAGTACTTTCTTCTACTATTTTGCCTTCTGGATTTTATATGTCATATCTAATTTTCCTTCTTTTTATCTTTACCCATAGTCTTCCTTTCTACACTCTTCTCCACACCTCTCTCTTCTGTCTTCGTACAATCAACATCTTAACCTAATAACAACCTAGTCCAAGTAGTACAAAGCTAGTTTCAGTAGTATGCAAGCTCTCTACTCCTATCTCTGTCCTTCCCACTTTATATAGTTATTGTCTCAGATTATATCTTTATACTTGATATGCCCCTTAGCATAGATTTTAAATGTTGTTTTTCTCATTTGCCTGTTAAGTCATAAAGGGGAACAAAGCAGTTACAAAACCAGAACTATAATATGGCACTTTATATTCATCTACATAGTTACCTTTACTGATGTTCTTTATTTTTTCTCATGTTTCAGTTACTACCAAGTGTCTTTTTATTTCAACCTGAAGGACTGTTTTTAGTATTTCTTATAGGATAGTTCTTCTGCTAATAAACTCTTTCACCTTTTTTTTTTTTTTACCTGTAAGTGTCTTAATTTCTTCCTAGTTTTTGATAAATACTTTTGCTGACTATATACTTCTTGGTTGACAGTTTTTTTCTTTAAGGACTGTATATATGCTGGCCCATCTCTTCTGGTCTCCATGGTTTTCGCTGAGAAATCTGCTGTTACTCTTATTGAGGATCACTTTTTTTTTGCATTAAGATATTTTACTGATGGCTGAGTTTTTTGGTTGACCCTTACATTTTGTGCCAAGGCTAGTGCCTCACTCCTCTCACCCTAGAACAGGCTCTGGGGTGGAGCTGGGAGTGGTGTTGGGAGAAATGGAGCTCTTTGCTGGCTTTACTGGCCAGGAGCAAGTGCAATAAGAGTTCAGTAGCTGAGTCTTCTGTCTAGAAAGTAATTCCTCAGGCAGAAAATCAATTAAGTTGAGTCACTATTAAGTTGAGTCATGGTTAGGGACACGTGTCAACTTGGCCAAGTTGTGGTACCTGTTTATCTGATTGGGCAAGCGCTGGCCTGTCTGCTGCAATGAGGACATTTCATAGGATTAGATCATGATCACATCAACTGCATCCACAGCTGATTCCATTTGTAATCAGCCAAAGGGGAGTGTCTTCTGCAGTTAGTGATGCTAAATCTAATCATGGGAAGCCTTTTAAGGAGGACTCAGAGGAGACAGGTTCCATTCCTACTTTGGCTGGTGAGCCTCTCCTCCAGAGTTCATCTAGGCCATCCATCCGAGTCGTCAGCTTCGCAGCCTGCCCTGTGGATTTTGGACTCTGCATTCCTGCGATCACTTGAGACACTTGTATAAATTTTATATTTGCAAGTGTTCCCTGTTGATTCTGTTTCTCTAGAGAACCCTAACTAATACATCTTGGTACCAGGAGTGGTTCTTAAGAAACAGAATCTTAAAAATGGGTTTTTATGAATGGTTTTCTACTCTGACTGGACTCAGAGACACTAAGGACTCTATTTCCAGTAATCAGAATGACACTCCCAATCCATGGAGTGAGTTGGCAAAGGAGATAGTCAAAATATCATCATTCGATTCTCCTAATGCTTCGCTTGTACAAAGCCAGATTCTGAGGGATAATGTTTTTGACACCTTTACAGAGTTTTGCAGAAATAAAAGTTATAGAGATGTTGGTTGGTTGTTGTTAGATACACTGTCTACATTAAGGGGTGAAAGGGTTGGGCTTAAGGCTTCAAACGAGAAGCTTAAGTGCCGTCTGAATGATGTAGACGTTTCTATGAGTATCCTGAAGGAAAATCTTATTTCCTGTAGCCGTAGACTTGAGATCTCTGAAAATCAGACTCAGAATCTTATTGTTAGAGTAGCAACTTTACAACATAAACTGAAATCTCAGTCTTGCATGGTGTCTGCCGTTAAAGTGAGGGCATTGATTGGAAAGGAGTGGGACCCTGAAAAATGGGATGGTGACATATGGATTGATAATGATGTTGGGGGTGAGGTTGAAACCCTAGGCCATGCTGAGTCTTCTCTAGATAACTCTATAGTAGTCTTCCCTGAGGACATAGCCGCCCCACCTCCAGCCTGCCTTGAGGGATTGGCCACCCAGCCTCCTCCTGAAGGGATTAGCCCTAGAGTGATTATTCCTGTTTCACCAGATGAAACTGCAAATGAAAGCCCTGAAGCAAATGGCTTGGAAGATATTTCTAATTCTTTTCATGACCCACCCCCACCAGCCCTCATTTCTTCTAGACCTATAACTGGACTAAAGTCCCAACAGGCCCCTAAAGGTGAGGTACAAAGTATCACACATGAGGAGGTACGTTATACTCCAAAAGAACTGTGTGAGTTTCCCAATTTATATAGACAGAAATCAGGGGAATATGTGTGGCAATGGATTTTTAAGAGTGTGGGATAATGGTGGGAGGAACATAAGGCTGGATCAGGCTGAATTTATTGATATGGGCCCACTAAGCAGAGATTCTGCGTTCAGTGTTATAGCTCGAGCGGTTAGAAAAGGTGTTAACAGCTTGTTTGGGTGGTTGGTTGAAACATGGATCAAAAGGTGGCCAACACATTACCTGAGGTTGAAATGCCAGAACTGCCCTGGTATAATGTAGATGAGGGGATCCAGAGGCTTAGAAAGATTGCAATGTTAGAGTGGATTTATCATGCAAAGCCTGCTCTTACACCCCAGGAATGTCCAGAGGATGCACCTTTTACCAGAACAGTGAGAAATAAATTTGTGAGACTAGCACCATCATCCCTCAAGAGCTCTGTGGTTGCACTTCTCTGTAGGTCAGATATTACTATAGGAACTGCCGTCACTGAGCTGGAATCCTTAAACACAATGGGGATGACAGGATCCTGAGTTGGCAGAAGCCAGGTGGCAGCACTTAATCACCAAAGACAGGGTAGACGCAGCTATTATAATAGACAGCAAACTCAAAGGAGGCATCAGAATTATATGACACGCAGAGATTTGTGGCATTGGCTAGTAAATCATGGGGTACCTAGAAATACAATAGAAGGGCAGTCTACTAAATTTTTGTTGGAGCTGTATAAACAAAAGAGTTCTAGGTCAAGGGAACAGAAGTCTAAGCTGAATTAAAAAACACAGAGTCACGGCACCTTAATTAATTTCCAGACTTGAAACAGTTTACAGACCCTGAGCCCCTTGAATGAAGGGGAGGCCAGGTCCCTATGGGGGAGAAACCTGTTACACTGCCACAAATTTATACTGTTAATCTTCCTCTAAGTCTTCCCCAAGGAGACCAACAGCCTTTTACCAGGGTAACTGTGCATTGGGGAAAAGGAAATGATCACATATTTTGGGGATTATTAGACACTGGTTCAGAAGTGACATTAATTCTAGGGGACCCAAAACATCACTCTGGACCACCAGTCAGAGTGGGGGCTTATGGAGGCCAGGTGATCAATGGAGTTTTAGCTCAGGTCCGTCTCACAGTGGGTCCAGTGGGCCCCAGGACCCATCCTGTAGTTATTTCCCCAGTTCTGGAATGTATAATTGGCATAGACATACTGAGCAACTGGCAGAATCCCCACGTTGGTTCTCTAACTCGTGCGGTAAGGGCTATTATGGTGGGAAAGGCCAAGTGGAAGCCACTAGAACTGCCCCTACCAAGCAAAATAGTAAATCAGAAGCAATACCGTATTCCTGGAGGGATTGCAGAGATTACTGCCACTCTTAAGGACTTGAAAGATGCAGGGGTGGTGATTCCCACCGCATCCCCGTTCAACTCTCCTATTTGGCCTGTGCAGAAAACAGATGGGTCTTGGAGAATGACAGTGGATTATCGTAAACTCAACCAGGTGGTAACTCCAACAATTGCAGCTGCTGTTCCAGATATAGTATCATTGCTTGAGCAAATCAATACATCCCCTGGTACCTGGTATGCAGCGATTGATCTGGCAAATGCTTTTTTCTCAATAGCTATTAGTAAGGACCACCAGAAACAGTTTGCTTTCAGCTGGGAAGGTCAGCAATATGCTTTCACTGTCCTACCTCAGGGGTATATCAACTCTCCAGCCCTATGTCATAATCTTGTTCGCAGAGACCTTGATCATTTCTGCCTCCCACAAGACATCACACTGGTCCATTATATTGATAATATCATGTTGATTGGACCTAGTGAGCAAGAAGTAGCAACTACTCTAGATTTACTGGTAAGGCATTTGCATGTCGGAGGATGGGAGATAAATCCAACAAAAATACAGGGGCCTTCCACCTCAGTGAAATTTCTAGGTGTCCAGTGGTGTGGGGCATGTCGCGATATCCCTTCTAAGGTGAAGGATAAGTTGCTGTATCTGGCCCCTCCCACAACCAAAAAAGAATCACAACGCCTAGTTGGTCTTTTTGGATTTTGGCGACAACATATTCCTCATTTGGGTGTGCTACTCCGGCCCATTTATCGAGTGACCAGAAAAGCTGCTAAGTTTGAGTGGGGACCTGAACAAGAGGAGGCTCTGTGACAGGTCCAGGCTGCTGTACAAGCTGCTCTGCCACTTGGGCCGTGTGATCCAGCAGATCCAATGGTGCTGGAAGTGTCAGTGGCAAACAGAGATGCTGTCTGGAGCCTTTGGCGGGCCCCTATAGGAGAATCACAATGCAGACCCTCAGGATTTTGGAGCAAAGCCTTACCATCTGCTGCAGATAACTACTCTCTTTTGAGAAACAGCTTTTGGCCTGCTACTGGGCCTTAGTAGAGACTGAATGCTTAACCATGGGCCACCAAGTTACCATGAGATCTGAGTTGCCTATCATGAGTTGGGTGTTGTCTGAACCACCAAGCCATAAAGTTGGGCGTGCACAGCAGCACTCTGTTGTCAAATGGAAATGGTATATACAAGATAGAGCCAGAGCAGGTCCTGAAGGCACAAGTAAGTTACATGAAGAAGTGGCACAAATGCCCATGGTTTCCACTCCTGCTGCCACATTACCTTCTCTTTCCCAGACCAGAGCTATGGCCTTTGGGGAGTTCCTTACAGTGAATTGACTGAGGAAGAGAAAACTCGGGCCTGGTTTACAGATGGTTCAGCACAATATGCAGGTATCACACGAAAGTGGATATCTGCAGCATTACAACCCTTTTCTGGGGTGTCCTTGAAGGACAGTGGTGAGGGGAAATCCTCCCAGTGGGCAGAACTTCGAGCAGTGCACCTGGTTGTTCATTTTGCTTGGAAGGAAAACTGGCCAGAGGTGCATTTGTATACTGACTCATGGGCTGTTGCTAATGGTTTGGCTGGATGGTCAGGGACTTGGAAAGACCATAATTGGAAAATTGGTGACAAAGAGGTCTGGGGAAGAAGTATGTGGATAGACCTTTCTGAGTGGGCTGAAAACATGAAGATATTTGTGTCCCATGTGAATGCACACCAGAGGGTGACTTCAGCAGAGGAAGATTTTAATAATCAAGTGGATAAAATGACCCGTTCTGTGGATACCAGTCAGCCTCTTTCCCCAGCAACTCCTGTCATTGCCCAGTGGGCTCATGAACAAAGTGGTCATGGTGGTAGGGATGGAGGTTATACATGGGCTCAGCAACATGGACTTCCACTCACCAAGGCTGACCTGGCTAAGCCACTGCTGAGAGCTCAATCTGCCAGCAGCAGAGACCCACACTCAGCCCCCGATATGGCACCATGCCCCGAGGTGACCAGCCAGCTACATGGTGGCAGGTTGATTACATTGGACCACTCCCTTCATGGAAGGGGCAGCGATTTGTTCTAACTGGAATAGACACATACTCTGGATATGGGTTTGCTTTCCCTGCACACAATGCTTCTGCCAAAACTACCATCCGTGGGCTTACAGTATGCCTTATCCATCGTCATGGTATTCCGCATAGCATTGCTTCGGATCAAGGAACACACTTCACAGCAAATGAAGTACAGGAATGGGCGCATGCTCGTGGAATTCTCTGGTCTTACCATGTTCCCCATCATCCAGAAGCAGCTGGATTGATAGAACGGTGGAATGGTCTTTTGAAAACTCAATTATGGTGCCAACTAGGTGGCAAAAACTTGAAAGGCTGGGGTAATGTTCTCCAGGAAGCTGTGTATGCTCTGAATCAGCGTCCGCTGTATGGTGCTGTTTCTCCCATAGCCAGGATCCATGGGTCCAGGAACCAATGGGTGGAAATGGGCGTAGTACCACTCACTATTACCCCTAGTGATCCACTAGGAAAATTTTTGCTTCCTATCCCTGCTACCCTGAGTTCTGCTGGTCTATAGGTTTTAGTTCCAAAATGGGGTGTGCTTCCTCCAGGAGAAACAACAGTGATACCATTGAACTGGAAGTTAAGATTGCCACCTGGTCACTTTGGGCTACTTATGCCCCTGGATCAACAAGCCAAGAAGGGGATTACATTATTGTCTGGGGTAATTGACCCTGACTTTCAGAAGGAAGTAGGACTGCAACTACACAATGGAGGTAAAGAAGAGTTTTCTTGGAATATAGGAGATCCCCTAGGGCGTCTATTAGTACTACCGTGCCCTGTGATTAAAATCAATGGAAAACTGCAACAACACAATCCAGGCAGGACTACTAATGGCTCTGAAACGTACTACCGTGCCCTGTGATTAAAATCAATGGAAAACTGCAACAACACAATCCAGGCAGGACTACTAATGGCTCTGAAACGTACTACCGTGCCCTGTGATTAAAATCAATGGAAAACTGCAACAACACAATCCAGGCAGGACTACTAATGGCTCTGAAACGTACTACCGTGCCCTGTGATTAAAATCAATGGAAAACTGCAACAACACAATCCAGGCAGGACTACTAAAGGCTCTGAAACTTCAGGAATGAAGGTTTGGGTCACCCCACCAGACAAAGAACCACGGCCAGCTGAAGTGCTTGCTGAGGGTAAAGGGAACATGGAATGGGTAGTGGAAGAAGGAAGTGATAAATATGAACTTCGACCACGTGATCAGTTACAGAAACGAGGACTGTAATTCTGTTTTGTTCATGTTATACTATTTAAGTTGTAAGATATCAAGTGTAAGAATGAATGTTGCCCAAGGATTTGCACCCTATTCTGGAGAGATGTAATGTATTTCCAGTTATATGCAGGACAATTGAGTATTGTCAGGTAAAAGAAAAACATGTATGCTTATTTGTTTTCATTTGGAAATTAAGTATGGTTTAAGGTGATATATATATAGGTGCCAAGTTGACATGGGGTGGACTGTCATGGTTAGGGACACGTGTCAACTTGGCCAAGTTGTAGTACCTGTTCATCTGATTGGGCAAGCGCTGGCCTATCTGTTGCAATGAGGACATTTCATAGGATTAGATCATGATCACGTCAACTGCATCCACAGCTGATTCCATTTGTAATCAGCCAAAGGGGAGTGTCTTCTGCAATTAGTGATGCTAAATCTAATCATGGGAAGCCTTTTAAGGAGGACTCAGAGGAGACAGATTCCATTCCTGCTTTGGCTGGTGAGCCTCTCCTGCAGAGTTCATCCAGGTCATCCGTCGGAGTCGTCGGCTTCGCAGCCTGCCCTGTGGATTTTGGACTCTGCATTCCTGCGGTCACGTGAGACACTTGTATAAATTTTATATTTGCAAGTGTTCCCTGTTGATTCTGTTTCTCTAGAGAATCCTAACTAATACAACCGATTTCTTCCAACACTGAAGACTTTTTTTTTAACTTTTTTTAATTAAAAAAAATTAACAAACAAAACATTAAGATATCATTCCATTCTACATATACAATAATAATTCTTAATATCATCACATAGTTGCATATTCATCATTTCTTAGAACATTTGCATTGATTTAGAAAAAGAAATAAAAAGACAACAGAAAAAGAAATAAAATGATAACAGAGAAAAAGAAAGATTATACATACCATACCCCTTACCCCTCGCTTTCATTTACCACTAGCATTTCAAACTAAATTTATTTTAACATTTGTTCCCCCTATTATTTATTTTTATTCCATATGTTCTACTCTTCTGTTTTTATAGTAGCTAAAAGAAGCATCAGACACAAGGTTTTCACATTCACAGAGTCTCATTGTGAAAGCTATATCATTGTTCAATCATCATCAAGAAACATGGCTACTGGAACACAGCTCTACATTTTCAGGTGGTTCCCTCCAGCCTCTCCGCTACATCTTGAACGACAAGGTGATATCTGCTTAATGCATAAGAATAACCTCTCGGATAACCTCTCAACTCTTTTTGGAATCTCTCAGCCATTGACACTTTGTCTCATTTCACTCTTTCCCCTTTGGTCGAGAAGGTTCTCTCAATCCCTTGATGTTAATTCTCAGCTCATTCTAGGGTTTTTCTCAGTCCCTTGATGCTGAGTCTCAGCTCATTCCAAGATCTCTGTCCCACGTTGCCAGGAAGGTCCACACCCCTGGGAGTCATGTCCCACACAGAGAGGGGGAGGGTGGTGAGACTGCTCGTCATGTTGGCTGGAGAGAGAGGCCACATCTGAGCAACAAAAGAGGCTCTCTTGAGGGTGACTCTTAGGCCTAAATTTTAAGTTGACTTGACCTATCCTTTGTGGGGTTAAGTTTCATATGAACAACCCCAAGACTGGGGGCTCAGCCTATAGCTTTGGTTGTCCACACTGCTTGTGAGAATATCAAGAATTCAACTTGGGGAAGTTGAGTTTCTCCCCACTCTCACCATTCCCTGAAGGGGGCTTGCAAATACTTTTCCAGTCACTGATCAAATCACTCTGGGATTCATTGGGGCATCCTTGAAGATCACTTTTATTTAACAAGTCAGTTCTCTTGTGCTGCTTTCAAAATCCTCTTTTTGCCTTTGGATTTTGATAATTTCACTATAATCCATCTTGATTACAGTAGATTTCTTAGTGTCTGCTTGGAGTTCATTGAACATCCTGGATGTGTGTGTGTGTGTGTGTGTGTGTGTGTGTATATACATATTAGCATAGATTTTAAATGTTTTTTTCTCATTTGCCTGTTAAGTCATAAAGGGGAACAAAGCAGTTACAAAACCAAAAGTATAATAATATGGGACTTTATATTCATCTACAGAGTTACTTTTACTGGTGTTATTTTTTTCTCAT